>NC_044388.1:24636377-25836377 GCF_006542625.1 Nomascus leucogenys
AGAGCAGAAAAGCTGAAAATTCTAAAAATCAGAGCACCTCTTCTCCTCCAAAGGAACGCAGCTTCTCACCAGCAATGGAACAAAGCTGGCTGGAGAATGACTTTGACGAGTTGAGAGAAGAAGGCTTCAGACAATCGGTAATAACAAACATCTCCAAGCTAAAGGAGGATGCTCCAACCCATTGCAAAGAAGCTAAAAACCTTGAAAAAAGATTAGATGAATGGCCAACTAGAATAAACAGCATAGAGAAGACCTTAAATGACCTGATGGAGCTGAAAACCATGGCACGAGAACTATGTGATGCATGCACAAGCTTCAGTAGCCAATTCAATCAAGTGGAAGAAGGGTATCAGTGATTGAAGATCAAATGAATGAAATGAAGCAAGAAGAGAAATTTAGAGAAAAAAGATTGGAAAGAAATGAACAAAGCCTCCAAGAAACATGGGACTATGTGAAAAGACCAAATCTACATCTGATTGGTGTACCTGAAAGTGACAGGGAGAATGGAACCAAGTTGGAAAACACTCTTCAGGATATTATCCAGGAGAACTTTCCCAACCTCCCAACCTAGCAAGGCAGGCCAACATTCAAATTCAGGAAATACAGAGAATGCCACAAACATACTCCTCAAGAAGAGCAACTCCAAGACACATAATTGTCAGATTCACCAAAGTTGAAATGACAGAAAAAATGTTAAAGGCAACCAGAGAGAAAGGTCGGGTTACCCACAAAGGGAAGCCCATCAGACTAACAGCAGATCTCTTAGTAGAAACTCTACAAGCCAGAAGAGAGTGGGGACCAATATTCAACATTCTTAAAAGAATTTTCAACCCAGAATTTCATATCTGGCCAAACTAAGCTTCGTAAGTGAAGGAGAAATAAAATACTTTACAGACAAGCAAATGCTGAGAGATTTTGTCACCACCAGGCCTGCCTTATAAGAGCTCCTGAAGAAAGCACTAAACATGGAAAGGAACAACCAGTACCAGCCACTGCAAAAATATGCCAAATTGTAAAGACCATCGAGGCTGGGAAGAAACTGCGTCAACTAATGGGCAAAATAACCAGCTAACATCATAATGACAGGATCAAATTCACACATAACAATATTAACCTTAAATGTAAATGGGCTAAATGCTCCAATGAAAAGACACAGACTGGCAAATTGGATAAAGAGTCAAGACCCGTCAGGGTGCTGTATTCAGGAGACCCATCTCACGTTCAGAGACACACATAGACTCAAAATAAAGGGATGGAGGAAGATCTACCAAGCAAATGGAAAACAAAAAAAAAAAAGCAGGGGTTGGAATCCTAGTCTCTGATAAAACAGACTTTAGATCAAAAGAGACAAAGAAGGCCATTACATAATGGTAAAGGGATCAATTCAACAAGAAGAGCTAACTATCCTAAATATATATGCACCCAATACAGGAACATCCAGATTCACAACGCAAGTCCTTAGAGACATACAAAGAGACTTAGACTCCCACACAATAATAATGGGAGACTTTAACACCCCACTGTCAATATTAGACAGATCAATGAGACAGAAAGTTAACAAGGATATCCAGGAATTGAACTCATCTCTGCACCAAGCAGACCTAATAGACATCTACAGAACTCTTCACCCCAAATCAACAGAATATACATTCTTCTCAGCACTACATCGCAATTATACCAAAATTGACCACATAGTTGGAAGTAAAGCACTCCTCAGCAAATGCAAAAGAACAGAAATTATAAAAAACTGCCTCTCAGACCATAGTGCAATCAAACTAGAACTCGGGATTAAGAACCTCACTCAAAACTGCTCAACTACATGGAAACTGGACAACCTGCTCCTGAATGACTACTAGATACATAACGAAATGAAGGCAGAAATAAAGATGTTCTTTGAAACCAATGAGAACAAAGACACAACATACCAGAATCTCTGGGACACATTCAAAGCAGTGTGTAGAGGGAAATTTATAGCACTAAATGCCCACAAGAGAAAGCAGGAAAGATCTAAAATTGACACCCTAACATCACAATTAAAAGAACTAGAAAAGCAAGAGCAAGCACATTCGAAAGCTAGCAGAAGACAAGAAACAACTAAGATCAGAGCAGAGCTAAAGGAATAGAGACACAAAAAAACCTTCAAAAAATCAATGAATCCAGGAGCTGTTTTTTTAAAATGATCAACAAAATTGATAGACCACTAACAAGATTAATAAAGAAGAAAAGAGAGAAGAATTGAATAGACGCAATAAAAATGATAAAGGGGATATCATCACCAATCTCACAGAAATACAAACTACCATCAAAGAATACTATAAACACCTTTACGCAAATAAACTAGAAAATCTAGAAGAAATGGATAAATTCCTCAACACATACACCCTCCCAAGGCTAAACCAGGAAGAAGTTGAATCCCTGACTAGACCAATAACAGGCTCTGAAATTGAGGCAATAATTAATAGCCTATCAACCAAAAAAAGTCCAGGACCAGATGGATTCACAGCCAAATTCTACCAGAGGTACGAAGAGGAGCTGGTACCATTCCTGCTGAAACTATTTGAATCAATAGCAAAAGAGGGAATCCTCCCTAACTCATTTTATGAGGTCAGCATCATACTGATATCAAAGCCTGGCAGAGACACAACGAAAAAAGAGAATTTTAGACCAATATCCCTGATGAACATCAGTGCAAAAATCCTCAATAAAATACTGGCAAACCAAATCCAGCAGCACATCAAAAAGCTTATCCACCACGATCAAGTTGGCTTCAAACCTGGGATGCAAGGCTGGTTCAACATATGCAAATCAATAAACATAATCCATCATATAAACAGAACCAAAGACAAAAACCACATGATTATCTCAATAGATGCAGAAAAGGCCTTTGACAAAATTCAACATCCCTTCATGCTAACAACTTTCAATAAATTAGGTATTGATGGGACGTATCTCAAAATAATAAGAGCTATTTATGACAAACCCACAGCCAATATCATACTGAATGGGCAAACACTGGAAGCATTCCCTTTGAAAACTAGCACAAGACAAGGATGCCCTCTCTCACCACTCCTAATCAACATAGTGTTGGAAGTTCTGGCCAGGGCAATCAGGCAGGAGAAGGAAATAAAGGGTATTCAATTAGGAAAAGAGGAAGTCAAATTGTCTCTGTTTGCAGGAGACATGATTGTATATTTTGAAAACCCCATCGTCTCAGCCCAAAATCTCCTTAAGCTAATAAGCAACTTCAGCAAAGTCTCAGAATACAAAATCAATGTGGGAAAATCACAAGCATTCCTATACACCAATAACAGACAAACAGAGAGTGAAATCATGAGTGAACTCTCATTCACAATGGCTTCAAAGAGAATAAAATACCTAGGAATCCAACTTACAAGGGATGTGAAGGACCTATTCAAGGAGAACTACAAACCACTGCTCATCCAAATAAAAGAGGACATAAACAAATGGAAGAACATTCCAGGCTCATGGATAGGAAGAATCAATATCGTGAAAATGGCCATACTGCCCAAGGTAATTTATGGATTCAATGCCATCCCCATCAAGCTACCAATGACTTTCTTCACAGAATTGGAAAAAACTACTTTAAAGTTCATACAGAACCAAAAAAGAGCCTGCATTGCCAAGTTAATCCTAAGCCAAAAGAATAAAGCTGGAGGCATCACACTACCTGACCTCAAACTATACTACAAGGCTACAGTAACCAAAACAGCATGGTACTGGTACCAAAACAGAGATATAGACCAATGGAACAGAACAGAGCCCTCAGAAATAATGCCACACATCTACAACCATCTGATCTTTGACAAACCTGAGAAAAACAAGTAATGGGGAAAGGATTCCCTATTTAATAAATGGTGCTGGGAAAACTGGCTAGCCATATGTAGAAAGCTGAAACTGGATCCCTTCCTTACACCTTATACAAAAATTAATTCAAGATGGATTAAAGATTTAAATGTTAGACCTAAAACCATAAAAAGCCTAGAAGAAAACCTAGGCAATACCATTCAGGACATAGGCATGGGCAAGGACTTCATGTCTAAAACACCAAAAGCAATGGCAACAAAAGCCAAAATTGACAAATGGGATCTAATTAAACTAAAGAGCTTCTGCACAGCAAAAGAAACTACCATCAGAGTGAATAGGCAACCTACAGAATGGGAGAAAATTTTTACAATCTGCCTGTCTGACAAAGGACTAATATCCAGAATCTACAGGAAACTTAAACAAATTTACAAGAAAAAAATCAAACAACCCCATCAAAAAGGGGGCAAAAGAGATGAACAGACACTTCTCAAAAGAAGACATTTATGCAGCCAAAAGACACATGAAAAAATGCTCATCATCACTGGACATCAGAGAAATGCAAATCAAAACCACAATGAGGTACCATCTCACACCAGTTAGAATGGCGATCATTAAAAAGTCAGGAAACAACAGGTGCTGGAGAGGATGTGGAGAAATAGAAACACTTTTACACTGTTGGTGGGACTGTAAACTAGTTCACCCATTGTGGAAGACAGTATGGTGATTCCTCAAGGATCTAGAACTAGAAATACCATTTGACCCAGCCATCCCATTACTTGGTATATACCCAAAGGATTATAAATCATGCTGCTATAAAGACACATGCACACATATGTTTATTGCAGCACTATTCACAATAGCAAAGACTTGGAACCAACCCAAATGTCCATCAATGATAGACAGGATTAAGAAAATGTGGCACATATACACCATGGAATACTATGCAGCCATAAAAAATGATGAGTTCATGTCGTTTTTAGGGACATGGATGAAGCTGGAAACCATCATTCTGAGCAAACTATTGCAAGGACGGAAAACCAAACACCCCATGTTCTCACTCATAGGTGGGAACTGAACAATGAGAACACTTGGACACAGGGTGGGGAACATCACACAGCAGGGCCTGTCATGCGGCGGGGTTAGGTGGGAGGGATAGCATCAGAAGATATACCTAATGTAAATGACGAGTTAATGGGTGCAGCACACCAACATGGCGCATGCATACATATGTAACAAACCTGCACATTGTGCACATGTACCCTAAAACTTAAAGTATAATAAAAAATATATATTTACTAAATTAATATGTGTGGTAAAATTTACATGTATATTTAGCATACTGTTTATTTTCTATTTCTGGAATAGTATTATTAATTTGGCATAATCAATTAGGGCAGAATTGTTAAAAAGTAGTACAAAAAGGGTCTGGGAAGGAAAGGTGTTCATAGAACTACAAGATGATGTTTTAAAAAATATTTTGGTATTCATGTCAACTCCATACAAAAATATAAGGCAATATGATTATTTTAAATTGAGAAATAATTCAAATGTTTCATGAAGAAAGGACCCACAGTCAAATTTGGGAGATGATATATCTCTTTTGGAGAGTCACAATACACTTTGGCACTGTAGGTCTTCTAAGAAATTTAATGATAAAGAAATTTATTTAAATATGATTAATCCAGCATCTCTCAAATTTATTTTTACCTCAGAACTCATTCTTCCCCAGACCACTTCGATGGACTGAATAAAACAAGTTATAACAGATACTGCTAAAACATGTTGATAAATTTTATTAACTATTGACTGAAAGTATATTAAGGTGTTTTATGTTTTTTAAATATGTAGAAACCAAAATTCTAAACAATGATGACCATATGGAGGTGATGGTAGGTGGCTAAAAAGCAGTGTGTCACCTTTTAACATGTTCAGAGTAAATACATTAGAACCTAGGAAATATTGTTAGAAAACTTTGTAATTACTTGTGTGTATTAAAATTTTTAAAGTAACTGTGCAAAAATAAAAAAGAAACTATTAATGGACCCAGTGATTTCAAAACAACCAGAAAAAAAAACCTAAGGAAAATATGAAATATTACTAATCCACAAGGAAAAGGAAAGGAGAAAAACGAATAAGGAAGAAAAATGTGGGGATTAGAAGATGAAAAATAACAGCAGTAAATCAAGATATATGACAAATATTCAAATGTAAACACTTACTGGGTAGTAACTCACATGCTAAAATAAGTGACAGTCAGTGGATTTTTTAAAGTCAAAAATATGCCAGTTATAGAATTAAATCTAATACAAAACTACCAGAGGAATTGGAAAAAAGATCTGTTATGTAAATACTAACCAAAAGAAAAGAGGTGAAAGAATATAAATAGCTGAGATATAAAATCTAAGACGAAGATACTAATAGGGCTAGTAAGTAATATTACATGTTAATAAAAGAAACTATTAAGAAGATATAACCATAATAAATATATGTACTTATATATGTGTGTGTTATGTGTGCATGTGTATATACATAGGGAAAGAGAGAGGGAGAAACCTACTTTAGAAAATAAAAATAGCTATTATAACACAGTATCAGAAACTGATAAACTAGCACATCAATATTTTTAGACTATAGGAGATTTGAAAAACGTGATTGACACCTGATACAATATCATTTAAGTAGAGTTCCTCAACCTTGGGATGACTGAAGTTTGGGGCTGGATAATCATTAGTTATGGAGGCTGCCCTGTATATTGCAAGATGTTTAGCAACATCTCTGATCTCTACCCACTAAATGCCAGTAACACCCACTACCCAGTTGTGACAATCAAAATTGCCTCTAGACATTGCCAATTTATGCATTTATTATAATTTCCAAGACATATTGTGAAATGAAATAAGCAAGATTAATTGTGTATATATAGTATGCTAACGTTTATATACAAAAGAGGTGGTGAAAGAATATGTGTGTATATATTTACTTGACAATGCTTAGGTTGTCTTTGGAGATTTAAATAAGGTATTGCTGAGCTTCTTTGCTTCCAGAGAGAACCACAAGGTACTGAGCACAGAAAAGGGAAGATTTTACTGGATACCTTCTGCGGAGTTTTAAGTTTTGAGCAGTATAACTGTAATGCGAAATAGAGAATAAACAAAATTAAAGTAAAAAACATATATATGAGTTAAGTGATTACTCCAGAATTTTTAAAATGCATGAGCAAAAGCCTAAAGGAGGTCATAAAGATAAGGACAGAAATTATACCCTAGATAGCAAATAAAAATAAGAACAATGTGGCAAGATACCCTAGGATTCAGCATTTATTTTTTTTTAGGTGGAGAATCACTTGCAGACATGTGCAAAAGGTTTGCTGGGTTATTGTTTGCAGAAGCAAAATAATGGAAACAAAGTCTGTATTCACCGGGAATAGAATATAAATCAAGTGTGGTGGGTGGGTGGATGTATGTAATGAAAAACTACACAGTAGAGAAAAAAGAATATAGAGCAGGGATTGGCAAACCAAGTATCAGAGGCCAAATACTTCTGCCTGTTTTTATAGATAAAAGTTATTGTTAGCACAATTACTTATATTCTTTTGTATATGTTTTATTGTTGCATTCCCACTATATCAGCAGAGCTGAGTAGTTGCAACAGAGACTGTGTGGCCAACAGAGCCTAAAATCTTCACAATCAGTCCTTTAAACAAAAAGTTTGCCAACCCCTGGTCTAGGACAATGTTTTCTAACCCAACATTGCCTTTTCCATAACAAATATTTTATGATGCCTTCATATTCTCTACCTATTCACCTTAAAAATAAAATTGATACAATTTTATATATCTCTGATACTGTAATATCAGAGACAACACAAAAGAAATAATTTATAATAATTTCTTGTGTATTTCAGTTCATACGGGCTGTAGCGTTAGGATACTAAAATGCATAGTGAGGTAATACTTGCAGTTAGTTATAATGAACAAACTTGAATTTACAATAATTCCATTGAGGAAGTACAGGCAAATTAAAAGAGTAGAGGTACAAGTGGACATAGAATTACGATGAGTATTCATTTAAGCAGACATTAATATATGACAACAGAAATTGAGAAATAGCTAACTCAGGTAAGGATAGCATGCTAAGACAAATTTCAGTCTATGAAAATAGAAAAAATGAGGAAACTGAGTCTTCTGGCAAATTTGTTGGCCCTTATCCCTATATGTAGTGTTCTAACAATTCCTGTGCTCAGACCTGGAGTGGATAGTGATGAAATCAAAATAAATAAATAATAACAGGAGAAACAATTGAGTGGGGAAAAACAACAAGGAAAAGAAGTCATGAAATTAAATTTTCCTAATGGTTTTTCAATAGAATCATGGATTTTTTTCTCTCATGTATTTCTTCATTATTTAAAATAAAGGAGATCCCACATTTTTCTGCCCAAACAGTTGAAAGTCATGTGGAGTAAAGGGCTATCACATTGGGTAGATCATCCTGTCCAGGCCAGAAATCTCATGTCCTTGCCCACTACACACCAGTAATGTTCCCAATCATTATAACTCAAAATACTCCATACATACTTGGCATTTATATTCAATGCTGTATTTTAAGGTTATTTCCTACATCCACTTGAGTAGTTCTAGTTTGCTGATTCTCAGAGGAGCAATACCAACCATGGGAGATACTTTAGAAACACGTGGGTTTGACTTTAATTCACCAATCGGCATTACTATTATTTGGTATAGCATTTGTGCTTGTAATACCAATTTACATATTTGCAAATGGAGTAAAAATTAAACAAATGAGCAGAATTCCCACTGGTGCAGCATTTCGTATAAGCATATATACACATTTTCATTGTTTGTAATTATTTTATTTTTCTCCTTTTGCTTAAAATGCTTTATTGACCAATACTTCTATTAACTTACAAATACCCAAATTTTTCTATCTCAGAATCTTTATTTCTGAATATCATTTAATTTTTAGTATAACTTTTGTGGCATAATTAGGGCAGGTATATATTTGTATACATAAGGAGAAAGGGAGGGAAAGTAAGAAGTTTATACAAGATCTGGTTAATTACTGACGAAGCTAGAGCTAAAACCCTGAATGTTTCCTTTGTAAATGGGCAAAGAAGTAGCATTATTGTGAGAATTTGGTGAAGTAATTATATTAAGAAATAAGCTCACTCACTGTTCAATCAATAATGATGATTATTGTCAATAATGTAGGGGAGGAAAATCTTCCTTCTATCTTCTTAGATTCTGTGGCTGAGAATTAAACTAATGTAAGACAGACTAACAGGGAAAAAAAGCATACAAATTTTGTTAAATATTTTTCCATACACACAGCAGTCTTCATAAAGAAAATAAAAATCCAAATAAGCTGTTAGGCCCCAAAGCTTAAATAGCTTTTATAAAAATGTGTTAAACATTGTGAGGATGTGACAAGACAGGGGAAGTAAATTGTGGGGCAGTGACTAGGAAATATATGGGGGAAATTAATGGAAGATGAGTTGTTTTAGTAGATTGGTTTGTCCAGATTCATCTCAGCTTCAACTCCGAGTCTCTAGTGATAAGAATGTTCTTTTCTTTCTGATATGGGGAAAGCACCCGTCTCATGGGAAATTTTATGATTTGCATTTAGAAGAAGGTCAGGGAAACTTTCCTGCACCTGCTGTTTCTCAAATGCCTTCAGCTATAAATAATCAATATAACAAAGCAGCATATCTTGAGGTGGCATGTTCAAGGTCATCAAGCCTGTATTTCCTCAGTATTTGTTTTTGTTTTTGTTTGTTGTTTGTTTGTTTGAGACAAGGTCTCACTCTGTCACCCAGGCCGGAGTGCAGTGGTGCAATCACAGCTCACTGCAGCCTCCATCTCCCAGGGTGATCCTCCTACCTCAGCCTCCCAAGTAGCTGGGATTACAGGCATGTGCCACCACGCCTGGCTAATTTTGTTATTTTTTTGTAGATAGGGTTTCCACATGTTGCCTAGGCTAGTTTCCTGAGCTCAAGTGATCCTCCCCCCTTAGCCTCCCAAAGTGCCAGGATTACAGGCATGAGCCACTGCACCCAGCCTCCTTGGTTTGTTTTAATACCTACTGATTTTAGAAAATTAGTATCCTTTGAAACATACTTAATAATCCAGCTAATCTTGGGACTAAGATACACCAGAACATTGCACAACTCAAAGCTTTCAGGAACACAAGTGTCTGGGGATTCATTTACTACTTAAAGGAGCGGAGGCTTTTTCAGGTACTTATGCAGACTTGGCTCAGCATCTTTCTGAAAAGCCAAGAGAAGATCTCTTAAAGACCATCATCTTATATCTACCTAAGTCAGGCATCCTTTATCTGCAGTACTCTAGGGACTGACATGCATTGAATGATGTCAAACAACATTAGAAGTAATCATTCCAGTTATCTTCTCCCTTCCAATCTTCTGTCAGCACTTCTAAGAACAAGGAGAAGAGCTGATCAGCATTTCAGCTCCTCCTCCTTTTTTCCTGAACAGCTCTGAAGAGGCCTGAAAGGCACAACTGGGACTTCCAGTAACACAGTCTAGAAGCAAGTCATTAGCTAAAGGCTTAATCACCAACTTGAGTATTCAAGAGGTCTCTTAACAACAGCTTCATAATTTTGCTGGATCTGAGTTCAATATTTAGTAGCATTTACAAATACATATTTGCTTCAAAAAACTTTTCTCCAAATCCCCTCTTTATTTGTGCATAACCTATATAATCTCAGTTTCATGTTAAATGGAACTAAGGGGTAGTGCTCTTGTACCATTGAACTCTACTCATATCAATGCTTGTTACACTAGTAGCCCCCAAAAAGGCACTTTAATTCTAGGATTCTTGGATGTCTTTTTCTATCAGGGTAAATACACAAATATCAGTGGGCCCTGAAAGAGTATGGACATTTTAATGTTATTTCATTGTATAAGCAAATCCCAATTTATAGTATAGTCACTTTCCTGAAAACTGCAAAGATGTCATTTCCTCCTTAGGTAAAATGACTAAAATTAAAGATACTGACTTGGATACTGAAGGCAAAGACATCTAATAATAAATGAAGTTGAAGTTTTATGATGAGGAGAAAATTAAATAAATTTTACCCCTGAATTGCTTGGACATTCTGGTGTACCCTGACTACATAGTTAAGCTTTGATTAGTTAACATCCATTCATCTCTTAGTGTTTGGCTCCCTCTCTCCCTTCCTCTCTTCCTCTTTAAATCTCATTTTTCCTCCTCCCCTACTACTAACATACTCACATTCTCCCACCTATTCCTAGTACACCTTTTAGATAAAAGGTGGCAATGGAGGTCCGTATACCCATATACCCCCACGTCTTCATGCCCACACCTCCACAACACAAAGCCTTAAGCATGTTGAGGAGACTCCTTCCAGTTATTCTGTTTAGCCATTCACACTAATCTAGGATTGAGTAATAGGGTCTCTCACTAACAATACCTCAATATGGCATTCATGGCTCGGATTTGACCTTTGTCCCACAAAGCTATTTATAATGCAGCTATGAGAATATTTAGTGTCTATATGCCAAGATAATATATTTGGAACATTTAATAAATGGAATGTATTATATTGAGCATTGATCTTTGACTAGAAATGAACTACTGCCCACTTGGTTACTGGCCAGCTATTTTTTGGTGAATAAATCTAAGCCTGAGTATATAGCAATAATTATACAAAAAAAACAGAAAACTACACTACCACTTCAGATTCCCAGTGAGGTGTAAGGTAGTAAGTGTCTTATCTCAAAAATGTAGGGATTTTACATGTCAGAATACTTTGGTGGGAAAAGACCGTGCATTGAAAAGTAAGGTACTGTTTTCATCATTCTTATTAAGAGCTCTCAAATTAGGTGACTTTAAAGTACCTACTTAAGCACTTAAGCAAAGATTAAAATTGCATTTGTTTTGCAAATCAACTATCAGTTCAAGTATTGCTTCATTAGGCTTTTCAGAATTCACTATGGGAAGATGAAACGCTATCATAAATTAACTATTGAACGGATACCCAGGGTGTGTAACCACTACATTTTCCTTAACCATATGAAACTGCAGAGCAGACTATTTTTCATTTGATTGTTTCAAACCTAGTAATTGATGTTTCCTTAGGTAAGATGTAATAGGCTTATGTTTAATTATAAGAATTACTTTATTCACCATCACTTTCTGTTAGACAGACATGGATTTTTGGAAATAATCCCACTATTCTTTACTATAAGCAAAATCATACTCAAGGACAATGTTCTTGATAAACCTACAAATTACATTTTAAGGTATTTTCTTGTGATTTAATTTTCCTCTGTGCATATACTGTGCTAATTATCTAAACTTTAAAATAGAAGCAGTGGAGAAAAACAAATGTCTGTCAGTTACAGCTATTCTAAAACAATGTCTGCTTCCATTTTAAATCTTTCTGTGTGTTGTTTTTGCTACTTGTTTTAATGTAGTTGTGCTGGTATTCTATGCAAACTTGGGGAATATTTTTTCTCATAACATTTTAATATAATTATTTCTCTGTGTTTTATAAATATTTACAAACATATTTAATATTTGCATAATATTCCATCATATAATGGATTATTTACTTTATATAACCACATCTTAATTGTTACACATTTAAGATGATTTTGATTTTTTGCCACTTAAATATAAAAATTGTAATGAATATCTCTATGAAAAATATATTTATTTACTAAGCAAATATGTACTGAGTGCCTATCATTTGCCATGTACTGTTCTAGATGCTGGAGATAGGCCAGTGAAGCAAACAGACACAGGTTCTTGCCTTCATATGATTTACATCCTGATAGAAGACAAACAGTAAACAAAACAATTAATTTAATATGTGGCATGCTTGATAGTGACAAGTTGCACATAGAAAAATAAAGCAAAGAAGGGGGAAGGAATGGGCTGCAATTTTAAATCAGTGGTCACGGAAAGTATAATTGAGAACATGACATTTAAATAAAGACAGAAGAGAAATGAAGAAGCAGTCAACTGTATCTCTTGATGAACTTTCCAAGCAAAGGGGACAGCAAGATGCTTTACTCCCACATTTGGAGTTCTTTTAAGAAGGAGCGGAATTATTAGGCCAAAGAATGTTAATATATACAGCTTATACCACATCTTTTTAAAAAAAAATTACATTATCCTTCGAGCATTTTTGGTCAGTAAAGCTCTAGTTGAAATGCCATTTGTCCATGCTAATATTTTCATAGTGACAGCTACTGTGAAATATAGGTTGCATGCTGCTTTCTGAATTTTTTATACTACTTAAAGTCACTTAATTTGATGGAGTAATTCAGATACTATAATATTCATATTGCATTATTGTTACTTATTCCTATTTTTTCCTTAGGTTTAATGCCACAAGGAAAATGAAGTTGTATCTGTCTGATGGATTCAAAACTTATTTCAAAGTGTACCTGAATGTTTAAATTTGAAATATTTGAGAGATGGCAAATATGAAGGAAAATTGTCTTAGCATGTGTCTGAGAATGATTCTGCCTTATGACATATATTACTGTAAATAGACTAAGAGAAGAGCATGTGCTCATAAAATATGAAATAGTGGTGCTTGTTTTGAGCAAGGCAGGGATATTAAGAATGGAATGTTACTAAATTTAGAAACCCAGGAGAGAATTATGAGTTCTTGATTTAGAAACTTAATGTAATGAAAGGGTTTTTTTCCCTCTTACCAAACATGAGTTCTGGTATGTCATTCTCTCTTCTTTCCACTTTTCAAGTATGTTTTCTTAAAGTTTAAAAAAAAATAAAATTCTACTCTCAAAATAGAAAAGGCATTATTCACGTGGTTTGTATTTTCCATCTCAGTCCATAGTGTTAGCATTTGCTATTGGAATAACCTCCTCTTCTGGTCACTCCAATGGTTTTAAGATCAGTAAATACATAAGTAATAATAAAAACAAATATATATTGAATATAGTGAAAAGTTATTTAAATATTTTTAGATGACAGAAAACATTCTGGCTACCTGTGTGTGGATGTAAGTCTTTATGTAGTCAATGTATTAAATGTTTGTTGAGGACCAATATGATGTCACCTAAGAGAGCTGATGTGGCAATTACTTAGAAGCATAGAAGACCCTTCAGGGTCTTGACTCCTTATTTGTATCCTTTTATCTATCACCACTTGCTCCTCCTTCTTGTGGCTCCAGCCATACTGACCATTTGCACTTCCTCAACTGTGTCATTCTTTTCACCTCGTTTCATGATGTTTGCACTTTCTACTCCCAGAAAATAAAAATGGCAAGACATCTCCTTAGTTCCTCTCTACACAATTAAATTTTTCTTATCCTTGAAGTATCATCTGTGAACTCTTCTGTAAAGCTTTCTTTATCCCTTATTAACCCGATTACCATGAGTCTGGGTTAGGTTTCCATCATGCACTATTTAACTTATTTCCTTCTTCCATTCTTTAACCTCATATTATAATTGTGTACCCCCACTCCATATATATATATAATATATATATCAGAAATAAACTTTGAGCTCTCAGAGAACATGGACCAGGCAATACATTTATTTTTCAAATTCCACCAACAAATATAGTATTTAATAACATATTTAATATTTGCATAATATTCCATCATATAATGAATATGTAGCACTAAACATATGTCTCCTGACCAGCATAGTTCAGATAAACAAAATATGACATGTAGCTCGTTGAGTTGAACAACAGCCCTATTTCCAAAGGTAGGCTAGCATGTTTGTTTGTTTCATGTGGCCTCACAGGTAACTAATTTTGTTTTTTGTTTTTTAATTTTTAAACAGCACAGTCTACTTTAGAGTTGCTAATTCTTAACAAGTCATGTATCATTCAACAAAGAGCAGGTAACTTGGGAAATCCTACAGGTTTTGGCGCTGGGCCCACACCCTTGCAAACACATCAAGATCTTGTCACGGACCCCCTTAGTGTTGGCTTACAAGAGAGAGCATGGGATTAGCCCAGCAAATCTGAATGCTAGGTGTTAGGATATCATCCTTTCCTGGATGACAACCCTAAAAGGGAGACTTACGACCACGCAGAGGACCAAGAAGATGCTGCAGTCTCAACTCTGCTACACATACTGGCCACCAGGCAATTAAAAATCTTTCTTATCAAATAACTGATAAAAATTATCTAATCATTGCTAAATAATTTAATTATAGCAGGCCTGATATAAATCTGATGCCATGCTTTGGGTTATAAAAAGCATATTGAAGAAGTTGAAGACAATCTCCCTGTATTCAAGAAGCATATACAATGATTAGGAAAATTTGTCTAAGCATGGAAAACTCTTAGTGAATAGTATAAGAAGAGTGGAAACTTTGTTCAAGTTGTGTAATATAATTCCATAAGTGTAGGAAAGATATCTGTGGTGTATTTTGAAATTGATGTAGGGCTGGTCCATACTAGTCACTGAATTTGAAGGTATGATCAGAGAAGAGAAATGGATAAGAAAGTGTGATGAGAGACCATGAGTGCTGAGCACCTGGAATGAGGAGGAGCTTACTAAGGTGGCAACAAGAAAGAAGCTGTATTTGTGATTATTTACCCATTCATAATTACACCTAAGACTAGCCTTACTACAGACTAAAGGAAATTCATGGCTGGAGTGGAATGTTTCAAGAGACCGTCCTCAAATAAGGCCATTGAATAAAGATTATATACTTAGAAGCATGACTGAGCATAAACATGCTAGATATCTACTATCTGCAATATAATAGCTGGTCAGTAAATTTATGCTGTGTGTTTGAAAGTTATTATGTCTTGGAATTGACTGCGATAGTAAATAAGACCCTGATTCCCTTGGGCTGATCATATATTGGCCTAGATAAAACAGATGGTCTCATCAAGAAAAATGTGAGATGCTGTCTAATTTTAAAAATTTATTTTACTTTATAGCCACAAAAATTCAAAGTATTTAAAGTTTAGTTACTTGTATTTTCTCATTTGAAACATACAAAAACTCGGAAAAGACTCCCTTCTGGTTTTTCCATCTCTCAATATTTGTAAGGCTGACCTTTCCTACTATAGTATAATTAGGAGCCAAATTGCGTGATAATATTCATCTTAGTTTATGGATACAGAAACTGAAACTCAGAGAGTTTAAATCACTTTTTTTTAAAGGAAATATGTTTGGGAATTAGGTATAAACATGTTTTGAACAGTGGAGGTAACAGTATTTTTATATTATTTCCTTTAATGGTTGTAACAAGGGTACAGAAGAGTGTTCAGTCACTTGTAGCCTGTAGCCTCTTGTTTGTCAAAGAGTGCTTGTTAGTCTTTATCTGACTAGACCTCTTTCCACATTTGATACTAGTGACCCCTCCTGTCTTCCTTGGCTTCCACTGTATACTGTGTTCTCTTGATTTTCCTTCTCCTTGCTGGATGTTTCTACTCAGTCTCTTTCATGACCTCCTGTCCCTTTTCCTGTATCCTAAATGATACTCCTCCCCTGAGTATTAACCTTGATTCTCTCCTTTCTCTCCGCTGTATCACACACTCATCATGGGAGGTTGTTTCGCCACCTAGCATTTCTATGTTGGTGGCCCCCAAAACAATATCTTGAATCTGATTCATTCACTAAATTTATGCAAGTGAATTCAACTATCTATAGGATATCATTCCAATAAAACATAGCTACTCAAAATACCACAGGTTGGAAATTGAACTTATCATTTTTTCCCACTAAACCACAACCTGTTTCCTTTCTGGATTTTCCCATATTTGTGAATGATCTAGTAAGTCATAAGTTTAGGGCCCTTTACAGATTTCTGTCTCTTCATTCATCCCTTGATAAAATCAAACTGGAAACTCTGTATGGTCCACCTCCTAACCACCTATTTCTGCACTCTCCCCTATTATTCTTGATGCTGCTTCTTTAGTTTTAGTCACCATCAGCTCTGTCTAGACTACTACAATCCCTGACTAACTTCCTTCTCTGCCTAGTCTTGGGATTTATTTACTATGCTATAAATAGGTTTTTGTTGCTGTTTTAATAAAGTGTATGCCTGATCATGTCATGTCTCTGCTTGAATCCCTTTCATCACTTGCTACTCTTTAATTTTAAATAAATGCAGACTTGCTGCCTCCACCTTCTTCCTCTTTGCCTTGATAACTGTTATTAATCCTTTAGGATATAGTTCGCTTGTTATCTCTCGCCTGCCTGCCTCAAGCTTCACCTCCCAAGTCTGTGTTAGCTATTTTTTTCTCGGCATTCCCATAAAATTCATCTCATGACTTTATAATTATCTATTTGCTTGCCTGTATCCTCTACTAAACTACAATTTCTTTTAATACAGAAACTGTGTTTGTACTCCCAGAATTCAGCTAAACATGTACATATTAGGTGCTTCATAAATACTAGTTGAATAAATAGTTGAAGGGCAACCATTATTAGTTTCGTTTTAATTAAGTGAAAATTGGAACTTAGGAAAGGTAATTAACTTTTCATAGGACATACTGCTACTGAGTGAGAGAGCTGGATTAGGACACATTTTATTTTGTAAACGTTTTATATTTTTAAAGCCAATATTCATCGCATGACATTTTATCATATAATATTATTAATAAGCTAAGATAATTTTAAAGAATAAAATACGAAGACTGTATACATATTTTAAATTTGCTAATGTATTTCCCACAGCTTGATTATTATTGTGGTTTCCATGGAAATCAGTAATTTTGGTGCTATTTCTTTGGAGGAAACTTTGAACATTTTTATTTACATTGGATAATCCAAAAAGTGCAATGGGAAGTGTGAAGAGACTCACACTCACTGGAGTGGAACAAAAGTTTGGGATACTAAACAAGAAGCAACTCTCATTCCCCTTTTTGGGAGACCAATAGTGAACAAAGAGGAGATGTCCAAAATTACTGACTTAAAAAAATATGTGAAGACATAAAAAGGTCATTCGATGGGTACACAGCAATGCTGTGCACAGGTAAGCAGAGAATGAGGTGGCACAACCATAAACATACATGGAAGAAGGTAGACAGAATGTCTTTTATTGTGTATAAGTTGTCAATAGAAACAAATGTCTAGAATACAATGGGAATCTAGAATGTAAGTTGTATACATCTGCTATGCTAGGCAATGATGAACCCTGGAAGAAATAGCAGGGAGGTTAACAGCTGTAGCAGCCAACAAAAAATATTGTTTTCAAAGAACTAAAAGATATTAGTGGCAAGGAGACAAATGAAAAGATGGTATTTTCTGTTGGTTGCTGAAACACATTTCTGCTGTACAAGATCCACATCAGGATCCATCTAGTGATAAACACACTTTTTTAAGGTTCCTGATCAGGGCATTGAGTGGATTTGTGCACATTTGTTGGAGAAGGGAGAACACATGGTCAATTTCAGGTAATCTGGATGTATTCTGAGATGATTAAGAGTCCAAGGGTGGTTATAGCCATTTAAATCAGACGTAGGGACAATTTATTTTTATCCAATATATTTATGCTAAAGAATGATCTGGTTTTTCCTGAAGTTCAAAGTTCCACAGCTGTCCTATATTTTATTAGCTAAATCTGGCAAGTATACAGAGGTGACCTCAATGGATCATATTAATGCCTTGGTTTTAGCAAACCACGCTAAGAGCTTCAATACCCAGGAGGAGCTGCAAGAGTGGTATATATTGAGATGATGCCGATCAACATTTGACAGGGCATTGAAAAAGAAAAACTTATTTATGAGTGCTGCCATCCATGGTAGATAGTGGAGAACTGTGTGAATTCCTTGTTCATAATGATAAAAGGTCACATTTTGATTGGATTTTCAGGACCAACCATCAAAAGACTATTCTCAAAAGGCTGAGAACCATTAAAATGCTAAGTTAGTGGAAGGAATAGAGCAGTGGTTTTTGCTTTGTTTGTTAGTGTTAATAAGCTGTTTGAAGAAGTGCTCAACAATAATTCAGTGCATTATGGGATATGAAAATTTATTTCTCTTTATTGTATTTCTTACCTAATGTTCTGGATAGTGTATTGAAGGCTAGTAGGGAGAGGTATATGTGTTGGGGGGAGTTGTGCATGTTGGGGGTGGTTCTCTTAGATAATCATTTAGGGATTGAGACAGACAGTGGTTCTACCATCTTTAATGGGTGGCTTGTAATGTCACTCTATTTTTCTTCATCCTAGCCAGCAAAAGCGCGTGGAAAAGCAAATGTGCATAATTTCATGGGCAAACCATAGAATTTGCACATATCACTTTCATTACAAGAGCTCAGTCATGTGACCATAATTAGTTGCAAAGATGGCTGGGAAATGTCATTCCAGCTACAATCCTATTGCTCTGGAGAAAGCAGAAGTGAATTTTGATGGTCAGTTATTTTTTGCCACTGTGTTTTTCGTTGTACAATAGAGTTGCATTGCAGGACTTTTAGATAGAAGGAAAGGTAGACAAGGAAAGCAAGGGACTGTTTTAAGTATTAGAAGCAATTTTTCCCATCATTTTGACTCAAAGAAAATATGAGGTAAAATGTGAGATAGGTGAGCACGCTCTGCCATGCTCTGTATTGTTCTTAGTTTCTTTGTTTCTCTCATAGAGTGGGAATGTTACGATTTGAATGTGATTTTAGTATTTTAAGGAACATAACAACATGACCACTGGATATAAGTCAACCACTTCATCTATTATTTAACTGAAGATACCACAATCTATTTTAACACTGAAGAAAAAGGTGATATATTGGATTTAATGAGAAATGATATGATGATATACTTTATGGTGACAAGTTCTTTGGAGCACAATTTTGACTCTATATGAATTATCCTTTACTCACAAACTTCAGAACCTAATATCAACATAAAAAATTCTCCTTGCAAAACAAATAAACATACGCTATTTCTTCACAGTCCCTAGAGTTTAGCTGTTGCATGTTTTAAACGTATTTCAAGTCTCATGCATCACAGACACCAAGACAGTTCTTCCCAAGTAGTGAGGTCTATAGGTACACAAGGGCAAGTAATTTACATGTTCATTAAAGGTACCACATAAAAGTAAGAAGAAAAATAGTAAGCAGCTTTGGAGGGTGTATTTGATCAGATCAGGTACTATCTTGGGCAACTTTATTAAAATAATCCAAATTAATATTTACTAATCACGGAGAAGTTAGATTGAAAATCTGAATTGACCATACACATGAAAAGCCTCATTACAATTTAAATATACAAAGTACATGACCAGTAGCAATCCTTAAACAAATTAAGAGGAAGTTATGTTTGAATCTCTTGAATGGCAAGGGAGATATTCTTGCTTGTATTTAAATAAGTATTTAGCATAGCATTAGTAATGACAAATGTTCAAATGCTAAATAAGAAGGCAGGGCCCGGTGGCTCACGCCTGTAATCCCAGCACTTTGGGAGGCCACAGTGGGCAGATCACGAGGCCGGGAGATAGAGACCATCGTGGCCAACATGGTGAAACCCCGTCTCTACTAAAATACAAAAAATTAGTCAGGCATGGTGGCATGCACGTATAGTCCCAGCTACTTTGGAGGCTGAGGCAAGAGAACTGCTTGAACCTGGGAGGTGGAGGTTGCAGTGAGCCGAGATTGTGCCACTGCACTCCAGCCTGGTGACAGAGCAACACTCTGTCTCAAAAAAAAAAGAAAATAACATTATCTTGGTAACATAATTTATCAAAACCACCCCGAGTCAAGCAACATGCTAGCAACAGCCAAATATCACATTTGCATTACTCAATTTTTGGAGCTACGCCTCAGAAAACAAGTCCTTGGAATAAAAGCTTAGGCTTATAGTTTGTGGCAGTGTTCAGTCCTGAGTAAACTAAATATTGTAGCACTTTTGACTCTAACCCCAATGAAGACAATTTGGTTTCATCCATATTGCTAGGAGAAAAAAAAAAAAAGTAAAACTATCTCAGTGTAATAAAAGGTTATTTTGAGGATAAGACCTTTCCTGAGTATATGAGTAGAACATTTCTAACAAATAGCTGTGCTTATGTAAAGTTTTGCTTATTAATCCTTATATCAACAATCTATACCCTGTGAAGAATAAGTACAGAAACACACAGTGTTGGTAAGTTTTGAGAGTTATGTTTTGCTGCCTCTGGATTATCACTGAGAAAATCTAGATACTATAATTTATTTATATAAACAGATACAGGAACAGTGTCTTTCCTTCCCTCCTGAAATTATATAGAATAAGAGGATAAACTATGTAAGAACCTAAAAACAAAACTTTAAACATGAAATATGAACAAATAAAAATGACTGGCAACTTCACATTTTTGGAGATTCTGGCTCTAATTGGCGACTCTTTTGATGGTGTATATTTCCAACCCATGAATCTTACCTCCTGAGGCATGTTTTCAACCCTAATTCTGACTATAGGCCAGGTGTACTTCGGCACTAACAGGCTCTGTAATTCCTCCTGGCCCACTCAATTCTTGTTATTTCTTATTGAGTTCCTGTGGCTATTTGGATTTTGAATTCTGTTTATCTTGTTTCTCTTCTTGGCTTTGGTGATCAAGCTACCACAATGAAATTCTTGGCTCTTAAATACCTAGTGATAGTGACTTGACTGGTCATTAGGCTATACCCTCTACTTAAGTAACTCTGGGGGAGAATTAATAAAACGTAAACCCTATTTTGCTTCCCAACTTGCCTTTTGGTTTCAGTGACCTGGATTATAACATAGCTAGAGTGCACTCAGTGGCAAGTCTGGCATTATTGCTTGAGCTCATACGTTACCGAAATCACATGGGTGTGGCTTGATACTATTGATCTTTTTATGATTTTACTGTTCACAATTACTAAAAATAGACTGAATTATTGTAACCACAAGTAGAAATAAAATTCTAGCAAAACACAAAAATAGAGCAATTTCTACTGATGGCGTTCATAAAAATAACTATGAAATCATAATGTGCTTAAGGGAGAATCTATTTTTCTCTTAATTGAGCATAGTTCTGTTATTTCAAATATAGAACATTTTCTTCTATTTCACTTTCAATAGAACACCTCATATTTATAACTAAATCATATTTAAATTTTACTTTTAGAGTCAAATATATTAGTTATGTTTTTATTTTTATTTATTTTTATTTTTTGAGACGGAGTCTTGCTCTGTCGCCCAGGCTGGAGTGTTTTAAATGTTCTTAAGAGTCCTTAAAAATTGTTTGTAAACACTTCTATTTCTGACTGTGCTGAAAATGTGGAAAAACTAGCATCTGACAAATAAGCCATTGGAACAAAATACAGAGATCATAAATGAATCTGCACATATATGATCATGAACACCTGATTTATGTCAAAGGTGCCACTGCAATGTTTTGGGGAAATCATGTCTTCAAAAATAGTGCTGGATCAATTGGATATCCATCTGGAAAATGTAAATCTTGACTCTTGCATCACACCATATACAAAATCAATTGTAGTTGGATTGTAGACAAATTATAAAAGTTAAAAAATAAAGCTTTTAGAAAACATCACAGTGGAATATCTTAATGGCCTTGGGGTAGGCAGAAATTACCTGAATGTGATACAATTTATATGAAAATATAGCACAATTCCTGCAAATGAGAAAAAATGCTGGAAGGTGGGGGAGATTTTCCTTAGACAAAAGTTCTGAATTGATACTCACAAAAAAGAGTATATAAATGTGCAAGTAGTTTGTGCTGAATGTTATTAATCATAAGGAAAATGAAAATAACTTCACTACCACAAGAATTGCTAAAAGGGAAAAAAAAGAGAAAAAAATCAGAAATTACCAAGGATTGGAGGAATATACAGAGCAACATGAAATTTCATACACTGCATATAAGAATGTGAATTAGTATAGTGTCTCTATTAAACTCTTTGCCCGTGTCTATTAAACTAGAATATATACATACTTGCTCACCCAGCAATTGGATTAATAGAATCAATGGACATACCTACCATACTGATTTAAATGAAATTAATCAATGAGAATCAGGAAAATGGTTATATTTTGAAAGTTAATGGCTAGACAGGATCACAAAGGAGGCTTCTGGAGTTCTGGTTCCAGTTATATCTCTATCCATTGTTGGCTACAAAGATGGTTAGCTTTGGGAAATTCTTTAAACTGTCCCCTTAAGATTAATGCATTTTACAGTATATATGCTATTCTTGAAATACAACATTTAAAAAAATGTTGAGCAATTTAGTACATGGAAACCTATAGTTTAAATGCTAAATATTATCTTTATATGATTCTAAAAATTAACTAAGTTTCAAAAAACAATTCATAGATATTACTAAAAGAACCTCTTTCTGAGCTGGAAGGAGGGTAAGAATTATAGTAAATAATGTTTTGGTGGCCGTATACAGACAGACTCTTAAAGTATAACTTTTAGCTCTTCCATTGCCTAGTTGGATAACCTTCAGCAAGTTAATTGTCTGAGTGTTTAATGTATCATTGAATAGACATATTAACCTACTTTAAAGTGACTACATGATGACCAAAATAGTTCATACATAGAAAGTACTTAAATAATTCCTGTCACAAAGTAATTTAATATGTTAGCTGTATTACTTTGATGATGATTATTATTTTGTTGTCACTTTAACACCACTATATTCAGTCTGTAAAGTAACAATGAAAATAAAACTATTAATATGTGATGCAGCCTTAGATTAAGTCATTCATTGACCCTGTTTGTCAGTTTTGAAGCCTATATAGAGTAGTAGTAACAGCAGTAGTAATAGTAATAATAATGACAACACCTACCCAGTGGTCCACAACCTAGGGAGTTGGACTCGAGATTCTATACTGTTAGCCCCTCTGCTCTATGGCTTTACAAAAACACCTATCAGTCAGGATGGGCTAGGGTGGGCTACAGTAACAAGCAATCTCAATGTCTCACTGGGATATAGTGTAAAGTTTTATGTCTCACTCATGCTGTGTACAATGGGCAGAGCCTTTGTACAGAGGGCAGAACCTCTCAGGCACCTAGGCTGACAGAAGATCCACATCTTGTCATTATGCTTCCATAATTATCAAGGCAAGGAGAAGAAAATGTGAGAAATTATGCCCCAGTCCTCAAAACTTTTGCATAAAAGTGTTACAGGTTACCCCTGTTCTCACAATTTTGGCCAAAGCAAATCACAGGGATGCACTTAATCTCTTCAGATGGTAAGGAAATGTAATCTTTCCAGGAGATAAGGAGCCATAATATTTTGTAAACAGCACTAAAAATCTACCACAAATGCTAAGAATATTATTTTCCTCAAATGTGAAAATGAACATAATAGTTATAATTAAAATGCAAAGAACGATGTAACTATAAGAGATATTATTTAACCTAAATTTATTTTTGTCTCTTTTGAGCATACATGTGGGATTTCATTTTGGGACAAACATCAATTATATTAACACTTTTTTTATTACTCATCTCAGTGTTCATTAATTTTTTTTTTTTTTTTTTGAGATGAGAGTCTCACTCTGTCTCCCAGGCTGGAGTACAGTGGCACAATCCCAGGGCTCACTGCAGCCTTCACTTCCAAGCAATTCTTCTGCCTCAGCCTCCCAAGTAGCTGGGACTACAGGCGCCCGCCACTACACCCTGATGATTTATGTATTTTTTAATAGAGACAGGGTTTCACCATGTTGGTCAGGCTGGTGTCAAACTCCTGACCTCACGTGATCCACCCGCCTTGGCCTCTCAAAGAGCTGGGATTACAGGTGTGAGCCAACGCACCCAGCCAAGTGTTCATTAGTTCCAAGCTTTGTAACTTGAATAATTAATATTTACTTCAAATGACATTAATAACCCCCATTGTTAATTTTTTAATTGCATGATTGAATATTATAGATTAGATCTTATATTTTCTATTTTTACTTAAACTTGGAAAGTTTACCACCTAATAACTATACCTATAAACAGAATAAATGTGTCAAAACTTTATATAATTAAGACTGATTAAGGTTTTTTCAGTATGTTTATGTTTAATCATTAAATTACTTTTATTAAAAATTATTAAATGTTTCCAAAGTTCAATATCTAATTTGGAGTTACACATCCCTGAAAAAGTGAATATAGGGAGTCAAAATAGATAGTCTGTACACATGCCAGTGGACATGTTATGTGGAAGTCTTTTGATATGGTAAACTTATATAATAAAAGCAATGCACAAGACCAATATAACACAAATAATTAGTTGTAGACAATAAGTGGGGAATATTAAAGATCCACTGGTAGTGTGCACTGTCTCCTCTGACCTGCAAGCAAGATCACAGGTAGTGTGTATTTATGTATCTACAGCTGGAATGATTGCAGATTAATAAAATTATGAAATCCTGTGGTTACCAGAAAAAGGCATGCTTCTCTTGGATGCCTTGTTCATCTCTGAGTGCCAGGGGCTCTGCACAAGGCAAAGAACACAAGTCCTCATTAGCAGTATTTTGTGATACTTAAGTATATTGAAAAGATGAAAGGTATAGCTATGCTTCAGCTCTTCCAATAAGAACCCAAGCAGTCTATTAGGACCAATATGTGTGAAAAACAATAACATTTGGGGCTTTAAGTTGGCAAAAGTTCACTTCAGTATATAGTAATAAAAGGGTTTTTTAACCATGACAATTTAATAAGGCTGCATTACTAGAAGTATTAAAATAATTCTAAACACATTAGAATTATTATCCCACCCAATAGGCAAAAAATTTTTAAATTTTATAACATCAAGTGTTAGCAAGGCTGTGGAGTAACAAGAACTCTGAAAACAATGCTGGTGGGAATTGCGCATATTTGCTCCTGTCTCCCACACTGGCCAGACCGCTTCTGGGATGGGAAATTTAATTCCAAGTACCTTACAAGAGCAGTTTTCTTTTTCTTTTCTTTATTGTATTAAAGACTTGAAAATTCCTTTTCGAAATCAAAATTGATGAGGAGGCTTAGTATGTAAAATGAATAAAAGCTCAGCCTGAAAATTGGAAATGCTGGGTGGGTGGAGGTAGAACCCAAATCCTTCCTTTCTTCCATGAGGCTTCTGTGAAAACCACCAAACTAGAGAGTATCATCGGGCCTATGAAGAGGAAACCATATCAGTAAGAGATGGTTGAAAGAAATGAAGATATTCAACCTGAGAACTGAGAGATGAACTTGACGACTGATCTCAGATATTTATAGAAAGAGCTTTGGGCTGGGAGAGGACAATGTATTCTGTGCTGCTGCTGAGAACAAAACTAGAATAAAGGAAAGGAAGTTAAGAGAAAGAAGGCATTTCCTCTAACTTGAGAAAAGTAAGAAAGTGATGGATACTCATATTGATTTGATCTTTATAAATTATATGAATATATTAACCTATATGCACCCCCAAAAGATGTGCATTGGTCATGTATCAATAGAAAAAAGAAAATTTTTCTAAAACATGAAAAAATAACTACCTAATGACAGATATAGCCAACTAATGCAATTATGAATAATTGACCCTACAGATACAAAGCAAAAGCCAATACCAGCATCAACTACGCCTCAATCTACCTGATTGCCCTTTGTCAGCTTCATTTTTTCTCCTGAATGCAGTTGTTCTTAAATGCTGTTTCTCACTGGGCCTACTGCTCTTTTTATTCCATTAATCGTTCACTTCAGGTAAGCAAGAGAGACAATTCTGACAAGATAAGCAAGGGTCAAGTGATACGAAACTCTCATCCACTAATATTGGCAATCAATTGCAGTTATTCTTAGTATTGTTAGTTCCTCAAGCCTCTCTTCATTAATCAGCTCTCTATTCATTCGTCTCACACCTTCTAGCTCAAATTTGCTGTGATATCATATTGTGTTTGAAAGAGTACCTCATAAGCAATGAAAAAAACAGAGTATCTTTAAATATTAGTCGGCAGCTGGTTTAATTAAATATCTCTCCACCCACACTGTACTACATTGATTAATTTTTAAAGAAATGGCTAAATGAAGACATTAATTATTTGTATGTGGTGCATATGCTTTCATGCACACTATTGTATTTTAATTTACTTTTTAACAAGTAAGCCAATATGATTTTAAAATTATTTCCCATCTGTCATGCATGCTAATAAAGAAACCTACTAATTTATGCCACATTAAATTTAACCTCTTTTTTTGTGCTTTCTAGTTACATAGTTCTTGAGGAAATCAAACTAGAAAAAATGGATTTAACCTTTCTGCTTTTTAGTCCACATAAATAGACAGTGTGGGAGATAACTGAAATACTCACTTGTGGCTGCCTTAACAGTATGGAAATAGAATATGTACACATTTTCTCTTGATTATTTGTCTTTTATTAATCATTCTATGTAAAATTCAAATACAATAAGGCAAACTGATTACTCTGCAAAATAGTTAACTGTCATCTGAAGCATTAGATAATTCAATTCTATTCTGCTTCTTTTGGATGGGTATATTATGATTAGTTTTTTGGAAATTCTATAAACCACATAGAGTGTGTATGGTAATTCTGTATTACCCTGCTTATTTACTCATTATGTGCCATAAAGGATTGTTTATGCATATATAAGCACATGTGCCATAAAGGATTGTTTATGCATATATAAGCACATAGAGACATTAAGGTTTCTAGGTGAAAAATCCTTTTGAGTTAATTTGTTATGGATTTTGAAATTTCTTAGAAATTTAAACTGTGTGTATATGTGTGTGTTTTGTACTTATGGACAATTGTGCAAATTGCTCATTAATGATATTACCAAGAAAATTACATATAAAACTAGAAATTAATGAATACACTTCTATGTATTTTTCAACATAAGGCTGAAAAGCATACTTATGCTTCTAGACTCTGAAAAATGAAAGTTATACTGCTGCTTTTCAGATGGGTTATGGATTGTCTGGAGATCATATTCTTATTGTAATATTTAAGTAAATTGCTGATTTAATTAGCCAAAAATACAAAAATCTTAAAGGAAGTGAGACAGCTACAGGGGGAGGAGCAGCTACATTCGGTGTTTGTGAAGCTCCACTCTGTTTCTATGATTCTGTCATGAGGGACACCAGATCTAGAAAGCTCTTTTCCTCGTCACAATCTTTTTATTCTGTGCTTCCTTCACTTTCAAAGAAGAACTTCTACTTGCCATCTCTACAGTTCTCTTAAATGGAAGGAAATATTTATAAACATTGAGTTATCCTGGTTCGTGAACACCACCACCACATCCTCACCACTGGATAGAAAACAGAGTGACTTCTCTGTTATCCCTGAACAAAAGCTTAGCCCTTGTACTTCCAGAATCAAAGACAGTTCATCTCACCACATTTAATTCTGTGACCCTAATTTAATATTATTTTACCTGGGTAGTGATGATGCTGAATTTGATCGAAGGACTGCAATCAGAAATGCATTTACTTGCACTGACCTATTGTTATTTCCTCTAAAATATATTTAGAAGTTTAGTAATCATTTAGATAATGGAAAGAAAATGGGATTGAATGTCAAAAGACATCCTCTGTCTCTGTTGCTTACTATCTGTATGACTTCAAACACTTTACTTAAACCTCCTGTGTCATTGTTAAAATGCAAGTGACAGTAGTCCACCTGAGAGGATGGCATGGGAAATATTCAAATCAATGAATGTGAAAAAGTGTTTCGTAAATATACCAGAACTGTCTGTTCTTATAAGTACGACAAAAGTAGTTGTTCGCTTTGAAATCAGTTACTGAAAAAATAATATTGATTGGATAAACATACACAGTCTTTGCAAGTGTACCATACACTTTATAAGTGTATCATAGACCTAGAAATCTTAGAAAATAATATATATCTAGGTTTTTCCCCTGAAAAAAACCAAAAAATTTTTAAGTATTTCAAAAATAGATTTGTATAGATGTTTTAAAGTCTTTTATTCTTTTACTATTATCTCTTTGTGTATAAAAGTCTTATAATTTCTTCTTTTTAAACCTAAATTTAGCATATTTCTTTTCATTCTGTTAACTCAATTGAATAATAAATTGTTATTTAAAAAGCTCTTTAAACAAATATTCTCTAATGACTTATCCAAGAAAATACCTGTTGTTTTTTTTTTCAGAAGTCTGAACCACTATTTTGTTCTTTAGTCAACCACGTAACTAACCACATAGCTTTAAAAATGTTGCTGTATCAGTCAACCATAGGTCATTCACTTCATTCATTCTTCCATTCATGGGAGTGCTTCTGGGATGTTTATGCATGATGGTAATGGGTTTTCCGTGAAAACTGTGGTAGATCCCATGGCCACTTATTCAAGGAATTTATCCCCTTTAATTTTATAAAGAACTTACGGGCTTACCTTAGCCTATATTGCGGAAACCAAACATCACTAATGAGCTTAGTAAACAACTCTGGGTTTTCTTACTCATGAGAATTTAAATGCTTCACCTGTGCTTCCTTTTAGAAAACATGAAATTGAAATCTTTGCTTTATTTCAAAGTGGGTGGTCTGAGGTACTAAATTGCATTGCTAATGCGGAAGTACATGAGCCTAGAAAAATAAAGGGGAAGAATGAATGTTCACATGCTACTCTTACAGTCTGATGTCATTACATTGACCTGTCTCCCTCACAGTGGCCCTGCTTCCATGGTCCATCTTTGCCACGATAGTGTTTTAACTGTGCAGTGGAATTCACCTGGGATTGTTCTTATCCTATGTGAGTGCTTTATTAATTAGCTTAATTCTTTCATATTCTCAATATTAACAATAAAATTACCTAGATATTTTTATTTTTTGACAAAAATATCACTTTTAATAATTCAGTTTTTAAAAGTTGTATCATTCACAATAAACTAGAACAATGATTGTTTTCTTTTTGGGTCACCCAGAACTTGCCTCCAGACCTGGGATAAGACTAATCTCTGTGAAGGTACCAAAACCCAAAGTCCTGAACTGGAATTCAGGAGACTTGGATTTGGGTCTTGCTCTTTCACTAACTTGCTGGAAGATGTAATCCTGTGCTTCAGTTTTATCAGATGTATCACCCAGGAAAAGTCACTTGACCTCTTTTATGCCTCAATTTCCTCATCTGTAAAAGGAGATAATAGAAATGACTACCTCTTAGCATTGTTGTAAGGCATCAATGAGATTATGATGATAAAGGACTTAGAACTGTGCTGGGCTCATACGAAGAACCTGTGTGTTATCTACAATAATACTAATCTTTCTTGTCATAACTCCTGTGTTTTTCACTTCACAAGGCTATACTGAGAATCAAATGACATAATAAGTATTGTATTAGTTTTTATTGCTGCATAGCAAACTTATCAACTTAAAACAACATCCATTTACTGTCTCACAGTTGCTATATGTCAAAAGTCCAGGGATGGCTTAGTTGGATCCTCCGATCAGGAATTCAAAAGGCTGACATGAAAGTGTCAGCTAAGTTGTGTTCCTTTCTCCTGCTCAGGGTCTTCTTTCAAGCTCATAGGGCTGTTGGAAGCTCATAGGGATGTCATTTGATCAGCACTCAGGAGGACCTCATATATTGTAAAACGCTCCATAATATATAACTAAATAATGATGCAGGGAAAGATTGAAAACAATTACATCTTTCATTAAAATAGAATTTAACCCAGAAATTCACACAAGAAACTACCAGTACTTTGTTAATAGGAGTGCCTTCAGGGCAGGGCTGAATTCCATATCAACATAGAGATCAGTAAAACTTTGGAAATAAGTAATATTATATAAAATAAGGAATATAGACTTCAGATTATATTTAGTGGGTTTTTTGTTTTTTGTTTTTGAAACAGGGTCTCACTCTGTTGCCCAGGCTGGAGTGCATGGTGCAGTCATGGCTCACTGAAGCCTCAACTTCCTGGGCTCAAGTGATTCTTCCACCTCAGTCTCTGGAGTAACTGGGACTACAGACATGTGCCAGTATGCCCAGCTAATTTTTTTGAATTTTAATAGAGATAAGTTCTCGTTTTGTTGCCCAGGCTCATCTTGAACTTCTGAGCTCAGGCAGTTCTCTTGCTTCGTCCTCCTTCATCCCCAGTGCTGGGATTACAGGCATGAGCCACCATGCCCGGCTTGTATCTGTATTAAAACTTGACTCTGCCACTCTTGGCAATATGATCTTGGATGAATTACTTTTTCTTCTTGGGACTTGATTTCTGACTCTTTAATCAGAGTAACACTGTCTACTTCAGGAGACGTACTAAGGATTAAGTGAAATATCCTATGCCAAGCTCTTAGAACAATATTGGGTACATAGTGAACACTTAGTAAGTGATGACTATTGTTGCTATTGCTACGATTATTTATTTTAATAATCTTAACATGTGGCTTCATGTCTGGAACATTATGTGCTCAGAAAATATTACTTTCACCCTTCTTCAGTATCTGTTTAGTTGAACCGGATCTGTAGAGGAGAATATTTTGGATATTATCAATCTGAACTAGGCTAAGTGGTTGCCATTTGCCTAATTTTATTTAATTTTCTACGATTTTCTTCCTCCCTTCCTTCCTGCTTGTTTGCCTGCCTGTCTCCCTTCCTTTCTTCTTTCTTTCATTGTCTTTCCTGTCTTCTTTATTCTTCTGTATCTCTTCCCTTTATTTCTCAACCTTTTTTTTCCCAAGCAGATATTATTTTAAATTTCCGAACAACTTATGTCAGCAAGTCTGGCCAAGTTATCTTTGAAGCAAGATCAATTTGCATCCACTATGTCACAACCTGGTTCATCATTGATTTAATCGCTGCCCTGCCTTTTGATCTCCTGTATGCTTTCAACGTCACAGTGGTGAGTAAAGAGCTCCCCGCCACATGGCCTTTAAGGTTGATTTATTTTTCCCATGTTTAGGTTTTAAATGGTTGTGGCGATTTATGCTTCCAGGGTTTTGTGCCTTCTTCAGTAAAGATGCCTTGATGCCCAGTGATAAGCAGGCCAGATTCTTCGGTTGATGAAGTTACTTCCTTTTGACATTCATATTACCTGTTCATGCTTTTTTAAATACCCAGAGCCAGGAAACACAGAAATGCTGAATTTATCATAAATACTGACCCACTAAACAAATTCTTTAATAAGGAAATCATCTGTAGGAATTTAAGCATCACTTTATATTACCTAGGCAGATACATGTCTCAAGAATTTGCTAGAGTTTGAAGATTTTTTTTTTCTGCTTTTATGACCCTTAACTCTCATTTCTTTAGTATTTTGTTATTCGTTGGCAAAACCAACTGAAGACTGATCAAGATAGAGAGGACTATTGAATTTAAATGAGGGAATTCAACCACTTCTTAGAAGTCCTTGTAAAACTCTTGGATGTAGCAAAAATCTAAATGATATGACTAATGTAAAACTCAAGAGTTCTCTTGAATTTGCAAGAATCTTGGTACCTTCTTTTTCTTGCTCTAAATCCCTTACCCTCATGTAGCCTCCCAGGACAGAAAGCATATCACTTGTAGTAGTAGCCATTTTTATAATTTAATGATTGGTATTCTTAAAAGTATTAAATGCTCCCTTATAAAGAAACTTTTAAGGAGGCCATTTGTGAAGCAGTAATACAATTTTCTGCTAGAGTAACCAATTATGGCATGTAAAAATTTATTAAACATTAGTTCAAATTAAGCAGATATTCTAGTCAATTGACAGTGCTTTATAGAAATCATATTCTCCTTCAAAAATTTAAAGGCATAGTTTTAAATATTAAACACAATAATCACAGTTTCAAATACAATTATTATTAACTTCAGAATGAATATAGAATTGTGATCCTGACTTGTTAGTGCAGACTTGTGCATTTGTTAATTGCCTGTACAATAGTTTCTTTTTATTCTTTTTCTTTTTAAGTTGGGAGGTTGATAGTGCCAACATCTTTAAAACGTTTATGACTCAACTGAAAGGAAAGCTCCCAGGAAAAATCTAGTATATATCAATCACTGCTACATTGAATTGTTATCTAGGCCTTCTACAGTGCTTTTTAAGATTGAATTTGACTAGATAAGTGTACCATCATGAAACCATAATGGCTTAAAACCATGTTTTTGCAAGACTGCAGAATAAGTATATAATTCACAAAAGGTTAAAAAAATTTCCAAATTCCCCTGGCAAATTGTTTTAAATTGTTCATTAATTATTTAATACAATTCCATTTTAAATTAATTTGCTGCTTTGCTACTAAAAACGAATACATTTTTTATGTTCCATTTTTATTTGAGTACTGAGCAAATAAGATATTTTAAATATGTATATATAATATATAATTATATTATAGGTATATATAACATACATTTTTGTATCATTAGCATTCTCATTCCTCAAAATTAACATGGATGAAGAAATGTCTTAATGTCTAATTTGCATGTTTGACAAATTTTAAATATTTATATACTTTCACTACACTCCTGCTCTCTTTTCATCAATCTTATGTAATCTAACACAAATGCTTTGTAAATAATACAAGGTATAGGGCAACATCTGTGTCAAAAAAAAGAAAAAGGGGAAGGAAGAAATCTGTTACCAGTGATACTTGTTCTGCTTTTCACAGGAGTGAGCATATAAGCATTTAAAAAGTTGGCACCTAAATTCATTATCCCTCTTAAACAAGTTAGTCAGGACCAAATATTCTATAATATTTGAACAGAAAAGCTTGTTCAAGGTATTATGTTTTCTTCTCAGGAAAACATAAGTTATGAGAAATAACTTACGAGTTATGCTCTTTTACAACAAAGACTTAGAAAAAGAAACAACCAAAGATGTTTGTCTCTCAAAGCTAAAATATGTCCAGTTAATGCATCTCCATAGGTGACATTCAGAACTGCATAAGCTTTGTCTTTGGCTCTGCTCACAATTGCTCATGGCAGTTCTTTTAAGTACGGATCACATGCTTTTTGAAAACTAGTATGTATATCACTGTAGAAGGCACTTGTAAGAGATACAATTATGAATAAGACATAGGAATGTTGATAGAGTAGAAAGGGCAGAAGTATGAATCCAAGTTCTATCATTTACCATCTGGGTAACTTACTTGGGGAAGTTAACATTAAAATATCCATAAAATGGGCATAATACAAGAGTTTTTGACCAGATATGCAACATATTTATGTTGAAAATGCAACATATTTATACAATGCTTTGCTAAATGTCTAAAACCTAGGAAGACTTCACAACATGTTAGTTAGCCTCCTCTCTCTCTCTCTTTCTCCCTTCTGGGTGATAGCTAGGACATGGCCACATCCATTTGGTAAAAGAGGGTTTTATAGGGGGGTTTAATGAATGCACCTGTCTATGAGTGGCTTATAATTCTCATCAGTGACAGATTTGAAACAGCATCCAAAGAGTCAAAAGAATCCTCTCCCTTTTTCAGATACATATTTACATCTAAGTCAAATATGCTTTTTTCTCCTGTCATTCTTCAAGAGAAAACATTAAAACTTTAGCAAGAAGCTATTGACTCTGATGGGAGCAAGCATAATTTCTTTAATGCCAGTTTTTATTGACTTAAGAATGAACACAGAACTATCTGGGTCATCTGGACACCTAGGTTCATGTTCCTAATATTTGCAGATGACTATTGTTCTCATGTACAAGCAGCTCTACATTCTTTGCTCAAACATCCCCTTTCTGGTCAGAGAAAATGGGGAGACTGTATCAAAATTATGTGTGCAGATGCCCTCGTCCATTTGGGACTTCTGTTCTAGTTTTCATTTCACTTACAAAATTGTCACCTAACCATCAAATTCATCTACCTGTAAAATAAACTCCATCCCCAGTAATATCTTTAAATAACAAAATAGAAGTTACAAATCTTGGCATCTGACCATCTAGCTAACCACCAACTTGAGAAATGATAGATGAGAACTTAGCTGTAAAGGAGAAGAAAGTAAAACTTGACACAGGAGAATGACAAAAGGAAATAAAAGAGCACAGCTAGCTGTTAAGTTCTTCAAGTGCCCTTAAGAGTTTACTGTATTCGATATAGAATAATTCACAAGATTACAACTGAATATAATTTTGTTGGATATCAGTTTCTATGCTGAGCTTGGAGTGTTTGCATCTTGATAATTTATTCATTCACTCATTTAATAAATATTTATTGAGCATTTTCTATGTGTCAGGTACTGTTCTAGGTATGTTTTTCTGAGAGATAAATATGGCTAGCAGAGGAAAGAACTAGAAGTCAACTGACTTTAGATAAATACAAAAAGCAAACTCCCGATGCTGACCTTGTGTCTGATTCAGTTTTGTAAAGGAAAGAGTGCAGTTAGTTAAAGCCATAAAGTTACTCCTTCTCTACTTACGCTTTCCCCAAAGAAATTAAAGGTGACATCAAGAAGTTTGTCAAACTGCATTTCCATACGATTTAATGTTTCATTTGTTGTTTCTATTTTAGAATGTTATTTGAAGATATGAAAAGAAGGTGTGTTAAGTGCACCCCTTATTAATGGTGATATTGACTATTCTGGTCCACACCAATGATGCACATTTTTCAATTGGACCCTGAAGTCAATAAAATAACCCCTCAGCTACAAGTCTACTGCTATAGTGGATGCAAAGGCACTAGGAGGCTCTTCAGAAATTCTTGTCCATTTCATTTTAATTCCCTAAGCATGTCTGAGAGAGCGCTGAGAGAGAGAAAGAGAGACAGAGAGAGAGAGAGCTTCAGGCAAATGTTTCCTCTGTCCATTGATAATGTTGGAAGTATAGTACATGAGGCAGAAGATGCTACTGGTACTTGTGGGCAGAACTTACTCAAGTTTTATGGGTCTGCCTATTTTAAAAAATAATCTCTAAGGTATTTTTATTATCACTTTCTATGCCTTTACTTCAATTTGTCTGAATTATTATTATAAAGCAATTTCGTGACACAGGGAAGGGAATGTAGGGTTGAAAGAAAGTATGTGTAGGGGATTCGAGATATGTACAATTCTGATACCATAATGTGTTTCAGTTGTGTATCAGAATGTAAACTATAGTATAAAATCAGACAGGAAATGAAAAAAGATAACCCCTAATTAAGAAAGGTATTTCCTCAAATAAATTAAATTGTCCTTCCTATCCTATCCTTTATTCCAGCCTCTTTCATCCTATCACTTTCTGATATAATATGTCAAGAACAAAGACAATTCATAAAAATAATAAAATAATTATACTTCATTTCCAGAATTTTTAGAATTGCTCCAAGTTAATGTTGCAGTGTGAATTTAACACATGCACCAAGTTGTGCTGCTCTGTCTCCTACCACAGGTGTCTCTTGTGCATCTTCTAAAGACAGTGCGCCTCTTGCGTCTTTTGCGTCTGCTGCAGAAGTTAGACCGCTATTCCCAACACAGTACTATCGTCCTGACTCTGCTCATGTCCATGTTTGCACTCCTTGCACACTGGATGGCGTGTATCTGGTATGTCATTGGAAAAATGGAGAGGGAAGACAACAGCCTTCTGAAGTGGGAAGTTGGTAAGGGCTTACATTTGTCACATTTTCCATTTTTAAATTAAAAAAAAAAGAGTATCAAGAACTTGGAGGAAGTGAAAGATAAGTCTATAAATATATTTATTCTTACTATCAATTTGTCTAATTAATTTCTATTTTTGAATCCATATACAAGTAATTGATTTCAATAAGCTTTTCTGGAACAACCTTACATTTTTTCAAAAATTAATGGGTTAAACTGATAAATTGTATATATAAACTTTATAAACTTTATAAAGTTTATATATAATCAAAATGACCAGTTTGGCTGTAGAAGTGTTTAGATAAATAATGTTCAATCTTATCTTGAGGTGTTCTGATGCAGGGCTAGTAATAGTAAATCACTGGGAAACTGGCCTATGGCCTATCACTACGATATCTTAACTAATAAGAAAATGATCACTTATATTTGAGGTGGCATATTAATAGAAAAGATATCCTACCATCCTTCCCTTTAAAAAGAGAGAGAGAGAGAGAGAGTATGGGAGCGAAAGTAAACATAATAACACCTTCTCCACATTTAGCACACTTTGAGAATTTGTGATGGTAGAACGGACTGGATATTTACAAACATAATTTATAGTGTTGAGTCCCCATAATACATAGGAGTTTAAGGGAGATTTTTAAAATGTTACATAATCTGCATAATGAAGCTGAAACACTATGCACACGAACACATTTTTAAACTTATGTCAACCACAGTAAATTTATAGAAAATGAAAATTCTCAAAAGTGTAACTCTCTATCCCAAAATATCTGCATTTTTCTCACTGTCATACCCTTTAGAGAATTGTCACAGTACCTTATGTAGAATATTTTTTTATTAATCTGACATTTAATCAAAAGAATCTGCTTCTTAGTTGGCTAGAAAATCCTTCACTTACCTTCTCTACCAAAAATCAATCTTGAACTTTTGGAAGAAGCTCAGACCTTTGCATAGGAGACTGCCAAGAAAGAAAAATGCCCAGACTTCTCATACCAGCAGTTAATGGCTGGACATATTTGGAACATCCCTGTGTTGGCCCTCATAAATGGCAAACTCTCAGCATAGGACATATACAAAGTCTTCAAAGGCAGCACTGGAGGAAGAGCTGGAGACCTAAGGAAAGCAGGTGGGAGGGAATAAGCTCCTGTCCAAGTTTTTAAAAATACCTCTTCACATCCCAATTTTATTTCTGAGCTACACAAAACAACTGATGTGTTTTTATAATTTTTATCTTAGAATGTTTTTGTTATCTTCTTTATCAAAGCACTTTTTAAATGTCTTGCTGTGGGTCCTCAATTCTAGGAAACAAAGAAAATGGGGAAATAAAACTACCAAGTGAACGCAAACATATCTTAGATAAAAATAAGATCCAATAAGAGAAGGAGAAAGAGAGAAGTGTTGGTTAAAAGGAGGATCAGGGTCTGAATTGTATGTGGGTTAAAACATTTTCCATCTTTCAATATTGTTTTCTTCTCTATAACTTTGTCTTGAAGGCTTCCTCATCACATCATATGTCATCATCCTAATGGTGTTCAGTAAATTGCAGCATTAGATCTCTGCTCTTTGTTTTGAATTCATATTAAAATTCTGACTTGTGGTCAGTACCCGATTCCTTTTTAGACCTGACCTAATTTTCCTCAGGCCCCAGACCTATACACTCATATTAATTTGTAAGTCTCGTCTAGTCTGAGAGTCTCCAGATGGGGAAATTTAGCTTATTCACACTCTCAAATTTAGTTATATGAACAAAGCCTTTTGTTTCATTTCCAACATGCCAGGCTTGCTGCAAACTTACAATCTAGCTGTTGTTTTTCTTCCCACAACATATAGAGATATTTATTTGTCAATTTAAAAAAACAACCTGAATTGCCTCCATATTTACCCCCTTACTTGTATTCTTGGTCCTTGTATTATAGTTCAATGTAATGAGTAGGAGGTTGTAAGCCAGAAACCAATCTCACAGAGACAGCATTGTCATGAAGTAGTGGCAAGAAGAGCATTGGGCTGGGGGCAATAGACCTCTCCTGTCATCATGGTTCCACTGCTAATCAGCTGTCAGATTTGCAATATTTTTTCTCACCTGTCTGGGCCTCAGTTTCCTCATCTACAATGTGAAAAAGCTCACCATATAATTTGAAAGTCTATTTCTGGTTTCATGAGTAATGATTATCACGGATAAACAAACCCCCAAATGTGCTTCATATATATATATACACACACACACATATGTGTATATATATATATATACACACATATATATATACATACACATATATATACACATATATATACACATATGTGTGTATATATACGCACATATATATACACATATATATGTGTGTATATATATTTTTTTCTTATTATGGGTCAGTATCCACATAAACCATCAGAGGATATATTAGAAAGTACATCCTATGATCATGGCATGTCAAATAATTGATAATCTTACTCGTTTATGATAAAAATGACCCAAAATTTATCTTCAGAGAATTAGATTTCCTGTCCAAACACCTACTGGGATATGACTAGCAAGACAGTATGCTAATTAAGTTGTAAATATTGTCTACAAAGACTTTCCCTTCTCCTAAAATTACTTGCATCATTTAAATGTTCATTTAAAACATTCCCCAGCTGAGATTTGAACACAGATTAAATAATCATGACCTTCCCTACCTAACTTTATAATGAAGTAGCGGAGAGTGTGGGCTACTTTAGTTTTTACCCTGTAATCTGTGCACTAATGGTAAATTTTACCTTTTTGGGTCCAATTATCATGAATCCAAAAATTTATCGTACAAATAACATTTGATGAGAGAGCATGTTGTTCCTTATGTTTGTGTTTAACATTAGATGTATAAAAATAGATTCATTTTCCCAAAGGAAAAAAATTTATTTCTAATTATTGTTAATTTCCATAAAATGAAATATTTAAGTCCCCATTACATACTTGGTTCTGTGTTAGGCATTGGGGATACCAAAACAAATAATAGAGCTTAAAATCTAGTGGGAAAAGTAGACAAAGATTTAATGGGTATATTACAGTGCAATATATTTTATAAAAGGAGTAGGTATAGAGGGGTGGCACTAAATCTAACTAGAATATCATCAAAGGCTTCTCAGAGAGGACCTGAGTTTTAAAGGGTGAATAGGTCTTGTCTGTATAGATGCTGAGGAAAAGGCATTTGTGACAGCAGGGTTATTAATATATTAAGCAATTCACTCTCACTGAAGGTGAATGGAGGTGTGGTAGAAAGGGAATGAGGCCAAAGAGGTAGGTAGGTAGATACCAGATCTTTAAAGACTGTGCTAAGCTTAAGAGTGTGGACTTCTTTTGAGAAGTGTCTGTTCGTGTCCTTCACCCACTTTTTGATGGGCTTGTGTTTTTTTCTTTTAAATTTGTTTGAGTTCATTGTAGATTCTGGATATTAGCCCTTTGTCAGATGAGTAGGTTGCGAAAATTTTCTTCCATTTCGTAGGTTGCCTGTTTACTCTGATGGTAGTTTCTTTTGCTGTGCAGAGGCTCTTTAGTTTAATTAGATCCCATTTGTCAATTTTAGCTTTTGTTGCCATTGCTTTTGGTGTTTTAGACATTAAGTCCTTGCCCATGCCTATGTCCTGAATGGTAATGCCTAGATTTTCTTCTAGGGTTTTTATGGTTTTAGGTCTAACATGTAAGTCTTTAATCCATCTCGAATTACTTTTTGTATAAGGTGTAAGGAAGGGATCCAGTTTCAGCTTTCTACATATGGCTAGCCAGTTTTCCCAGCACCATTTATTAAATAGAGAATCCTTTCCCCATTTCTCGTTTTTGTCAGGTTTGCCAAAGATCAGATAGTTGTAGATATGCGGCGTTATTTCTGAGGGCTTTGTTCTGTTCCATTGATCTATATCTCTGTTTTGGTACCAGTACCATGCTGTTTTGGTTACTGTAGCCTTGTAGTATAGTTTGAAGTCAGGTAGCGTGACGCCTCCACCTTTGTTCTGTTGGGTTAGGATTGACTTGGTGATGCGGGCTCTTTTTTGGTTCCATATGAAACATTTGTGCAGCCAAAAAACACATGCAAAAATGCTCATCATCACTGGCCATCAGAGAAATGCAAATCAAAACCACAATGAGATACCATCTCACATCAGTTAGAATGGCCATCATTAAAAAGTCAGGGAACAACAGGTGCTGGAGAGGATGTGGAGAAATAGGAACACTTTTACACTGTTGGTAGGACTATAAACTAGTTCAACCATTGTGGAAGTCAGTGTGGTGATTCCTCAGGGATCTAGAACTAGAAATACCATTTGACCCAGCCATCCCATTACTGGGTATATACCCAAAGGACTACAAATCATGCTGCTATAAATACACATGCACACATATGTTTATTGGGGCACTATTCACAATAGCAAAGACTTGGAACCAACCCAAATGTCCAACAACGATAGACTGGATTAAGAAAATGTGGCACATATACACCATGAAATACTATGCAGCCATGAAAAATGATGAGTTCATGTCCTTTGTGGGGACATGGATGAAACTGGAAATCATCATTCTCAGTAAACTATTGCAAGGACAAAAAACCAAACACCGCATGTTCTCACTCATAGGTGGGAATTGAACAATGAGAACACATGGACACAGGAAGGGGAACATCACACTCTGGGGACTGTTGTGGGGTGGGGGGAGGGGGGAGGGATAGCATTAGGAGATATACCTAATGCTAAATGACGAGTTAATGGGTGCAGCAAAACAACATGGCACATGGATACATATGTAACAAACCTGCACATTGTGCACATGTACCCTAAAACTTAAAGTACAATAAAAAAAAAAAAGTGTGGACTTCATCATAAGATACAGTGAGGGATAAAGTTCTCTTTTGAACAGTGATCCTTTGACCACAGAGCACCACCAAACAGTGAGAGATGTTTAACTGTGCTTCATTTTCAATGACTGTAAACTGACAATAATAATAGTGCCAACCTCAGTGGGGTTACCAGTATTAAATCAGGCAACATATATCAAGCATTTAGATTGGTACATAGTAACTGCTCAGTAAGTAACAGCTGGTATAATTCTCATTATCATTGTATTATGACAATTACTTCTAATGAAAGAAAGTGCCATGAACTATGACTAGTGAATACTTATCATTTTATGTACGGAAGTTATTAAGAAATGGCTTTAAAAGTATTGCCTTCGTGGTTTAGTTTGGTGCGGGACAAAAATTATTTGCTTTTGCATATCTTCAAAGTAATTTATCTGTACCACCTTTCAATTGGAAAGTCAGCCTCTGAAAAATGTTTACATAGGCTCACAATTGCACATACGTAGGAGATTTTTATTTCAGGTTCATTTAGGAGGCAAGTCCTATATCAACCTTATAAGCTTGTTAGGATATATCAAATTTTAATGGAATTTAGATATAGTGCTTCAAGGGTAAGATTAAACACTGTATTAAAGAGACATGTCACAACTGAATCAGAGAGTGCTTTTTACAGTTTAATTTTTGGGAGGTTGCAAAGAAATGTTTCAGAAGGATCTCTTTGCAAGGAGTGGAGGATGCTTTATTTGTTTACAAGAGGACGTCAATAAATATCTAAAAATGTACAAGTAGACCTTGCATGTTTTCTTATATCTCAATTAATATATGTATATGTTATTTTAGCTACTATCACTTCTAAAGTTCTATCAATGATACTGAATTAATCTCTGAAGAACTCCATTAGCATCCTAAGGAGAGTTCTGATTTGCAGCTCAAAAGGTTCAGGTCTGAATCCTGCTTCAGGAATGTGATCTTGAATCAGGCATGGGATTTTGACCAAAATGACCTCAGTGTGTGGTTTTTCATTAAACAATCTCAGATTTGTCGTCTATGAGTGTGGCAATACTGACTCTCATGAGTACTCACTTCAGATAGTATCTGGTACATAGTGTGTGCTTGTAGTTGGTAACTGCCAGCATTATCACCACCACCTGCTCTTACTGTTAATTGAAGCCCTCTGAAATTCCAGCCACCTGTTCAAACTTATATCAATGAGCAATGTAGAACTGAAATAGCAATACTCTTAAAGTCTGGTGAGGAGGTGATATTTTTGTATCAGTCATGATTCTTGATTGCAAGTAAAAACAAAAAAGGAATTCATTAGCAGGACGTGTAGACTCAGAATTAGAAGGATACAAAACAAGACTAGGAAAAGAACATGAGCTAAGGTAGCCCCAGATTGCCAATCCAAGAAGTTCAGTTGTGACATTTCACAAGGATGGCCTGAACATGTTTCTGTCTGTAGATCCTGTGCAGTAGTCTTAACTTCCCCTGCACCTCTGATTCACAGTGCCTGAGGGAACAATTCAATTGGCTAAGCTTAAATCACATGCTCAGACACAGACAGCCGGGACAAGAAGACTCTTTCCATCTTACCCTTCCATGATGGAAAGTGGAGCCCTGTGTCTCTCCATTACTATATACAATGAAGAACCCACCCATACCCCTACCAGATAGGATGTTAGCCAGCAAAAAAAAAAAAAAAAAAAAAAAAAAAAAAGCATCATAATGTTAGACAGAATTAGCTGAAATATGGAGAAGTGGTATTTTTGATGCATCTTGCTCACTGTAACAAATCTGTGTTCCTTATGTGAGTCTAACAGTGGAATCCTACTTACCAATCTGTGTTTCCTCAGCTATAATAGACTGTGTCTTAGTCAGTAGCTCCCATTTTATAGCCAAAATGTTACCTTATGTTCTTTCTCAAAATTACCTCTAAGACAATGACAATCTGAACTTTAAAATAAATAATGTACTTCAAAGGTCAAAGAGTATTTTGTAATAGAGAGGAACCTCTTTTATCTCTTACCCTTTGGCTGGAGCAAGCGTATCCATTGCAGATGCCTAAAAGTGTATCTGTATCATGCGGGGTAGGGTGGGAAGGCCAAGAATCTAGAATGGGAATAAAAGGATTAAGTCAGACATCATTTTCAAATTTTCATTGACAATTTTAATCCTAAATCTCCTGATCCTCGTTGGATAAAACCTCATAAAAGCTGATTGATTTGAACGGCTCTCTAGTTATTAACTACTTAGCATTTACAAGCCTTATGTAAGAAAAAAAAAATGACCAGGCTTATGATGTTGTGAGCTGATTACTTCAATAACTGCATCAGTTTTCCTAAAGAAGGTTGAATTTGCTAACCCTACTTTTTCAGGGTTTACATAAAGAATTATAAAAACTTTTAAAGCTAAGCCTTACTTGTAGATTCACATTCTTAAGAATGCATGAGATAAAGAAAAGAGGAAAAAATCTAAAATGAAGTTTTCCAGCCATTAAAGTGGACACTAGTGAAGGACTCCTGGATTTATTTTTTTTTAAAACAAAAACCAGTACCTTAAGCCTTAATGTGCACTGGAATGAACCAAGGATCTCCTTTAATATAAATTCTAATTCAGGAAGTCTGAGGTGGAGTCAAGACCCTCCTTTTTTAAACAAACTCTAAAGTGATGCTGGTGTCACTGGTCCTGCACACCTCACCGTGGGTGGCAAGGTTTTTAAAATGTCTTGAGACTTTTGAGGAAGTTAATACTCCCAGTTGTAAACAACACTAACCAGTAACAATTCAGTGCTTTCTATCCTTTTCCACTGTCCTATACTTTTTCAATCCCCAACACATCTGCAAATTTATTTGGACATAGTTTATTTCTGATGGACAAAGGAGGTCCATCTAAAAGCAATTAACCTCAATACTGAAGTAGTACAACACAGTACTTAAAATGTCATAACAAACAATTTGTATTACTCTTAGTTCCAGAAAACTCAAATCAAATACCATCCGTTTTAAAAGTTTTGTCAATGCCGTGTTCTATTTTCATAAGGACTTCTAGAAAACAGAAAATATTTCCACGTTTTAGAAGTAAGATTTTACTCTTTTGTCATAAGGAGCAAATGGTATATTTTAAAGACTCATTTTTTTTATATTTTAAGTATAGCAATAAACTTTGCTTATTATAAAAATTGAGGAAGTAAAGTATATATAGCAATGTCCAGTTATGAAGTTGCATTATCTCTGCAGTCTGGTCTCGTATTTAAAGATTATTGGGGCATTTAGATAGTAAGAAAAACAAAAATTTGCATTTAATTGCACAATATTCTCAGTCCTTTGAAAGGGAATTTCTGGGTTTCAGGTAGCAGACAGGGAGTTAATATGATTTCAAGTTGCCATGGTTGCTTAAGAGGAGAAAATACTTATACCTAGAAAGGAATGAACCTACAATATACTCAGAATCTTTGCACCACAGTTTCCAAATGTGTTCACACTTCCTACCAAACACTCCAAGCAACAAAGATTCTGTTATCATGTAAGTTTGAGAAATGTAGCACACTGCATCCCTGTTTGTAAAGACTGAGAAGGTATATTAGCAGCATATAAGCTCAGAGAAATTCTGAAGAAATTGATTAAACTTTATTTAAAAGAAACGTTGCATAAATTTATTTTCTATCATAATCTTTTTCTTTTTTGTACATATTGTTAATACTCTATTAACATCCTATCCTATGAATTTGAAGTTTTAAAAACACACCTTAGGAAAAGTGACTAAAACCAATATCATAATAGGAAGAATAATCATGGTTTTAATCTTTTAAAAATATAGGATATCACATGTATCATCCCACAGTAAATCTACAAAAATAGAGAGCAAGATTATTCTCACTACAAAATGGATATAAAAATGCCTAGTTAGAAAATCACTGGTGAGTGTAAATAAGAGTATATATGAAAGCAGTTTGCAAATTGAAAAGTGCTATAGAATTATGATGTGTTATTTTTGGGTCATAGTTAACAGTATACACACAGATATACATACATGTGCATATGTATATTTATGCATGTATAAGAAAGAAAGACAGGAATGTGTATATGCTATACCACAAATTCCTGTCTTCATGTTCTCCACGATACTGATCCTAGCATGTATGTAGAGAGTACATGCACAATACATGTATTTGAGTGAATGGATGCAGGAATAAGTGGGTGAACAACAAATAGGGATTCTGCACCTTATTATTGGGTCACTCTTTAGCTTGAAAGAGGAAGACATTCTGAAATCAGTCTTCCTTCAGTGTTTGGAAGTTATGCTTGTTCCGTACTTCCTTATAGTATCTCATCATTTATACTGTACTATTATAGGCCACATTCTCATTAGTCATTTGGTTAAAACTGATTTGCCTAAAATATAGACAATAAAGTTATAGGAAACCAAAAGTCAGGATTCTATTTCTATTGAATAGTCTATTCTTTTAGATATTTTGGCTACCCAAATACTGAAGTCCCTTAGTATTCAGATTACACTTGAGAAACTGTTTTGGTTTTCTCTCAAAAGATCTTATAATACCTGACAATTATTAATATAAGTTGTATTAAGCATTTATAAGTATCACAAATTAATCCACTTGGGGTTTGGTTTTCTGATTTATAAAACAGTATCCAAGTATACCTTGCCCCTACATTGTCCTTGCTCTTTTTTGAAAATCTTTGACCTTCTATACAATAATTAACTTGCAATCTATACTCTACATATTCCTCACATCTACTGACAATCTCATACAAACAACTACTCACTTTCTTCCGTTCCCCCCCTACGAAATACATATGTAAAATATATATATATATATATATATATATATATATATATATAATCCTTCTGTTTACGATATTACTAAAGAACAATCTTTAACTAGTACCCCCATCTTGGAAGAACATATTGCAAACTCTAAATATTTATAATTTTATTGTGAAAAAAATTACTAGATTAGTAAGTCTATGGGTACTGACTACAGGTAAAAGAATTAAATACCAAGTGTAAGTCACTGATTTGAAATGTAAAGTGTGAAATTTCAGTGTGCTTATAGAAAAGCACAGGTTTTGAACCACTCACACTGATATATTTTTAACCAAAACAAAGACAAATTAGCTTTGATGATGAAAATAAAAATCATAACCACAGTGTCATCGTATTCCTAAGGATAAAAAAGTGTTAAGCAGCTAATCCTTAGTGACTGAGGTTAATTGTCATTCTGTAGTGATGATGCTAATCACTATGTAATTTTCATTATCTGGACTTTGTTAAAGCACCTAGTATATATTTTATTGAAACCTGTGTAGTATGTTTTACATTATGCCCCATATAACATTTTAATATGTAGATTTTAGAGGCCCTATTCCTCATCAGATGTCCTGAAATTTGTGTGAGGTTGCAGTGCATCAGTCAATTGTAAATGTATTTTGAATTTCTTACTATGTGATAGCATCAATAAAGGAAAGGATAAGCCATGATTTCAGTTTTATAGAACTTTAATTTCACCGGGTTACAAGAGAGAACTAATCATTTCGACTGCTCATCACTCTGTGTCCTGTTGCTTTTTCTGTATTTCCTGTCTCAGCAAATGGCTCAAGCATGCTTCCATCTTCTAGCTGGAGATAAATTTAGATTGGCACTGCTTACAGCTCTTGTTGGATGCAGAATCCCTCCAAAGAGCTGCTGCTTTCTAGTCTCATCTTCCTAGTCTCATTTTGGTTTCTTAGCTTTCAAGGAATACTCTTGGCTCTTAAACATCTTAGGCTGTGCCTTGGACCTAGATTTTAGAAGAGTGGGTCTTTTTTGAGTATTTTCTCCAAGGAGTCTTTGTTTTAAGGTGATAGTTTGCTGACCATTCATTGGCTACACTGCTTCTCTGAAAGGATCCTATGACTTCAATCACTGTTTTTCTATTCTACTGGATTTTCCTGAGTTGTGTGGTTGTTAAGATCATGGACAAGTAATATGCTTCTGGCTCTGGGAGTGTCATGGGCTTCTATGTTTAAATGAGTTCGGTGTTGAAGACATGTCTCACATAAGAACTACTGATCTTAGGGTGGCCTAAAAGGTAATGTGAACATTCAAAGAATAAAATGAAAAGAGATTTATTTTTGGTAATGGGAGCAATGTGATCTACTGAATTGAGGTTTGGATCTAACCTAATTAATTAATTAATTTTCTAAACACCTACTCAGTTTCCTAGTATCATTTATCAAATAATCCATTTATTTCCAGTAATTCAATATAGCATTTTAATCATGCTTAATTATGCATACTTATGGCTCTTACTAGGCTTCATTTTTTCTTCTGTTGACAGTATAATTTTATAAAAATATTACATAGTTTTGATTATTGTACTTTAAAATTTAGAGTATAGCAGGAAGAATAGAGGACATTTTAGCTCATTTACTTATTTAGATAAATATTAGGAAAAACATCCCTGCCCCAAAAATTCTAACTGGCATTTTAATTGGAGTTAATTTTAGAGATTAAATTAGCGGCCGGGCGCGGTGGCTCACGCTTGTAATCCCAGCACTTTGGGAGGCTGAGGCGGGCGGATCACGAGGTCAGGAGATTGAGACCACGGTGAAACCCCGTCTCTACTAAAAATACAAAAAAATTAGCCGGGCGTGGTGGCGGGCATCTGTAGTCCCAGCTACTCGGAGAGGCTGAGGCAGGAGAATGGCGTGAATCCGGGAGGCGGAGCTTGCAGTGAGCCAAGATTGCGCCACTGCACTCCAGCCTGGGCAACAGAGCGAGACTCCGTCTCAAAAAAAAAAAAAAAAAAAAAAAAAGAAATTAAATTAGGGAAAGGAATGCTTTGAGAACATTGATAATTTTTGTCCAGTTCATGATATTTAATCTCCATTTATTTAAAATATTATTCTATATAATTAAGTGAAATCGTGTAATTTTCTTTACACAGGCTGCACGTATTTCTTAAGTATATTTTTAAGTATTATGCATTGTTGTGCTTCTGTGAATGGGATCTATTTTTCATTGATTTTTGTTTCAGTCATTACTGTTTAAGAAAATCTAGTGACTTTAAATTATTTTATAGAAATATCAAATAATATGTATCTAATAATGTTTGATAAGTTTTATATTTTCTGAGTTTTTTAGAAAGACAATCATATAATATATACATACTAATATATTTCTCCCTGACTTCTAATATCCATAGTCTTTTTAGCTACTAGCTTGAGAAAATGATGTATTTTATTAAATATGTACTGTAACTTCACTAAGAGATTTTGCTGAAAGGATGTTTTATAAATCACTGACAGGCATTATCATCGATGCTTGATATACATTGATGCTTGATATACATTGATGCTTGATAAAGATCTGTGATATACCACAGAACTTTATATTGTGGTTCTCAAAAATGTATTTCATAAAAGAACATGACATAATAGAACAATTCTTAGCCTGGAGGTTGGGAATCCTTTATCCTAATCAAGCCCTGCCATTAATTAGCCGTTTGACCTAGGACATTTTATCAAACCATATTTGTCTCAATTATTTCTCTCAAAATGAGATACTTGACTGATTCTTACTGAGTTTCAATCCTTCTTGCATCATAAACCCTTTTGGAAAATGAATGGAAGCTATAGATATCCAATGATAAATTAATATATCCTATATAAATGATATTTGCATTAAAGTATAGTTTTGTGTTTCATTAGATTCTTTCATAGGATCCTAGTAAACAAAACACACAAAAACATCTGAGAGCTAGTTGATCTCTAAAGTTTTTAACTTAAGGAATATTTCGCTACATTACCTTTAAGAAATGTGTCTTGCATATGAATTTTAGGTCTGTTGAACAACTAATGCCTTAGTCTATTGACATATCTTTAGTTGTAAATGAAAACTACATAACAGCTGCCATAACTCACTAGTAAAACATTTTAGTCTTTATATTCTTTCAGGTTTTATACCATTAAAGTATAATTGTATTCTATATAGTAATATGCTTCTGTGAAATCTCTCTCATTTAATCCATTTCTTCCTAAAGTTCCTAACCTTTGGAGACTTTTAGCTATAGCCATGAACTTTCAATTTTGCTATTCAAACAAGCTTAATAAACAGTTTCGCTTTACATGCAACTTTTCAGAAATGTAGTAGTTTCTTAAATTGAGAGAAACCAACCACTCTTCAGGTTGGATATAAAAATAACCTGTTTTAAAATGTTCAAAATTTCATTTCTGGTTTAATTTCTAAAGGATAGTAAGAAGCAAGGGAGATTCCTAATATTTTAAGACTTCTGTCATTTGGGCAATGTTCTAATTAGCCCAGATGTTGTGAGATTCTTCACAACATACTCTTTAACTGCTGTATTTTTTTCAACCCCCATACTCAATAACCTTATGCAACTGAGTTGGCTCCAGGTGAGTTACTCTTTTATTTAAGCCACTGTAGCCCATAGATGCATAGGATGTTCGCGTAAGAAAGGACTTTAGAGACAATATATTCTAAATCCCTAATTTGACTTGATTGTTTCCTTTGATAAGGCCTCATAATGTAGTGGGGAGAACATGGATTGAGTGTTATAAAATTAAGAGTCTATCCTGGCCCTACACCTCAGATTTCTTCTCTGTAAAATGAGCTACTCAGATCAAATTGATCTCCAAAATCTTTAAAACATCAACTTCTCTTATTTGTATGAGAAGAACAGGGGAACAACAGCTCTTTTAGTAGAATTATTCTACTCCAAAATATTTCTGAAGATAGAAATATATTTTTCTACTTCCAAACATCCATGAAATAAATGGCTTTTATGACTTCTGACCCTTGTTCCAAAGAAGGAGTAAGTCTGACCTGATATGTCTTTTTAAAAATTACTTTGTAGTCTATATGCTTCTATTCTCAAGCCCAAACATAATATTTTTTAATTTACAGCATTGGAAATTAAAGATAATATTTACAACGAGTAATAGAAAATAAGGTGTGATATTAATGGAAATATAATCTAAGTGTAGTTTTTTTCTCAAGTTCATATCTTCCCTATCTTTCTATGCCTGTTCCTGCTAAATTTACAAATGTTGTATTCAGATAAGAATTTATCTGCTAGAGGGATCTGGAGCCCCCAGTTGCCTGGTTCAGCAACCAGAGCTGTCCCACCCTGCCTAGACATAGATTGTAGTGCAGAGGGAATCCCTCTGCTCCACATCTACGCAGATCTCCAGTAAGTTGGAACATCTGTTCACTTGGATCAGCAGCCTGAGTTGCCCCACCCCTCTTGTGAAGAGATCTTGAGATGACCCTTTCTGCTCCATGGTCAGGCAGATATCCAGGTATTTGGAGTGCCTACTTGTCTGATGCAACAGCCTGACCTGCCCCACCATTCCTAGACATAGATAGTGGTGTAGTGAGATCCTCTCTGCTTTATGTCCAGGCAGATCCTGAGGCATTCAGAGCACCTGTTTCCCTGGTTCAGCAGCCTGAGTCATACCACCCCTCCATGCAGAAATCTTGGTGCAGGGGTGCTGTCTCTGCCCCATGCCTAGGAAGATCTCCAGGTATCTAGAGCACCCACTCTCCTAGATTGAGCTTCAGCTGCCCACATTACCATGCAGAGATCTCGAAGCCAAGGTTTCTCAGCTCCACATGTGGGCACACTTCTGGGTACATGGTGACCACCCATTGGATTCTCCTTTGGCACTGGTGCTTGTGCCTGCCATCAGGGAACCTGCTGGCAGACTTGCTTAGTCCAGCCCTACCTTTCATGGCTCCCACCCCTTGGAGAGTGAGGAGAGAGTTCAGACCACTGTGCATTCCATGAGTCAGTGCATTGGTTGAGGCAGCAGGGAGCTTCTGCCAGTAAATAAGGATCAAGTATATACCCAGCCACATTGGTCACAACCAAATCTTACCTGTAAGTGTCATCTATGGGCTTGTAGGACAAACTGCACAGCCCAATTTAAAACCTGCTGAAAGAAGTACGTAGATATAGAATTTATACAAGCAAAGCCAAAAGACCCTCCTCATCATTCTCTATAGCCACAGCCCCTAGGGTGGAAGGGGAAGGTAAAGGGAAGGAAAATAATAATAATAACATTATAGGGAAAGAAAGAAAAAGAAAAAATCCTACCTGCATGAACATAATTATAAGAATTAGAAGTGCCAGCATCTCCAGCTGAGAAGGAACCAAACCAAGAACGCTGGCATCATGAAAAATCTGAATGTAGTGACACCACCAAAGGTCTGTACTAGCTCCCCGGCAATGGTCACTATCCAAAATAGAAACTCAGAAATAACAAAGAATTCAAAGTATGGATTACAAGGAAGTTCACTGAGAGACCCAAGAAAGGGTGGAAAATCAACACAAAAAAAGTCCTAAAGCAATGCAGTAACTGAAGGAGGAGATAAATGCCCTAAAAAGAAAATCAATCAGAACTTCTGGAATTGAAAAACTCATTTAAGGAACCTCAAAATACAATTGAAGATCTTATCAATAGACTGGATGAAGTAGAAGAAAGAAGCTCAGAGCCAGAAAGCCAGTCTTTTCAACTAACCCAGTCTGACAAAAATGAAGAAGAAAAGAATTTTAAAAAATGATCAAAGTCTTTGAGAAATATGAGCTTATGTAAACTGATCAAACCTACAAATTACTGGCATTCCTTGGAGAGAAGGAGGAAAAGCAAATAACCTGGAAAATACATTTGAGGGAATCATTCAAGAAAATGTCCCTAATCTTGCCAGAGAGGTAGAAATTCAGATATAAGAAATTCAGAGAACACCTGTGAAACACTATACAAAACAAATATCACCAAGACATATAGCCACTAGACTATCTAAGGTCAGCACCATAGAGAAAATCTTAAAGGCAGCTAGAGGAAAAGGGAAAATTACATACAAAGGGAACCCCATCAAACTAACAACAGACTTGTCAGAAAAAGGCTTACAAGCCAAGAGAGATTGGGAGCCTATTTTTAACAGTTAAAGAAAAGAAATTCCAATCACGAGTTTTATATCTTGCCAAGCTGAACTCATAAATGAAGGAGAAATAAAATATTTTACAGACAAGCAAGCACTAAGGGAATTTGTTACCACTACACCTGCCTTACAAGAGATTCTTAAGGGAGTTCTACACATGGAAACAAAAGAATGATAACTGCTGCTACAAAAACACACTTAAGTATACAGCTCACAGACCCCATAAAGCAAAAATACAATAGAAACTACACAGCAAACAGCTAACAACTTCATGATAAGATCAAAACCTTTCATATCAATATTAACCTTGAAGGTAAATGGTCTAAATGATCCACTTAAAAGTCACAGAGTAGTAAGTTAGGATAAGAAAACAAGACCCATTTGTCTGCTCTCTTTTAGGGATCTGTTTTACACGTACTGACACCCATAGGCTTACAGGGTTGGAGAAAGATATACCATGCAAACAGAAAACAAAAAGCAAAGAGTCGGAGTTACTATTCTCATATCAGATGAAACAGACTTTAAAGCAGCAACAGTAAAAAATGACAAGAAGCACATTACATAATGATAAATTTTTCAAGTCAACAAGAAGACTTGACTATCATAAATATGTACACAGCAAACACAGGAGCACCCAAATTCATAAAACGAGAACTTCTAGAACTACAAAAAGACTTAGCCACACAAGAATAGTGGGGGTATTCAAGACCCCACCAACAGCATTAGGCAGATCATCACGCCAGAAAACCAAGAAATTCTGGACTTAAACTCAGCACTTGACCAACTGGACCTAATAAACATCTACAGAATACTCCACCCATCAGCTACAGAATATATGCTCTTCTTATCTGGACATCTGGACATGGAACATACTCCAAGAAATCATGTGCTCAATAAATTAAAAAATACTTGAGTAAGTCTCAATAATTTTTTTTTAAAAACTAAAAATCATACAAACTATAGTCTCAGACCACAGTGGAATACAATAGAAATCAATACAAGGAGTCCTCTCAAAAACCACACAATTATAGGGAAATTAAACAACTTGCTCCTGAATGACTTTTGGGTGAACAAAGAATCAAGGCAGAAATTTAAAAATTATTTGAAATAAATGAAAACAGAAACATAACATACCAAAATATCTGGGATGTAGCCAAAGCAGTGTTAAGAGGAAAGTTCATAGCACTAAACGCCTACCTCAAAAAGTTAAAAATATCTCATTTTAACAATCTAACCTAACATCTATAGGAACTAGAAAAACAAGAACTAAGTAACCTTAAAGCTAGCAGGAGAAAATAACTAAAATTGGAGTGGAACTGAATAAAATTAAAAGCTAATAATCCATTTAAAAAATCAACTAAACCAAAATTTAGTTTCTTAAAAGATAAACAAGGTCAACAGATGACAAGATTATCAAAGAAAAAAAAGAGAGAAAATCCAAATAAGTACAATCAGAAACAGCAAACAAAAGATTCTCAGAGAGTGTTATGAACACCTCTTGGACACAAACTAAAAATCTAGAGGAAATGAATAAATTCTTGGAAAGATAAAATTTCCCAAGATTGAATCAGGAAGAAAATGAACACTGAACAAACCAATATCAAGCTCCAAAACTGAATCAGTAATAAAAAGCCTACCAAGCAAAAAAAAAAAAAAAAAAAAAGCCCTTGACCAGATGAATGTACCACTGAATAACACCAGAAGTACAGAGAAAGCCAGGTACCAATTCCACTAGAACTAATTTCAAAAAATTGAGGTGAAGGGATTCTCCTTCACTCATTCTATGAATCTAGCACACCTTAATACCAAAACCTGGTAAGAATATAATGAAAAAAATCAAACTACAGGCCAATATCCCTGATGAACATAGAAACAACAATTCTCAACAAAATATAGCAAACCAAACTCAACAGCACATCAAAAAGTTAATTCACCATGATCAAGTAGGCTTCATTCCTGGGATGCAAGGTTCGTTCTGCATGCACAAAACAATAAATGTGGTTTACTGCATAGACAGAATTAAAACCAGAAACCATATGATCATCTCAATAGGCACAGAAAAAGATTTTGGTAAAGTCAAACATCCCTTTGTTACAAAAACTCTGAAGAAACTAGACATCAAAAGAACACATCTTGAAACAGTGAGAGCCATCTATGACATACCCACAGCCAATATCATACTGAACAGGCATAAACTGAAAACTTTCCCCTTGAGAATTAGAAAAAGACAATGATACCTATTCTCCCACCTTCTATTCAGCATAGCACTGGAAGTCCTAGAGAGCAATCAGTCGAGAGAAAGAAATAAGAGTCATCCAAACAGGAAAAGAAGTAGTCAAACTCTCTTTTGGGGAGATATGATTCTACACCATGAAAACCCTAAAGACTCTGCCAAAAGACTCCTGAAACTGATAAACAACTTCAGCAAAGTTTCAGGATGGAAAATCAATGTACAAAAATCAGTAGTGTGCCTACACACCAGTAATATTCAAGCTGAAAGCCAAATCAAGAACACAGTCCCATTAACCATAGCCACACACACACACACACAAACACACAAACTACAAATACATCAAACCAAGAAGATGAAAGATATCTGCAAGGAGAACTACAAAACACTACGAAATGAAACCATAGATGACACACAAATGGAAAGACATTCTATGCTCATGGATTGGAAGAATCAATATCATTAAAATGTTCATACTGCCCAACACAATCTACAGACTCAGCACTATTTATATTAAACTACCAACATTTTCTTTTAGAATTAGAAAAAAATAGAATTAGAAAAAAAATTCTAAAATGTATATGGAACCAAAAAAGAGTACAAACAGCCAAAACAATCTTAAGCAAAAAGAACAAAGCCAAAGGCATCACATTACCTGACTTCAAACTATACTATAAGGCTACCATAGCCAAAACATCATGATACTGATATAAAAACAGACACATAAACCAGTGGGAAAGAATAGAGAACCCAGAAATAAAGCCATACATCTACAGCCATCTAATCTTTGATGAAGTCAGCAGAAATAAGCAATGGGGGAAAAGACTCCCTATTCAGTAAAATGGTACTGGGATGCCTAGATAGCCATATGCAGAAGAATGAAACTGGACCTACTACTTTTCACCATATACAAAAGCTCAAGGTGGATTAAAGAGTTAAATGTAAGACCTCAAACCATAACAATTCTAGAAGAAAACCTAGAACACACCATTCTGGACATGGGCCTTGGGAAAGAATTTATGACTAAATAGTCAAAAACAATCACAACAAAAACAAAAATTGACAAGTGGGACCCTATAAAGGGCTTCTGCACAGCAAAAGAAACTACTAACAGAATAAAAAGACAAGCTACCGAATGGGAGAAAATATTAGCAAACTATGCATCCAGCAAAGTCTAATGCCCGAGATATGTAAGAAAGTTAAACAATTCAACAAGCAAAAGACAACTCAATTTAAAAAAAATGAGCAGAAGACATGAATAGGCACTTGTGAAGAGAAGATATACACATGACCAACAAACATATAAAAAAATGCTCAATATCACTAATCATAAGAGAAATGCAAGTTAAAACCGTGAGATGTCATCTCACACCAGTCAGAATGGCTATTATTATAATATGAAAAATAATAGGTGTTGATGAGGCTGTGGAGAAAAAGGAACACTTATACGCCGTTGGTGGCAATGTAAACTGGCTTAGCCACTGTGGAAAGCAGTTTGGAAATTTCTCAAAGAATTTAAAACAGAACTACCATTTGACCCAGCAATCTCATTACTGGATATATATCCAAAAGAAAACAAATCATTTCTATCAAAAATACATATGCACTCGCATGTTCATTGCAGCACTATTCAAATGCAATAGCAAAGACATAGATTCAATATGGGTGCCCATCAGCAGTGGATTGGATAAAGAAAATGTAGTAAATAAGCACCATGGAATACCACACAGCCAAAAAGAAAAAGAAGAATGAAATCATGCCCCTTGTAGCAACATGGATGGAGCTGGAGGCCATTATTCTAATTAAATTAGTGCAGGGACAGAAAACCAAATACTACATGTTCTCACAAGTAGGAGCTAGACATCAGGTGCTCATGGACATAAATATGGGAACAATAGCAACTGGGGACTACTAGAGAAGGGAGGGAAGAAGGGAGGAGGGCAAGAGTTGAAAAACTAACTGTTGGGTACTATGCTCACTACGTGGGTGATGGGATTATTCATACCTCAAACCTCGGCGTCATGGGTAACATTTTTTAACCCATGTGACAAACCCGTGCATGTACCTCCTGAATCTAAAATAAAAGTTGAAAAAGAAAACAAAGAAGAGATTAGAACAGAGACAATATACATGGCTAGAAGACCTTGTGAAGACACAATGAGAAAATAGCCATTGACAAGCCAAGGAGAGAGGCTTTAGAGGAAACCAATCCTGCTGACACTTTGATCTCAGACTTCCAGCCTCTAGCACTTGGGGGAAATAATTTGTTTTTTGAGCCAGTTAGTCTGTGGTATTTGTTATAGAAGCCCTAGAAAACTAATAAAATGCCCTCCTCTGTTTTAAAAACAAAAGAGTTCATCTGAAAAACAACTCTTATTGCAGCCTCTCACATTTTCCCTTTAAAATTAATATGAAGGCCAGGATGAAGACATAATATGACATTTTAATCATCAGTAAAAGTTAAGTGTCAACCATTGATATGTTGTAAGAAAGCAGAGGAATTTTCACTAAAAGCCAAGTAAATAGGATTGGATTTTAAAAATATAAACAGCAGATAGCTTGAGCTTTTTAAGATACTTATTCTAATGGGAAATCCTTCGCCCCATACTCACACTCTGCCCTCTGATTCAGAGAGCTGAGGTCTGCAAGAAAATGGGACAATCATCCCTCTACGGCTTAGACATTGCTTTAAAATGTAACAGTCACTCTGCTAGGCCCAGTAGCTTTGTCGTTCAATTCAAAAGTAAAAGAAACATTAAAGTTTACAAAATTTCTCAACTAGAGTTTGGAGCAAGGAAAGGAGATACTCAAATGTTAAAGTGTCAATATTTACTGATAAGTAGGAAAATATAGCTATAATGGGATTTTGAAAAATTGAAAGTCACCACTAAATAAAATTTAAAATAGAAAACATACAAATCAAACAAATCATGAAACACATGGAAAAAGATTGAAAAAAAGGTAATATCAAGAAAATACAAATGTAAGAAACAGTAGGTCATAAACACCATGATTTTAAAGAATGTTTAAAACAGCTCAGGTTATCTCATGTGAAGAACTCAGGAAACAGATTTTTACATATTACATGACTCTTATTTGGGATAAAAAAGGAAATAAACACACACACACAAAAGGATTGAAAATAAACCCAATGAGTAGTAAAATTATTTGGAAGTTTTTCTTTTTAATCATTAAAAAATAATTGATTTATATCAAATTAATATTGTGCTTACACTTATTGATCACAAACTATTGCATGGAAGAGTGCATTCTTCCATGCAATATGTACATTCTTGTACATTATTTCATCTGATCTTTGTTGCAATCCCATGAGGCAGATAATTTCAAGCCCATTTTATAAGAAAGAAACTAAAACTTGAAAAGCTTGAGATTTCCTGGACATCCTTTAAAATTAGCAAATATCTTAACATGAAAAAGTTTATGATTAATACAATAGAAACCTGCCAGAAATTATTGTCTTAACATTTTGCCATAATTGCTTAATTTCTATTTTTAAATTTAATAAAATGTTACAGATAAAGCCCTTCAATTCTCACTTGCTCCCTCTTTCTCTCCTCTACTATTATAAACTTGATGCATAAGATTTTGTAGATACTATTTTTACTACACAAATGTGTTAGTAAACCAATATTTGGCATTATTTTGTCTCATTAACTTCTATGTGAATAATCACAAATGAAAGAAATGATGGTAATAATAATAATAGCAGACATACATGAGGCTTCCTCAGTGCCAGGCAGTGTTCTAGGTACCTACATGGGTTAACTCATTTAATATTGTCACAATTCAATGAGCCCAATACAATAGTTATTTCCATTTACAGGTAAGAAAACACACCATAGACTAAATAACTTGTCCTAAATCACAATCACACAGATAGTATACATGAGAGCTGGGATTTCTGTCTTCCTTTTGGGATTTTTACTTTCTCAATGAGCTTTTTTTTTTTTTTTTTAAGATTTACCCATGATAATAGATGTAAATCTTACATATTTATTTATTTATGTTTATTATTCTACAATCGGCTGTTTATTTATTCATTTTGGTTGATTTATCTCCTTACTGAGGCACAATTACTTATTTTGCACTTATTAATAAAAGTAGAGAGCAATGAGCAATCAATTATGAGTTCCCTTGTATACATGCAAGAATTCCTCCAGGTAAGATATGTACAAGTGTACTTGCTCAGTCCAGATGCTCGTGCATCTGCAAAGTTAACATATTAGGTTGGTGCAAAACTAATTTTGCCATTTCTTTAATGTAATGTAAAAACAACAATTACTTTTGCACCAAACTAATATATTGCTAAATTCTTGTCTGAAGTAGTTGTGCCAATGTATCTTTTGGTAGTTTTATATGTTCTTTCCCCAGATCTTCACTAGCAATTGTTACCAGTGTTTTTCAATTTGTAAAAATCTGGGTGGTATGAAATAGTGCTTAATTCTTATTTTAATTTCCACTTCCCTGAATAGGTAAGGTGGAATATTTTTTCATATATTTTTTGACCAGTACTGTTTCTCTTTGATGAATTAGACACTTAGCTCATTAAGTTGCAGGTTATCTTCTTTCCTAAGTAATCTATTTAAAGCTATATATTTTAAGTGTAAAAATTTTTTAATTATCATTTAAATTATGTGGGACTTTTGAAGTTGATTCTTATTACTGATTTCTAATTATGTGCATTGTCACCACAGAATTTGGTTTACATGATACTGATTTTTCATTATTTATTGAGGCTTAGTTTGTACATATTCTTTGTGTACTTGGACAGACTATGCATTAATTCTTAGTGTTTTATATATTTCCATTAGATCAAGCTTTCGAATTTAATTATACACATATTGTAAGACCTTATTAATTATTTTCGGATCAAATATATAAAGAAATTTTATTTGGTGCTTTTTCAGATTTCGATTCACTTTCTACAGTGTTCATTTTGTGTTTTATAGTTCAAATATTTTTATTAGGTCAAGCTTCTGAATTGAAGTTAAATAGTTAAAACATACTACCTTCCTTTATTCCCCATTTTTGTTTCATTAGTTCAAATTCATTGTGTTCTAAGTTTCTGTTCTGCTAACCTTGTGAATGATAAATTATTCCCTCATGTGTTTTGTAATTTTTAAAAAATTCTTATTCTGAGCTCATCTTCAATAGCGCTCTTTCTGTAGAAATGCTGTGCCTACTGAGCTGTGAAAATGTACAGAATTTTGGTGGTGATTGTTTATGTCTTTGCTTCTCTCAATGACACCAATATTATCACCTGCCCTGGGATCAAATTTTTAAAAACTTAGCATCAAAATTCCTGTGCCTCATAGATAGTGTGCTTGCAAAGCACAAGGCTGAATTTTTAAATTTGCTTAAAAGAGACTACTTTTTAAAGCTCAAGTTTCTTTGTTATTCCCATAAGCTGGTAGGTAAATTACTTCTGTCTTTCTCCCTGCATGTTTCACCCTTTCACTAACCCAGTTTTATAAAAGGTGTAAGTTCCAGTGTTTGTAGGATTTAAGAGTTATCTCCTGTGCCTTGCAACCGCATGAAACTCAGGCCCACTGACATCATTACTGCTGATTAGCTTCCCATCTCTTCCCCTGTCAGCACCACCACCATGGTGTCAGCTAACTAACTTCCTACTCCTTATTTTTAATATGGAAATTTCACTTCCAAATATTATATATATTTGGAAGTTATATATATTATCTAATATATATTAAATTAGATATTTTGGAAGAATATATATATATTCATTTATGTATGTGTGTGTGTGTATCTATATATATATATTTCCAGTATTTATAGGTGTTTATATCAGAAGGGCTTGCACATTAACTAAATTTATGATCTTGCCAGAACCACAGTATTAATTTCTGCTGAAATAATAGAGCCTAAATTCCAGTGCGATTTTGTTATATATTTTGTTTGAAATATAAGAATGGTTGTTATCTACCCATAAAAGGCCAACTGAATAAGGGTTAATTACTCTGGACCTTATTCTTGCTCGGAATAAGTAAGATTATTACAAGATTATTATACTTATAAGTAATCTTATAAGTAAGATTTCCCACATAAAGGGAAATCTTTATGTGGGAAAATCATTTAAATGTAAGACCTCAAATCTTCAATCCTTCAAACAGAGTTTTTCGGTTACCAAGAATATAAATTATGCTTCTGAATTGAGAAGAGATCATAAAATATGCTTAATATACAATTTTTTTTTCTAACTGCTACTTTAATCATAGTAATTCCTTTGGAATGCATGACAAGTTAATATACTGCAGATTATGTGTCTAAGAGACTACAGATATGAAGAAAGACAAAACAGAAAAAATACCAAGGCTCTGAGACTGTTGCAGTTAAATCCTATAAGGTTTTCAGTATTTACTATAAAATAAATAATTATTAATTACCTAAGATAGACATACTGTTGTGAATAATACTAAGAATTGAAAAATAGAGCCTGCCTCCTTTAAATGTATTCCCATTAGAAAATCAAGGTGGACACAAAAATATTGTAAAAAGTAAAATACAATGTAAAAAGACAAAAATGTTAGTTTGATGTATGTTTGCACAAGTAGAAATTTCCTTAAAAGTTCAGAAAGACACAGAAATAACTCTGAATCTCTCTGAAGGTGGCACTTGAACTGGGCTTCAGAAGGTGAGTATTATTTTGGAGGATTCATCAGAGAACATTTCAGGTGAGAGGCTCAGTGTGAATAAATGCATGAAAGAAGGAAATCTCACAGTGTATTTGAGGAATTGTGAGTGGATCAGTTGGCTTATAGTAGAAATTTAATGAATAGCTGAATTTGCAAGATAAATAAACCTAAAGGAGAAAGAGACATGGTGTACATGGATGAAGTAGGTCGGATATTAAACTAAAGGTTAATGAAATTAAGTTCTGAAAAAGGTGGAGATGCAAGTCTCATCTGAAAGAACTAATCATGACCTAACTCCAGCACCAATATAGCTTGTTTGGCCACATCTGAGTTTTCTAGAGAATTTGAGAATCAGGATTTTTTGATAAATCTCTAATATTTAAACATTGGCAAATACTTCAGAACTTGAAAACATCGTATAAAGCCCCAAAAAAAATCTGTGGATCTGATCAAGCCTATTAGTCACTAATTTGCCATCCCAGAGACAAAGTAAGTGAAAACAATGGATAATATCAAAATGATGGGTTGGCCTTTTAGCTGAGGTGTCTGAGTATGACCCCTAAGACATACCGAGACCGAGAACAAGAGAAGATGTAACTAGGTTTCTTGATTGATATAATAATTTAGAAAGTTTAATGCAAACTTGAGAGAAACACTGAAAGTGATTTTCTTCACAATATTTGTCAAACAGTTTTCATCCAGCTGCACATTCTTGTGAAAGAAATACCAATGCTGTTTTTAGGTAAAGGTCTCATGCTCTCTATACTTGCACTAATGAAAAGGTATTCTCTGTTACACTAATTGTGGGAATATTTCCATAACAGGGTTTTGGCATTTATAAAGAATTTCCACCATAATACATTCCCCATATGAGATGTTAACAAACATGAACATAACTCATAGATAGATGATAGGAAATGAAAGATAAACATTTTATCTAAACTAGTTAGACATCTGGAATAAAATGTTAATACTTCTTCTCTCCTTTCTCATCATGCATGTATATGTGGCTGTTTGCTTTGTATTTAGCATTTTTCCATCTAGTCACAAAAAGAAGTAATTAAAATGTGCTATGTGGCCTTCAGCCCTAAAGAAGCCACTGCCAAAATGTCTATGCTGACATAGCCTTTACTTGAACATGAGAATCTTTGGATTTTTTGTTATTTTTTCATTGAGATTAGTCAGGAAAGATAGAAACAAAACCCAATTTTAATTTCTCGGAAACTCAGAGCCCAGACCCTTATTCAAGATAGAAAATATTTATGAAGGCCCCCATTTTAAAAACTGGTGGATTCACATCCTACTATATTTATCCATACTCCTATCCTTTACACCAAACTCAAGCAGAAATGGGATACCAGCAGGTTCAGTCAATTTAAGTACTAAAGGCAAAAATAAAAATTAACTCCTATTTAGCTTTATATAGCTTTCAACATCTCTAAATTCATTTTCTATTATAATGATACTTAAAATTTGCCTTTGGCTTGACAGCTCTCAATGAACCTGTGTTTAGTCTCATAGGATAAAATGTCGTATGACAATCTTTAAGAATGTATGTTTTAAGTTCAGACTTCAAAGCCTAGACCCTGTACTTACTACCATTGAAATTTGTGAGATACTTAAATTTTACGGGCTGTCTAAAGTACCGCCTGTAAAATAGCAACAGCATTAGCTACTTTACATGGTTGTTATGAGGATTAAGTGATGTAGAGTGATTAAATGCTCAATATATGTTCATTGCTACGGCTGCCACTGCTGCTGTGGTTGTTTTAACTATCATTGCTATTATTAACATGATGACATTTTATTTAAATGACTGTCGTAGCTTATTTTGTTCCCGATAAACTTCATGTAACTTTTTTGCTGTATTGAAGCCAGTGCCTGAACTGCTCACAGTCTCTACCAAAAACCTGCTGCTGATGGTCAGGGATTAAAGGCTTATTTTTAGCAGTCTTTCTAGTCTTAAATGGAATTCTGTCAAGGTTGGCTTTTTGGACCGTGACGCACAGAGGGAGGGTGGTATTTCTAATTTTATCATCTGCCCATAAAATCATGTTTTAGTGCTAGCTAATTTCATTAATTTTTAAAACATACTGGCTTAGGTTTACAGGTTGAAAAGCTATTTTGTGACTGAAATGGTATATTTTGGAATATGTCGTGACTCTGTGACCCACTCAGAAGTAATCCATAAAAATGATTTCAAAGAGTTGATTAGTGTCTGATTTACAAGTGACAGCACATGATTATAGCACATGATTCTGGTCTCCGATACAGTGCTTTATATGTTTCATACAAAAATGTGCATAGTAATACAAATATATCTGCCAAAATCCAAAAAATAATACCATGGTACATCAGGATTCGGAAGAGTTAGAGATACTTAAATGAAAATCTAGTATTATTTTGTTGGCAACTGAGGATATGTGACTGTGATTTCTCCATCAACGACATGCTTAGTGAATGGTATAAGCAAGCCATCTTATGGTGGTCATTCTTTACAAATATCATGACCATATTGACTGTGTGTGTGCGTACACATGCACACGTGTGTGTAAGAGAGAAGGAGAGAGAAAAGAAAGAAGAACTGCAGTTCATTGTCACTGCCAAGTTATAGAATTGGTAGAATTTGACACTTTTTTAAAAACTGGTGAAACAACTACTTTTTATTCTTTAGAAAGGACATATTACATCTTTGGGTAACAAGATGAATGGGATTATTTTAATAAAATGCTCTATTTCATGTAAGTCAATAATTACTTTCAGAGGTATAAATTGGATAATTAAAAAAAATCTTTGTTTGACCAAATACTCAATATATTTTAAAAAGTACAAGACATTTTGATCTACCATTTTGAACCTCCCATTTTAAGATGTTTTTGTCTTCACTGTCTTGATCCCTAAGGACATTTCTATTGCGTGTTTCTTAATACAGACATTCTCATTAGAATGATAGCAACCTGTATGACTGCTATGTAAAGAATACTTTCTACAATTTCATTAAACTAATTTAATTTTTTAATTAAATTCTTATACAGCAGAGTTAAACAATTCCTTTACATTTCCTTTTTGATTTTATTGAAATTATTTTTTATTAAGTTCTTTTGGTATAAACTTTACTACTAAAGATTTAATTCACTAATCAATTTTTAAAAGTTCATATCAGATACACTGAGCTTTTTTTAATAACATTTCTACAATGCCCAATTTTTGTCAATTTAAGTTTTAGTGACCTCATTTCCATCAAGAAAATGTTATTCTTTCATCAGTTTTGGGTCAGTTACAAATTTTAATCTGTGCATTTTTAGCCATTGTTAATTTTATTTTTTATTATTTCTACTAAGTCTAATTTTTTAAAAATCAATCCTTGCTGTCTTTAATGTTCCTAAAGAATGTATAATCTCAGTCAGGTCTTTTTGTTTTGTTTTGTTTGGAGGACTAACCAATTTTACCATACTCTGTTTTAAACATATTCAACTGTATTTGCCTCATTGCTGCCACTTGTGTTTACTAATTGGATATAATAATTAAAATATGTGTTTATTTCATCAAGATGCAAAGAACATGAGATAGTAGAAATGATGGTAACTAGGTGGAGATGGAGGTCAAATGGCATTGCAATCAAAACAGTTGGGTCAAAATATCCTCCTTCAGATATTAGGCACCTCAGTGGAACAAGTCAGAAAGTATATGGTTTTGCTATATGATACTGATGTCTTGGAAATAGTCATTATATCTTAGTTTCTGTCTACATGTACAGATCATGGTATTTTAACATTTGAATTTCCCAACTGGCACATGTTTATTTGTAGATACATACATATTTTATAATGAAAATTGTCAAATAATCTTCCAAATCGGAAAGCTAACACATTTAAATAATACAGTTTTTTTGTAGCAAAGTAATAGAAGACTGCAGAAAAGGTGAAAAAAGAACTGTCATTTTAAGCAGGAACAATATACCAGGCACCGTGCCAGATGTTTTACAAAATTATTTTCTTAAATGCTCTCAGCAAACAAGAAGGCATTTTTATTTCCATATTTTAGCTGAAAAAGCTGAAACTTAGAGAGTTAGCTTACCTAAAGATAAATTATTAAGTAGTTGTGGGGGCTGCAGTTCAAACCATTCTGCAAACCCAAATCCTGTTTTATATGCAAAGCAAGAGTATCTATTCTGTGGTATTTACAATTTAGAAAGACATTTTTTATCATTTAACAAATATTAATTGAGTGCATATTAGGTGCCTCATCCTGAGCTAGGCTTGGGAATCAAGTATATAAGAGAGACCATAATCCCTGTGTTCACAAAGCAGTCAGCCTAGTATTACCTATTGGCAGATAACCAGAAATTAAAATGTGTTGAGACCTCCAGTGCGGTGGGAAGTCTAAGGAAGATAGGGCCAAGAGATTGATCAGTTTAAGTAATTGAAATGAAAAATGGATTACCTAGTTTACTGAAAAGTGAAAGGGGATAAAAATACTCTAAATGAAATCACTGCAGGTGAAAGAATTTTGCAATATCCTGAAAGATCCTTAACAATATTTATAATTGTTGCATCATAGTGATGATGATCCACAATGATTAGAAATTATTATCTCAACACCAGCCTAAGGATTGAATGCCAGCAACTTGAAATCTTGAGTATAATCTTTTCTAAAGACTGAAAAGCATCTCTCATGATTGTACATTTATTGGGTCAGACTGCATGACCCTAATATAAATCCTAAAATAAATTCCAAGAGGTTTCTACTGCAGTTTCACAAAGCCTCAGTATCTTTTGCCTTATTATTTCTCTTAAAATTATTTCTTTTTATTTATATTTTTATTTTATTTCAATAGTTTCTGGGGGCAAGTTGGGTTTTGGCTGCATGAATAAGTTCTTTAGTAGTGATTTCTGAGATTTTGGTGCATCTGTCACCAAGAAGTGTACAGCATACCTATTGTGTAGTCTTTTATCCCTCACCCTCCTTCCACCCTTCCCCCCTGAGTCCCCAAAGTCCATTATATCATTCTTATGCCTTTGCATCCTCATAGCTTAGCTCTCACTTATAAGTGAGAACATACGATATTTCATTTTCCATTCCTGAGTTAAGTGGTCTCCAATTCCATCCAGGTTGCTGCAAATGCCATTATTTCATTGCTTTTTGTGGTTAAGTAATATTCCATTGTGTGTGTGTGTGTGTGTGTGGTGTGTGTGTGTGTGTATGACATTTTCTGTATCCACACATTGGTTAATGGGCATTTACTCTGGTTTCATATTTTTGCAATTGCGAATTGTGCTGCTATAAACATTTGTGTGCAAGTGTCTTTTTCATATAATGACTTCTTTTCCTCTGAGTAGATACCCAGTAGTGGGATTCCTGGATCAAATGGTAGTTCTACTTTTAGTTCTTTAAGGAATCTCCATACTGTTTTCCATAGTGGTTTTGCTAGTTTACATTCCCACCAGCAGTGTAAAAGTAGTCCCTTTCCATGACATTTGTGCCAGCATCTATTATTTTTTGATTTTTTAATTATGGCCATTTTTGCAGGAGTAAGGTGGTATCTCATTATAAAATCAATATTAGGAAAATGACCATATTGCCAAAAGCAATGTACAGATTCAATGCAATTCCATCAAAATACCATCATTATTCTTCAAAGAACTAGGAAAAACAATTCTAAAATTCATATGGAACCAAAAAGGTTCCATAGCCAACACAAGACTGAGCAAAAAGAACAAATCTGAAGGTATCACATTACCTGATATACTACAAGGCTATACAACAGGCTATAGATGCCAAAACAGCATGATACTGGTAAAAAATAGGCACACAGACCATAGAACAGAATTGAGATCCCAGAAATAAACCCAAATACTTACAGCCAACTGATCTTCAACAAAGCAAACAAAAATATAAAGTGGGGAAAGAACACCCTATTCAACAAATGGTGCTGGGATAATTGACCAGCCACATGTGGAAGAAGGAAACTGGATCCTCATCTCTCACCTTATACAAAAATCAACTCAAGATGGATCAAAGACTTAAATCTAAGACCTGAAACCATAAAAATTCTAGAATATAACATCAGAAAAACTCGTCTAGACATTGGCTTAGGCAAAGAGTTCATGACCAAGAACTCAAAAGCAAACACAACAAAACAAAAAATAAATAGGTTAGACCTCATTAAACTAAAAAGGAGGAAATGATCAGAAGAGTAAACCGATGACCCACAGAGTGAGAGAAAACATTCTCTAACTATGCATCTGACAAAGGACTAATATTCAGAATCTACAAGGAACTCAGGCAAATCAGCAAGAAAAAAATAATCCCATAAAAAACTGGGCAAAGGACATGAATAGACCGTTCTCAAAAGAAGATATACAAATGGCCAACAAACGTATAAAAAAAGTCTCTTAAAATTATTTATTTTTTTTTTTTAGTCTCGCTCTGTCGCCCAGGCTGGAGTGCAGTGGCACAGTCTCGGCTCACTGCAAGCTCCGCCTTCCAGGTTCATGCCATTCTCCTGCCTCAGCCTCTCCGAGTAGCTGGGACTACAGGCGCCCGCCACCACGCCCGGCTAATTTTTTGTATTTTTTGGTAGAGACGGGGTTTCACCGTGGTCTCGATCTCCTGACCTCGTGATCCGCCCGCCTCGGCCTCCCAAAGTGCTGGGATTACAAGCATGAGCCACCGCACCCGGCCAAATTATTTCTAAAATTTAAAATGTGCATTAATTTTTGCATCATGAGTATTTCAAAATAAAGTTGAACGAACTCCCTGATTCTAGGAAGAATTATACTAAACCCATCCCCACATCATTTGTGGTTTCCCTGTTACACACACACACACACACACACACACACGAAGAGAATGAGTTAGCCATTATATTAAATATCAGTCCAAACCCAGCTTTTCTTATGTTTCTGATTTTGATACCTTGAAAGAAAAGGAAAACATTTAAAGTTTGAAAACTTGTAAGTTAAATATACTTTACATGACTTCCCGTTCCATACCCTTAACTTGAGCCAATTCACATGAATTTCTTTCTCCATAAATGCCTTATATTTACCTGGCCTAGTAATTATTATTCATGTGCTTTCAACTGTCCTAAGTGTACTTTTTCTCCATCTCTGTTCATCCAACTCTACTCATTCTGTACAGTACAGTTTGAATATTTTCCTCCTTCTTTAAACTCTTTCTGGTTGCTCCAACTAAGAGGACTTAGTATTGCCTTATTTACACTTGTATTAGAGTTTCCCAAATAGACTGCAAGATAATAAAGACATTTCTCCCTTATTTTTATATTTCACACAACAACCTGAACATTGTGCATGGTCACTAAATATTTTTTAATTGAGAGAATTTTTAATTAGCTAATTAAGGGCTAGAGACTATCAGAGAGATGGACTCAGTGAAGGTAATGTTTTAGTCTCCTGGTTCAAGGAAAGTCTCCCCTTCAGTAGTAGTGGAAGGAAATGCAAAGGGAACTGGTCTGAAGGTAAACTTGACTGGGAACAGGATGTGAGAACAGAACATTTAGGAATCAAATCTTGTCATGAAGGGGCAATTGCTGGCAAAAACAAAACGAACGAAGAAAAAACAACATTGACTGTGTTCAGTTCAGTTCTAGTACAAAATATCGAAGATAGACTTTGACAATCTGCAGAATGTTGAGAAAAGGAAAAGCAGGCACAGGAAGTGGTGTCATATGACCTTGAAAAAGACTACCATATAGAGGGAAGAAGTTGGAGCTGAGGTGTTGACAATTGCATTTTTAAACATTGAAAATTGCTGTAATATTACTTAAGAGAATAGAAATAGGGCCAGAGAGTGGAGAAGCAACGGAGGCAGGTTTGGACTCAACACTAGACTTTAAATGTGTCAGGGCTGTGACAACGCAGAGAATCATGTGTTCCTGGATTCTTAGCTCTTGTGGAAACTGGAGCCAAACTCTGCCTTCCACCAAGGCCTGGGACAGCCAGAGCCCTGGCTTTTTAGCTTCTCCCTGAGAATCCCTGATGCTACTCCCTTGGTCCTGCTGGGCTATGCTCCTGTTGTGCTCTGGTGTTCTTGGACTTCCCTTTTCCCATTGTTGCTGTGCCTCTTGCCACTTCTGGTACCTGGCCAAAGGTGGAGAGCTCTGTCCCTGAAGGACACCTGTAAAACTTGCCACATGGAAATTAAAACATGCTCTTCAAAATTGGAGTTTCTTGAAAATACCACCCAATGACATATAATGAAGACATTTTTCCAAATTAGTAGGTCAAGACTTAGGCAAGTGTGTAAATTAAATTTCTGTTGGCTTGTATGGTTTTGATATCCCCAAACCACTCAGGTAGATATGCATATTGGGGCCCCTGATGTGCCCTGCGCTGGAAATAACTTTCTGATAATCAGAATTATCCTAAAATTGATGTGACATACAAAATATGAAGTAATTTTGTTTTGCCATAGATGGTCAGGGGCTAGATGTTATTTGACTGAATGTTGTAAGTTTAAATATTAGAGTGGATAGCCGCTGAGTTTGCTGTTAGCCTCATGACCAAGTGATATGATACTGTCTTGAACAATAGGGGAGGTTGAACACCCAAAAACTGTGACTTTGCTTCTTATCAATCAGCCACTTTATTCCTGTTCTTCTTTCCACTTTTGCCTACTTTTGAATCAAAAATATCATTGTTCTTTATCCTTTGGCATTTGTCCCTTTCATTCTATACATTTGCCCTTTAGTCAATAAATATTTCTTCTTCATGCAATGTGTATCTTTCTTTTTTTTTTATTATACTTCAGGTTTTAGGGTACATGTGCACAATGTGCAGGTTTGTTACATATGTATCCATGTGCCATGTTGATTTCCTGCACCCATTAACTCATCATTTAGCATTAGGTATATCTCCTAATGCTGTCCCCCCCACCAACCCCACAACAGTCCCCGGAGTGTGATGTTCCCCTTCCTGTGTCCATGAGTTCTCATTGTTCAATTCCCACCTATGAGTGAGAACATGCAGTGTTTGGTTTTTTGTCCTTGCGATAGTTTACTGAGAATGATGTTTTCCAGTTTCATCCATGTCCCTACAAAGGACATGAACTCATCATTTTTTATGGCTGCATAGTATTCCATGGTGTATATGTGCCACATTTTCTTAATCCAGTCTATCGTTGTTGGACATTTGGGTTGGTTCCAACTCTTTGCAATGTGTATCTTTCTCCTTTCCCAAACCTCCTTTCCTTCCCCTTTTGTGTTGAGTTGGTGATTCAGATTTATCAATGGTTTTGATTAATACAATGTCTCATCTCATATAATATCATAAGTGTCACAGGGCAAAGCACCAAAGGGTACCAATGGACATGGCCAGGAACAGAAACATAAAAATTAATGCAAAAGGGGTAAGCAGCCTCTATCTTCAAAAGAAGATGAGGAGTTAGATCTAGATATCAACTAGTCATATCCTTCAATGTTTAAAGGATATTGGCCCATTGTTCTGACAGTGCTTTTTAAAAAACCACTGTCAATTCTAGTTAGGTTTATCTATTTAAAACTAGATACTGTAGTTTGGTTATAATGTGAATTAAACCAGCTTTTGTGTGCCATGCTGGAGGCTAAACCACTTTTTGTCGTTCTTTCCATTGTTTCAAATCCATTGAAAAGGCATTACAGTTGCCAAATAATGGATTTCTAAACAGATAGTTGGTGGCTGTAAGTGAAATTAGAAGTCAAATATCAATGAATGGTATGGTTAAAATGTGATTTGAAGTTCTTAGTTTATTCAATATTTTTGATACGGTCCAAGAAATTACATAGAAAAATGGGTTCTTGGCCGGGCGTGGTGGCTCATGCTTGTAATCCCAGCACTTTGGGAGGCTGAGGCGGGCGGATCACGAGGTCAGGAGATCGAGACCACGGTGAAACCCCATCTCTACTAAAAATAAAAAAAATAAAAAAAAAATTAGCTGGGCGTAGTGGCGGGCGCCTGTAGTCCCAGCTACTCGGAGAGGCTGAGGCAGGAGAATGGCGTGAACCCGGGAGGCGGAGCTTGCAGTGAGCCGAGATTGCGCCACTGCACTCCAGCCTGGGCGACAGAGCGAGACTCTGTCTCAAAAAAAAAAAAAAAAGAAAAAAGAAAAATGGGTTCTTATAAACAAAAGCTATGAGGTTATAAATTTCTTCACAGCACAGGTATGACCTATATCAATATCTTGCAAAGTTCACAAGACAGTAACCAAAGAGCTCTATTCCTACAAAATGAGTCATTGGGAAGTTGCTGAGATTCAGTCTGTGGTTCCAAAAAGGTCTTGTGTTACCAAAATCTTTGCATACACAGAACATTAAAACACCCTCCCGCCAACTGCCTTTGGAATAATAGCTAGGGTTTCTGGGAGAAGGGCTGGGGAAGTTTTCAGAAAAGTTTTCATGATCAATATAAAAATAACGCAAGGTCTGCAGACCACATGTCCTAGATGATGGAGACAGTAAGTAGACAGTAGACAACATGAGAAATTCCTATTTGCAGGTGGAAGGAGAGAGCAGAGAAAAATCTACTAGGGTAGCTATTTCTGTGAAAGAGATGAAGTCAATCAGAAGTTCATTAATATCAAAACCTTGACTAACAAGAAGGATCAGGAGATAGAAGCATATTAAAAAGCGTAATGACTTTCAATTCAGACAAATCCAGATTCAAAACCTTCTCCCTAATAGATGTCCACCCTTTGTTGTTTTGCTTTAACCTTCTTAAGTGCTAGTATTTTAATATCAACATTTCAGATTGTAATACATAGTAGGGTTAAATTAAATAGTATATAAAGTACTTAGCACATCAGATCATGGTCTCCTAGACAAACACAGAAAAAAGATCATTACAACATACTATTTTTATCATAGGGAATCAAGTAACAGCAAAACAAATCAATGCCAGAAAATATTCTGAGTCTATGTCTTAACCATTTAATGACTTCGGTACCTCATAATGGAAAGTGTCATTTGTAAATAAGAGTGTTGCAAGATCTTTGATTTCTGAGAATGATGCAATTGTGTACATTATTTTCTACTTATAGAATTGGGATGCTGAATTAATATATAGGTTTTCAATAATGAAGGATTTTTGAAGTCTGCATAATTTGCAGTAAAACAGAAATCCCATATTTAAAACAACAGCACTAGCAATAATAAAAGCATTATATCGAATGCTTGCTACATGTAATACTGCATTCTGCTAAGCACTTTACGTGAATCATGTCACTTAACCTCACAACAGCCTATGAAGTGAGTTACTATTGTGTTCTCCATTTTAGTGAGAAGAAGACTGACAGAAAAAGAACAAGTAAACTTACATTACATAACCACTAAGAGGCAGAACTAAGACATAAAAAAGTGAGGCAACATAATTCCAAGACAAGATCGCGTATGCACTTTTATATACTGCACTGCTTGCCTTCTGGGTTATCAACGTTTACTGCATTACCGGGGTCTGACACATTCTCTCTACTCATGTTTCTCTTCTGCATTTCGCTGTGTTTCTTGTTCTCCTGTGTGTTGTCTCTCTGCATTCTATCTACTTCTTATTTTTCAAAATGACTGTGCTCCCCTTTAGGTCTCTCCGAGACAACGTCATTGCCCTGTGTTTACTTCAAGGCCAATCGCTTCACCACACGCTGGCTGAAAACTTATTTTGAAATGTTCAGGCAAACTCCCACTACTTATTGTTTTTCACACCTATCAAGCCATGAAACAAAGTTACTTATATGTTTTTAAATGCATATGAGTCAGAATCCGCTCTTTTTTTTTTTTTTTTTTTTTTTTTTGAGACAGAGTCTCGCTCTGTCGCCAAGCCTGGAGTGCAGTGACGCTATCCCGGCTCACTGCAAGCTCTGCCTCCCGGGTTCACTCCATTCTCCTGCCTCAGCCTCCAGAGTAGCTGGGACTACAGGCGCCCGCCACTACACCCGGCTAATTTTTTTGTATTTTTAGTAGAGACGGGGTTTCACCATGTTAGCCAGAATGGTCTCCATCTCCTGACCTCGTGATCCACCTGCCTCGGCCTCCCAAAGTGCTGGGATTACAGGCGTGAGCCACCACGCCTGGCTGGAATCCACTCTTCTAACAAAGGCTGACACCTCAAAATTGGTGTTTCCTTTTGAGATTTGGACATTTCCTAGAAACATGAAGAAAACTCCCTTAGAACAGTTTATTTTTTTTTTACCTTTTAAGTTTAGAGGTACAAACCCAGGTTTGTTACATAGGTAAACTTGTTTCATGCGAGTTTTTGTACAGATTATTTCATCACCCAGGTATTAAGCCTAGTACCCATTAGTTGATTTTTCTGATCCTCTCCCTCCTCCTACCCTCTGCCCTCTGAAAGGCCCCAGTGTGTGGTATTCTCCTCTCTGTGTCCATGTGTTCTCATCATTTAGCTCCCACTTGTGAGAACATGCAGCATTTGGTTTTCTGTTCCTGCGTTAGTTTGCTAAATAGCCTCCAGCTCCATCCATGTTCCCACAAAAGACTTGATCTTGTTTTTTATGGCTGCATAGTATTCCATGGTGTATATCTACTACATTTTCATTATCCAGTCTGTCATTAATGGACATTTAGGTTGATTCCATGTCTTTGCTCTTGTGAATAGTGCTGCAATGAATGTACACATGCGTCTTTACAATAGAATGATTTATATTCCTCTGGGTATATACCCAGTAATGGGATTGTTGGGTTGAATGGTATTTCTGTCTTTAATCCATCTTGAGTTAATTTTTGTATATGGTGTAAGGAAGTGGTACCATTTCAATCTTCTGCATATGGCTAGTCTGTTATCCCAGCACCATTTATTAAATAAGGAATCCTTTCCCCATTGCTTGCTTTTGTCAAGTTTGTCAAAGATCAGATAGTTGTAGGTGTGTGGTCTTATTTCTGGATTCCCTATTCTGTTCCATTGGTCTGTGTGCCTACTCTTGTACTAGTACCATGCTCTTTTGGTTACCGTAGCCTGGTAGTATAGTTTGAAGTTGGGTAGCATGATGCCTCCAGCTTTGGTTTTTGTTTTTGTTTTTGTTTTTATTTGTTTTGCTTAGGATTGTCTTGGCTATTCAGGCCCTTTTTTGGTTCCATATGAATTTAAAAATAGTTTTCTTCTACTTTGTGAAGAATGTCAACAGTAGTTTAATAGGAGTAGCATTGAATCTATAAGTTGTTTTGGGCAGTATGGCCATTTTAATAATATTAATTCCTTCTATGCATGAGCATAGAATGTTTTCCATTTGTTTCTGTCATCTCTGATTTTCTTGAGCAGTGTTTTGTAGTTCTCTTAGTAGAACTCTTTCATCTCTCTATTTAGCTGTATTCCTAGGTATTTTATTGCTTTTTTTGGCAATTGTGAATGGGAGTTTGTTTGTGATTTGACTCTCCACTTGACCATTGTTGATATATAGAAATGCTAGGGATTTTTGTACATTGATTTTGTATCCTGAGGCTTTGCTGAAATTGTGTATCAGCTTAAGAAGCTTTTGGGCTGAGACGATGGAGTTTTCTAGATATAGAATCATATCATCTGCAAACAGACAGTTTGACTTCCTCTCTTTCTATTTGAATACGCTTTATTTATTTCTCTTGCCTGATTGCCCTGGCCAGAACTTCCAATAATATGTTGAATAGGAGTGGTGAGAGAGGGCATCCTTGTCTTTTGCATTTCAAGGGGAATGGTTCCAGCTTTTGCCCATTCAGCCTGATGTTGGCTGTGGGTTTGTCACCTATGGCTCTTATTATTTTGAGGTATGTTCCTTCAATACTTAGTTTATTGAGAGTTTTTAACATGAAAGGATGTTGATATTTATCAAAAGACTTCTCTGCATCTATTGAGGTAATCGTCTGGTTTTTGTCTTTAGTTCTGTTTATGTGATGCATCACATATATTGATTTGTGTACGTTGAACCAACCTTGCATCTCTGGCATGAAGCCTACTTGATTGTGGTGGATAAGCTTTTTGATGTGCTGCTGGATGCAGTCTGCTAGTATTTTGTTGAGGGTTTTTGCATCGATGTTCATCAAGGATATTGACTTGAAGTTTCCTTTCTTTGTTTTACCTCTGCCAGATTTTGGAATCAGGATAATGCTGGCCTCCTTAGGAAGTAGTCCCTCCTTCCCTCCTTTTCAGTTTTTTGGAATAGTTTCAGTAGTAATGATACCAGCTCTTCTTTGTACATCTGGTAGACTTCAGCCAGAAATCTGTGTGGTCATGGGTTTGTTTGTTTTGTTTTTTGTTTGGTAGGCTATTTATTGCTGCCTCAATTTCAGAGCTAGTTATTCGCCTGTTCAGGGATTCAATTTCTTTCTGGTTCAACCTTGGGAGGGTGTATATACCCAGGACTTTATCCATTTCTTCTAGATTTTCTAGTTTATGTGCATAGAGGTGTTTATAACATTCTCTCATGGTTCTTTGTTTCTTCGTGGGGTCAGTGGTAATATCACCCTTATAATTTCTGATTATGTTTATTTGAATCTTCTCTCTTCTTTATTAGTCTAGCTAGTGGTCTGTCTATTTTATTTATTTTTTAAAAAAACCAGCTTTGGGATTTGTTGATCTTTTGAAGGGTTTTTCGTGTCTCTACTCCTTCAGTTCGACTCTGATTTTTGTTATTTTTTAACTTCTGCTAGTTTTGGGATTTGTTTGCTCTTGGTAGAACAGTTTCAATACCAAGCTAAGGTAAACAAAACCCAGTGAACTTTTTAACAGGTTATTTATATACAATATTCAAGCATATTATATGGTCTAATTTATTTTACATTTACTTTTATGATTGAGATGTTAGAAAATGCATCCCCCTCCAATATTTTTGGAAAGAAATGTAATTAGAATTTTCTTGTGAAGTTTTGCAAACCAGGGAAACTTGAGATTCCTTTTCAATAGATAATAAAACCCTATCCTTTTAAGTTAAATGGCTGGCAGGAAACTACCAAAAACAGTTGAGAAATGATGTGCAAATTTGAGACGAGACCTGTCACTTCATTTTTCCTCTCTAGCTTTTCACTAGCCTGAAACTTTGAGAAAAAAAGAGAGGACAAGGAGGAAATTTGGGGCAGATTATTAATGTAAACTTTAGCATATCAGTAATAAAATAATTTGCCTGGACTTAATTATTTTTATCCCAAATTGTCTTCCTAAAACGTGTTTTTGTCCTGATGTAATGCAAGTGATGAGTACTTTCAGTTAAAAAATTCTTACTGAGTAAACAGTTTCCTTTGTAAATGATACTCTGAGCTCTGACACAAATGTGTGTCCCACAAACCTATTTAAGCCACAAGAAACACTAGAGCAACTACCCATGAAATAAATGCCCATGTTGGGGAACAGATTTGAAAGCATTGTGAATTGTAAGTATTTTATGTAGGAAGGTTAAATGCAACAGTTCATAGTTTATGTTCTGCCAACTTAACCATGAGCCTAATCTTTGTTACACTTTTTTCTATTATTAGCTGAGATTTAAGAGGCATTTGGAAGTGCCCCAGTTAGCTGGAAACAGATGGCCTGTTCTTTCTCTTCTTAGAATCAACCAGAGAGCTCTACAGTAGTTGTTCAACTGTGGCTTCAGATTGTTTAGGGTTTTTTTGTTTGCTTGTCTTTTGTTTTTTTGGGTTTTTTTGTACACGTGATGATGGCCTATTTTGGCAATTTACAATACTGTAAAATCTTTCAATTAATCATTGCTTAAGTAAAATGCTATACTTTAGTAATCAATGTTCAAGAACTTCCTATCATATAAGCTTTTCAACTTTTATATAGACTATTATGAACTGGCAACCTCTGGACTAGTTTAATACAACTGGCGCTTTTTTTGACAGTACTAACAGTATATAATATTGCTTGCTCTGGAAGGTTGTTCAGCAATGGAAATACAGCACAAGTGATGCATACATGAGAATGTGAAAATCTGCCATCTTTATCCCATCAATATTTGCTGATGGATCTTCCCTGAAAGAATTAAAACAAATGAAAGATAAATTCAAAAATTCATACTTTTTACACAGAATTTTGCTTTTAAAAAAGGTCAATCATTTGTGAAGAAGCATTACAGAATATTATTTCACAAAATCTTAGATGTGAAAGCAAACCTAGAGATTACTCAATCTAATCACTTCATATTTAAGTTTAAAAAATTGAATTCTATGAAGGATCACAGAGCTACTCAATTAGTAGCAAGACCAAGCATAGGACCCAGTTTCCTGACTCAAAGTCCAGACTTTACTATTTTATGATTAATTACTTTTGTTTCAGATGTTTATCTCAAAAGTAGATTGTACTAATTCAGAAATGTAAGACACTTCTTATTTTGTGAGAATCAGTCTGACATTAGTGGGAATTCCAAGTCGTAACTGCTTTCCTGTCAAACTAGGACCTAAATTTACTGATGCCTTCTGAGTAAATCAACAAATCAACACTAAATGCTGTTACAGCTTTGAGCCATTCTCGCCTTATCCTTGATCACATCTCATAAAATGGAAAAGGGGTGAAGGGTTGAGAGTAAGCTTTGGGAACCAAGTCTTGAACCTCTTTGACTCTGTTTCTTAAATTAAAATGTGAAAAATTTATAGTTTAGTTAATAGTAATGTACCAGTGTTAATTTTATAGTTTTTACAAATGTGCTGTGATAACATAAGATATCAGCACTGGAGGAAACTAGGTGAAAGATGTGGGCTACACAGGTGCTCGCTGTACACTTTGAACTTTTGTGTAAATCTAAACTTATCTCAAAACAAAAAGTGTTTTTAAAGCAAAACAACAACAGAAACACCCCAAAAATTATAGTCATGGGCACTAGATTAACCTTGAAGCACAGAGACAGATATGTAAGTATGTTTCTTATCAATGATGTTTGTAATCAATGCTATGAAGTATAGATATTTTAAGAGCAATAGAGATGAAATCTCAAGCTTTTCTCTGATATTTGCTCTTATTAAGTATTCGTAGCAGTAACAAATACTTCACCAATAACCACCCCACCCTCATCTCCCTTACACAGACATAAAGACACACACACACTCAGACTTCTGAAACTTATCCTGATATCTCTCAGTCACTTCTGCAGCTGAGTAGTCCCATGCTTCCGGCCCTTGCTTAGGAGGCTGAAGGGGGTGGAGAAGCTCCCATGTTATGCCCCATCATAATCATTTTCTTCCAATGCTCTGCCTCTCCCAGCAAACTGCCTGCCACCTTTTGCATCACAAAAATCACAGTGCTTTTCCACCTCTCATCCTAATGAAGTCCACGAGGATGATTAAGTGGACCTTCAGAATTGTGGAGAGGGGGGAAACATGTTAGTAAGAGTATTTTTTATGCTTGGAATTTGCATTTGACACTTCTTAATTACTGTTAAAGTAATATCCAGATTCTAAATACCAAGGCATATTATGTTTATATTGTAGGTTGCGTTTGGATAATTCTATTTTCTCTGGTATGATGTTATGCTTTTGGGACACATTTTCCCACTAAAGTCGGAAGTGCAAACCTATTTAATAATGATCTCAACACAGCACAATTTAAAATGATAATTGGAAATGATCTTTTATACAGCATCACAAGATAACTACAAATGAACTCTTGTATGGTTAATAATGTATTTAAAGCTTGAAAACTGCTAAGAATAAATCTTAAATGTTCTCACCACACACACGCACACACAAAGATAACAATGTGAGTTGATGGATATGTTACTGGGCTTGATTGTGGTAATCATTTCATAACGTATATGTATATTGAAACATCATGTTGTATACCATAAATATATACAATTTTTACTTATCAATTATACCCCAATAAAACTGAAGAAAAAAAGAATCAAAATATGCCCAAAAGACCACTGGAGGAAAAAAAATACAACAAAATGATTACTTCTGGATTAAAATTCTGATAATGCCACTTTGAACAAGTTACTTAATGTCCCTGAGCCTTATTTTTCACATCTTTAAAGTAGAGATAACAATTCCTAAGTCTTTGTGATTATTAATGAAATAATGAACCAAAATGTGGGCTGTAATTACCTATTCCATAGGGTTAGTACACATAAATGAGATGGGATGTACCATTTTCGCAGAGTATCTAGAGCACAGGTAGCACTTAGTAAAATGTTGACCATGTGCTAACCTGCTAACAAGGAAACCCTCACATGGGCTCCATTCTTGCTGCTAGCTAACTTCTTTTACAACATGGCTCATTCATACCATATTAAGTAGAACACGATTTTGAATTATAGGTGTGATTAAGTACTTGCTGATTATTTCTACCCTTTCTCTCCACACACATATCGTTTGGCAAACATCTAAATCTGATTTAACAAGCTTATCTTTTACTGGGTGGTTTTTCGCATTACTGAAGTATTTTATATAACCACAGAGATTCTCCATAGTTTTTCCTTAAATAACATGCTCACATTCCTTATATTGAACCTAAAACATGTTAATTTACCAAATGCTAACATAAATAAAAGTTTTTAGGAACACATCTGTTGTATAAAACAGATCACACCTGTACACATTGTGAATGCACACATATAAATAGTAAACCAAAGTATATTATTGTAGGAAATCTAAAGAGTAAAATAATAAACTCCTATTTAAAGTATGTAATTAAGCAAAATACTGGGTCCATGGTAAGTATGCAATAAAAAATACACCGACTGAATTATCATGCTAATGATAAACTCTTCTAGGAATGACTCTGAAGAGTCATTCTGTCTTTGAAATTGATTATTTATTTCATAAACCTATTGTATTCATGGAATCTATTTTACTAATTATGAGATTATTTTATGATATCTTTTGTTTTTATCATAAGTCAGTGTCCTCAGTATATTTAGATTCTACTTTATGTTGTGTATGCTTTTTCCTTCAAAATGTTCTTTAGGAAAAAAAATTTGAGCAGAAACAGGCTGTTCTAGGACATCCTTTCCTTTAGAGACATGAGTTTCTCCAGCATAAAAAATGATTGGATTCCAAATTGGTTAAATTGCTTCTTCTGTAATAGTACAGTCACATGTTGTCTTGTTACCATGGAACATGTGTTCTCATTTCAGAAGAGCCATTCTGTGAAAAAGTTTTATTTGGCCCACATAGCCAATCCCCGGATTTGTGGGTGTTACCTCCTTTCTGTGTTACCAGTTTTTTTCATCATCATCATTGCATCTGCTTCATCAGCTATAATACAGTTTAGGGCAATCCTTTTAAAGAATGAGATGTTTCTCAAAACAGACAAAATAGCTGGCTAAACAGAAAAGAGATATCAACAAAATTAGGTCAGTTGTTTGTCTGTGTGTTGCTCCCTGAACCACTTGAGAGACACACCATCTCACACGTGTGTAAATGTACAGACATTGAGTAAGCATATCATCTGTGCATTCCAATACAAATTTTTATCCTATTTTATTAAGGAAAGTAAATGATATGCAAAGTGATTTCATTCAGAGAATACAGGACCAAAACAACCAAATAAATTATTGGTTCGGACCCTCTTTAGCAAGCCCTCTAGGTGTTTCTGATGCAAGCTAAAGGTTGAAAAATACTCTGTAGCAACACAGAAGGAATAAGGTACAGTACATGCCCTTAAGCACTTCTCCTTGGTCTCAAGGAATTCCCAGCTGCTTCAAATTTGCATTTTAATTACCTTGCACAGTTTTATCATATATAAACTTAGTGGATAATGATAATATTATTACTGCTTAAGAGTGTAATGGTTTTTCATCTCTTCTTGAGCAGTCATTCAATGAAGTGTTTATTAGAAAGTTGTAGTTAGTATCCATTACAAAAAGCCTTATGAATCTTATGAGTTGAGCTGCATTGTTATTGCTTGTTGCAACACACACACAGACAGAGAAAGAGAGAATTATAAAATATAAAATCTTAAGGGACAAATATTTTCAATAAAGAATTTTAAAGTGATTTTTGTGTTGTGTTTAAATTCTAGATAATATTATTAAGTTTATACTTGCTATCTTCTCATGTTTATTAATATAGGTTGTTTACAGCTTTCTGACAGCATAATTAATATACAATTAACTATACATATTTATAAAGCATTTAATTTGATAAATTTTGACACATATATACATAGTATCATAAAACAGTTTGTAGAGGGGCTTTCAATTCTAACAGTTTACAGGTATTCATTACTTGTGCAAGTTTTCCCCTTTCCAACCTTAATTTCAAAATGGGACTGCAGAGAAGGCTTCCTGAGTAAAGTAACATGAACTGAGATTTGTAAGACAACTGGATACCTGCCCAAGTGAATACAAAGGGGAAGAGTTTTACAGAATGGAAATAAAGTCTATCTCACCTAGACTTCTAGACGTCTCACCTCTGACATCTAGACTCATGGCTGTTGTAACTTATCATCACATTGGGTTTTGAAATATTTACTCAATTTCTTTGTTTCTTCTTATAATTCCAAATGAGATGAGCTTAACAGGGCAAGTGAAATAACCAACACTGTTTCTAAGAGTAGCCATCCCTGCAGTTTGTTTCTTGCATTAGAGTAACTTGTTTAGCTTTGACCATCAATCCACTCTGGAATTCATATTTATATGCTGTGTGTATTATAGAGAACAGCATGAGTAAAATTATATTTTCACTTTTAAAGAATGAAATCTAATAGCTTGCCTTTAATTTCCTTTTTACCTTCTTCTTCCTCTGAGCAAATAATTACCTCCCCAAATGTTCATTTATCATTACTCCCATGTGTTAATACTGAGACTTTACTTTTTGTTCTCTCATTTGCTTTATTTCCTCCTTTGCAGGTTGGCTTCATGAGTTGGGAAAGAGACTGGAATCTCCATACTACGGCAACAATACCTTGGGGGGCCCGTCGATCCGAAGTGCCTATATTGCCGCTCTGTACTTCACACTGAGCAGCCTCACCAGCGTGGGTTTTGGGAACGTCTCTGCTAATACAGATGCAGAAAAGATCTTCTCCATCTGCACCATGCTGATTGGTGGTAAGAGAGCATCTTATTTTATACCAAGAAGAGGAACTATGCCTGCCTGTCACTGCCTGTTTGTTCTGTCCTGAAATACAATACAGATAAACTGATTAACATTGGAAGATTGTAAAAGCAATAATTAGATAGTCTAGATGCAAAGCTGTAGTTGGCTCTGTGGTTCCATATAAAAAGAGACTTGAGAGATTAACACACAAGAGCATGCATTTAAGAAGAATGGAGCAAGATTAATACGTGGGGCTCCTCTTATGTAGAATCATTACCTCATCCAGCTTACTGTTTTAGCCTGCAAAGGTAAGATGAAGTAAGAGGTGGCTATGTAAGCAAATTTATAATACACATTTGCCCTGCCCACTAGGATATGTACTCTGGACAATGGCTTAGAACCTGAATTTTCCTAGATCCTCCAACTTACTTTTACATATGTCCTCTTTCTGGTCCACATTGTGGCCTTGAAACTATGGATCAAGTCTGTTTCAGACTCTTCCCTCAGTTTCTTCATCTTTCAAATGAGGTATCAGGCAAGATGCAACTGTGGTTCTTTCTATCTCTGATGTAATGTTATATGACCATAAATAAACATTGCTTTCTATAAAGCAAGGATATTAATAAGATCCAGCAGTACTTCTCCCAATAACAAAACAAATTTCATTTAGATGTGAATTGTATTTTCAGTCTTCGCACTTCTCTCCCTAGGCAACTCATTTTATAAGACTCAATGAAAGAGGGTGGTTGATTCAGCAAACATCTATCCCCACTCCTGGAATGAAAGCCCCAAATACACTTACTTTGGAAAGCTCAAAACATTAAAAAATTAGGAAATTTGCCCAAGATGCTCTCTAGAGAATTTTACGACAATCAAAAACACAAACAAATATTTCTTATATGAACATAATGAAATAGTCTGCATTTTATATTTCTCTTCAAAGAAATCACATTTAAAGCATTAAGAATATTTTTAAAGCCAGTAAGTTCAATATTCTATTTAACTAAGAGACAGCTATGATTCATAAATATACATAAAGTCTGCAAAAACTGAGACTCATAGATGGCAAACGTGAAGAGAGATGGGAAGACTTGACAAGAGGGTCTAGCATGTCAAATCTTAGAAAGCATCAACAAAAATATGCTTCCTAAGTTTGAGGTTCATGATCCAAAGTGCAAAAGCTATCACCCTCCTTTATTGGAAGTAAGAGCACCAAGTGAGCAAGTTTGGTGAAGTAGAGAAGGCTCAACTCACAAAGAATCACACGGATCATTCATATTTGCAGAGATCATGCTAACAACAGACAATAATTCAAAATATATTAATAAAGTTATTGCTGTTATTAAAGAAGACCACAAACAAAAAGTATCTTAGAAAAGATATAACAACAGAGGTTAAAGATAAGCTAAAATAGCTAAGGAAAGATGTAAAAGAAAAAAGCAAAGCCATCTTAGGCACAAAGATAAAATTGAAGGGAAAAAAAGGGAATAGATATTGCAAAGAATATAATGAGTCATAAAGGACAAAAAGAAGGAAAGCAAAAGGAACTGAAGGGAAGGAAGAAAAAGTGGAGAGAAAAAAACAAAAAGAGACAGAGGGAGGAGAGGGAGAGAGATAAAGGATGGAAGGCAGGCAGGCAGGCAAAAGAAAGAAAAAGAGTGAGTGACAAAGACAGAAAGAAACAAACTTAAAAAGAGTAAAGAAAACTCTAACAGTAGAAAGCAGGCTAAGGAGAACCAACATATGCATATTGCTTGTTAATACATAAATAAATTTTAATAAGAGTCAGCAGATTCAAAGGAAGACTTTTCACTATATAGCATTTTACATAATTTTTTAAAAAAAATTTTGATAACATGAATTATTGCATGTAATTTTTTTAGGCAGGAAGAAGAGAACAAGCTAGATAGAGGCACAATAGAAAGGAAGGAAAATAACAGGCTTGATTCAACCATTTATGTATTCAAATGTTGTATTAGTTAATTCTCACGCTGCTAATGAAGACATACCCAAGACTGGGCAATTTATAAAGAAAAAGAGGTTTAATGGATTCACGGTTCCACATGGCTGGGGAGGCCTCACAATCGTGGTGGAAGACGATGGAGGAGCACAAGCACATTTTACATGGCGGCAGGCAAGAGAGCACATGCAGGGGAACTGCCCTTTGTAAAACCATCAGATCTGGCTGGGCGTGGTGGCTCACGCTATTGAGCACTTTGTTCATTTAATTCTCATAATACTGTGAGATAGAGATTATTAATACCCCAATTTAGACATAGGGCAGAAGGATTTAGTGAGTTTAAATCCAGGACTCACTAAGACCTGGCAAACTTCTTCTAGAATATTCATTTTATTATGTACTATAAATTTATTTTATTTACTTAACTTTTATAAATATAAACAATTTATTTTTAAAAAGAAAAGTCTAAAATTTGTGTTACCATAGACTTAAGTCTGGGGTATCTCACTAGGAATCCCCCACACAAGGCTGATGAAATTGCTGATGGCAAGGATGCAATATACTAGAAAAATAGGCAGTAGCAACATTAAATGAGAAAGGGGACTGGCAAAACTCCAGATAATTATCAAGGACAGAGATAATATTGCTCAGTGAGAAGAAATGGGTGAAAAAATGCTGAATGGATCCACCTGGGAGTCCTCTGGGAACCCACCAGAATTTCCACAGGAGTTATACAGGTTTTATTTTATATATATATACAAATATATACACACACATATATATACACACACGTGTGTGTATATGTATATAAACATAAACTTTATATATATGTATATATATAAAGTTTTCATTTAAGATGCCATATAAACTTCCATATAAGCATCTGTAATTATAGAGTGTACAAACCACTAATATATGGGAGGAATATTTAAAACTATAAATCAGAGCGATTTAAAGCAAAAATAATTTCTAAAAATTATACATAGACAAAACTATGTGAACTTTGAGAACAACCAAAACGAATAAGTAATCCTAATAGCTTCAGACGAATATTAGAATTAATGAGCAAATTCAGTAAGGTTTATGGACACAAGATCAATATGCAAACAATCAACTGCATTTCTATATACCAGTGACAAATTAGAAATAAAATATAAAAAATGATTACAAATAATTGAATATGTATGAATAATTATAACTAAAAATTTGTAAGACTTCTATACAAAAAATTACAAAACATTAGTGAGAAAATAATGGAAGGATATACAGTGGTGATGGTTGCTAACAGTGGACTCAACATTGTGAAAATATCAGTTGTATTCAAAGTAATCTAAAGATTCAATGCAATCCCAATAAAAATTCCAGTAGATGTGTGTTTGTGTGTGGGTATGTTTGAAAATTGACAAGTTGTTTCTAAAAATCAGTGGAAAAGAGCTAAAACCAGTCAAAGCTATCATGAAAAAGAACAAAATTAGAAGATTTGTGCTACAGATATCAAAATGTATTTCAAAGTTACAGTAATCAAGAGTGTATGGTGTTTGTTCAATAACAGACCAGTAGGCCAATGAAATAGAAGAGAGGAGAAACAGACTCACACATATGTTGTCACTTCATTTGTGATATGGATGCTACTTTCAGTAAATGTTGTTGGGTCAAATGTATATCTACCTGTTGGAAGACAACCTTGGTCCCTCTTAAAACTGTACATAAAAATTAATTCCAGGTGGATTTTGATCTAAATTTAAGAGAGAGAAAACAATAAAACTTCTAAAAGGTAATATAGGAGAATATTTTATGACCTCTGATTTGGCAAAGGTTTCCTAATCATGACACAAAAAGCCCTAGCCATAAAGGAAAAGAATGATAAATTGAACTGCAGAACTTCTTTTTTATCAAAAGACCTTATTATAAATGTGAAGAGAGAAGCTACAGGATAGGAGAAGATATTTTCAAATGTTTATCTGACAAAGGACTCTCATCTACTATATATAAAGAACTGTTAAATCAGTAAGAAAAAATCAATCAACTCCCTGAAATGGGCAAAAGCTTGAAAAAAAAAAAAAAAACACTTCAAAAGTAGATTTCCAATACCTGAGTAGATGACAAACATATAAAAAGGTGCTTAACATCATTAATCAGGAACATGCAAATTAAAACCAAAATTAAATACCATTTTTGTTCACCAAAATGATATGTTTAAAAACACTGCAACCCTAAGTGTTTGAGAGGATAATGAAACACCTTGACCTCCTCACCTATACTGTTGATGGGCATGTCAGTTGATACAACTTTGTCAACATCTACCATATCTGAATATACCTCTACTCTGTGATTCAACAATTCCACTTCTGAATATATAACCAATGGAAATGCATACATATATACTTCAGGGTATATACACAGATGTCTATAAAAGCATTTTTGTAAGAATCTCAAACTGGGAACGTCCATTAATAGGAGAATAAATAAGCAAATTGTGAAATACCTATTCAAGAGAGCATTATACACTGATAAAAGTAAATGAACTACTATGTCATGGAACCTTATGGATAAATCTTATAAACTCAATGCTCAGCAGAGAAGCCAGACAGAAAAAAAGTATGTACTGTATGATTTTGTTTAGAGAAAGTTCATAGATAGGCAAAGCTTATTAATTGTAATATAATTGGTAACTGTGGTTACCTTTGGTGAAGGGATTGGTTAGTGATTGTGAAGGGGACACAGGAAAGCCTCCAGGATACTAATATTTGGTTTATTTATCTGGGGTGGTGGGAGGTAGTGATTCTACAGCTACATTTACTTTGAAAAATCTCAGTGAGCTTCACATTTAGCAAATGTGTAACTTGTTCTATATGTATCTTTGATTTTAATTTTACCTTGTAAAATTTTAATAGACGAGCTAAAAATAATTTATCAAGCGTGAGTTAAGAAGCTGGGTAATAGTGAGCCAAGTTCTTGCCTTTCATATCAGATTGTTTTTAGGTTTATCTTAGCAATAATGAGTCAAGCAATGGAGTACAATTATATTGTCCAAAATTTTGGTGATAACTGCAAAAATACCCAAAAAAATCATTTTAAAAGTTGACTTTAGCAAGTGAGATGGGGATGAAGGGATGGGTTTGGGGCTGGACTGTTTATCATAGATTTTCTAAACCATTTGCTTACAATTATAAAACTTTTTAAAGAAAGTATCAAACTACCAGAGGCACATTTCAGTTCCATAAATATTTATGGCATACTTAAATTATGCCATACTTAAATTATGGCATACTTAAATTATGCTAGATGCAGGGAAAACAAAGATGACTAAGATATGATACTTTCTTTCAAGGAGTTCAGAGTTTAATAATGGAAATAGGTACTTAAGCAGATGATGTCCTTTCTTTTTTATTTCTATTTTTTTCTATTATAATGCACATTTAGAAAAGACTGGAAAACAAACAGAAAAATAAAATTACACATAGTCTCATTATCAAAAGATAGTTTTCCAGAATTTCCATACATATATAACTATTTTTTGAAATATATATATAACTTCATATTTTTCACAACCAGACAAAATATACAGAAAATATTTTCTTATGTCTGTAAAAATTCTATCATACTAAGCAGTGACTGCTTATAATCACCTAATGAGTTTGCCCCAGTTGAGAGAGTCATCAGCACAGCCTTGGAGGTTGGATAAAGCTTCCTAGTAAAGATCGTTCATCACGGAGAACATATTCAGTTTCAATGAAGCATTATTATCACAAAGTAATCAAGGCTTCCCTTGGGTCCCCCCACTGAATATACACACACTACCCTGACATAGTTTTATTGGACCCATATGATAAGCAATTGTGTTCACAAATTCAGGCTGTTCTCAAGATGTCTTTGCACTGCCATTTAAATTCATTATTTAAGAAATTTTTCTCATCTCTATTCACTCTGCCATCTGCCATCCACAAGCCAGTGTACTTATAACCAAGAATGGAAATTTCCAGGGCATTGAGGAGGTGGGAAAGAGAAGGAGGGCAGCTAAGATTACCCAAAAGCTGAGCTCTGGCCTCCTTTTATATCAGTAGAAAACAACCCCTACTTAGCCTCCAAAGCCATTGCAAAATAGTTGGCTAAAGTGATTAGCAATGATGTTATACTCCAGGAGGTAAGTGTTGTCCAAAATTCAGGAAAAGAAAGAGAAGGGGGAAGAAAAAGGGGAAAGGAAATGAAAAGGGAAAGGAAAAGACAAAGGGAAAGAGAAAGAGAAAGAAAAAGCCAGGCAGTTCTATAGAAGCTCTTCTTTCATTTGAGAACCGCTTACTTTCTTCTTAGATGCCAATTGTTGAGGTTCCTTCCAGGACCTGATACTGAGATGAGATTTTACAAAATGCATTTTATGCAAAACGCCAACACACAAAAAAAGAGACGCCCACACACTCAGCAGGTCTAACACTCAAGAATTATATACATCAAATTTGCTATAAATAAAGGAAAAGTAAGTGATAATTTCCAAAATGACCTGGATATAGAAGTTCTTGAGTCAAACTTTCATAACAGATGGAATGATTTTTCCTGACAGTTACACATACTCTTTGCCAGGGTGAAATGATAACCAGTGACAGAATGGTCATAGTAACTTTGGAAAATGAAAGGCTATGAGGGCCAGAATTTCATTTTTTTAACTACTTAAATTAGAAGTAGTTATCTATGCTGAAATGGGACTTTGAAATTGTGGTGACTCCGACATAGACTAGTACTTTTCAGCAACTTATGAATGCTACAATTAATCCAGTAATTCATTTTACTAATAAAATACAACTAGGATGCTAAATAATCTGAGCATATTATTTCTCTTACTTTAAGTGCTTTACACATTACAATTAAGCAAAGCAAAGTTAAAATCATACACATAATTAAGGAAAGCAGTGTTAAATGAAACAGAATTGTTCTCTGTACTCGATTTAATCTCCATGAAAAGACTATTACATAGTGTTAAAGATGGTAGGGCTTCCAAACACTTAGCCCATAAGCCTGAAATCGATGTTTAATTTCTTTGACTTGGAGAAGAATCAGTTATTTTCTTTGGTGAGTGTCTATCATAAGTAGAGCTCTTATCTTCCAAATAAGAGACTTAAGCATCAGAACTTCTGTGCTTCTAAAACAATACAGAAGAATGAACCTCTATTTAGAATCTACAAAGAACAAATCCAACATTTAGTTGTTACATGATATATATTTTTCATGTAATATTTTTGACCTGTTGGGAAACATTTCATTTTTGAACATTTAGGAATCATACATACTTATACATTCTTGCATGTATCAAGCATTTATTGAGTATGTTTTGAATTTATTTCATCGATAAGTTATGTCTACTAAGAGCCACTCTTTACTATTTAAGAGGTTGCAGGAAAACCTTAAATCTGAGTCATTTTCCCCAAATTTAATTGCACTGAGCATGCTGAAAATTCATAACATTTTTCACTTTCATAAGGAAAATTAACATAAATTGAGCAAATACTGTTTTTCATACATATACTAGGTACTTTTTAAAAAATACATAGGTCTTTAAATCTTGAAATAGCCCTATGAGTAAGGGCTATTTAACATAATGAATATGCCCATTTAACATGAATCTGTTTAAAGGAGAGATTGGTAAAAGATCTGTTTACCAAGTTCACACAATTAAGAAGTAGCAAAATCAGTATTCAAATCCAGATCTGTCTGATTCTGAAGTTCATATTCTCTCTGCAACATTATATTTCTTCTTGTATATAGACCCTAAGTTTAACCCTATTCCAATAACTTTTCCAAAATACTGAGGTCTTGTTACGAAGGGAGTGATTTTATAGACATAGTGACCATTATTCTATTACCTGGGAAATAATTTTAATTCCAGTGTGAGATTAGAGTTAAATTAGTATGCCAGTGTTTGGTAATTTCTGATAAATGTAGGGGGAGAACAAGATTTGAATTGGGGAGGTCCTGAAATAGGAAGATAGAAGTAATAATATGTTGACATATTTGCACTAATGTATCCATTATGATGTTAAGAAATTTTTAACATAGCTCCTTGGGCACTAAGGTTTTGATACATGTACATTTTGATAGATCCTAATAGACAAGCTACTAAATGTTTAGTCTTTTTTCAAGCCCCAAATTACTGAAACAGATGATTTTACCCACTCATAAGCTTCACACCTCATTCCTAATCGTGTCCCAGAATAAGGATCAGGGATAAAATCTGAATATTACTTAGAGTTGACTTATCCATAAATATGAATGTGCTTGACCCTCATATCTCTCTTAGTTTCACAGTTCCAGGTATGTCCAAGGCCTTCTTGGATTATCTGCTGGCGTCTGTTTAGAAACCATTTCAGTTTCATTCTGCTAATGATTAGTGAGTGCAAAATCCTGTCATGCCTTCTCTGACTTGACGATACCTAGCTGCTTCCCAAAGTGGGTAATTCCTGGAAAATGAGGTCCATCCTTTCACTCTACTGTTCTCCAGAAGAAATACCCACCCTAAATCTCCATATGCCCTCAAATTCTGGTGAACAAAGTTTTTCATGTCATTACACTTTGATGGTAGGTTTCGGACAGGCTCAAAGGGCAGGCTTAGCAACAAAGTGGGGGTTAAATACTATCTGGCTGACAAACCTCATTGAAACAAGAGTCCCATATATATATATGGTGCATCTCATGGTGGCAACAACGACTGTAAGCAGAATACCTCTTTTTCTCTGTGAATTCATTTGTTTCTTGAATGGTCTCAAATTTTCTGGTATCTCCTTCAAAATTAAAGTAACTGCAGATCTGGGGTTGGGCTGGGTATTGGAGCTTCACACTGCTCAAGAAATCCTCAATTACATTTTTAACAACTTCCTCCATATCTGCATTAATATAAATGTATCATATTTAATATTCTAAAACAAATTTTAAATGATGGCTTTTTGAGGGGGTGAGACTAAAATTCCCACAAAGGCTAACTAATTAAAATAGACTTCTTTCAAAAATTTATTTCATTTGTTACTATTATGAAAGTAATTATTAAACTATAACTTTATAGCTTTTCTATCAAACTATGAACACTATTTTATTGTAACTATTAAACTATACATAACTATTAAAATAATATAGATGTAAATCGAGTTCAAATAAAAGTTTCTCATAGCCAGAATGGTAGCTAGCAGATTAAATGTAAATCAAAGGGGCCCATTTTGCATATGATTATTTTTAAAGATATTTTTACTCTGATCAAGCCATATGGAATCAAAGTGACTGCTTCAGGATGTACCCTGTGACACAGTGTCTGCACCAAAATGCTTGTACCAAAATAGCTGTATCAACATGGCCATGTAAGCACGCTCTGCTCTGATCCAGGATAAACTGTAAATTTAGATTTAGGTGGTGGGCCCCACCATCACATTTCTCTTCCATTGTATACTGTGTTGTTCTTTCTAGCCTTGATGCACGCCTTGGTGTTTGGAAACGTGACAGCAATCATACAGAGGATGTACTCCAGATGGTCCCTCTATCACACTAGAACTAAGGATCTGAAAGATTTCATCCGTGTCCATCACTTGCCCCAACAACTCAAGCAGAGGATGCTCGAATATTTTCAAACAACCTGGTCAGTCAACAATGGAATAGATTCAAATGAGGTAATGTTCATTTCTCATGTTGTTTTCAGGCAGAAAGCACATATTCTAAGGTAAAAGCAACATGCTCCAATGCAGGTTATCAGAAGTGAAAAGCATACCAACTTCTTTATTCTTTTACTTTTTTAATTATTCATGAATCCCAATCCATCTTCTTTCACTTGCTTTGGCTTGTGCGTTCACAATGCCAATTTGGATTGACCAAAGTTTTATATTAACTTGCTGCTTATTCAGTCAGGTGGACTTATTTTCCTTCTTATTGTCTCTTTTCGAAGGAATCAATTCTTACAATAATTTAACAGTGTAATCTGGGATAATTATATTAATCAAGTTTCTGTTTCCCTTAACATCAATAAAGTTAAAAAATTCCATCAAAGGGGTTATCTTTATACTTCCAGAAACACCCCAGACTGCCACTATAAAAAAGGTATTATATAAATCAACCAACCATTTCATCAACCCACCAGCCAAACCTGTAACCAACATTTTAGTAGTGATTAATTGGTTTCTCCTCTCTTCGTATAATCACCAGTGGGTCCAAATTCCATATCTTCTGTCCTGACTAGGACTCTCTGTGAGAAGCAAGTCACAATGAGTTATATGTTTTCCTGCTAGAGCCTTTTTTTAATTTGTTCTATTTCTCCAGACTTCTTATCAGCTGATTATTCAGTAGCACATAATTGAAATCACAGTCACTGAAAAATCTCTCCAGGATTATACATACTTAGATTTCCTCTTCTGTATGCTGGATGGCCAAACAGCAGGAGACAGTAGGAAGAGCATCCCTGCTGTCTTGCAAAGTAAATCAGTTAGACTACACTTACCCCAATTTGATTTCCTCCTTCATCTTCTCTGACAGCTTTTGAAAGACTTTCCAGATGAACTGCGTTCTGACATCACTATGCACTTGAACAAGGAGATCTTACAGTTGTCCCTTTTTGAATGTGCCAGCCGGGGCTGCCTCAGGTCTCTGTCTCTACACATCAAAACCTCTTTCTGTGCTCCGGGGGAGTATCTGCTGCGTCAAGGGGATGCTTTGCAGGCCATCTACTTTGTATGCTCGGGCTCCATGGAAGTTCTTAAAGACAGCATGGTGCTGGCTATTCTTGGTAGGTCTGAATTGAAAAACTTCTATGAAATTTGACTCGGGAGCATAAATTAAGAAGATGAAATGGGGAAAAAACTGCTATTGAGAGTAGGAAAAGAACAAATGAAGACATGAACTCAGGAGTTTAGTGTGCCTAAGTGTTATATCCAACATATTATTTAATTCTTGCAAAAAAATCCAGTAGTATAAATATTATCTCCATTTTAGACATGAATAAACAGTACTTTAGTTAACTAGCCCAGATCACCTAGTAAGAAAATAAACTCAGTTATTTTTTATTCCTAAAGCCAAATTATTAATCATGATGTATACTGCCTTCTGGTGAAATAGCTGCTCAGTTTTAAGAAGGCATTTATTTTTGTGGAAAATTAATTCAGAGAACACAAAAATTAAATTGTATCTGTACTAGAAATAGAACAAAGGTGACTGTGTTTCAAGAAAAAGCTCTCATAGCAGTCATTAACCAAATACTGTCAAGGTGACTATAGGCTCTTTTTACTTCCTTAAAGAAAACTTACAAGATATATTGTGAAAATTTTGTGTCACAGAGTTGACTCTCAATATTAATACATAATTGGTCTTCATTGAAATATAAAAGGCAGTTGACAAAAATGGCATGCAGAGTTAATGTATTAAAAATCCTATTTACAATTTTATGTAGGGCTCTTTTAAAAGTCACTCTAGGCTGGGCATGGTGGCTCATGCCTGTAATCCTAGCACTTTTGGAGATGAGGCAGGTGGATTGCTTGAGCCCATGAGTTCAAGACCAGCCTGGGCAACATGGACAGATCCTGTCTCTAATACAAATACAAATAATTAGCTGGCCATGGTGACAGCAGCCTGTAGTTCCAGCTACCTGGGAGGCTGAGATGGGAGGATTGCTTGAGTCTGAGAGGTGGAGGGTGCAGTAAGCCAAGATAACGCCACTGAACTCCAGCCTGAGTGCAGAGAGAGAGAGACAGTGTCTCAAAAAAAATCACTCTAATTTTTGTTTGCTTATTCACCTAACGTTTATTGAGGACTTATGAATGAATTCAGTACTGGTCTAAACAATGATAATGCAGCAAAAAAGAAATGGCCAAAATCCTTGCCTGCATGAAAATTAAACTGAAGTGGAGGATATGATGGGGTCTGAGACCAGCCAAGGTGGTAGTAATGATGGTGAGAGGCAGGTGAATTCAGGATGTATTTCAAACACCAATATAAAACACAATATTTAGAGTTTGTGCTAATAAAAGGGGGTGAATTCAGTACTTTTTTATTTTTAATTTTTAAGAACCTTATATTTGTAAACAATTACTTGCAAAGTGTGTTCACACACAAGGTCTCATTTAAGCCTTTACAATACAGAGAGACAGATGGTGAAGGTATTTTCTCTGATTTTTCTAAAGTCAAAGCTAACCTAAGACTTTGGACTCTGTATTCAGCATTCCTTCCATGTCTAAACAATATCTGTTTTTCTAACTTAAAAAAAACCCTTCACTCATATGTTTCTCACAGCACTATTTATGATATCAACAATATGGAATCAACCTAAGTGTTCATCATTGGATGAATGGATTAAAAAAGTGGTACATATATGCAATGGAATACTATTCAGCCATAAAGAAAAATGAAATCATGTATTTTGCAGCAATATGGATTGAACTGGAGGCCATTATCTTAAGTAAAATAACTCAGAAAAAGAAAGTCAAATACTACATCTTCTCACTTATAATTGGGAGGTAAATAAAGTATACAGATGGACATAGAGTGTGGAATAATAGACACGGGAGACTAGGAAAAGTGGAAGACTGGGGGAGGGCGGGGAGGGATGAAAATATATTAATATACAATGTACACCATTCAAGTGATGGTTACACTCAAAGTCCAGACTTCACCACTAGGCAATGTATCTATGTAACAAAACTGCACTTGTATCCTTTAAATTCATGCAAATTTTAAAAAACCGTTATTCTATATAATCATTGTAGGCCTTCTATCAATGGATTCTGGCTACTAAGCTTCAAAATAGATTATATTTTGGAAGAGAAAAGAGAACTAATATGTATTGAATCCCTCATATGAACTGGGTGTTTTATGCCCATTATTGAATTTAAATCATGCAACTTTATTATTTGTGGGTTATGATCTGAATGTCTGTGTCCCCCCAGAACCGGTATGTCAAAACCTAATCCCCAATATGATGGTATTAGGGGTGGAGCCTTGAAGAGGTGAATAGGTGATGAGGGCACAGCCCTCGTGAATGGGATTAGTGTCTTTATAATAGAGGCTCAAGAGAGCTACCTTGCCCTTTCTCCCGTGTGCAGACACAACGAAAAGGTGCCATCTGTGAATCACAAAATGAGCCCTTATCAGACACCAGCCTCCAGAACTATGAGAAATATTTTTTTTGTTTATAAGCTACCCAGTTTACAGTATGGCAACCTGAATAGACTAAGATAGTATGATTATTTCCAAAATTAAAGGTGACAAGATAGACACTAGTGAATGATGAAAGACCCATATGCTTTTCACAGCTTCATGTTGACTTGTTTACCACTTAGAGTAAAGGTAGGGTTTGTCTTTCAAATTTGTGACTCAGTTCTTGTCTCATCCTCTTATGTTGTTCTCCTCAATAAAAAGGCATGAAATAGCAACTCAGAGTTTACTATTAATGTGGTCATTTCTTTATCAATATTAAAGTAAGGCTCAATAATACAGTAACTCAATATTAGAGTAAGGCTCCGTGTGTGTGTGTGTGTGTGTGTGTGTGTTTGTATGTCTGTGTGTGTGTGTGTGTGTGTTTTCTTTAAGGGGAGAATTTAACACTCCTCCTGGCCTCTTCTCAAGTTTGTGAAGCTAAAGGCCAGTCACCTTATCATCTTGTGATTCTAAATTAGAATTAATAGTTATTCTTAATTTATTTCAAAAACTTAACCTTAATCACAAAATATTTTTTATTGATTTTCCTTAGTACCACTAAACGTTTTATAGCCTGCCTAATGATTCAGCCTGTTTTTAAGAGGGCATCTAGACTTTTTCTTTAGAATCTTATGGTTTGATATTCATGTAAGCAAATACAATGCAGCATTCTAAACAGATATAATGTGTTTTTTTCTATAATTGTGGTGTATTTTAAATTTTGGTAGCTAGCAACACTTTTAGGAATAGAATATGAAGGCATCATCTATGACACTAGAGCACAATAAGTACAAATTTAGTGACTTCTATGTAACTTCCATCGCTAGTCAAATATGATTCAATTGGATATTTCTTGTTATGTTTTTTAAAAAACTACTTATGGCTGAAAGACTTAATTCATTATCTTTGGCTCCTGGCCCCAAGTTTCTCCATAAATTGTGATTAACATGGGTAACATTTTCACATCTTTGCTTCTACCATGTATATATCAAAAGTGCAAATTGCTGCAAGACTATTCTAAACACTGGTATGTGGTACTGGGACTAAACTCAAAGACAATAAATGATTAACATTTACTTTCTGTGATTAACATTATTTCAATAAAGATTGATTATTTTACTTTCCCTATGGCAATACTGCCTTATAGGGCTAATTCAAATCAATAATACTTTGATAAACTTAGCAAGTACATGACATTATACTTGACCTGTAGATATTTAGCACATGTTGTGAAAAAAAATTAATGTTCTTCTTCCTCACAACAACAGCTGTCCAACCATAAAGTTATTCTAGCAACTTTCTTGTCCAGTCAATACGTGCAGACATTTCTTAATCTGATACCTGGAAAAGGTAGGGGCAGGAATTTGTTTGCCTTGTACACCTTGATTTCATGTCCAGGTAATAGTGTTTCCCCCACCAATTTCTTCATTGTTTTAAAAGAAAATGGCAAAGCACGAATAAATGTACTCTCCACAGAACATTAGTCTGCCTAAGTATAACTAAACGTAAGTTATAGCTCTAACCTGGGTGGTTTGCAGATGCATCCCATCACCTTATGATTTTCAATGAAAGAGAACTGATTAGCAAAGATCAATAGTGTAATGCTGAAAAATGGAGCCCACAAGGAAATCTTTCTCGTCTTTTAGAAATAAGGATACTGAGACCCAAAGTTACTTAAAAACTTGACTAAAGATCCTAAATCTAGACAGTAAGAAGACCACAAGACTGTAAAATTAGTGAGGTAGTTTTAGGTAATGAGGTGAATACCAGCATGGTATTCACCAGTACCTGCTTGCCAGGACTCAATACAAGGTCCAGCACCCGTGGTCAGTTCTCCATAAATATTCACTGAACAAATAAATAAAGTGGAATTCTTTCTAGGATGCCAAGATTGGCAGGATGTTGGTGCTGTTTTTATAGCTAGTGTCATTGTGACTGAAATAGCCATACCCTGGCAACCCAAAGTATGAAAGTATGATGACCCGAAAGTTATTGCAGACACTGGTTGCTTAACAGAGAATGTGAATGCTTACTGTGCAAGAGACTGCATCATGACAAATTCTCCTCAAATATACAAAATTTAAAAATTTGCTGTATTCAAAACATTTTGACTATATTTACATCCTGCATCAGTACCCCAACTTTGAGTTTTGAGCAGCAAGTTAGATTTCTAATGAAATATACAAGAAACAAAACTTCCAAGTTTAGCAATATTGACAACAATAAATCAGACTTAAATTCTTCCACACCATGTGGCTATGTACTATTCCTAGTGTCTATAAATATAGATTTTAGTCTACTTTTTATTCTACCAAAATAGGCTAAATTTCAAGGTTTAAGTCCAGTACTAACTTGAAGATAATACCTAGTTGTAATCTAATAATTTTAAAACTCTATTTTTTATTTGACATACATATTTATGAAAAACTCAGATATTCATAGTCAATTTGACATGTTTTTTTTTTTACTGTCAAATCTGATAAAACAGACTTGTATTGAAGCCTGCTACATACCAGGGACTTTGCTTCCACAAATGCTGGGCACAATAAAAATAAAAATTTTAAACAATGCTGGGTACAGTAAAAAATTTAAAAGTTAAAAAAATGTTGAATGGGAAGTAGAGGCCATTTGTCATAATAACATTCCAAAGATATAGCTTGCTTGCTGCTTGTTGTTGTTAGTTAAAATTTGTTAGTTGTTGGTTCTTTATGAAATTGAGCATAATGGCCATAAAACAAATAAAAGCTAAAGCCCAGGTATGGTGCTATTGTATGCCAAAGTTGAAAAGCCCTGCCCCAAGGTAAACATTCTTCTCTTTTCAGTGTAATCTCACTGAAAAATGAAGCCTGTAAGTCAAATGAGGTTATCAGTTCTAAGCTTGCTTTTTTTTTTTTTTTTTAAATGATCTCTCTCTCTCTTTCTAGGGAAAGGGGATTTAATTGGAGCAAATCTATCAATTAAGGACCAAGTGATCAAGACCAATGCAGATGTAAAGGCTTTAACCTACTGTGATCTCCAGTGCATCATCCTCAAAGGACTCTTTGAAGTGCTAGACCTTTACCCAGAATATGCACACAAATTCGTGGAAGACATTCAGCATGACCTCACATACAACCTCCGAGAAGGTCATGAGAGTGATGTAAGTCTCATTTCTAATTAGTGCTTAGACCTAATAACATTGGGCCTGGAGATCATTTATAACAGTAAAGGCAGATGTCTTGACCTCACCTTAAAAAGTCTCTGAATATCTAAGACGTGAATGTTCAGCCACCATTTAAGCAATTAAATAATTAACTAGAAGCCAAACCTAGAGTTTGTTATTAACATTCTAGGAAAATACTTTTCATGAATGACTTCTCAACTCAGTTTCTTTCTTGTTTATTTTCATATACTTAAAACTACAATCGATTTCAGTTATATATAACATTAGGTAGAGATGTGTGATTTCTCCAGAATTTAAAGATTTCCAGATGAAGTATATGGTTCAGTTTGCTGTGTTTGTAATTGTTCACTACTCGAATTGCTTGACACAGATTTTGCTTAAAAATAATCTTTTATTTTTAATGGCACACAAAACAGTCTATCTTAAAGTGAATAAATATGCATAAAAGGATTCAAGCCAAGGATTGTCACACTGAAAGCATAATGAACATTTTATGCAATTATATATTTGCTGCAAGTTTCGTATTAGACAAACAGCTTTTCTGTCAAAATACGTACTATACTGCATCCTGTGATTAAGCCGATCGTGAACATGACTTCATTAGATGTCTCAGAGAGACACATGATTTAATAGGAATGATTGTTGAAAGGCAAGCCAAGGCATGCATAGCATTGTGTAACAACAAGCCTTTATATGCCGTCTTGAGCTTTGTCACAGATATTTGTAACTCTCGATTTTTTTCCTATGTACTTAAGAAGCTATGGTTTTGACCAACCCATATTGTGCAGATATCCATGTCAATCATTAATATTCTCTGCTTTGAAAGGTAGAAAGAAAACGTAAATTGTGTATTATTTTATCTTGGTTGGGGCTTTCTAATGACAGTAAGTATGTAGATAATATCCCATTCTGAGGTTCAGGATTACCAGTTTTGCATATATGCTTCTCTCCATTATTGATAGCAAACAGCAGAGTAGGTGACAACTGTTTTGAAAATCAAAGGTGAGTTAGGGGGTGGAAGTAATCAAAGAGAAGAAGAAATTAGCAAAGAGAGAAAAATCGCTAATATTCCTCAGCATAGAAAGTGGGAGATATTGGATCTCAATCTCTATTTTATTTCATTTGACTTACTAAGGATCCTTATCTTTTTAAAAAATTCATGGCATACAAAATGATGTTTTGAAATATGTACACATTTTGGAATGGCTAAGTCACACTAATTAATGTATGCATTTCCTCACATGTTTATCATTTATTTGTGCTGAGAACACTTAAAATCTCCTCCCTTAGCAATTTTCAAGTGTACATCATTATTAACTAGAGTCACCATGTTGTACAACAGATCTCTTGAACTTATTTCTCCTAACTTAAACGCTGTATCCTTTAAGCAACATCTTTCTAATCTCTTCTGGACTTCCAGCCCCAGCTCGTGGTAACCATTACTGTACTCTCTGCTTCTTTGAGTTCAAGGTGTTTTAGATTCAGTATATAACTGAGATCATGTAGTATTTGTCTTTCTATACCTGGCTTATTTCACTAAGCATAATGACCTCCAGTTTCATCCATGTTGCGGCAAATGACAGGATTTTCTTATTTTTTAAGGCTGAATAGTATTTCATTGTGTAAATATACCACATTTTCTTTATTCATTTGTCTATTGTTGGACACTTAGGTTAATTCTGTATCTTGGCTATTATGAATAATGCTGCAATGAAAATGGGAGTGCATATGTCTCTTTAAGATACTGATTTCATTCCTCTGGATATATACCCAGTATTAGGACTTCCAGATCATATGGTACTTCTGTTTTTAATTTTTTTAAAGAACTTCCCTACTATTTTCCATAGTGGCTATAATGATTTACATTTGCACCAACAGTGTGCAGGGGTTCCTTTTCTTCACATCCTTGCCAAAATTTATCTTTGTTTTTTTTTTTTTTTAAATAGCCCTTCTAATAGGTGTGGTTTTAATTTGCATTTTCCTAATGATTAACAATATTGAGCATATTTTCATATAGCTGTTGGCCTTTTGTATGTCTTTTTCTAAGAAAAGTTAATTCTGGTCATTCGTCTATTTTAAAAATCAGGTTATTTACTTTCTTGTTATTGAGTTGTTTATGTATTTATTGTTGTTATTGAGTCGAGTTTATCTATTTTGCATATTAACTCCTTATCAGATGTATGATTTGCAAATATTTTCTCCCATTCTGTAGATTGTCTCTTGATTCTGTTGATTGTTTCCTTTTCTGTGCAGAGCTTTTTAATTTGATATAATTCAGTTTATCTGTTTTTGCTTTTGTTGCTTGTGCTTTGGTGTCATATCCAAAAACATCATCGTCCAGACCAATGTCATGGAGCTTTCCCCTGTTTTCTTTTAGAGTTACATAATTTCAGTTCTTACATTTAAGTCTTTATTCATTTTGAATTTATGTTTGTATATGGTGTAACATGAAGATCTAATTTTATTCTTCTGCATGTGGAAAAGGAATTTTTATCTTTGATAAAATTTTCATGATTCTTTTTCTATTTTCTAGAACTTTAGTTATAGTAATTTAAAAATCCCTGTATACCTGAATTATCTGTGGAATTATTTCCATTGTCTGTTATTTTTCTCTTTTTCTGTCTCTCTCAGTCATTTGTTCTTTTTTGGTCATTTAGTTCTCTTTTTAAAAAAAGGAAAAGCAGGTGTTGAATTTTGTTTAAATATAGATGTTGCTTATTAAAGATTGTTCATGTCATTTTCCTCAAAATAAGATTTTCTTTTCACAGGCAGAGTATCAGCAAACCAACTTAATACTGACCATAGTTTATTTTAGGCTTTGTTAAGCTGGCATATTTCAATTTTGCCCTCAATCCTGAGGTCTAGCCTTTACTCCTAAAACAGCTTTTCTGGGGTCTCAGCTCAAACCATAGTATGTTTACCAAGGCTCTTCCTATTTAGCAGAGCTTGAGGTCCAGCCTCTATCTCCCCGACACCACGTGACTGCTGAAATCTCTATCCTGTAATTTAGCCTTCTAGGTGCTATTTTAATCTGTTTCTTAGAGTACTGCCCTTGCTGTTCAAGTTAGGAGTTGGCTAATGCCTTAAAGGGAACATCAATGCAGTTTACTTCTCTCTGGTATTATATTCCTCAAATCCCTTATGCTTTGGTTTACCTGAACTTCTCTGTCTCCTTAGTTGGTAAGGATGCTCCTTTCTCATCTCTTCTGTTCTACCTTACAATGAAATAGCCAATGCCTGTAGAAAAATACCTAGCCAAATGTGATGCTCTCATTGGTGCACTTTTCTTTTCTTAGGGATCACGTCCTTCAAGTCTTATCTGAGTTGATTTCTCTCAAATTCCCTCAAGCAGTTTGATATGGTTTGACTGTGAATCTCATCTTGAATTGTAGTTCCCATAATCCCCACATATCATGGGAAGGACCAGGTGGAGATCATTGAATCATTGGGGCAGTTTCGCTCATCCTGTTCTTGTGATAGTGAGTTAATTCTCATAAGATGTGATGGTTTCATAAGGGGCTTCCCCTTTCACTGGACACTCATTCTTCCTCTCCCTGCTGCCATGTAAAGAAGGACGTGTTTGCTTCCCCTTCTGCCATGATTGTAAGTTTCCTGAGACCTCCCCAGCCATGCTGAACTGTGACTTAATTAAACTTAATTCCTTTATAAATTACCCAGTCTCGGGTATGTTTTTATTAGCGGCATGAGAACAGACTAATGCACAGTTATTTTATTAATTTTGTCCAGTTTGATATTACTCTTGATTGGAAGGTTAGTTCAATATAAGTTACTTCATTATGGCTGGAACCAAAAGTATTGCTTCTTTTCAAAGAAGACTCCTTATAAGTTACATTTTAAAGGCAGATGGGACCTTCATTGTTTTATACTTCCTGATGTTTATCCCTCAAAACTTCTATTTATATATAACTGAGAGTCTAGGGGATACTATGCCCTCTAAGGGCTAGATAAGTTTGGACCTCTCTTTCTCTAAGTTTGTACCTAGGGGAAAAGTCTTGTGCCCTCCCCAAGCATACTGTGACTTTCAGGGGAACTTATATTCTGATGATTACATTATGAATTCCTGTTCTCTACTCTGGTGTCAGACTAAATGTAGAACCCAGCCCCTTTCCTTGATTTTCACAGACAAAACCAAAACTATCCACTCACACAGGATTTTCTGTGGTTAAAGCCTTTGTGGAAATTTAAGTGATGGGTTGTGGGAGGAGGAACATTTGCAAAATGGAAATGTACACAACATAAATGTAACTTATCTATACATCCTTATTTTAAAAAGTCATGTGGCAACTCTGCCATGTTTTTTTTTCTGGTTTTTGTTTTTTTTTATTATACTTTAAGTTCTAGGGTACATGTGCACAACGTGCAGGTTTGATACATAGGTATACATGTGCCATGTTGGTTTGCTGCACCCATTAACTTGTCATTTACATTAGGTATTTCTCCTAATGCTATCCCTCCCCCTCCCAACCACCCCACAACAAGCCCCAGGGTGTGATGTTCCTCGCCCTGTGTCCAAGTGTTCTCATTGTTGAATTACCACCTATGAGTGTCCTTGTGATAGTTTGCTCAGAATGATGGTTTCCAGCTTCATCCATGTCCCTACAAAGGACATGAACTCATCCTTTTTTATGGCTGCATAGTATTCAATGGTGTATATGTGGCATATTTCTTAATCCAGTGTATCATTGTTGGACATTTGGGTTGGTTCCAAGTCTTTGCTATTGTGAATAGAGCCGCAATAAACATATGTGTGCATGTGTCTTTATAGCAGTATGATTTATAACCCTTTGGGTATATACCCAGTAATGGGATCACTGGGTCAAATGGTATTTCTAGTTCTAGATCCTTGAGGAATCGCCACACTGTCTTCCACAATGGGTGAACTAGTTTACAGTCCCACCAACAGTGTAAAAGTGTTCCTATTTCTCCACATCCTCTCCAACATCTGTTGTTTCCTGACTTTTTAATGATTGCCATTCTAACTGGTGTGAGATGATATCTCATTGTGGTTTCGATTTGCTTTCTCTGATGACCAGTGACGATAAGCATTTCTTCATGTGTCTGTTGGCTGCATAAGTATCTTCTTTTGAAAAGTGTCTGTTCATATCCTTTGCCCACTTTTTCATGGGGTTGTTTTTTTCTTGTAAATTTGTTTAAGTTCTTTGTAGATTCTATTAGCCCTTTGTCAGATGAGTAGGTTGCAAAAATTTTCTCCCATTCTGTAGGTTGCCTGTTCACTCTGATGGTAGTTTCTTTTGCTGTGCAGAGGCTCTTTAGTTTAATTTGATCCCTTTTGTCTATTTTGGCTTTTGTTGCCATTGCTTTTGGTGTTTTAGTCATGAAGTCTTTGCCCACGCTTATGTCCTGAATGGTATTCCCTAGGTTTTCTTCCAGGGTTTTTATGGTTTTAGGTCGAAGATTTAAGTCTTTAATCCATCTTGAATTAATTTTTCTATAAGGTGTAAGGAAGGGATCCAGTTTCAGCTTTCTCCATATGGCTAGCCAGTTTTCCCAGCACCATTTATTAAATAGGGAATCCTTTCCCCATTTGTTTTTGTCAGGTTTGTCAAAGATCAGATGGTTGTAGATGTGTGGGATTCCACTAACCACCAATCAAAATCAACAAAAAGTGGTGTCTGTACTAAATATGTACACACTTTTTTCTTATCATAACTCCCTAAACAATACAGTATAACAACTATTTACATAGAATTTACATTGTATTAGGTATTATAAGTAATCTAGAGATGATTTAGAGTATACAGGAGGATGTGAATAGGTTATACTATGCCATTTTATATCAGGGCTTAGAGCATCTGAGGATTTTCGTATCTGCAAGACATCCTGGAACCAGTCTCTCAGATACTAAGGGACCACTGTACCTATATCATGATAATTCATTGCAAAAGTTTCAGAGTAGTCTTATGCATTAAGTTAACACAAATATAAATAAACATAATTGAATGCAAAAGTTTCATACTAGTAGTATGCATAAAATTAACAGAGGACAAAATGGAAGAAATCCATAATGTCTAAACCCATAGGGTTTGGTCAAAAAGTAAAAAGTATTACCGTTAGAAAAATGGGCAAAATATATGTACAGGCAATGTATAGATGAAGAAACACAAAAGACAACAAGCACATAAAAATATGCTCAAAAATATTAGAAATATAAAAATGAAAATAAAAAACAATGGTGTAAACTTTTAAATTCTTAGAATACCAACCTTATGGAGGAGGTTAATAAAACTGTATAGGAACTTATGCAGTTATTGGTGGGGAATATAGTCTTGTGTATCCATTTGGCAGAAAAATATGTCACTACTTAGTCCATTTAAATATATATACAGCCTATGACCTCTCAATTTCAAAATGTATCCAAAAATTTTTCATATAGGTCTATAAAGGGAATTGTATGGGGATGTTCATTGTAGCTCTGCTTATTGTGGACAAGAGTTAAAAGCAACCTGGGTATTCATCACTGAAAGACCAGGTTCAATAAAGTATGGTGCATAACAGAATTCTATGTAGCAGTGACAGTATATATAAATATGTAAAATGTAGGATTTATTGACAAGAAACAGAATATCTAAAACAATACCACTTGCATAAATTAAAATGTACTCAAATAAATCAGTGTACAATTGTATAAGCTAATTATAAACTAAAATACCAGAGGAATTTCTACACATTGAAATACCAAAGACTGTCAATACCTAAGACAGTCCAGAAGAACAACAAAATTTGAGGATTTATGCTGTCACACTAACAAAACTTTAGAAACTAAACATACAGTAATTCAACCAAAGAGGTTATGAATGCAAGGCTGTACAATTTCAATGGAACAGGCTCCACAGACAGGCCCACACTGTATGGTCACCTGATTTATCACAAGTTGCTATAGTGAAAAAAATGACAGTTTAGACTATCAATTAATGATGATGTATTAATTTAGAGCTTATATGAAAGAAAATAAACCTTGGCCTAAAAGTTGGCCCATGAGATATTTAAAACTCAATTCCAGATGGATTGCAGACCTAAATGAAAGAAAAAACAATAAAGTTTCTAGAAGAAAACATTGCAGAGTATCATTAAGACCTTGGAATAGCAAATATTTCTTAAGGAGGACATGGACTGTAATAACAATAAAGGAAAGAGAAATTTATTTATTGATTTATTTTTCTTCTTACAAACAGAGGTTTTATTTTGTTTGGTCCACAGTCATATTTCACATTATCTCATGGAGCAGGGCTCCTGGGTGGGGGTCCCTGTGCAGTACTTGGCGGCGCATGTGGCCGGGGAAGATGGAGCAGTATAAGCTGGTCGGGCCCAGAAGGGAGGAGGGCTGGGGGCTCCTTAAAACCTACTGAGGGGCTGGGCACGGTGGCTCACACCTGTAATCTCAGCGCTTGGGGAGGCGGAGGCGGGTGGATCACACCTGAGGCCAGGAGTTCGAGACCAGCCTGGCCAACATGAGGAAACCCCGTCTCTACTAAAAATACAAAAATTAGCCAGGCGTGGTGGAGCACCTGCAGTCCCAGCTACTCAGGAGGCTGAGGCTGGAGAATCGCTTGAGCCCAGGACTTGGAGGTGCAGTGAGCCAAGATGCCGCCACTGCACTCCAGCCTGGGCAACAACCACAACTGAAAAAAAACTGAGGCCAGAGTGGGTTGGTGGGGGGGAGCATGGAGAGGGGGTCAGGCTTAGCCCCAACAACTCAGAATTTCACTTCCTTGTTATGGCCCTCACTTTCCCCACCTGGCCCCGGGGCAGGTCTGAGGGTCTGAGGTCTGTTGGTCTGAAGGTCCTAGGGAAGTGCAGTCACTTGAAGATATTTAGCATCATGGCCGGGCCCCCTTTCCCAGGGGACTCATTTCCCAGCACCCTCTCCATTGTCCCTGCCCCACTCCTCAGGAAAAAAAATGTATTTTTCTTTTGTGAATACTTCCTGAAACTTGGGGGGCACAGAAACCACAAACTGCTCAGCTGACAAAAGGGAGAAGAGGCGAGAAAAGCAGAAACCTTCGGGGACCGGTTCCTTCCAAGCCCAGGAAAAGAGAAATGTATTAAAATGAAGAACTTCTATTCATCAAAAGATACCAGTAACAGAATAAAAAGGGAAGCTGCAGAATGGGAGAAGATATTTGCATCACATATATTTGAAAAAGAAAGAATATCTAGAATGTATTAAAACCCCGAAAAATAAGTAAGAAAAAGACATATACTTCAGTTTTTAAAATGAGGAAAACACAATCGGGCACTTTTCAAGTTGCCAATATCCAAATGGCCGCTTGCCATTATCCAAATGGCCAACAAAATTTGATCATTTACTTCTTGTACACCTCTTCCCTCCTCAGTCTTTTCTCTAAGTTAGTAAATGACACCATCATCTACTCTATTGCTCATAGTAAAAGAATTTAATAAATTATAGTGAGAATGATATGATTAGTATCAAGATAAGTAATTGAGATTAGCAGAAATAGTACCCAAGATGCTAAAATAATTAAAAGGAAATATAAATAGGTAACTCAAGAAAAGTTTTGAAGGCATTACTTAGAAGATTTTCTTTTCTTTTATTCTGCTTCTCCATATTTCAATAATGCTGGAGAAATCTTTAGCAATTCATAAGTTTAACTTGTCAATTTAAGGAAGAAGTTGCCATCTATGAATTTCATAGCTAGAGAAGAGAAGTCAGTGCCTGGCTTCAAATCTTCAAAGAACAGACTGATTCTCATTAGAAGCTAATGCCGCTGGTGACTTTAAGTTGAGGCTAATGCTCATTTGTCATTCCAAAAATCTTAGGGCCCTTAAGAAGTATGCTAAATCTTTTCTGCCTGTACTCTATAAATGGAACAACAAAGCCTAGATGTAGTACATCTGTTTATAGCACGGTTTACTGAATATTTTAAGCCCACTGTTGAGACCTAGTGCTCAGAATAAAAGATTCCTTTCAAAATATTACTGCTCATTCATTGACAGTGTACCTTGTTACCCAAGAGCTCTGATGGAGATATGCAAGGATATTAATGCAGTTTTCATGCCTGCTAACACAACATCTATCCTGTAGCCCATAGATCAGGTGTAATTTCAACTTTCAAGTCTCATTATTGAAGAAATAACATTTTGTAAAGCTATAGCTGCCATAGATAGTGATTTCTTTGATGGATCTGGGTGAATTAAGTTGAAAACACTCTGGAAAAATTTTAGCTTTCTAGAGGCCATTAAGAATATGTGTGATTCCTGGGAGGAGGTCCAAATATCAACATTAACAGGAGTTTGGAAGAAGTTGACTTTAACCCTCATGGATGACTGAGGGGTTCCAAACTTAAGTGAAGGAAGTCAGTGCAGATTTGGTGGAGATAGCAAAAGAACTAGAATTAGAAGTGGAGCCTGAAGATGTGACTGAATTGCTGCAATTTTATGATAAAACTTTAACATATAAGAAGTTGCTTCTTTTTTTTATTTTATTGATTGATTGATTGAGATAGGGCCTCACTCTGTTGCACAGCTGGAGTGCGGTGGCATGATCACAGCTCATTGGAGCCTTGACCTGGGCCCAAGAGATCCTCCAATCTCAGCCTCCCATGCACGGGCATGCACCACCACACCTGGCTAATTCTTTTTTATATTTGTAGAGGTGGGGTCTCGCTATATTGCTTAGGCTGGTCTCAAACACCTGTGCTCAAGCAATCCTCCTGCCTCAGCCTCCCAAAGTGTTGGGATTATAGGTGTTAGCCACCATACCCAGCCAGGAGTTGCTTCTTATGAATGAGCAAAGTGGTTTCTTGAGATGGAATCTACTCGTGGTGAAGATGCTGCGAACATTGTTGAAATGACAACAAAGGATTTAGGATATTACATGAACTTAGTTGATAAAGCAGTGGCAGGGTTTGAAAGGCTTGTCTCCAATTTCAAAAGAAGTTCTACTGTGGGTAAAATGCTATCAAACTGTACTGTATGGTACAAAGAAGTCACTCATGAAAGGAATAGTCCAATTGATGTTGCAAACTTCACTGTTGCTTTATTTTCAGAAATTGCTGCAGCCACCCCAGCCTTCAGCAGCCACCACCCTGATTAGTCAGCAGCCATCAACATCAAAGCAAAACCCGCCACCAACAAAGAGATTGCAACGTACTGCAGACTCAGATGATTGTTAACATTTTGTAGCAATACATTTTTGGGTTTTTTTTTTTTTTTTTTAGATGAAATCTCGCTCTTGCTGCCCAGGCTGGAGTGCAATGGCGCGATCTCGGCTTACTGAGATCCACCTCTCTGGTTCAAGCGATTCTCCTGCCTCAGCCTCCTGAGTAGCTGGGATTACAAGCATGTGCCACCACGCCCAGCTAGTTTTGTATTTTTAGTAGAAATGGGGTTTCTCCATGTTGGTCAGGCTGGTCTCAAACTCCCTACCTCAGGTGATCTGCCTGCCTCAGCCTCCCAAACTACTGGGATTACAGGCGTGAGCCACTGCGCCTGGCCAATAAAATATTTTTAATTAAGATATGTATGTTGTTTTTAGACATAATTCTATTGCACACTTAATAGACTACAGTATAATGTAAACATGACTTTTATATCCACTGGAAAACAGAAATTTCATATGACTCACTTTATTGAGATAGTAACTTTACTGTAGTGGTTTGGAAGTGGTCAGAGGTATGCCTGTATCATAACTCAGTTTCAGGGGATTCATTGACCCTTTCAATATCATATAGAGAGTCCATAAAATTCCAATTAAAAATATACATGTTAAAATATCCTGAGGGAAATATAGTGGCCCTTATCTCCTTTTGCAGATTCATGTATAAGTAGACACACACACACACACACACACACACGTGCACACACACAAATATATAACCCAGCAACCTGCAAAGAATGCATGGGATAAACATCATTAACAGCTGCCATTTCTGATTGCTTTCTCTGTGATAGACACTGTGTATGCATTATCTGGTGAAATGTTTATGACAGTCATGCAGCTTGGATACAGTTATATTCACCAGCTGTACAAAGTATGTGTATCCTTTGTCAGGAATAAGCTGAACTCTAATGTATGAGTCAACTTGCCTTCAGTAGCCCACGGGGGCAGGGAAGAATGTGTTTGTGGGAGCACAGGGGGCGTGGTGGGAGTGGAAGCTGAAACATACCTACCTGACCATGACAAATGAGATTCAATATAGTGATTCTTCCTGTGTAAACTTGTATCCTCTCATGACCTCAAGGCTACAGGAGTAATCTTTGTAAAATATAAATCAAACTGTGTCATTTTGCTGCTTGAACTAGATCCCCATGGGCTGGTGGTAACATCTAGACTTTTTATCGTTAACTTTCAAGGTTCTAAGCCTTCCTTCCCCAGCCTGCCTTTCAAAGTCATCTGATGCCATTTTGCCTCCGGCATTACACTCCAGCAAACTGGTCTGCTTTCCCTTCCTTAGGGAGGCAGGCTCCGCCCACCTCACTCCCTCCCTCCCCTCCTCCCCACCTCTGCTGCCTCAGGGCCTTTGCATTTAATCTTTCTTCCTGCTCTGCTACTCCTCTGCCCTTACCTGACAGTCTGCTCTGGAGTTTGCCCTCTCCCAGTTATCCTCTGTTTTATCACCTTGTTTATCTTTTTTCATGGCATTTAGCAGGATCTAATATTATTTTAATTTGTATATTTTCTTGCTCATGATTAGTTTCTCCTACCAAAACCTATTTTATAAAACCTTTGTCTTGTTCTATACTATAGCCCCAGTGCCTAGGTCAGAGCCTAATGCAGAGTCAACATTTAATATATATTCAATGAATGAATGAACAAATATCAGTAAGTTTACTTTGGTGCCTGGAACTAATGTTAAGTTTTAAGAAAATGAAGAAAGTCCTGAAGACAGCGGCCTCTATGGCCAGTAAGTGGAATCTAAAATGAGAAGCAAAAAACAATTTAGGATTATATCTGTTAGAAATAGCAAAGCCAAAAAAAGTATCAATACTAGGATTTGAAAGAACAAATTGGAAGAACGGCTAAATTGAATAACAACATTTTTCACTTCCCCTAAGTTCAGGAAAAGAGATTTTCAAAAGCAACATGAGGAATTTAAGCTGAGTAATAGGGGAAAAATAAAGATTGCAATCTGAGTAATATTTCTGCAGGTGGTTTGATATGGTAAGTAGGGTTAAAATAAAAGATCTGCCTTCAAATCTCAGCTAATGCGCCCATTTTCTACATCTAATTTCCATGAACTACTGAGTTATGTCTACTTGAACCTCTTGGCACTGGGCAATTTCTTGTGTAATTAAGTCTACTTGAACCTCTTGGCACTGGGCGATTTCTTGTGTAATTAAGCTGTGCTATATCCATGAGATTCGACTTTGTGATTCCTTCCTTAGATAAAAACAAGCCTGACTAGATCTTTCGAATAATGTTTTTGATTTGCAAACATCTCTTGATGCCTATGTGACTATATTACAATTTTAATTCAAGAATGTACTGAAAAGGGAGCTATTCCAAGAAGAGACTTATTTTAAATTTAGTCCCCATTTCAGTCTGAAATAAAATTGGGCTGCTTAGAAGCAATTTTCTTGAAAATGATTTATCGAATATTAATAATTTTTTAAAATCATATCTGACAGCCCAGATATGTAATTCTTCTAAAGTAGCCTGTGTGTAGGTGGGCATCTGCTAGCAGAGTCCTGCATAATAAGAGAACATAATTAATTCTTCACTTTTCTGAGATAATTGTTCTTAGAAAATTGCATACTAAAGGACTCACATGTCATTTTATCATGTCAGCTTTCCTTGTTATCTCAGGCCCAACAAGTGTTTTGTCAGCTGTGTACTTTAAAATATTCTCCCTCAGGAAGCAAAACCACTTCCAAGAAATATCTTACAGTGAACTGTTTTACACTTTTATGCTGCTTAAGAAAATGTTAGATAGGAAAAGTCATTAAATAATGGCCTGGGAATTGTACTTGGATCCAGTATGTTTTTTTGTTGTTGCTGTTGTTGTTTTTTGTTTTTGAGACGGAGTCTTGCAGCATCGCCCGGGCTGGAGTGCAGTGGCGCGATCTCGGCTCACTGCAGCCTCTGCCTCCGGGATTCAAGTGATTCTCCTGCCTCAGCCTCCCAAGTAGCTGGGATTACAGTCACCCGTCACATGTTTTTTATATTCTGAAACTTTCCTCCTACTGATCTTTCAGTAGATTCAGAAGTGATTGTGGCAAACATAGTATCTTGAAGGAAGAGATCGTGTTTTGATTAGCATCTCCCGAGCCTAGTTTTGTGTTTATGTTCATGGTATTGAGGAAATAAAGATCAATTTGGACTTCTTGCACCTGTTAATGCATCCTACTTCTTGACTGCAGCAAAATGACTCTCAGTGCCCCTTCTCTTCTTAGTGATTGCCTAAGATGACAGCTTCATTCCCTTTATTATTATCCACCTTCTTCCCATCTTCATTGTTTTCTCAGTGAGGACCGGACTCTACTGGACTCCACTGGAGTCCAAGGTCATGTTCCCTTCTAACCCTGAAGTTCTAGACTCCTACCTCAGAGAAATGAAGGCTTGATACTCCGTAAATCAAAGGAAAGAAGTTACTCTCACCCTTTCTCAAATTATATTTAATTTTTTTTAATTCTTATTTTAGGATAGAACTAGTGTGGGACATTGCAAAAGGGCCATCCTGGGAATCCTGTTAAGTTTGGAGGTAATTCAGAATGAGAACATTGATTGTAAACAACAGAAATTCAACTCAAGTGTAGCATTAAAAGAAAGGGAGATTTAATGTAAGAATTCCAAGTATCTAATGGGATCAAATAAAACACATGCACACATAACACACGTACCCCCTGGATCTCAGGAACTCTTACAGTCAGGCTCTCAAACTCTAACGTTATCTCTCTGTTTCTTACTTTTCCTTTTCTCTGCATTTCCTCTTCATTCTTCTCTCCTTCAGCAGACTTGCCATCTTATTTCCTGCATCCAAATGGCAGAAATATGGTCTCAGACATCAGCTCTTCAATTTAAATAGGAGCAGAGTAAGGTGGATTTTCTTAGTTGATTCTAGATTCTTGTGGAAAGACTCTGAGTGGTTCAGATTTAAGTCACGTGCCCATCCAGCTTTCACTAATTATTGTGAGTGGCAGAGTGATCGGGGGCTTCAAGGATGAAGAGAGATCACCCTGTAGTAGCATGGTGGTTTCCATGGAATCCCTGAGGGCTGAAGAGTTGAGATAAGAGACAAGAATGAGAAAGAGGGTGGGTAGGCAGAGGTAGGGGCTGGACACATAAAGCAAAGATAGAAATTGTATGAATTGTGGGTCTCCTTTGTGCTGTAGCATTATAGTTTGTCTCCATGCAATCATATCTCAGCAACATTTTCATAGAAACCCAATCCCTTATAAAAAATATGTTAAAATAAAAGCATATTAAATAGGGAGCACACAAAAAGCTTTAAAACATGCTGCAGTGGCTCATGCTTCATCTTTTCTGGGTTCTCTTCTGTGTGGCCTCTTGTTAGTCAAAGAGCACGACATATGTCCTGCAAAGAGATCAACCACATTTTTAGTGGCATCTGGATATTTCAACTTATGTTTGCAAGTTGAACAGTGAGCAGTTAGATTTTTAAGTTTGTTTATGGGGAAGGGGAGTTTAGTTGGGCTGGGAAAGGGAGAGAAAGAAAAGGCCACCTGCCATACCATGAACAAGACAAAAAAGTTTTTCTTTCCTTTCTTCCCTGGTTGCTTCCATCCTGAACAGAACAGCAGATGTTCAGCGTTAAATAAAGTGTTAAATTTGCATATACACACACATACCCACAAACAGTCATGGCTCCACTTACATGTATTCCTTGAGAATGAAAAACAACCTACTGCTATATCCACCAGGAATCCGCATACCTTCTCTACAGTTACTTGGCAGGAAGAGTGGGATGTGGAGCAAGGGTCGTCCATTCCGTGCAGTGTTTGCCCTCTGTAGAGTTCTTCTGCAGGCTGGGTTAACAAAGCCACACACTCATGACAAAGGCTCCATGAAAAGAGGATGATGTACATACTGTTGATAGTATAGTAGCTCCTAGGAGCCAAGCTGCATACTAAGCACTTTACAAACATTAACTTATTTTATTCTCACAACAACTTTAGAAATAAGTTGTATAAGTTTACACTCTAGATAAGGAGACTAATTAAGGATGAAAGAGGAAAAAAAAAACTGGTCCAGAATCCTTTAGCAAGTAAACAAGGGAGATCAAGAACTGGAATTTAAGTCCCAAACCACCTGACTTCAAAACCCAGCTGAAACTTAGTATAAGTTTATCCATCAAAACAAAGTTTTTGATTCATGGTCAATAACATGATTCATGGTCAATAACATGGTCAATAACACAGGATTCATAGTCAATAACACGATTCATGGTCAATAACACAGGATTAGTTGCCTAATCCTGTGATTACTGAATGCCAGCTAAGTTAATGGAGCATTCACAGGAAACATGTTTCCATGGGAAAATCAGTCTCATGAGCCAAATACGTAAGTAAAAAATGAAGCACAGCACTTTTTGATAATTTATTAAGCTGTACACTTTTGATTTATGCACTTTTTTCTGTATGCTATACTTCAATTAGAAACTTTTTAAAAAATGAATTATAAGAATTCTACCGTTACAAGTGAATAATTCAGTTGTGCACATATGATTTCCTTGAGAACAATTACTATATTTTAATTCATTTTTGCAATTCTTTTTTTAGTGGGATTGCTGGTACAAAGTATGTGCTTGATGAAAGCTTATTGGAATTTAATCACTTCATTCGTGTATATGTGTGTGTGTCTGTGTGTGTGTGTGTTGATGTCCAAAGAATAACAGAATGTTAGAACACAAAGGCACTTTATATACCATCCAGTAAAGCTTTTTCTTTGGTGATATGGTCTGGCTCTGTGTCTCCATCCAAATCTCATCTTGTAGTTCTCATAATTCCCACTGTTGTGGGAGGGACCAAGTGGGAGCTAATTGAACCATGGGGGCAGGTCTTTCCTGTGCTGTTCTTATGATAGTGAATGAGTCTCATGAGACCTGATTGTTTTATAAGAAGAGTTTCCTGCACAAGCTCTTTTTGCCTGCTGCCATCCATGTAAGATGTGACTTGCTCCTCCTTGCCCTCCACCATGATTGTGAGGCCTCCCCAGCCATATGGGACTGTAAGTCCATTAAACCTCTTTCTTTTATAAATTGCCCAGTCTCAGGTATGTCTTGTTCAGCAGCATGAAAATGGACTAATTGGATAACAAGTGGCATAAAAATTCAGTCACTGGTTAGATACATACTATAAGTGAATTACAAACCTACGTTAATCAGAATATCTCCTTTGCAGAGAGGACTTTCACATTTGGATAAATCTCCCATGGACATCAAGCATGTGTTTCAAATAAGATTTAGTCAAATAAACAAAATACATCTTATCTTTTTTTACTTTCTCTTGTCAACTGAATATTTAGTAGCATACCTACTTGCTACATAGAGGTAAGAATGTCAATGTTATTAAGTATTATGAGCAAGGTAATTTGTTTATATTACCTTATTTAATTTAACTTTTAATCCTTGCATTGTTTCTGGGAGTTTGGATTATTTTTTGGCTTCCCAAACAAGGGAACTGAGTATCCAAGTAGTTTACTGCCTGAGATTACAAAATTAGTGAAAGAATCAAACAGAATAAAATCAAGTCAAACTCATGGTCTTCTGCATACAAGCCTAATACATTTGTCCACTAACATAATCTGCCACAAATCAGAGAGAAATGGGTTAGTCTTCTTCTGATTTATAGCATAAGCTATACTGAATTTCTGGAATAACATTCACTTTAATTTTCTTTAACTTAATTCTATTGCTCATCATATCTCATCAGAAACCGACTGGAACTAAACATTTTAGGAAAGACATTTGATTAACAAGAGGACAAGTAAGGTGACAAAATATCCATACCTTGGCCATTTGACTTGCCCGCTCCCCTTGTATTTCTGCTCTTATTTGCTTGTAAATCCCTCCATTTATTAAATAACTCTATGGTCACAGACTGGCTCTGGGAGAATTTCTTCCAACTCAAGTATACATTTTTCAGTCTGCTATTTACATTATTCTTCTTCTTCCTTCCCTTGCTCCATCTTTAAGAGTAAATTTGTGAAATCACCACTCCACTATCATTTCAAATGTACAAAACAGTATTTTACTTTCTTCCCAGACTGTTTCATTCCTGTAAGAAGATGCAGGTCTTCTTATTAGTGGAAATAAATGAAAATCTCTTTGGAGTGTGAATGTATCATATTTGCCAACCAGTAACACATTCTGAGAACTTCTTGTATACACACACAAACTGATGCACACACATACATTTATGTAGAGGGATTGAGAACGTAAGTGAAAGAAGCAATATCTTTAATTTAGATTTTCGTTCACATTTTTCAGTCAACCTGCAAAACTTTACCTGTGGATATGTTAGGACTTTTTAAAACATAATTCTATTATGCTTTCTGTCCAAGAATTACACTTTTTGTCCAGGATTTTCAGAACAATCCTGAATGTTTTATTGTGGTAAATATTTCACTGTTTGAGGCTGTGCCAGGATAATAACATTTCACAGGTCATCCTTAGGCATGTGGGGCATTTCTTCTGTTGGCCCTCTAAATCCCAAACCAGTTAGCCCTTTAATCCCAGTTCTCAAACTCAACTGTTAGATTTAGTGCATGGTATGATTAAAACTGTGTACATGAGCTAAGTTGATGGAAATTAAATTAAAATTTAAAACAAATTGCAAAATCCCAGGATAAACATATTTAATAGTGCTTTTCCCACAAAATTCCCCAAAAGGGTATAGACAGCAGAGAGGATGACATATGGTGGAGGCAGTCTGCTTACAACGCAGCACAGACTGTGCTCAGCAGGCAGATCTGGAGGCCTCCAGTTTGATCAGATTCAAGGCATCTATTTGCTCACCATTTAAACCCAGCATGCCAGGATGCCAAAAGAGCGGCAGCTTTGAGTGGAGGAAACAGCAGCCAAGTCATCAGAAATACAAAGCAAGCTGAATGCCAAATTAAGGGGAAAACTGAGGTACCTCGAAATTATGAATGTGAAGGCCAGCATGTAGTGATGACAACTCTGTAAGGGTCGGGGGACCCAGGAAGATGCATTTCTGTCAAATGAATTGGGATTCAAAGGGTTTGGTTTCCAGGTCATTGAAGAAAATAATTAAGGAAAATTCTGATACGAATGTATACAACATACTAAACATTTAATGATGTGGTAATTCCACTTTTATTTTCCACGGTTAAGATTAATGTCTTTGAAAGCAGAACATATGATGACTGATTTGTGTCACTGCGCTTTGCCAGCATTCATAAACAGTCCCAAGTCTGATTATTGCTAATGAAGCGTATTTATATTCTAGGTTATACAGTTTACATTTTCCTTTGAGGCTATTAGTCACTCTTCCATTTTGATAGCACAAAATGTTAGCATCATATATAGAGAACAACGAAATAGGATTCTATCAAAAAGAGCAAAGAAGAGGATCCAGAAATCCTGACTATTAGACTCAATACACATACAACTAAGGCCAGAATTGTTCCTCCAAAGAATCTAAAGCTTTGAGTTTCTTGCAACCCCCAAAGAAACAACTAAACAAGCACAGTTTGATCCAAAAGATTGGAAGCTTAAAGGGCCAGAATTGCACAAATTTTTGTAAATATTCATTAAGGCATCATCCTTCCAATGGGGTCACTTGTCTATATTTTGCTAAATGAAAATAATAGTCTTAAGGGAGAGAAAAGCTTGCTCTGTAAAGAGGCTTCATGTGTATTACTAAATGAATGATGACTTTGTACAGAATCTATAAATAACTAAATTAGGTAGTTCTGTATATTCAGAAGATATGCCCATTCTAAGTGAATATGCCTTGTTCACTGTTCACATTTTTACAAAGAGAAGCTCCTCATATCCCTGTGATTTTTCCCAAATTTGGAAATGCTGACTTTGTGACCAGGTTGCCATGTGATAACTCTCAATGCTTGTCCAAATAGTACAATTTCAGGAAAAGAACCATTGATTCACCCTTCTTCCCACAAATCTTGTCCCTAATTTCCTCACTGTTTTTTTCAAAATGTTAAGAAAATGTCTATCCTATGATGAAAGCTCAGGCTCAAAATATAAACTCACTTTAAAAATTAATATAAAATACACAAGACTGTGTAAATAACTGGAGAATAATTTCTCCCCCACGGAAAACATGCTCCACATGGAAACATTCTTGAGAAAGAGACCCAGGGAAGGAAACTAGAGATTTATCAGGCATATTTTATTTATGACATAATTCTTGTTCTGGGAAATTCCTTCTTTAGGAGAACTATTGAGGGAGCAAAAATGTCAAATCAGATGTGTTTCATTCTAAATTTCAGTGGTTTGTAATCCCATTACGAATTCTCTTAGACTTGTTTTTAGTCAATATAGAACTAGCCAATAACATCTTCCTTCTGATGCTCCACACACCAACTTTGAGTACAATACTGTAGCATAAGAAGATTGGCCTCAATGTCTACTAATTGTGAGAATATCTTCCTCACCTGAAAATGATTATTTGGTAAAAGTGCTAATACTATGATGAATAATATTCTTCAATCTTAAGTTTCAAAGATTTCTTTAAGTAAAAAATTTATGCATTTAGTCATGTGGAGGATGCCTATCACCCCACTATCATGACCCTCTATTAGCCCTCTTCTTATTTTGTGGCTAATTGAGCTTAACCGAGGCACTATATTTCAAATCAGCAAAGTAGTTTATTTCAGTTTGCTGGTTCAAACACTATCTTCAACAGACAAGGAGGTTCAACTTTTTTGTTGCAGTGTATAATTGACAATGGGCTTCCTAGGCAGCAAATTAGGCATTTCGCATTAACGCTGAAAGTGCCATAGGGAGTTGTGATGTGCAAACTTCTCGCACCAAAGTGAGCATCTTTCTTAACCGACCTGGTTTGAAACCTAAATACTCAGTGGGTATCCTGAAAATCTTATGAAACCGTCTATTGTGTTTCTTTACACTTACACAGTAGCTGACTTTACAAGCTAAGCAGGAGCCATTGTACCCTAATCAGAAGCAGGTCACTGGGGGGCATGGGATCTCAGCTTAATATAATGAATTTAAACATGTAAATTCTTTTCACACAGATTACCCTGCTGAATTCCCAAATCATTGATTTGGGGCATAGCTTCTTAAGCTTGAAATCTTTAAAACTCTTACATCATTGCTGAGACATTTCTAGTCAGTTTTCTTCACATAATAGTGTATATTTTTCTCCTTTTTCCTTCTAGAATGATATGAGCCACATATTAGTAAATAACCCTCTTTCCCTCAGAATCATCCTGCATTTTCTAAGCTTTTAAACAGGTATCAAGAAACTTCTTTGGATTTTCTTTCAGTTTCAAAGCTTTGTAGTTTAGGTAATTGCATCCAAAGATAATCATTCTTGAGTTGATTTGTGTATATTATCAATGTCTTATTGACTGTATTCACACCCATGAACAGTTTTACTTTATTTAAGTAAAGCACATGAAGGGATTGAGAAAGAAAAATATGGAATGCCTGGCCATTTGTTTATATATTCTTCCTAGTGTTGTGCAAAGAAAAGTTGTTTTGTGGCATGGCATGATAGCCCTTTTGCTGGGAGAACAATTTTAGGAAAACCAGTATTTAAGTATATGGCCTATTTATTAAGACATTGTACATATTTATTAATTGCAAGTGGGACGGACCCATGCATGTGAATGTTGAGATAATCATCACCCAACTAAATGATTGATGTAAAATATCATAATGCTCCATTCCCAACATGAATTCAATTCAAAGAAAACTTTTATTCATAAGCAATATATCAATAAAGTATAATTAATATTTATAAACAAGAATTACTCTTGATGCCAGACACTGGACCGAGAACTTAACAACGAATGTGAGGATTTTTTTGGTTTTCTTTCTTTTTTTTTTTACTGTAATTTCTATGTGAGAATTCCTTGTGGAAGGAGACCCTGAAGTTGAAGGGATATGAGGCTTACACTGCCCAACAGGCTCCAAATGCTTTCTCTCTGGAGAAATGAGAGGCCTGGAAGGCATGACACTATCACCTCTAGCATGACACTAACACCTCTAACAGGAATGCTTAGAATTATGACCAGGGGGAAGCAACAAACAAGGAATCCAGAAAGAGTTTCAGTGAGAGATTTGAGAAAGATGCATGATTATTATTGCTAATAAAAAAGGAGGGTTAATCTTAAGATGTCTTACTATGAGTTATCAAATACATCCTCTTCTTTAAATCTATTTATTTATTATTTACATTCAGGAAATACAAGTGCAGATTGCTTACATTCATATATTGTATAGTGGTGAATTCTGGGCTATTCGTGTAGCCATCACCTGAATAGTGAACACTGTACTCAATAAGTAATTTTTCAACCCTCACCCCCTCGCACCCTTTTTTCATCTCCAATATCTATTATTCCACTCTCTATGTCCATGTATACTCATTGTTTAGCTCTCAAGTGAGAACATGCAAGTATTTGACTTTCTGTTTCTGAGTCACTTCAGTTAGGATAATGGCCTCCAATTACACCCATGTTACTGCAGAAAACATAATTTTATTTTTTTTATGGCCTAGTAGTATTCCATGGTTTATATACACAGTTTAGGATTCACAGGCCCATTTTCTTCATCTGATCCTCCACTGATGGGCCTATGAATTCTAGATTGATTCCATATCTTTGCTATTGTGAATAGTGCTGCAATAAACTTATGAATGCAGGTATCATTTTGATGTAATGATTTCCTTCCCTCTCGGTATATACCCAGTAGTGGGATTGCTGGATTGAATGGTAGTACTATTTTTAGTCTTTGAGAAATCTCCATACTCTTTTTCATAAAGCTTGTACTAGTTTACATTCTCAACAACAATGTATAAGCATTCCTTTTTCTCCACATCCTCAACAACATCTGTTGTTCTTTGACTTTTAATAATAGCCATTCTCACTAATGTAAGATGGTATCTCATTGTGGTTTTAATTTGAAATGCACCCCTTTTAAGCTTAAGGTCTTGAAAGACACACACACAAAAAAATTAGAATAACATTTTAATTACATTTGGTTTCTATACTGCATTTCTGTTAAATGTAACACAATGCCAAATGTGGCCAACTGGATCTCCATTCAGTTTTCACATATATAGCTCATTTAATTCTCAAAACAACTCCAGTTATTGCCATCACTTTTGAGAAGAGGAAATGAACTTTCCCAAAATTTGACTGTAAGACTAGTTCTGGCCATTAAAATGTAAATAGAAGTGATGTGTCACCATAGGCTGGGGTAGTCATGTGCCCAGTATGCCTTCCCCATACTGTCTCCTGAGCTACCCATTGGATAATATCAGAAAAATCATGAGACCACAAAATAGAAGAAGCCTAGCTAGGTCCCTGAATCACCTAGGGATTATGTTAGCAGAGAACTGCTGGACATATAATACTGTAAATGACTGAGAAATAAAGTTCTTTTGTGTAAAATGTAGAACATTATTGTTAACCTAGCATTACCTCCTCTATCATAATTAATATGTTTCCTAATGTTACATAGCTAATAATTGACAGGACTAGGAAAATCTTAATCACTATGCTACCCGACCTCCTAAGTGGGTTCCATCCCCTGGCACACAGACCTTTTACTCTAACATACAGCAATGGAGAGTTTGGGGGGTGCCTCCTACACTATGAACTCAGTAGCTGATTCTCCAGCTCTCGTCCATAAACTCTAAATTCAGAGCTCAATTACTTAACTTGTACTTCTGTATCAGAAGTGATACCATTTACCTAGCAGAAAAGAATTATCCTCTAAGACTTAATAGTTAGTCTTGATCTCAAAACTCAGGGTGAAACTGGAAAATGTTAAAATATCATCAGTTTTTTCATTAAAAATGTCATTTCTAAGTTACACAACAAGCAAAGGAAATACAGTAGAGACTGTGTTACTCACTTAGGGTTTCAGGCCATCCTCAAAAAATCTCTTCTTTAGATTAGATGGTGGTGAAATGTCAGATTTGTTTACTTGAACATTAGTGCTCCCTTATTCAAAGCCTATCCTTTTTCCAGAGGTTTCCATTTACTGTTCCCATTACCACCTGCCATGGGTGTTACTTACTATTTACGGGCACCTCCAGATGAATCTACAAGAGGAAGAAACAGATCAGAAATGAGAAAGAGACCTGCTGATTTGCTGTGTCTCTATTATATGACACTTATTATGATTTTGCAGGAGTAGACATTTTAACTATGAGAGTCGTGGGTTTATTTGTGAGTACGCTTCATTCATATTCTCTTTATCCCAAACAGTCACCAATACTGGTTATGTTGCTGTCCAGTGAATAAGATAAAATTTGGAATGATCTCTTTTTCTGAATGGGAACACATGTTCCTCCTATCTGCTTTGTGACTTAATCAGTGTCATTATTATTGAGGCAGAAGATATCATGAATCAGTCAGAAAGAAGAGCCTTATAATACACGTCTCACTTCCCAATTGAGCATTCAGCTGTAGATAATGTTTCTGCTGGAGCATTTAGTGTCTTACGAGATTCCTTATTGAGAGGACATTTTCAGACTCAAACAAGGGCTTGTAAATTCTGACCTATGCACCATGTAAACAATGCAAATAGATTTCCTATCTTCCCTGGGCCACTGTTGTACTAGATTACAGTTTAGGTTTCATAGGTCCAGGCTGTGGGTTCTGCGATGTTTGCTTCTTTCCTGCTTCGCAGTAATCAACTTCCTGGTGGTTCAGCCTCTTGAAAGAAGCTTGAGAGTAAGCTTCCTTCTGCCTCAACAGGACTGAAAAACCACTCAAAATCCTTCCAAAGGTGAAGCATTAGCATCCCATAAAAGGCTGGGTCCCAAACATTGTTACTATAGTATCTTGTCAGGATTCAGAGGCATTTAATGAGTTAGAGAAATAGATGAAATAAATCAAAGGACTGCCTTCCCAACTACAATAATTAGTGGAAATTCTAATATTACGAACATTTACCATTGAGGAATTTAAGAATTTAAGGCAATTATAGGTTGAATAGCCAAAGTCAGGTATGAGCCTATGCGAGCTCTTATAGAAATGTCTTCATTCAGTAGAATAAAGACAACATTAGAGAATACAATAGCACTTTTCACTTCTAAAATTGCTATCCATGTGCCTGGTATGCTTGCTTTCATTTGCAATTCAAGCTCAATAGTAGAATGTTGAAGCCTTCTCTCCACAGTTTAAGAAAAAAAGAGTTGTGAATTTGTTTTGCTTTTTTTGTTACAGATAGTATGAGTACTAAGAAACTATATTTTCTCTGTCTGGTTCTTCATGCCAAAAAAACAATTATCTTTCCAATTTAAGAGTCCTCCCTCTCAGTTCCCACTGTATTCACAAAGTGATAGAGCAATTTAGGTGGTTAGGATTGGGAGAGAAATGAGAAGAAAAGCTATGTGGAAGCTTCTTAAATCAACTGACTGTGGCTGAGATTATATTTCTTTCCCACTCTATAAGGTTATAAAGCCTTACTGCTGTTCATAATAACATTGTGCTAAGACAAATCTTTCTTTCCCACATTTGGTTTCTTCCATCCTAATAGATGGAAGGGCACAATTCTAAGGTCTCAGTAGGCTAACCCTCAATCTTCTTTATCTCTCTCAACACTTCATTGATTTTGTTTTTTATTTATATAGATTTATGGGGTACAAGTTTAATTTTGTTACATAGCTATACTGCCTAGGGGGAATCACTGCTTTTAATTTATCACTTAAATAATATATGTTATACTCATAAGTAATATCTTAGCCTCCCCAAAGGCTTCATTGCAATGAGCTCCATTTCTCTCTTTTGTCTAATTTACTTCCTTTTTGTTTACAACACTCCAACCTCTAAAAGTCTAGTCTTTTTTTTAAAAGTTATCCCCAGTAGAGATTAGAGATGACTAGAAGTTCTTCATGTTGTGTAAAGGATGTAAAAATTTTATGTAGAAGGGACTCAAAATTGGATAAGACTGCCCTCTTCAAAACATTTAAAACTTCTGAGTCCTCTTCTAGATGTTAGAACAAGAAAATTGGGATCAGTAAGGTTTTTCTGTTCAAAGTTTATATTCATGCATTTTTTTCCGAAGGAGAGAATGTCTGTAATGTATCACATTTCCAGAAAAATCTATGACCCAGAAAAGGTTAAAGCAGTGCTTGAGCAACCTCGTATCATGAGCTGTTTGGGTCGGCTTTATGGGAATCATCAAAACCCTGGGCTGGATTAAATTATACAGTACATCAGGCATTTATTCTTTCAGCTCAAGTAACAGCATGAACTGCTGGAGAAAGTACCTGAGAAAACTTATGGTTGGATAAGGAACACTGAGAGTCAGGATGCATGGCCTATGACAGACATTCTGTTCTTAACTTGATGGATGAAGTTGTAGCAGGACGAACCACAGACAAGAACCCCTCAGACACCAATTTGTAGAAGGAAAGGGCTTTATTCAGCTGGGAGCATCAGCAGACTCACGTCTCCAAAAACCAAGCTCCCTGAGTGAGCAATTCTTGTCCCTTTTAAAGGCTTACAACTCTAAGGGGGTCCATGTGAGAGAGTTGTGATCGGTTGAGCAAGCAGGGAGTACGTGACTGGGGGCTGCATGCACCTGCACTGGTAATTAGAATGGAGAAGAACAGGACAGGGATTTTCACAGTGCTTTTCCATACAATGTCTGTAATCTATAGATAACATAACCGATTAGGTCAGGGGTCAGTCTTTAACTACCAGGCCCCAGGGTGTGGCACCAGGCTGTCTGCCTGTGGATTTCATTTCTGCCTTTTAGTTTTTACTTCTTTCTTTGGAGGCAGAAATTGGGTATAAGACAATATGAGGGGTGGTCTCCCTCTTTATTCCCCCTCCTTTGAGAACCTCACCCATTAGTGGGAGTTTTCACTTTTATTTTTACTACCTGTGTCTTTTTGCAAGACAGATCAATAGTAATTCATATAGTACACTTGTGCTAAAGCATTTTTGTGAACTGAGGTAGCAATGAAGCTTTTTATCATTTGAAGAAGTACAGGTAGTAAACAAGGGAGCAGTAAGCAGGTTCTTGTTACTATTATAACTCTTATTATGAGTTTTAAATTCTCCTAGCACTGGGAGCCATTTTTGAAACATGGCCTTAGGATTAAATCCATGCCACACTTGCACAGGCACATGTGTCAGTTTTGTCATATTTTTAACTATGTCTTCAACTACTTGTCCTTGATCATCTATGTGTAGACAGCAATTAGTAAGGTTAAATTTCCTACAGACCCCTCCTTCAGCTGCTAGCAAGTAGTAGAGAGCTAATCTATTTTGATAAATAGTATTTCTCATCTGAGTTTCTTGCCAGACCAGAATAGTCAAGGCTCTGCTGGTTTTATTAGTGATTATTTCTAAGACAGCTTGTAACCGTATGATTTGTTTGATCACGTAAATGGGAGCTGGTATCCCCATGAGCTGTGTTGTGTCTAAGTAGCAGGCCTATAATATTGTATGATTTTTTTCAGGGGGCTATTTATTATTTTTTTAATTTTTTATAACTATGCTTCTCTTTTCGTGGGAAGCATAGACAGGGAAGCCTAGGAGTTTGCCTGTTTTTATGGGCAGTAGGAAGAAAGATGGTTTAATAGTGCCAATAACACAACTACCTGCCCACTGGTCAGGTAATTTGGCATAAGCTCTATGCCCACATATCCAGTATAATCCAGTGGGGGCTGTCCAGTCCCGGTGGGACTCCAGGTAGGTCCACACGGTTTGCAACTTTGGGAATTTACTAAATGGATTCCTTTTTGTGTGATTTGAACTCCACCCAGTGACTGTTTTCGTGTTTCCATTATACAGTTTCTGTCCTAGACAACTAAGTCGTCCTAGGGGGTGAGTGAATTTTTTTTTTTCTAGCTATGCAATATTGTCCCATAATTGAGGCTTTTAGGACCTAGAAATTATCAGGGTGATTTTTTTGAGCTGGGAATTCTTCAGGAACTGGGTCTGTAAGTACTAATTTTCATGCTTCCTATGGCTATTGATCTCCTATTACAGTTTCTCCACATACATAACACGAAGTGACAGTGAGAAACTGGGCTACATGCTCGGCTAATTGCAAAAACAAATTTCTTGGGATTTTTTTTTTTGGAATTTCTGGTACTGGCACATTTAGTTAATCATAGAAAGTTTAAAACACTGGCTCAGGAGAGCGTCTGTAAACTTTTCCCGGAACTAAGATATTTACTCGAGGATCCAGTCTGGCCCCATCGATTCCTAAGGTCACACGTTCCCCTTTTTTTCAGTGAGGATCAAGGGGATTGGTTATTACTAGCTCTAAGGAGTTACATTGTCCCTTAGTACAGGAAGGGCCATTTTTTTCTTTTTTGAAGGTGGACTGGATCATTTTTATTTTTTATTAAAGTGGCCTACATGACACAAGACCAGTATTTACATTTATATTTATATCGTCCTAATTTATGACAAATTTACTTACTTTTGGTCATATAGTCTTTTTTTTTAATTAAAAGAGTCACATTTCCTTTCTAACTTATTGCTATTAATGACAGCACAGGCATCAAATTTCAAGATTATGCATTTGGGCATAATCTTTTTTTTTGTCCTGGCTAATACTTTACTCGTATTATTTATAAGTCCTCACCAGTCTTTAGTTCTTAATCTTATTTTAAAAACTGTGGACATGGGAGGCTCAGAGGGGTCATAACACACATCTATCTGGCTGATCGTTTCCTGGACTACATACCTTGTACTGAGTGTCATTATATAAACATGCTCCTTTTAAAGTTTCTAGGCATTCATAGTAACTACAGAACAGAAAGATTGTTTTACCTTCTTGCCTTACCTCAGTAACCTGAGAAAATCAGTGGAAGTTTTTACTATACAAGTCCAAATTATAAGGAAAATGAGTTTTACGATGATTCTTCTCATGCTTCGGCCGTGCGTAGACCAGTCAGCTTCCGGGTGTGACTGGAGCAGGGCTTGTCGTCCTCCTCAGAGTCACTTTGCAGGGGTTGTCCAGGCTCGATTTTGTCTGCTAGTTTTCAGTGGCTGTAGGTTTCACACAGCTGTCGTGGATCCAGGCTGGGATTCCTTCTACCTTTACAGCCATGGGGGTGGTCAGGATGACAGTCTGAGGTCCTTTCCATGGTGGCTGTAAAGGGGCTACGTTTCAGTCCTTGATCCACATGCAATCACCTGGAGAGAAAGGATGAAGTGGGGAGAATAAGCTGATGGGACACCTCTTATTTACCTAAGTTGAGATTGCTTTTGTAATTTTTCTTAAAGCCTGTAGCTGTCGCTGTAATTCAATTTCACCTAACTCTCCGGGAGTGCCTGGAAGTCTCTGTAGTATAGGAGGAGGCCTATGATACAGTATTTCATAAGGGGAGTATTCTGTTTTCTTAGAAGGCGTGCATTTAATTTTAAACAATACCATAGGAAGGGCCTGTATCCATTTTAATCCTGTTTTCTGACATACTTTTTTAAAACTATTTTTATAGTCTGATTCATTCACTCCACCTTTCCGGAACTCTGAGGTCGGTAGGCGGCATGTAGCTTCCAAGTGATTCCTAATGCCTTTGCTGTTTTCTGTACAGTCACAAACCTTTTACCTGAGCCGATTCGTAAGGGCAGTCTAAACCTAGGAATAAGATCTCAGAGAAGCACACGGGTTACTTCGTAGGCCTTTTTAGTTTGTGTTGGATCAGCCTCCACCTACCTAGAGTAAGTACACACAAGAACCAGCAAATACTTGTTACCTCCACATTTCGGCATTTCTGTGAAATTTACCTGAAGATCCTCAAAAGGAGCCGCTCCGTAAGCTTGTATGCCGGGTGGAACAGTGGGGCCTTGCCTCGCATTGTGCTGTTGGCAAGTAACGCACTGTTGTGCTACTGCTTTGGCAGGGGCTGGCAAATGTGAGATGTAGAAGTACCGGCCTAACAACTTTTTAAGTGACTCTTGACCTTAGATGAGTGGTTTCGTGCACGGCCAATACAACTGTGGGTCCCAGCGACTGTGGCACAGCTACCTTCCTATCCGGCAGTCTGATCTATCCTCCTTTAATTACTTGCCCCCTTTCTGCGTGGAAGAAGTCTTTTTCTTCCTTAGAATAGGTAGGTACCAGGTCAGGTGTTTGAGGGAGTAATGGGGCTGCTACTGATGACCGGTAAGGGGTAGATGCTGCTTTTCGAGCTTCTGAATTAGCTCGAGAGTTTCCTAGCGCCACCGAGGTGGAGGCTCGCTGGTGTCCCCTGCAGTGCATGACTGCCACCTTTTGAGGTTTTTACACTGCCTTTAATAATTGTAGAATTTCTTGTTGATATTTTATGACCTTTCCCCCAGAGTTTAACAGGCCCTTTTTCTTATATAATGCTCCATGCACTTGAGGGTTAGAAAGGCATATAGAGTCAGTGTAGATGTTTACAGTCTTACTTTTACTGAGTTCTAGAGCCCGAGTTGAAGCAATGAGCTCAGCCTTCTGGGCTGAAGTGCCCTGTGGCAATGGTTTGGCTTCAATGACAGCATCCAAAGTTACCACCGCATATCCTGCACATCTTTCATCTTGTGGGTTGATGAAGCTGCTCCCGTCTACATATAACTCCCAGTCTACTGATGCCCATGGCTGGTCCTGAAGGTCAGGTCTGCTAGAATAGACTGAGCACAACACCTCTACACAGTTATGCTCAACCAGCCTTTCTGATAATGGGAACAGGGTGGTGGGATTTAGGTTGTTACAGACTTCAATTGTTATGTGGGGATTTTCACATAGCAAGCTTTGGTACTTGGTTAATTTAGCATTTGTTAGCCAATGATGTCCTTTGGTATTCATCAAGGTTGCCACAGCATGGGGGGCTTTTAGATTCAGCTTTTGCCCAAGGGTTAGTTTATCTGCTTCTTGTGCTAACAGGGCTGTTGCTGCCAAGGCCCTTAGGCATGGTGGCCAGCCTTTGGAAACCCCGTCTAGTTGTTTTGAGAGATAGGCCACTGGTCTTGGCCAGGGCCCCACAGTCTGGGTTAAAACTCTAACTGCCATTTTTTTTTCTTTTTGACACACAGAGTGTAAAGGGCTTTGTCAAATCTGGTAGTCCTAAGACACAGGCCGACGTAAGTTTTTCCTTTAACTTACAAAAGACTTGCTGTTGTAGAGACTCCCATTTAAAAGTTACTGGTTGCCCCACTTTGTAGCCCCATACAAAGGTTGGGCTAGTACTGCAAAGTTTGGAATCTATAATCTGTAAAACCTTACATCTCCTAGGAATTCCCTTACCTGCCTTCTGGTTTTAGGTTCCAGTAGGCTGCAATTACCTGCTTTCTGACTCCAGGCTGCGCTCCCCTTTCCGAATAGTGAATCCCAGGTAGCATACCTGCTGTCTGCAGATCTGAGCTTTCTTCTTGGACACTTTCTACCTACAGTCCTCCAGGTGCTGAAGTAGGACATCCATACTTTTTGCGCACCCGACTGCCATGGAGTGTCCCCGCAGAAGGTCGTCCATGTACAGGAGCAAGATGCAGCCTAGGTCTTTAGCAGGAAACTTTTGCAGGTCTTGAGCCAGGGCCTCCCTGAAGATAGTAGGGGAGTTCTTGAACCCTTGGGGAAGCCGAGTCCAAGTGTACTGAGTAATGACACCTGACTCCGGATCCTCCTACTGAACGGCAAACAGCTTCTGGCTCTCAGGAGCTAGTCTGATGCTAAAAAGGCATCTTTTAAGTCCAGACAGGTAAACCAGCTGTCCTCAGCAGGCAGTAGCCCTAACAATGTGTAAGGGTTAGGAACTGTTGGGTGCAGAGTCACTGTAGCTTGGTTGACCAAGCACAAGTCCTGCACTGGCCGGTAGTCCTTTGTCCCTGGCTTAGGGACAGGCAGGAGGGGGGTGTTCTGTGGAGACTGGCAAGGAACTATAATTCTAAATTATAGGTGCTTTTAAGCACCTGAGATGAACCTAGATTCCTTCAAGAGCTTCTCTGGGAACCAGATACTGCTTTTGTCTAATTGGCTGGGCTCCAGGCTTAACTTCTGTGAGTACGGGGGCTTGACTGACTGCCAGTCCCAGAGGATTATCCTCTGCCCATACTCGGGGCCATCACTTAGCTAGACTGGTTTTATCTCTTGGCCTGGCTCAGTTAGAAAAAGTCTCTATTCTTTTTCCTGGGGGACCGTAAGGGCCACGGTAACTCCTGTTCCCAGTAACTTTAGCTGTAAAGAGCCCTGTTTTGTAAAGGAGATGGTGGCTCTCAGCTTGCTAAGCAAGTCTCTTCCCAGCAAAGGCAAGGGACAGTCAGGCACGTACAAGAACTGGTGAACTATTTTATGTCCCCCCACCAAGCAGGTCCGTGGTAGACAGAAAGCCTGCTTAGTGGAAACTTGTTACTCCGATTGTATCAATGGTTTTCTTGGATAAGGGGGTGACCAGGGTGGTCACTACTGAATGTTCAGCACCAGTATCAACCAAAAACTTAATGTCCTTGCCTCCAGTTGTAAGTCTGACCGTGGGCTCCTTGGGGGCGCTTGAGCCCAGTCCCCTTCAGTCTAATAGCCCTTCAGCCAGATTGAACAAAGCTCTCTCATCTTTATCTGAGGTCTTTTGTTCTGAATCACCTTGTTTTTCCTTCGGCTGGGAACACTTATTTTTCCAATGTCCTATTTCCTTACAATAGGAGCATTGGTTACGTTGTAAGTGTGGGCGATTAGACTTAAGTATTCTTCCCAGAACCCCCCTTTTCTTTTCCTTTCCGGGGGAATTCCCTTAATGGCCATGGCCAGTAAATTGGCGTTTCCGCCTGGCCTGGTGTTCGGCTTTCTCTGCGGCTTGTTGCATCTTTATTCACAAACACTTGATTGGCTATTTCCAGTAACTGCGAGGTATTCATACCCACAAACCCTGCCTGTTTCTGCAATTTTTTCCTGATAACTTCTGCGCTTTGACTAACTAAGGCCATGTTAATCATGCGCTGATTTTCAGGGCTATCTGGATCAAAAGGAGTGTACATATGGTAAGCCTCACACAGTCTTTCATAGAATTGTGGTGGATTCTCCTCTTTTTCTTGGATGACCTCAGAGACCTTATTTAAATTTGTAGCCTTTTGAGCCCCTTTCTTTAGACCTTTTGTCAATGCCTTAGGGTACCGTCTTAGCCTCTCCGTGTCTGGTCCCCCTCGTTCAGGTCCCACTGGGGGTCTGTTCTTGGCAGCTGAATTCTTATATATTCTTGGGGGTTTTGGTAATCAGCTGGGATGTGCTACTTTAGCCACTTAGTTGCCGCCTGGAGCACCCTTCGCCTTTTATTTGTATTAAAGAGGTATGTGAGCAGCTGGTGGCAATCAGCCTAAGTAGGATTATGAGTCTGTATAACGGTTTGGAGCAAGTCAATTAAAGCTTGAGGCTTTTTGGTATAAGGTGGAGTATTATTTTTCCAATTGAGGAGGTCAGCAGAGGTGAAAGGTTGATACAAAGGCACGCCTTTCCACCACGTGTCCATCCTCATTTACCCCAGTAATACTGCTGTTCTCTCAGGGGCATTTGGATTCCAGTCTTAGGCTGTAAGCAAGCTGCCAAAGGAGGAGTTTCTCCCGCGGCTTCACTTCCCCTTTTGTCTACTCTGCGTGGTCTAGGAGTGTGGCTATCCTGTGGAGGTGGAGGTGCTGTGGGTTCAGGAGTGGGGAGCCCTTCCTCTCAATAAGGAGGGGGTATTGCTGGTACCAATTCCTGCCATGATTCTTCTGGTGTTGGAACAGACAGGGCTTTTGGTGCTGACTTCCCGCAGCGAGTGGAGCGAGAACCTTCCTTAACTGTCCCTTTGCTACTAGTACTGCTGCTGCCTGTCCTCTTAACCACTGTGGGGGAACTAAAACTAACTGTAACCAAGAATCTATATGTATATACAGGAATTGATCTGGGTGCCCTGGCTTACAAGTTACCTTGTGCCATACTTTTGAGAGAAAGGACCTGTCCAGGCTTCCTTCTGATGGCCAACCTACCTGTAATGCTGGCCCGTCTGTCTCACACAAAGTTCTAAGTTTTCCTGGTGTCGTAACTCCATAGTCTCCCTTAAATCCTTTTTTGAAATTTTTCAACATAGTTCCTGGTGGCATGGGCTTACTTTGTGCCTCACCTATGTTTCCTCCAGACAAAACACCACGCTCACACCACACTCACACCACAAGACAAAGAACGGGTAAAGAGGGCACACACACACTTTTACAGTTTACACCAAACCAGAAACAAAACCAAAATCAGAGTATCAAGAAGTCAAAACCAAAACCAAAGCATCAAGCAGTCCAAGTCAAGCCAAAAACAAAACCCAAAGTGCCGGTACAGGCACGTCGTGGGTGATCAGGCCACGCTTCCCCTCAAATGGAGTGCGCAAGTTCCAAAGACCAGCCTTACCAAGTTTCAGATGTCCGGACTCCAAGTGCCAGATCCTTCCCGGTGTTCAGCCACTGCGTTGATCCTCCACGAGGGCCTGCTGTCCACCGCTCTGACGAGGCATTCCACCAGGGCAAATGCCTACCCGAGAGTGCTCTCAGGATCTGTATCACTCAAGCTGGCGGGAGTCCCCCGCAGGGATGCTCCACGGGGCAGGCCTAGGCCGCCTAAGGGGCTGACTCGACTATCCATCCGTTAATCACCTCGCTTCCTGGTCAGGAAACCAAGAAATGTAGCAGGATGAGCCGCAGACAACAACCCCTCAGACACCAGATTGTAGAAGGAAAGAGCTTTATTCAACTGGGAGCATCAGCAGACTCACATCTCCAAAGACCGAGCTCCCCGAGTGAGCAATTACTGTCCCTTTTAAGAGCTTACAACTCTAAGGGGGTCCATGTGAGAGGGTCAGGATCGATTGAGCAAGCAGGGAGTACATGACTGGGGGTTGCATGCACCTGCAGTAGTAATCAGAATGGAACAGAACAGGACAGGGATTTTCACAGTGCTTTTCCATACAATGTCTGTAATCTATAGCTAACATAACCAATTAGGTCAGGGGTCAGTCTTTAACTACCAGGCCCCAGGGTGTGGCCAGGCTGTCTGCCTGTGGATTTCATTTCTGCCTTTTAGTTTTTACTACTTCTTTCTTTGGAGGCAGAAATTGGGCATAAGACAATATGAGGGGTGGTCTCCCCCCTTAAAGTGAGCAAGTAATCTCATCTCCCTGGGCAATAGTGTTTCTAAACACTGTTTCTAAAGTGAGAGAGTTGGACTAACTCAATGGTTTCACATGTAACCTGGAGACTTTTGGAAAACTCTGGATCACTGGGTTCCATCCACCACCAGCTGTAAGAGACTCACTGTAGTTAGCACAATGGATTTTTTTTTTAAGAAAGCTACTCAAGACATTCTATTCTTTGACAAGTAGAGAAATCATTTCAGCAGACAGTCTGTGGTCACTTCTAGCTTTAAAATGCTGAGTTTCCAATAAAAAAAATACTCTGGGCAGAATCTGGATTGGTATGAAGTGTTAATCATCTGAATAAACATATTATAGTGCTCTTTTTAAGCATAAGTGATTAATACTACGTGTAAATGAAATTATTGAGATAGCCCATCAGATTCCTGGGAAATTACTAATTACATACATATATATGTGTGAGTGGGTGTGTGAATGGAGTACACTTGATTATGCCTCACACTTTCAAAAAAATGTTCAGCCTTTATTTTAGATATACGGGGTACATGGACAGGTTTATTACATGGGGATATTGCACCAAGGTAGTGAGCATAGTACCCAACAAGTAGATTTTCAACCCAGGCCCTCTTCCCCGCTCTCTCTAGCAGTCCCCAATGTTTATTATTCCTATGTTTATGTACATGTGTACTCATTGTTTAGCTCCCATTTGTAAATGAGAACATGTGGTATTTGGTTTTCTGTCCCCCATTAGTTTGCTGAGGATTCTTGCCTCCAGATGCATCCATGTTGCTGTAAAAGACATGATTTCATTCTATTTCATGACTGTATTACTATGGTAATTTATCACTGTGGTGGATATGTACCACATTGTCTTTATCCAATCCACCACTGATGGTCACCTATGTTGATTCTATGTCTTTGCTACAGTGAGTAGTGCAGCAATGAATATATGAGTGAACATTTCTTTTTGACGTAGTGATCTATTTTCCTTTGGGTATGCACCCAGTAATGGAATTGCTGGGTCAAATAATAGGTCTTCGTTTTTTGCGAAATCTCCAAACTGCTTTTCGCAGTGGCTGACCTAATTTACATTCCCAGCAACAGCTTTTCCTTTTCTCCACAGCTTTGCCAGCATCTGTTGTTTTTTGACTTTTTAATAATAACCGTTCTGACTAGTGTGAAATGGTATCTCATTGTGATTTTGATTTGCATTTCTCTGATGATTAGTGATGACAGCTTTTTTTCATGTTTGTTGGCCACTTGTGTGTCTTCTTTTGAGAGGAATCTGTTCATGTCTTTTGCCCACTTTTTAATAGAGTTGTTTGGTTTTTGCTTGTAAATTTGTTTAAGTTTCTTATAGATTCTGGATAATCAGACCTTTTTCAGATGTGTAGTTCGTAAATATTTTATCCCATTCTGTCAGTTGTCTGTTTACTCTCTTGATAGTTTCTTTTGTTATGCAGAAGGTCTTTAGTTTAATTTGATCGGACTTGTCATTTTTTGTTTTCACTGCAATTGCTTTTGGGGACTTGGCAAAAAATTCTTTGCCAACACTAATGTCAAGAAGAGTACTTCCTAGGTTTTCATCTAAGATATTTATAATTTTAGGTCTTATACTTCTATCTTTCATCCATCTTGAGTCAATTTTTGTATGTGGTGACAGATAGGGGTCTAGTTTCATTCTTATGCATATGGCTATCCAGTTATCCTAACACCATTGATTGAATAGGGAGTCCTTTCCCATTACTTATTTTTGTCGATCTTGTGGAAGGTGAGAGGTTTTAAACATGTGGCTTCGTTTCTGAGTTTTCTATTCTGTTCCATTGGTCTGTGTGTCTGTTTTTGTACCAGTACCCATGCTGTTTGTTCATTATAGCCTTATGGTGTAGTTGCAAGTCAGGTAGTGTGATGCCTCCAGCTTCATTTTTGTTGTTGTTGTTGCTTAGAATTGCTTTTGCTGTTTGGGCTCTTTTTTGGTTCCATATGAATTTTAAAATAGTTTCTTCTCATTTTTTAAAGAATGATATTGGTAGTTCGATAGGAGTAGCATTGAATCTGTAAGTTGCTTTGGCCAGCATGGTCATTTTCATGACACTGATTCTTCTAGTCCTTGAGCATGGAATGTTTTTTCGTGTGTGTGTGTGTGTGTGTGTGTGATTTCTGACTTCTTTCAGAAAACTTTTGTAATTTTCCATGTAGAGATCCTCCACCTCTTTGATTAGCTGTTTTTCTAGGTATTTCATTTTCTTTGTGGCTATTGTAAATGAGATTGTGTTCTTGATTTGACTTTCAGCCTGGACATTATTGGTGTATAGAAATGCTATTGATTTTTGTATCCTAAAACCTTACTAAAATTGTTTATCAGTTCTAGTAGCCTCTTTGCAGAGTCTTTAGGGGTTTCTGGATATACAATAATATCATCACAAAGAGAGACAGTTTGGCCTCTTCTCTTCCTATTTGGATGCCTTTTGTTTCTTTCTCTTGCTTAACTGTTCTGGCTAGGACTTTCAGTACTATGTTGAACAGGAACAGGGAGAGTGGGCATCTTACATGGTTAGGCTTTGTGTCCCCACCCAAATCTCATCTTAAGTTGTAATCTCCAGGTGTTTAGGGGAAGAACTGCTGGGAAGTGATTGGATTATGGGGCAGTTTTCTCCATGCTGCTCTCGTGACAGTGAGTGAATTAGATCTGATGGTTTTATAAATGGCAGTTTTTCCTGTGCTCTCATACACTTGCTTCCCTCTCATGCCTGCCACCATGCAAGATGTGCCTGCTTCCCCTTCTGCCATGATTGTAGGTTTTCTGAGGCCTCCCCAGCCAAGCAGAACTGTGAGTCAATTATACCCCTTTTCTTTATAAATTACCCAGTCTTAGGTAGTATCTTTATAGAAGTGTGAAAATTGACAAATACAGCATCTTTCTCTTGTTCCAGTTTTCAAGGGGAAGGGTTTTAGCTTTTGCTCATTCCATATGATATTGGCTGTGGCTTTATTATTGACGAGTCTTATTATTATTTTTTTTCCTGCTCTACACAACATTATTCTCCTTATGTTATTTATATTACAAATTACATTAGTACATGATGAACCATTAATATAGATTGTTTTATTATAACTTTTATTTTAGGTTCAGGGGTACATATGCAGGTTTGCTATATACATAAACTGTGTATCACAGAGTTTTGGTATATAGATTATTTCATCAGCCATGTACTAAGCCTAGTACCCAGTAGATATTTTTTCTGATCCTTTGCCTACTCTCACTCTTCACCCTCAAGTAGGCCCCAGTGTCTGTTGTTCTCTTCTTTGTTTTCATTGTTTAGTGCCACTTATAAGTGAGAACATGTAGTATTTGATTTTCTGTTCCTGTGTTAGTTTGCTTAGGATAATTGCCTCCAGCTCCACCCATGTTGCTGCAAAGGAAAGGAGCTCATTCTCTTTTGTGGTTGCATAGTATTCCATAGTGTATATGTACCACATTTACTTTATCCAGTGATATGTGTCCCCACGCAAATCTCGTCTTGTACCTCCCATAATTCCCATGTGTTGTGGGAGGGACCCAGTGAGAGATGATTGAATCATGGAGTGGGCCTTTCCCTTGCTGTCCTCATGATGGTAAATGGGTCTCACGAGGGCCAATGATTTTAAAAACAGGAGTTTCCCTACACAAGCTCTCTCTTTGCCTGCTGTCATCCGTATAAGATGTGACTTGCTCCTCCTTGCCTTCTGCCATGATTGTGAGTCCTCTTAAGTCATGTGGAACTGTAAGTCCAATAAACCTCTTTATTTTGTAAATTGCCCAGTCTTGGATATATCTTTATGAACAGCATGAAAATGAACTAATACATTCAGTCTTCTATTTATGACCATTTAGGTTGACTCCATGTCTTTGCTATTGTGAACAGTGCTGCAGTGAACATATGCATGCATGTGTCTTTATGGTAAAAGTCTATATGGCTATATACCTGGTATATGGGTATATACCTGGTAATGGGATTGCTGGATCAAATGGTAGTTCTTTTTTAGCTCTTTGAGGAGTCACCACACTTCTTTCCACAACAGTTGAACTAATTTATACTCTTACCAACAGTATATAAGTGTTCCTTTTCCCCCATAACCTTGCTAGCATTTATTTTTCAACTTTTAATAATGGCCATTCTGACTGCTGTGAAATACTATCTCATTGTGGATTTGATTTGCATTTCTCTAATGGTTAGTGATGATGAGCATTTTTTCATGTTTTCTAGCCACTTGTATGTCTTCTTCTGAAAAGTGGCTGTTCCTATCCTCTGCCCACTTTTTTATGGGGTTGCTTGGTTTTTGCTTGTAAATTTGTGTAAGTTCCTTGTAGATTCTGGATATTAGACCTTTGTTGGATGCACAGTTTGCAAATATTTCTCCCATTCCGTAGGTTGCCTTTTCTCTCTGCTGATAGTTTCTTTGGCTATGCAGAAGCTCCATACTTTAATTAGTTCCTATTTGTCAATTTTTGCCTTTGTTGCAATTGCTTTTGGCATCTTTTTCGTGAAATCTTTGCCAGGTCCTATGTCCAGAATGGTATTGCCTAGGTTGTCTTCCAGAGTTTTTATAGTTTTGGGTTTCACGTTTAAGTCTTTAATTCATCTTGAGTTAACTTTTGTTTATGGTATAAGGAAGGGGTCCAGTTTCAATGTTCTTCATATGGCTAGCCAGCTATCCCAGCACCATTTACACCACTTATTAAATAGGGAGTCCTTTCCCCATTGCTGGTTTTTGTTGGCTTTGTTGAAGATCAGACAGTTGTAGGTGTGCAGCCTTATTTCTGAGATCTCTATTCTGTTCCATTGGTCTATATGTCTGGTTTTGTACCAGGACCCTGCTATTTTGGTTACTGTAGCCTTGTAATATAGCTTGAAGTCAGGTAACATGATACCTCAGCTTTGTCTTTTTGCTTAGGATTGCCTTTGCTATTCAGGCTCTTTTTTAGTTTTGTACAAATTTAAAATTTTTTTTTAAATTACATGAAGAATGTCACTGGCAGTTTCATAGGAATAGCATCTGTAAATTACTCCGTGCAGTATGGCCATTTTAATGATATTGATTCTTCCTAATCATGAGCATGGAGTGTTTTTCCATGTGTTTGTGTGTGTCATCTATGATTTCCTTGAGCAGTGTTTTATAATTCTCATTGTAGAGATCTTTCACCTCTATGGTTAGCTGTATTCCTCAGTATTTTACCCTTTTTGTGGCAACTGCAAATGAGATTACATTCTTGATTTGGCTCTTAGATTGGATATCATTCATATATAGGAATGCTACTGATTTTGTACATTGATTTTGTACCTGAAACTTTGATGAAATTGTTTACCAGATCACAGAGCTTTTGGGCAGAGACTATGGGGTTTTCTAGATATAAAATTATGTTGTCTACACACAGGGATAGTTTGACCTTCTCTCTTATTTGGATGCCTTTTGTTTCTCTTGCCTTATTACCCTGGCCAAGGCTTCCAGTACTATGTTGAATAGGAGTCATGATAGAGGGCATCCCTGCCTTGTTCTGGTTTTCAACAGAATGCTTCTAGCTTTTGCCCATTTAGTATTATGTTAGCTGTGGATTTGTTATAGATGGCTCTTATTATTTTAAAGTATATTCCTTCAGTGACTAGTTTATTGAAGGTTTTTAACATGAAGCGATGTTGAATTTTATCAAAAGACTTTTCTGCATCTATTGAGATAAACATGGGTTTTTTATTTTAGTTCTCTTTATGTGATGAATCATATTTATTTATTTGTGTATGTTGAACCAACTTTGCATCCCAGGGATAAAGCCTACTTGATCTTGGTGAATTTGCTTTATGATGTGCTGCTGGATTCAGTTTGCTAGTATTTTGTTGAGGATTTTTGTCTGTGTTCATCAAGGATATTGACCTGAAGTTTTCTTTTTTTGTTGTGTCTCTGCCAGTTTTTGGTATCAGAAGTTGAAATTTAAAGAAATTGAAAAAAGGAAAATGCCTTTTCCTGTTTTCCATTTGCTTGGTAGATTTTTCTTTATCCCTTTATTTTGAGCCTGTGATTGTCATTGCATGTAAGATGGATCTCTTGAAGATGGCATACCAGGGGGTATTGCTTCTTTCTCCATGTTGCCACTCTGTTACTTTTAAATGGAGCATTTAGTCCATTTACATTCCAAGTTAACATTTATATGTGTGGATTTGATCCTCTTATGTTGTTAGCTTGCTATTATATAGATTTGTTCGTATGGTTGCTTTATGGTGTCACTGGTCTGTGTACTTAAGTGTGTTTTTGTAGTGGCTGGTATGTTTGTTTGTTTGTTTTTCTTTCCATGTTTAGTGCTCCTTGCAGGACCTCTTGTAAGGCAGGCCTGGTGGTAATGAATTCCCTCAGCGTTTACTTGTCTGAAAAGGATCTTATTTCTCCTCCACTTATGAAGCTTAGTTTGGCTGGACATAAAATGCTTGGTTGAAAATTATTTTCTTTAAGAATGCTGGGATACTGTACAAAAACAGACACATAAGTCAATGGAACAGAATTGAAAGTCCAGAAATAAGGCCACACACCTACAACCATCTGATCTTCAACAAAGCTGACAAAAACCAGCAATGGGGAAAGGACTCCTTATTCAATAAATAGTTCTGGGATAACTGGCTAGCCGTATGCAGAAGATTGAAACTGGACCCCTTTCTTTCACCATATATAAAAGTCAACTCAAGATGGATTAAAGACTTATATGTAAAACCCACAACTATAAAAACCCTGGAAGACAACCTAGGCAAACACCATTCTGGACATAGGACCTGGCAGATTTCATGATAAAGATGCTGAAAGCAATAAAAGCAAAAATTAACGAGTGGGATCTAATTAAAGAGCTTCTGCACAACAAAAGACACTATCAACAAACAGCCTACAGAGTGGTAGAAAATTTTTGCAAACCATGCATCTGACAAAGGTCTAATATTCCGCATCCATAAAGAACTTAAACAAATTTACAAGCAAAACACAAACAACTCCACTAAAAAGTGGGTAAAGGCCATGAACAGGCACTTTTCAAAAAAAGACCTACAAGTGGCCAACAGTCACATGAAAAAAAAGCTCAGTATCACTGATCATTAGAGAAATGCAAATCAAAACCATGAGATACCATCTCATACCAGTTAGAATGTCTATTATTAAAAAGTCAGAAAATAACAGATGCTGGAAAGATGCAGATAAAAAGGAAGAATGCCCTGTTGGTGGGAGTGTAAATTAGTTCAACTGTTGTGGAAAGCAGTGTGCCGATTCCTCAAAGAGCTAAAAACAGAACTACCATTCAACTCAGCAATCACATTACTGGGTATATACCCAAATGAATATACATTGTTCTACCATAAAGACACATGCACACATATGTTCATTGCAGCACTATTCACAATAGCAAAGATATGGAATCAATCTACAAGCCCATTGATGATAGACTGGATAAAAGAAAATGAGATATATATATATATATATATATACACACACACACATATATATATCCCACATTTATATGTATTATATATATGTATGTGTATATATATACACTATATATATACACATACAATCTCTATATACGTATATATAGATATATATATACACATACAATCTCTATATATGTATACACACACACACACACACACCATGGAATACTACACCGCCGTAAAAGAGAATGAGATCATGTTCTCTAAATGAACATGGATGGAGCTGGAGGCCATTATCCTAAGCAAACTAATGCAGGAACAGAAAACCAAATGCCACATTTTCTCACTTACAAGTGGGAACTAAATGATGAAAACACATGGACACCAAAAGGGGAACAACAGACACTGAGACCTACCAGAGGGTGAAGGGTTGGAGGAGGGAGAGGATCAGAAAATATAAGTAATAGGTACTAGGCTTAGTACATGGGGGATGAAATAATCTGTATATCAAACCCCCGTGACACAAGTTTACCTATATAATAAACATGCACATGTACCCTTGAACTTAAGATAAAGTTTTTTTTAAAAAAGAATGTTGATATAGGCCCCCAATTTCTTCTGGCTTGTTGAGTTTATACTGAAAGGTCTGCTGTTAACCTCATGGGGTTCCCTTTGTAGGTGACCTGTCCCTTCTCTCTAGCTGCCTTTAACATTTTTTCTTACATTTCAACCTTGGAAAATCTGATGATTATGTGTCTTGGGGATGTCTTCCTCTTTAGTATCTCACCGGAGTTCTCTGCATTTTCTGAATTTGAATGTTGGCCTGTCTAGACAGGATGGGAAGGTTTGCATGGATGATATTCTGAAATATGTTTTCCAAGTTGCTTGCTTTCTCCCTAGCTCTTTCAGGGACCCCAATGATTCATAGATTTTGGTCTCTTTACATAACCTCATATTTCTCAGAGGTTTTGTTCATTCTTTTTTATGTATTTTCTGTTTTAGTGAGTTATTTCAGAGAGCCGGTTTTCGAACTCTGAGATTCTTTCCTCAGCTTGGTTTATTGTGCTCTTAATACTTGAGGTTGCATTGTAAAATTCTTGTAGTGTGTTTTTCAGCTATTTGCTTCTGTTTTATAATGGCTATTTCATCCATCAGCTCCTGAATCATTTTATGGTACTCATTAGATTCCTTGTATTAGGTACTGACTTTCTCCTGAATCTCGATGGTCTATGTTCCCATCCATATTCTGAATTCTATTTCTGGCATTTCAGTGATTTCAACCCAGTTAGGAACTCTTGCTGGGGAACTAGTGTGGTTGTTTGGAGGAAAGAGGCCACTCTGGCTTTTTGAGCTCCCAGAGTTCTTACGCTGGTTCTTTCTCATCTGTGTGGGCTGGTGTTCCTTTAACTGTGGTGTAATTTGGGTATAATCAGTAGGTTTCATTTCTGGATGTTTTCAGAGGGCCGAGGCTTTGTGCAGGGCCTTTATTTTTAGCTGAGCTCGTCTTTGGTTTCACAGAGGAGTATATTACCAGAAGTATTTTTGGTGCTGAAGTTTGTGCTGTGATTTAGTAGGTGGTGCTTAAGTGAAATGGCCAGTAGGTAGGCACTTGCTTGGCCATGTGGCTCCTCTGTATTTCCTCATGATTGCAGCTGTGCTCCCTCTCAGCACTCTGACAGTGTAGGCTCCTCTCCCACTTGAGTGCTGGCTGCAGATCTCGGTTTGGCTCTCCTGGGCTGCACACTGCAATTCTGGGGTAAGCTCAGGCTTTATGTGGCCTCCTCAGCTTGGAGGCAGCAAGGCCAAGGACCTTAGCAGTGACTGTGACAGAGGGCCTTTCTCTCGTCTCTGGGGGCTCCACTCCAGAGAAATGCAGAGTTGCTACCAATCAGTATAATCAGTCAAGGTTGGGGTGGCTGCACTGGGGATGCCCTACCTGATAACAAGCAGGGAGGGTACGTAGGTCACAGAGTAGACAGACTGGCCTCTTCTCCTTAGGGCAACTGCAGCTTCCTAGGAGTGTGATTAAAGCACTCACAGTCTTTTTGCCTTCCCCAGTCCGAGGGCAGCAAGAGCAGTACCACCCTGCAGTGGCCATGGGAGTGGGCCTTCAGTTGTCTCTGGGACGTCTGCCTCAGAGAAACACAGCGCCCCTGCCACTGGAAATGTTCAGCCAGGGGATGAGACAAACGCACTGCTGGCCTGAGCTGGGGGCCCTGCTTGGTGAAGAATGGAGGTTCGAGAGCTTACAAGGAGGAGAGACTGAGCTCCTCTCTGTGTGGTGGCTGTGGTGTGCTTGGAGCACAGGTGAAGCCCTCAGACTGTTTCTTCCCTATACCAAGGGCAGCAGGAGCAGAACCACTGCTGTGGCAATGACGGAGGACTGTTGATTGCCTCTGGGAGCCCTCACCAGGGAACCTCAGAGCCAGTACCAGTGGGTGTGCTCAGCTATGATGAGGAGGCTGATCTGTGGTCCGGAGCCAGAAGCCCTGCATCATGAAGAGTGGGGGGCCTGGGCTCACAGGGAAAAGGGTCTGGATTCCTCTCCTTATGGTGTGTAGTGTGCTGAAGGTGCCAGCATAGTGACTAGGCCCTTTGTTCCTTCCCCAGCCCCAGAGCAGTTAGGGCAGTACCACTGCAGCTGCAATGGCAGAGGAATTGTGGGTTTTCTCTGGGAGTTCCTGCTCAGAGAACTGCAGAGCCACCTCCAGCTGACATGTTCAGGTGGGGATAGGGTAGTTGTGTTGGAGTCCCAGGTCACAAGGGCTGCCCAGTAAGGAGAAACAGGAATGGAGACCTGTGTGGAAAAAGGTCTGGCTGCTTTTTCCACAGGGCAGCTGCATTGTGCTGGGGATCTGCACCAGTCCCTTGTCACCACGCACCTTCTGGAAGCCTGAAGGCAACAGGGGCGAGGGCTGCAAGACAGCAAAAATGGGGGCTTGCCTCTGTGGGAGCACCGTCCCAGAAAAACACAGAGCTGCTACCTTCCCAAAAGATGGCTCTTAATATTTTCGGGTATATTCCTCTGATGACTAATCTGGGTTATTATCATGAAGGGAAGTTGATTTTATTTGCATCTATTGAGATGATCATTCGGGTTTTGCTTTTAATTCTGTTCATGTGGTGAATCACATTTATTGAATTTTGTATGTCAAACCAGCCTTGCATCCCAGGAATAAAGCCTACTTGATCATGCTGTATGAACTTTTTGATGTGCTGCTGGATTCAGTTTGCTAGTATTTTGTTGAGGATTTTTATGTCTATATTCATCAGGGATATTGGCCTGAAGTTTTCTGTTTTCATTGTGTCTATTCCAGATTTTGGTACTAGGCTTATTCTGCTTGACTCTTGACCATCAGTACATTTGGCAAAAGATGAGATAAGGTTACCTTAGGTAATCAAAGGTATCAAAAAGTAGGAGGAAGAAAAATATATTGCATGCCGAACACTTAAATATAGTATTGCATTTAACCTTAATAACAGCCAATCTGGTGTCCATTTCTCTGCTTAGTCAGTTATTACTTTGCAGTCATCACCAAATCACTTAACTCTAATTAATTTGGTCCTTTTGTTTCCTCTTCTGCAGAATAGAGACTAAAAATACCTATATTATAGGATCACAGTGGGAATTAATGGGCATAATGTCTGGGAAACACTTATCAGGGTGGTTATCACATGATGAATAAATAATTGATAGGAAATAGGATGATAATAACTGTGATGTTGGTCATGAGCTCTTACTACTCAAAATGTGTCTCCAGGGCCAGCAGTACCAGTATTACCTAGGAGCTAACTAGAAATTAGGAATTTCAGGCCCCACCTCAGACCTCCCATGTCAGAATCTGCATTTTAATAAGATCCCTAAGTAATTCATGTGCACATATATGTTTGAAAAGCACTAGTATAGAAAAATGACTCTGGGATTCAGCAACTTGACAGAACTCATCTAGTGGTAAACCACACAGCTGGAAGCATACTCAAATCAGAAGATGCTAAGGCCAGCATCTTTCTCTTATATTTCTAACGGTATCTGTGATTGGAGGTGTTCAGGCTTCTTGAATCCCATTGTGATGTTCTTCTGTAATCCAACCTATAAATGAAAGGCTTTTTACAAACATGTTTTCACATCTACCACAGTAGCAAGAACACCATAATTTTATTTTATTTTTCACATTTTTAATTATTCAGCTGTTTTATTTGTCACCATTTAGGGAATTATTACAAATCGTATGTCTAAAATGCATCTGATTAATGCATATTTAGCTGGCTAAGCAGATGTAGAATCAGTTGACTGCTATCACAAAATTAAATACTGATGAAACATATATTTGCACAGCAATAATGATCCTGGCATTTGTATAAATATAACAGATCTATTTCCCTAATTATCTAGGGAAAAAAATGAGGAGAGGGTGACAGAATTACCAAATTTGTCTGGCTTACTAGGCAGATCATTTTCAAGTACAAATTTTTTTTCATGTGAATAAAATCATGTTAATTAATAGCATCTATCACCACATTAAAATGAAAGAAGTGTATTTGAGCAAAAAACAATGTAGATAATATCAGAAGCATGTTTCCAGGACATGTCATAATTTCCAGAGCTTCTTTGTACATCATGGAAGGTGCATGTTTTTAATATATTCCTCTATAGTGCCATAGTTTGATTTTATACAAAATGTGTCCTGAGATTCAAGCCTAAGTGAATAAGATATATATTTTTCCCCACATTTTAGCATCTCTGAAATTTAAATCTGTCTTACAATTGATGGTATATCAACACTGATTGGCAGCAGTTTTTCTTCTTTTTTTGTAATCAATGGAATATTTGATTCAATTAGGGGATTAGGATTCCCAGTAAACTGAAACCTAGTCCACAGGGATTACCACAGTGAGATAGTGGAAAACAAGTGGAACAGAAAGGATAGCTCATGCCCATGAGCGTTCAGGCAAAAAGAGAGGTGAATAAATAGAAGTAATGAGATTAAATAAGAAACGATTTCATAGATTTCTATTTCCACAGAGCCAGAAAGAAAAATCAAGGAAGATGAGCAAATTTAGCAAAGTAGCAAGAAAGAAGAATAGGGAGATAGAGGAAAAAAAAAGGAGAGAGAGAATGAAGCATCAAGATGGAAAATACAGCCAATAAGCCCACTATTGTGATCATTATTTTCTAGGTGTGGTATCCTGTGGTAGACATTCAACTTGGTGCTCCTTTTTCATTACACACACTGATCAGTAGTGGTCCTAGAGGGTAGGATGAGGCAGTTGTTTTTGGCACATTGTAGAAGGCGTTTTCTCTTCTCTGGCCTGCACAGGTAGATCCACACCCCTTCCTGTGCTCCTTCCCTCCCGCAAACTCTGTACAAATTTCTCTTTCCTCTGCCTGCTGCATTTCACCCAGTCCCAAACCACCAGGAGATATAAAATGATTAATACTTCTGTTTGTTCTTTCAGGTGATATCAAGACTATCAAACAAATCTACAGTCTCACAGGTATGACTTTTGCTACAGAGCAAAATATTTATCTAAAATCTGGAGGATTACCAATAAATCTGTCTTTCTCTTCAGAATTTCATGTATTTTACTTTCCCTACTTGACTTCCCAATGAGAGATGTGGCAACTGACTTGCTTGAGTTTGGGTATAGAGGAGAATTGAAACTCCTATTTCTATGGGAGCATTTTATAGTTATTGTTATAAAGCAGTTTGTTACCAAAACATGCCAAATGTAAAGTCCTAAGGTGTTAATCTTAAAAGTACTTTCATTGAATTTAAAATTGGCAAATTTTTTCTTGTAAGTTTCCATAATGCTAAAAATATGGTTGAGAGATATTCTGCAACCATGTTTTATGATTCAGTCAGCTCTTAAAACAGTTTCAACTTTTTTCAAGAAAAGTTTCCCGAAAAAACTAATTTGTTAAGATTATTAGCTGGACTTTTATTACCAATAATCCTGTGACACAGAGGCACGCAAATAGATCAAATTACATAATGCATTATGAAGACATGAAGAATTTACTGAAGATGATGGTGGAGAAGGGTCAAATAGGGTTTACTTTTTATTTTAATTATACTTTCTAAGTTCTGGGTTACGTGTGCAGAACGTGCAGTTTTGTTACATAGGTATACATGTGCCCTGGTGGTTTGCCGCACCCATCAATCCATCACCTACATTAGGTATTTCTCCTAATGTTATCCCTCCCCTAGCCCCCCACCCCCAACCCCCCACAGGCACCAGTGTGTGATGTTCCGCTCCCTGTGTCCATGTGTTCTCACTGTTCAACTCGCATGTATGAGTGAGAACATGTGGTGTTTGTTTGGTTTTCTGATCTTGTGATAGTTTGCTGAGAATGGTGGTTTCCAGCTTCATCCTTGTCCCTTCAAAGGACATGAACTCATCCTTTTTTATGGCTGCATAGTATTCCGTGGTGTATATGTGCCAGATTTTCTTAATCCAATCTATCATTGATGAGCATTTGGATTGGTTCCAAGTCTTTGCTATTGTGAATAGTGCCACAATAAACATATGTGTGCATGTGTCTTTATCATAGAATGAGTCTCCCTCTGTTGCCCAGGCTAGATTGCAGTGGCATGATCTCAGCTCACTGCAACCTCCGCGTCCTGGGTTCAAGTGATTCTCCTGCCTCCACCTCCCGAGTAACTGGGATTACAGACATGCACCACCAGACACCACTAATTTTTTTGGTATTTTTAGTAGAAACGGGTTTCACCATGTTGGCCAGCCTGGTTTTGAACTCCTGACTTCAAGTGATCTGCCTGCCTTGGCCTCCCAAAGTGCTAGCATTACAGGCCCACTTTTAGTATTACATTGGGAAACTTCTTAGAAGCTCTTAAAGCATTTCAGTGCTTTCATTCAAGTTTCTCCTCGCACTAGTTGTCTTTTTTCTCTCATTTCTACAAAATCCTCCTCAGCAACAAGAAAAATGGCCTTTATGGTCCATACATGTCTTTGTCTTAACTCTTCTCATCAGACAGCTTTTCCTTTCTACTGCACTGCTTTCACCCCAGACCTTTCTATATTCCCTTTCTTATGAAAAAAAATTAATTAGCCTTTTTTTGTATTTTTCAATTTGAATTCCTCTCCCTTTCATAGAACTGTGAAAATGCAGATCTGTCCCAAGACTACAACATCCTAAACTTTAAACAACAACAAAATCCTCCTGTATAATTTAGGCTGAAGTTAATTTGTAATGTTAAAACTACCAGAATAACCGGTGTTGTTTCCCTCTCGTAGACAAGTCCAGAAATGGAAAATATAAAAGCTCCCACGTGTCAATAAGGTGCCAGGATGTATTATTTATTATTTTTGCTTCATCATTCTCAAAATATGGTTTCCTTCTCCAAGATCTCCTCATTCTCCAAGGTGGCTGCTGAATACACATTCACTTCATCCATATTTCAGAGTAGAAACAAAAGAAATGTGCAAGAGTAAGATAGACGTTACCATGTTTCTAGGAGCCTTTCTAAAAATTTCTTAAAACCTGTTCACTTATATGCTACCATCTCATAACTTAGCCTTATGGCCAAACCAAGTGGCAAGGGAACCTGAGAAAGGTAATCTTTGTGTAGGGTGCATTGCTGAGAGTTCCATTAACTAAGAAAGAAGGGAGGATAGTTCATAAAAGGAGGTAACCAGAACCCTTTGTAGCACTTGCCACAATATAAATGTTTTCATTTTCTTTATGATCATCAGCATTGTGTAGGCAAGCATTTATAAACTCTTTGCACATTCCTAAGTGCTTGATTTTCATTATCTAATATCTAGTGTTTTCCTCACCCCATTCCTAATTTACACATGGAGAAACCAAGAATTTAATGATTATATTGTTTGAGCAAGGTTACAGCTAGTAAGTCACAGGACTTTTTTTAGGACTGTGTAACTGAACGTTCATGCATTTCAACCACTAGACTTTGTTCTGCTTCCCCTTTAGTCAAGACAGGTTTGATGGAATCTAGTCATTTGTAACTTTGAAGTGGCTATCCCAGCCAAGTATCATGAGCCAAATTCTAGATTTGTTTAACTATGAGTATAAAAACCCTAGTGCCCTCATTATAAAGCATTTCCAAGGAAGAAAATGAAAAGATACATCAGTTGAGAAGGAAGAGATCTGTGGTTGAACTTCTTGGCAGTGTATAACAGGTGAATCCAGCTACATGTGGAAAGCAGCTGTTTCTATATAGATGGCCTGAAGAACGTAAACTCATACTCCTGCACGGAGGCTAATATGAGACTGAATATTTAATAATATAATAAACTTAGGTCCTGTCTGCAGTGATGGCAGGTGAGATAATTGATTATTGGTATAAGTAATGTCGGCTGCCCTGATTGTGAGTCAGTATCTAAGCAACTTGTCCAAGACACCAAGTCTCCATGACAAAATGGAAGTATGAAATTTCCACAAACTTGTAGAAGTACAAATACTTGACAGGTTATTAGTCAGAGAATTCAATTAGAGCTAATAGAGGCTTCTTGAAACAAAGGAATGATTAACTTGCCAATGCAAATGTAAACAGAATTCTAATTAGAGAATGCACTCATTGTTTCTCATTTCTTAGATTAAGTCTGCCCTGTTGTGTCTTTAGCTGGGTAAACTAATTTTTCTATCCAACAATGCTAGTGTACAAATGTTCCCCTGTAATTCCATGTAGGCCCAATTTTTGTTAAAATCACAGAGTTTTAAATGCTGTGAAAAACAAACAAGAGTAACATCATGACTATCCCAGCAAAAAAAAAAAAAAAAGTATGCCCTTGTCATTAATTAAAATAACCATACGTATTTGGAAAGATGAGTCTAAGAATGCCATTTCTTCAAGAAATTTTGAGCCAATAAGATTAAAGTACAAGAACTTCATAAGTAAACTATACATTTCACTCAGCACCTATGGCCTAAACTGAACGGGCTATTGCCTATAAGTCACTGCAATGTTAGATCTGTTATTATACCTGTAATATATACACCATATACACCAAAATCCATATACACCAAAAAAACAACTATTCATTTAAGTCAATAAACATGACAGCCCAGAGTTTGAATAGTAATCTTAGGGATTTTCAGTTCTTTGTCTTATTTTTATTATAAATTATTGATGATCTGATATAAGGGATTCAATTTGCAAAAAAGACAGAGGCACAGAAAAGTGAGCAGAGAAGCCATGTCTGGGGCAAAGCAAGAAGCACACACTATTACAGTGACTCTGTTGAGGGCCACTAGTTAGCCTTTGCTGCGTTCACTGCCCTGGCCCTTCCATCATAACCTCAATTGTCTTTTCCCACACTCTTTCTTTCCTCTTCTTAGTCTACACAGTTGAATGATCCCAGTCAAGAGTCCAGTAGTTACAGGATGGGTTTTGGCAAGACTATTTTTCCTTCCTTTTCCAAGGCTTTTCAAAGGAAGCAGACCAGGTGGTTTGCTTCTTTTCTTGCTAGTGACTGGAAAGAACAAGGACAGCAGGAAGCAGAGTAGCTGAGAATACTTCTGATCTTCTTCCATTCATGTGATCCAAAATAGGAAAGCTTTTTATTCTCAAGAATAATGCAATTTTGCTAGTTAATCTCCATGTAAAGTTCCAGTACAGACCGTGTAATTTTAAATAACAAGGCCTAAGACCCTCCATTAAAATAGAAAATGTGTTTATTTCTAAGAGCATGCCATCATATACTATTACAAATGACAGGCTGATTAAAATCTAGTTGCAAACCTGGTATAATGCACCTTTCACGTGGCTCCCCATGAAGACAGTTTAAAAGACCAAGAGAAGGGTTAGAATCAGGGGTTAAAAATCAAGAAAGCATAGAGAGTAAACCTGGAGAAGAGCAGAAGTGGGAAGACCTTTAACACCTGATAAAATAATAACAAAATCTGCAAAGACTTCAGTGTTAATGGAAAGTAAGTCTCTAAGAGATTTGACTTTGTTCAAATGAGACCTCCAGCATTAATGATATACCTTTTCTGCGGTTTTTGCAGTCTGTACTAATTTATATTATCCACTGATTTAGTCAGAGCCCAAGGGAAATGGCAGCATCAACAAGCGACTCCCATCCATTGTGGAAGATGAGGAAGAGGAGGAGGAGGGGGAGGAAGAAGAGGCAGTCTCCCTCTCTCCCATCTGCACAAGGGGATCTTCTTCACGCAACAAGAAGGTTGGAAGCAATAAAACCTACCTGGGCTTAAGCTTAAAGCAACTGGCCTCGGGAACGGTGCCCTTTCACTCACCTATCAGAGTCTCCAGGTCAAATTCCCCCAAAACCCAGCCGGAAATTGACCCCCCCAACCATAATAAAAGGAAAGAGAAGAACTTGAAATTGCAACTTTCAACTTTGAATAATGCTGGACCCCCAGACCTCAGTCCAAGGTAAGAGTTCATATCATATAACTTTCTCACGTGAACGTGGCTGCCTTTTATACAGAGTAGTACCTGCCTTCAGCCTTCTGAGCCTTTCTACTCCACAGATTCCTAGCCTGGAATCCTCAGCTTTTCTGAGTTTTGTGGGCAATTTTTTGAGTGTGTGTGCATGCAGGTTGGGCAAAATATGTTCTCAAAATACTAAATGTTCAGAAATCCTTCTTTACTCCTTTTATTCATTTTGCACTACATATTATGTTAAATATATATTCCTACATTGTGATTTTATGATTTATAGTGAAAATAAAAGAAATGGAACAAATTCCATCAATGTTATCCCCTCAATGCTTGATATTACCAAAAGTTTCATAAGCAACGAGTTGAAATTAGGAGGAAAATGAAATGCAGATTTTTATCTTTCATACTATTCTTGCCTTATTATCAAGGATGGCTAAAACTTAGTTTTATTTCTGGTCTCTTCAATAAGTAACATAGCATGGGTCCATTTTTAATTTCTTAAAAATCACTTTAGAATCCACTAAAGGTGATTGAAAGCATGAAAAATCCTGATTCCGAAGATGTTCAGGGGTAGGCCATGGTGTAGAAAAGCAATAGCCATCATCAAAATCACATAACAGCTGAATAATAATAAATAAAAGCATGAAAAAATATGTATTACTTTTTATGTTTCATGTACTTTGCCAGATAATTTCACATTCACAATTGCATTTAATCTTCTCAGAACCCGATAAAGTAGTTTGTGTTATCTCTATTATAAAGTTGTAAGAAGTGAAACTCAAAGGGTAAATATTTTGTCGAAGATCTCAGAGATATTAAGTATTGAAAGGTGGATTCAAAGTTTGTTTTTCTACTATAAAGCTAGTGACTGTTCTCAAATACTTTATTTTTATTATTTATTTGAACATTCTTTTTCATTAAGATAAAATATTAAGGAAAAGATAAACAAAATAGGTTTAGCAAAAAGTAGGGGGATGATATATTTTCAAGAATTCAGTTGGAGATAATAATTTGAAAATATTGCTTAACTCTTCTTCCTAAGTTTATACTAAAATTAAACATAATAAATTATAAATAGGAAGAGATTGTACTGGAGCTGAGAAAGAAAGGTTTATATACAACATAATCGTACATTTATAAAAAGATTATATATTCCTTTATAGAGAAAATAATATTTTGAGGACATACATCAAAATATTGACTGTAGTAGTAGATTACAGGTGATTTTTATTTTCTGTTTTTTTGTTACCTTTATGTTTAAATTTTCTACAATAGACTTGTATTTTTTTAAAATAATGAGTGGGTTAGATACTATTTACCATGAAAAGAAGACTAAATACTGATTTAAATATAATTATTTAACTCTGACATTTAGAGTTTTCTCTAAGTCTAGAGTAGAGGTGTAATCAAATTTATTTTCTGTGATGCTAAGGGTTAAAAGCTGGAGAGCAATGATTTAACATGAATTTAGGTAAGAGGACTTTTGTACCGTACCTTGAAGTTTTGAATCTGAGAATAAGTAAAAGAGCCTCTGTCTACAACAGTAGTGTGTGATAAAAAATACAATGTGATATAAAATTGTGAGCTACACATATACTTTTAAATTCTCTAACAGCTACATTTTTAAGCATGATAAAAGTGAAATTAATTTTAATAATATATTTTATTTGACTGAATATGTTCCAAATATTATTCTAAATTTGAACAATATAAAAATAGTGAAATAATTTACATTTTTTAACCATATTCTTCAAAATCCAGTGTGCATTTTATTCTTACAGCACATCTCAATTTGCACAAACCACATTTCAGGTACTCAATAGCAATATAAGGCTAATGGTTACTATACTGAATAGCTCAGCTCTAGAGTATCTAGAATTTAGAAATTTAACATAATATCTTTTAACTCTTTAAAAATACTGGAATCCATGAATATGAATCCACAGCCAGTCAATTTCCTTTATTTTAAGTAGGATTGTTGATGGAATTGAAGATGGAAACAGCAGTGAAGAAAGTCAGACTTTTGATTTTGGCTCTGAACGAATCAGATCAGAGCCCAGAATTTCTCCTCCTCTTGGAGGTAAGATCTATATTTAGTCTTCTCCTAAGGTACAACATTTCTTATTAACTTGTAAATGTTTGCTATGGGCATTTTTTTTTTGCTTTCATGTCCTTAGAATATTCTCCCTGTCATAGAACCTTGCCAATACCATTGAATAATTTGACATGAGTTTATGCCATTTCCAAGTTAAGATGTCATTTGTGATCATTTCTCTGTCCAGATTGGATGAGCTGCCATTTAGCAGCCAAGGTAACTGATATGCCAGGAGACTCAAATTTCTGCTATTCATCAGAGGATAGTCATGTTTTACTATTATAAATTTAGATTAATCCATAAAAACATTATCTAGAGGAAATGCTATGTTGATTGTGCACTGGAAAAAACATTGGTTATATTTAACCAATTTATTCAGTGTGAGGTTATATACTTGCAGTTTTCCAGAGGATAAACAACTTCAGAAAGATATAAGCATGTTGGAAATGATGGAGAACTATGTGATGTGCTAACCTTTAGTGATGGTGAATTAATGTGAAGATACCTCCAACTCTAGCCCAAATCCCTCTCTTTACTTTTCAATCTTGACTTTGTTGCTCGTAAGAGGGATTCTGTCAACAAGACAAATAAAATGACAAATAAACTCTAAAGAAGACACACCTGTATATGATAAAAAGAGAAAAGTGAACATGTGTTGAATAGGCAGAGACAATCCAAAACAATTACCAGCAAACTACCTAATGCAAGGCCAGCAATCCTCACCCAACCTCCCCTTCCCTTCCCACCAAGTTCTAAAATCCTTGTATTAGAATGTCTTGGTAATTAGCAAATCCCTTTATGAACAAAGCCAAGCCCAAGAAAGACATTTGAATGTACAGTTCTGGAGATGTTTCTCTGGTAGAATACCAGCATTTCATCTGAATCAGTAATTCTTTCCAGCACTCATCATCTTCTTGGGAAACTAAGGGATACTTATGAAATTCCTTGATTGGGAGTGTGAAGTGAGGAGAATGCAAAAGCATAAGGAGTACAGTCTTGATTTATTGATTTAATTGACTTACATATGTTGATATTACTGTGCTTGGACCAAGGAGCGAAGAAATCGTAGTTATCATCAAACTGGTATATTTGCAATAAAAGCCTGTTGACACCCCAATTGGATGTTTACCTTTTTGGTTCAACTAGAGACAATGCACAGAAACTCACCATTTCATCCACATATTTCTAGTCCTACCACTCTCTTAGCTTCCTCCTCTTCCTTAGCCTATCACCGACCCCTACGCTTACGCATTCAAGCAACAAGTTTTCTGGAAGCAACTTCCAAAATATCTTTTAGTTCTCTCTAAGACTTTCTACCATTACTGCTACCACTCCTTCTCTAGCTATATCTATCTCTTGCTTGCATTGCTACCAAAGTCTTTTCTTTGACCTCACACTGTTTTCCATGCAAAGTGAATTTTATTAATTCAAATTTATTTGTATTACTCTATTCCTATGCTTAAAACCCTAATATGGCTTTCTATTGCCCTTAGTATGAAATTCAAACCTATTGCATAATTACTATATATAAGTTATTTTACTTTTTTAGTAGAGACGGATCTCCCTATGTTGCCCAGGCTAGTCTTGAACTCCTGGGCTCAAGGAATCCTCCTGTCTCAACCTCACAAAATGCTGGGATTACAAGCATGAGCCACCATGCCTGGCCTACTTTTTAAATGTTTATTTTTCCTGCTCGATTCTAAGCTCCATGAGTGTCAACATATTTTCTTTATTGGTTGCTATCTACTCTAAAAGAGGGCTGGCCTATTGTATATGAGCTTCAATCATTCGTTGAATGAATGGATTATCTCTGCAAGATATGTCTGCAAAACAATTTCTTATTACTCTATTTCAGACTGTTTTGAATTACTTTTCTTCCCCCACCAACAAATTTTCTCCTCATAATTGACCAGAATTAGGATGGTCTTATCTGTCAAATCTTTTCCACTCAAGCTGGCACTGACTCACCTGTACTCTTGTCCCTGACAGAAATAAATATATTTGGAAAAGCAAAGTAGAGAAAGTGGAGAAGAAAAACTAAAAACTGGGAGAAATTACCCTTTAGAGTGATGCAGAAAGAGAAAGGCAACCTGCAGTGGATATTAGTATCTGATATATATGTGGGAGGAAAATATGCTCATGGGCACAGGAATCAATGTTTAGAATGGAACAAGAGAAGAAAAATAATATCCCTTTTCTATGGCTTTAGCACTGACTATGATACAGTTTTAAACAATGGTCAAAGAAAAGAAAATGTGCCATCTTGGAACATGGTGGTGACTGTACTCGGGGAAATGGGGTGTTTACAATGGACACATCCAGTTGCTGTGGGTGCAATCACCACCATGATGTGTGCCCAGAGAGTATATCTGGTGCCATCCAGAGGAATACAAAAAGCTTGCCTGATCCCCAAAAGACAGTACAGTGCACAGACATCAGAAAAGGTTAAAAGTGATAGCGTGTACATTCTTTCATATTCTAATTGCCTCAATCCTCAAATATGAGGTTTATTCCTGAAGGACTCATTGTGTGTGTGTGTCACTTTTCAGATCCAGAGATTGGAGCTGCTGTTCTCTTCATCAAAGCAGAGGAGACCAAGCAGCAGATAAACAAACTCAACAGTGAGGTATGGAGCTCTTTCTTTGGTCATGCTTAAATGGTAAGAGGAGATATAAATCCTAGTTACTCGCAGAAGCAGTGTAATACAGTAGTTACAAGCATGCATTCCAGAATGAGACCACCATGGGTGAATCCCTGCTCTGCCTCATGTAAGTTGTGTGACCTCTGACAAGTCACTTACCTTCTCTCAAGCTCCACTTCCCCATGTGTAAGAAGGGAAGAATAATAATGCCTGCCTTATGGCCGCTTGTGAAATTAAATAAAATAATCTAGGTCAATCATTTAGCATAAAGTGTCTTAGATATATGCATATCTGGTTTAATTGGTAAGTTTTAAACTTTTTTGTGACCTTCCATTTTTAATGAGTTAAAGCAAGGTCACAAGTTCACAGAAGAATGCTGTTTCTCAGTGTAGTCAAATGGCCTGAACTCTGTTCTTTCCTCTGACTTGTATTTGCTTGTGTCACCTTGGGTACTTTACCTCTCTAAATCTTACTATCTGTTCATTTTTAACAGTTTTATTGAGGTATATTTATGTATCATAAAATTTGTGCATTTCACCAATACAATCCAGTGAGTTTTAGTAACTTTATTGAATCCATCATCTATGTATCAGTTTTAGGATATCTTTTCTTCCCCCAATAAGATCTCTTACACTCATTTTACAGTTAATCTCTATTCTTATGTCCAGCCCTGGGCAACTACTTATCTACTTTTTATTTCTATAAATCTGCCTTTTCTGGCAATTTTGTAGAAATAAATACAAAAATAAGATAGTTTCTTGATTACTGTCTTAATTGGGGCCTCTCATAAAAATGAAATAAAACAAGTTCTGAGACTATATGGGTGCAAATAGTTTATTTGGAAAGTGATACAGGAAGTATAATTAAAGAATAGAGAAGTAAGACAGAAAAGGATGGAAAGCAAAACAGAAGGATGTGTTAGTGAGACAGTTAAACTTGTAAACAACTGGGGCTCAATCCCACTGGAGACCTCTGAGAGACTATGTAGGACAATTCAGAATTACTCAACCAAGGAGCAAGGAAAAGTGGAGTTGAGGCTCTTCAGGCAGGCCCGAAGAAAAAAAAATTGCTCAGGCGAGAATATGCAGCAAAACCTGTGCCTGTCTTTGGTGACCAGGGTAGACCCAGGCAAGGGCATGTGGGCAGGGACAGACAGTGCAATAGAATCCTTTTCTAGAAGTAAAGTCTTATTAATAGTTTATTTGATCACACCTTGGGGAAAATGTAATCACGTGATGGTACTGATGAGATTTATGAAAAATGAAGTTCATATAATCAGCTTCCAGTTATCTGTAATAATGGCAGACTGAGTAGCTTGTCATAAAATCTGCAGGTTTCTCTTAAACCTGTGTTTCTTCAGCTTCGTGGAGATTTATGTTTTACTACCATCTCCCTTCTGCACCTGCCCTCTCTGGAGCCGAGATTGTTGCTAATAAGAAGTAAGAGAGCTGAAGGACAGACTAACAAGGCAGAAAAGGAAAACTAGATGGTCCACTAACTGGCTTGAAAAGACTTAAATCACAAAGACTCAGCCATGCACTGGATCACCCAAATAACCTTAGTTAAAACAAAAACAAAACAAAACAAAAAAAACACCGAAACCCAAAACAAAACTAATCCAACTCCCTGTTGGAGAACTGGATGTTAACCTTCTGTTGAACAGTTTCCCTTCAAATACTGCTCTTAGCAAACACCACCCATCAATACCATTTGAATTCTTTCCTCTCATATTTGAGAAGGGCATTTAATAATTTTAAAAACTGACTGACCTACATCTTAGTTCAAATATTAGAGTTAGTGATTCTTCTGAGAAAAAATGTCTATATGTTCACCTTTAGGAATGTAGACAATTTTTCCAAGTTACGGCTGTAAATCCACACAGTTTGTTATTTTCCTTTGACAATGTGAATCAGGGGTAGATCCATTAACAAAAAAAAAAATTACCATTTTAAAAACAAAATATCTTCCCAGTATGATCCTGTATTCACAATTTCTTTTTTTTAATTATACTTTAAGTTCTGTGGTACATGTGCAGAACGTGCATGTTTGTTACATAGGTATACACGTGCCATGGTGGTTTGCTGTACCTATCAACCCGTCATCTACATTAGGTGTTTCTCCTAATGCTGTCCCTCCCCTAGCCCCCCGAGATGACATACATCTTTTTATCTTGTCAAACATTTAAATAAAAAGGGAAAGATAAAATATCAAGGTCCAACTATTCTTTCCCAAAGAATTAGGTTTTCCATAAAGGAAAATAACTGATTTATTCATGGTTGAAGCTTAAGTAGAAAAATCTTATCCTTCACACATAATTTAATTTATACACAGTTTTGACCCTTTGGATAGTGCATAAAAACCCAGTAAGATGGGCAGAATAAAAATACAAATGGACTTCAAACTGTAAAATTATCCCTCTTCTAACCTATTTTTCTCTTCCTCATCTTTCCTGTAAAATGATAGTTTATATAGAAAAAAACTTTTTAAAAGTCCAAGCCTAATTTTACCATTTTGCCTATTTTCTACTACAACATATGTCATCATTTGATTGCTTTATTCTTTGTTTTTGCTATTATTTGGTTAATAGCAAGCAAGAGAAGAATTGATAATAAATGTGGGATGCACTGCATGAAAAAAACTCTGCCACCAAAAAGACAACCCAAAATATGTGTGACACATGCCACGCAGACTGTGGGGCTTTGTGTGAGGTGTCAGAGTGCTGCAGAATCTCCATTCTGATATTTGTTTAGAGACTTAAGACATAAAGAAACTGTTCATCAGTGTGTACATTTCATAATCATAATCTGCAGGCTAAATACAGAACTAAAATCTGAAAAGGAATAATCTTGGTAATTACCTACATTCACAGAATAGTTAGGAGAGTTTAAAAGATGTGGGGCAGCTGCTAATATTAGAACGCTTTGACCACACTGCCATTGCTTTACAGCATAGTATGAAATAGTGCAACTCTAAGGAAACTCTTTGAAAATTACAAAAATGTCACGATAGGGGCCATGGGCTGTGTAAGTCAAATGCTCCACTTCTGAAAAGGTTTGTAGGTGAAGGTTAGAGTGCATTCTCATTTCTGAAATCTGGCTGACCCAGAAAGATACAGAGGCAAAGCTTACCAGGGGAGACTGTGTTCTGGCACAGCAGGCAGAAGGCATAAAACACACTATGGAAGAAAGAGAATTCACTCTGGAAAGAGGCAAATATTTAGATTCCTATTCTGTGATTTCAACAAGGTGTTTACTTTTCCTAAGCTTAGATTTGTCCTCTATTAAATGATAATAATAGAACCTGTAATCGAGGATTGTTGTGAGAAGTTAGTATCATATGTAAAGCCCTGAGCACAATATCTTCCCTTAGTAAGTGGTCAATAAATGTTGATTCCATCCTCATACAAGGTTATGCTTTGATTCAACAAACGGTGACTCTCATATAAGCACCCTCTTTCTACCTAACAGTGCCTAGTAGAGTAATAAGTGAGAGAGGATCAATGTTTATAGAATAAAATGAAAATGAATGGACCTAAGAAGAACATATTTGGTTATGAAAATCACTATTTTCACCTGAGACTTTCTTTTTGCTATAAACATACTCAATATGAAATTAGAATAGAAAACGAAATGACAGATTAATGATATTTCAAAGCATCTTAACTAGTTTGATTGTAATTGTGCTACTGTATTATTTTAAAAAAACACTTATTCTGTAAGACTTATGGATTGAGTAGCAAATAGATTCATATACTAGTTTAACAATGTTTAACCATTACCTGATATTACAATAAACATATAATTGGCAAAATGATAATAAAAACCAGACGAAAAACAACCGGCCAAGCTTAACAGAAAGGTAAGCATAGCCATATCTGCATTTATAAAATGAGAGAAAACAGGTAGCTTGTTAATTCATCCTTACTCACCCAAGCGTGCTTTGATTTAAATACTCTACTTGCTGTATTTTATCATTTTATTTTGTGTATATGTAAAGGGGTCAGAGTTAATATTAGGTGATTTTAATCCATCTTGAATCTTAAACATACTAAGGAGAATAAAATGTGTAACATGCCTAAACAAAAAAAAAAAGCTTTGTAGAAACATAGCAACTTGGATTAATTGATTATTGAGGCTGAGAGGTCTCACAATCTGCAGTTGGCAAACTGGAGAACCAAGAGATCTGATGGTGTAGTTCCATTCTGATTCTGAAGTCCTAAAAACCAGGAGAGCCAGTAGTGTCAGTTCCATTTCAAAAGCCAAAAGGCTTGGGACTCAAAAAGAGCTGATTTTTTTTTTTTCAGTTCAAGTCCAAAGCTAGGGAAAGACCAATGTTTTAGCTCAGTCAGGCAGGAGGAGTTTCCATTTACCTAGACTTTTTGTTCTATTCAGACCTTCAACTGATTGGATGAGGCCCACCCACATTAGGGAGGGCAGTGTGCTATATTCAGTCTACTGATTCAAATGCTAATCTCATCCAGAAACACACTCAAAGACACACCCAGAATAATCTACCAAACATCTGGGCACCCCATGACCCAGTCAAGCTGGCATACAAAATTTACTATCACATCCAACAAATGTCTTCCGTTTGTCAGTCCAGTGGCTTCCTTTACAGTTGAAGTCATTGGCCTGTTTCAATGTCTAAACTGCTTTGATGGGAATAATTATTTTCCCCTTTAGCGATATAATAATTCTTTTTAGGCTCTGATTGGATCTAAAATTTTTTTAAAATTTTCCCATAGCAAAAGATTTGTCATGGTTTTCTTTGGGAGATAAACACTTTCTCAAACTCCAGCATTTAGAAAGTATTTCAGTTTTACCCTTTACAACTTGGTATAGTGTAAGTTATACATATATATGTATATGTGTGATGAGAACCAATATTTGAGAGAGCTGAGTTCAATTACTGAGGCTCACTACTTTGCTGGGAATCTGAGTGATAATGGGGTTGTTTCCTATGACACATTAGCACGTTGTTAACTTTAAGTGATATGAGAAGCCCATTCCTATCAACTTGGGCTCTAGCATTTTAGAGACCAAGCTCTTATTGCTATTGAGTCCAAAAGAAAGGCCTCTTTTTTTAGGAATGACTGTGTTTGCATTACATTTCATAATTGGATAATAGGTCAGTCATATACTTTAAAAATACATATTACAGAAATGTCCTTATATGCACTATTATCCTAAGGCTTTAGAGAAAATTATTTTATATCATCACTACAACCTAAAGGTTAGATTTCAAATTTAATTTTGTAATATCAGGATCTTTTAGCTTTATTTTCTCATTTTCAACTCCTCAAAAAGTCCAGTTACTGTTTCTAACATATTGAAGAGTCCCACCATTATCAGATAAGCACTGTTATAAGATAAATTATACTGAGGTAACAAACTCCAAATTGATTAAAATTTATTTCTCGTTCAAGCAAAATGCCTAACACAGGTCAGCAGAAGAGGCTGCACCATCTGGAATGTCACTGCTTGGCTGTTTTCCATTTGAAGTGTGGAGCACAATTGTTCGGTTTGAAAGATAAACACATCATTTCTGTCGGTATTTTATTAACCAGAACTAATTCCATGGGCACAGTTAATTTCAATGGGAAGAGAAAGTGTAAGCTTTTGTATATCCCAAAAGAAATAGAAAACTGGATACTGGCAAACACTAATAATATCTACCATAGCACCTAAAAGCTAATAGGAAAATTTTGTTTCTCATTTAATTTTGCTCAAAATTCAATTCCAAATATCCCCCAATTAAGTGTATTATATATTATCAAAGTAAAAAAATACCAGCAATGAAAGGCCTTCCACTGGAAAACAGAGAAAGAATCTCAGTGTTGTCTAGGTTATACTTGACAAAGCTAATAGATTAATGAAATCTCCTTGAGTCAAAGAGATGGAATAGTAAGAGAGGCTGTTTTTTATTTAAGAGTTGCTTTACTACTTTTCTAAATGCCTACAGAAACAGGATACTACTAATATTTCACATAAGGAAACATGCATGAGTAATATCTTATGGTAAAGTTGATTCTTTAGTCCTCTGAATTAGTGTTGCCATTATATCTTTTCATTGACAATTGAGTCAGCTGAAACACACTGACAGAATTGTCAGGTCATTCCAAGATTTATCTATATAGGCTTTTTACTTCTTCATCCTGATCATATATAGTTCTTGATCATCAATTTTCAAAGCAAAACATAAACAAAGACTGTACATTCACTTTTTGACCTAGAACGACAAAATTCATTTAACTGCTGGCAAAACCAACAGTTTTTCCTTTAATTTTTAGATACGTGTTATTGATGTTAATACTATGTTTTGTGGACATAGGTTTTTAACCTGGAATGTTTCCAACTAATTTATGCTTTATAGAACTCCTTTTGGTTATTTTCCAGTTCTTAAGCCTGTATAAATAGGCAGATTTATAACTCTCATGAGAATTTTACTGACTTTAAAAAATTCTAAATAACAATGTGGATCTCTCAAAAGAAAAAAAAAAATGTATGCCATTCAGAAAGCTTCTCCTGTGAGGTGTGGATTTAAAATGCATGTAACTTTTGGAGACTGGTTGTTTTCGTCCTCTTTGCCTGTGATTGCTTATAGATAGGACTCTTCTCATCTTTGAATAGAAGGACTAAATGGATATATCAGTAAGGGCCCAAGTAAAAACCAATGTTACATTCCAAATGGGCAATTTTAGCATGTTGAATTAAAAGGTTATTTACAAAGAAGTTAGTGGAGTATAGGGAAACCACAAGGGGTAGAACCACCCCTCTTGATAATAACAACAGAAGTTCACCACAAGTCCTAGGTCAGAAGGGGCCAGAGTAGAGAGCAGTTACAGAAACATGAGTTAGAGAAGGCTAGGTGGAAAAGGACAGTTGTCAGAAGCTGTGCTCTTTTGTTTTGTAGTGACATAGTGACTACAGTTAATAACAATGTATTGTATATCTGAAAATTGCTAAAAGAGTAGATCTTACCACAGAAAAAGTGGTAAGGATGTGAGGTAACAGATATGCTAATAAGCTCAACTTAGTCATTCGACAATGTATACATATATCAAAACATCAAGTAATATAACATAAATATATATAATTTTTATCAATTTAAAAAATCAAAATAAAAAAGAAATTTAAAAATATATTGGGGCTAAGGAGCTGTCTGTAGAGCATGAACTAGCAGCATTGGCATCAACTTGAGCTTATTAGAAATGCAGAATCTCAGGCCCCGCCCAGGACCTACTGCATCTGAGTATACTCTTTGTCTAAATCCCCAGATGATTCCTATACACATTAAAGTTTGACAAGCACTGTTCTATACAACCAGTATTCTGAGAGCAGACAAACTTTCATTTGGTGTTTACTGATAGCAGTAAAGATCCCTTAGCCAGACAGCAATTTGAATACTAATCAAACTTTGTTACAGAAACCAGGAAAACAGATGACAAAAGCAGTCAAAGGGTTGATAAATAATAGATTACCATGGTACAGCTGAAGTAATGTCCAAAGGCCTGAGCTTGCAGAAACTCAACGAAGCCATTGAATCACTTTCAAGACTCTAATTGGTCATTTTGTATTGGTAATGCTAGACTTGTAATTCTTCCCTAATTATAATTTAAGAGACATCGGCTGCACCTGCAAAAGTAAAACCCTGGTTAGTAGTCCTGTGTGACCTAGAACAAGCCACTTCACCTTCCAACATTCTAGTCTCTCCAGCTGTAGACAAAGATTTACAACTTCTATTAGTAATGGGATTGAGGTCCTCATATGGATGAAATGTATGCAAGTGCTGAGTATGATTATTATTTTAGCTGACAGATAAAAAGACTATCACTTGTTTTGAATGCTTTGTAAAGCAAAAGACACAAGAATGAAATTTATGCCAATCGTCTTTTTTGTTTTGACTGCTTATGGAGTTTGTTTGAACATGTCTGAATCTTATGATAAATATGCAACATAACAAAGGATTAAACGAAAAACCATTTAATTTGCCAAATCATAGCTTGTAAAAATGTATATGTATTAGTAGTGGGGCAGGGGAGGGTTGGTATAATTAGGACCCCTTAGGAAAATTGGGTCTAGCAGGAAAATGTCTACATGTTTGGCAAAAATTGAGTGACGGGTCAAGAACTCTTCAAGCTAAGAAGATTATGTCAACAGATGCATTCCCCATCTGCTCACTGAATGCACAAAAATGGAAATCACATTTTTTCTCTGCCTATCAATGGAAGTTCCAGTTATACTCAAAGCGCAAGAATTTCACACCCATCACGCCAATAGCCAAGATGGAGAAATATAAAACGTATGTAAAATGAAGTAAAGCTATTTTATATGATATTATATGTCATTTTATGTGAAATGAAAGGTATGGTCACAGACACTTTTTCTCTGGTCTGCATTAGAAACTCATACTTCTATTCCCAAAAGGCACAATCAAACCACACACCAGAACAGTAAATCTGTGTTTACACCAAAAAGCACATAATCTAACTGTGGACACTGACAACACATGGTGTTATTGGAATAATAGGTCACCAGTACCGCAGATAGATTATTTAAGCCATTTAGTAACACAATGTTTTGAAAGCTCCCATTTTGAAGTGCTGGGACTTCCATGAGATGTGGATATTATATGAAACATTCTTACCTGCTAGAGATATACTGATACTTCTTTATCTTTCAGTGATATTTAGGGGCAATTGATGAAAATGAGTTACTTAAGTTCAATTGAAAATAACAAAAAGTCATAAGAAATTCACCATGCAATTCATTATTCATTGAATTATTCATGAATCAACAAAGATTTGTAGAGTTCTATTATGTGGCAGGATTTTTACAGGAGCTTGACTACTGTGAAGAGCAATAAATACATGTAGTAGCTGCCCTACCTGCCCCCCAGCTCCACATTGGTCCTTATTCAATTATGATCAAAACCAGGCTGCACATCCCTACATTTTGGCTCACACATCCTTTACAGAGAATTTTTAATCCATTTGAATGCAGTTGCTCAAACTTTGGACTTGGAATACAGAACCTTAATCTACAATTTACAATGGCATCAATTATTGCTGTTTCTACTTGCTACTGCAACAATCCATGCAAAGCAATGCTAAAAATTCGACTTTTTCTTCTGATATTAGTTATGTAAAATTGTTACAAGGAATGGCTTATCTCTCCATGCTAAGGCAGAAGAATAGTTACAGAGATAACGGTAGTTTCTATTTTCTTTAAGCTAAATACTTTCTGGATTAGGATTCCCTGCCTTGCAGAAGTTCTCTACCAAGCTTAGTGCCTGTGTCACAAATCCACTATCAAATTGAGCCACCTGGAATTCTGACAAGAAACCACTTATATGGGGACTGAAGTTTTATATCTGTTATATTATTTAATCCTCACAACAAGGCCCTTATGGAAATATGACACAGAGGAGGGTGAGAAGTAGCATTACACCAATAAAGCTGATTAAACATGAGAGGAGTAAACCAGATAGTCTGGAAATGTAGGGCAACAATGACTATTTCTTTTTTTTTTTTTTTTTTTTTTGAGACAGAGTCTTGCTCTGTCGCCCAGGCTGGAGTGCAGTGGCGCGATCTCGGCTCACTGCAAGCTCTGCATCCCGGGTTCACGCCATTCTCCTGCCTCAGCCTCTCCGAGTAGCTGGGACTACAGGCACCCGCCACTACGCCCAGCTAATTTTTTGTATTTTTAGTAGAGACGGGGTTTCACTGTGGTCTCGATCTCCTGACCTCATGATCTGCCCGCCTCGGCCTCCCAAAGTGCTGGGATTACAAGTGTGAGCCACCGTGCCCGGCAACAATGACTATTTCTAAACCAACAGAAGTTCTGAGGAAACCTGGATACAGCAGAAATAGAAAAGCTGTGGTAGTCAGTGATTCCCTTCTCAGGGGTATGGAAGGATCAGTGTGTGGATTATCATGGCCAGTTGGCAAGTCAGTTGTCACGTAGGTTTTTATTCATGACAGGAGATGTTTAACAAGAGCAAATGCATTGCCTGCAAAACATCTAATGATTTGTGTGGTTAATGCATGATGCTGGGAGAATAGACAAGGGAGGAATCTTTAGGTGCTTCAAAGTTTTGGATACAAAACTGTACCACTTGGAAGCACAGATGGTGTTTTCATCACTTCTTGTTTTTAACAGTTGGGATTCTGGAAGAGATAGAGAAATCTTGGATGTGAACAATTGGTTATGCAGATGGTGATGGTAAACTGGTTTAGCCAACACTTTTAAATTCCAGGCTGATGGATTCTTATCCATGGAAGAATAAGAAGGAGAAAGGGGAAGAAAAAAGAGGAAGAGGGGAAAGTGGATAAAGAAAATGTAAATTAATAAACAAATAAGAATGTATATTGTTATGTTTCCTTTATGCACTGTCTTTATAAATAGAAAGAATCTGAAGGCCACATCTACAATAGCTATCCAGAGAAGCAATCAGGGATGCAAAATGTTTGCCAAATTTCAGTTGATAAACAACTCTTAATGACTTAATGGAATTCGTCACTTGGCATTCATAATGTAGTTATGAGATCTAGGAATCAGTCACTGGGGGAAATTTCCCAGAGAATTAAAACTACACATGGAAATCAAGTTTATGCTGGGACAGATGACAAAGCAATAAGACAAGTGAAATCCAGTAGAAACCTTGGCCAACAGAGACATATTTCTACAATTATGAAGGAAACACAATAAGGGAAAAGAGATTCTTAACAGTAGAAATACCACCTGCACTTAAAATGAAGGGATAGTCAAGGCTTTGGTTTAGGAAAGTTGTATATATGAATTCTAACAGTCATACCTACTTTTAGTATATATACTTGGAATGAAGATGGCCAGTTTCAGCTTTTCCAATACAATTTTATATCAGGCAACTTTCCCCTAAAATATTTACGGTAAAATCATGATATAAAATAATATCAGAATCAAAGGCAATATAACAACCAAAAGTCCTTCAAAATGGAGGTATTGTATTTATTTTTACATTCAAGATTTGCTGAGTGCATGCTGTATTCTAGGCACTGCCTTGAGACCAGGAGATACTGAGATAACAGTTTCTACCCTCAAGAAACTCAAAGACTGGTTGGTACAGTCTCATGTGATGCAAAGTGGTCAGGGCTAAAACTGCTATGTGAGTGTCAATAAGCCAAAGAAATGCTCTGCTGAGAAAATTAAGTATTAAAAGAAGTTTGAAGGAGAAGATTTTCTTGCCAGACAGAGAAGGGCAGAGGAGAAGAGCCCGCAGTCAGAAGGAACAGCATGCACCAGGGCAGTGAGGGGTAAAGGTCACTGTATCTGATGGTGTGCAAGGGAGAAAATGCAGGACATGGAGCCATTAAAAAATAAAGTGGGGCTTGTGAAGGGCTTTGTATTACCGCTCAAAAAGATTGTATTTTCTAATATGAGTGTCAGAAACATTTAAATATTTTATGCTGCTGTTGAGGTAAGTGGGAAAACTTTGGCTCATTTGATCAGAACGATTTTGTTTGTTTTAATTGACATATCTCTTTTCAGTTAAGTTGTATTTTGAAGACGTATCTTCTTTTTTAATTATACTTTAAGTTCTAGGGTACATGTGCACAACGTGCAGGTTTGTTACATATGTATACATGTCTTCTTGAGTGGACAGAGCTTGTTCACAAAGTAGCCCCAACAATCCTTTTTTAGCAAATGCGTGTCTTCTTACCATGCTATGGAGAAGTACTTGAGCCACCACCCTCAGATAGTAGAAACACTGCATTCTTTGCCTTCAACATTTGATCAAGACTGAGGTCTTTCCTGTTTTAGAATAAATTTTGATAGCAAGCACAGCAGGAAGCAGTAAACAAAAATGCAGTAAAACTCGATGGCATTTTCTGTGGCAGTATGTTGTCACCTTTACTGTCACCACAGTCTCTACTTCTAGGAAATGCCATCTCTTCTGTGACAGCTGGCTTTGTCATGGTAAAAAGAGAGATCCCTTACTTAACACAATTAATTCCCTCATGCAACTTTAATAAGGTTCAGGGGTGTATCCCCAGAGACACAGTGACAGGAATCTTCCCTAACACAAATTGATTATTTCCCTCTAGAGTTAAAGAAACCTCTGTTACCTTGAGTTACTTTTAGTTCAAGCTAGGATAGTAATTTGTTTTCTGAAAATGTTAGTGCTTGTTTATGTTCCTGGATCCTGTCAAGACTCTGGATTCCCATTCTAAGTTCATGGCCTCAAAGTTGTGGCAAATGCATGGTAAACCAGGCACAGAAAGACAAATATTGCATGTCCTCACTCATATGTGGGAGCTAGAAATGTATTTCATGGAGGTAGAGAGTAGAATGATGATTACCAGAGGCTGGGAAGGGAGAGGTTAGGATGAAGACAGGTTGGTTAATGGGCACAGAAATACTGTTAGATTAAAGGAGTAAGTGCCACCATTTGACAGCATAGTAGGGTGACTATAATTAACAATAACTTATTGTATATTTCAAAATATCTAGAAGAGAAAATTTGAAATATTCCCAACACAAATTGATAAATATTTGAGATAGTGGTTATACTAATTATCCTGATTTGATAATTACACACTGTATTCATATATAAAATATCACATGCATCCTATAAATATGTATTATTATTATATATCAGTAAAAAAAAATGTGTCTATGCAAAGGTATTTCAATCATGGAAAAACATGTTTATTTTGAAAACTAGAAAAATAGTTCATCAGAAACATGTCTATTAACATATTACCCTGAGGCAAACTATTTTTGCATTCATATAGTTTGCTATGAAGATATTTTACGGTGTTTAATCAGTCTCCTATATTTTTAGAGATGACGCTGTTTACTTAATGCTGAATTAACATTTCACACAGCTTTTTACTCATGAGGCTACCTTTCTGTGTCATTGTGCTCTTTACATGTTCTGACTACATTAGGAAAAATCTCTCAATGCATTCTTAAGCAATATTTCTTTTTCCACATGATAATATTCTATAGCAGAATGAATACCAAACTTAGAAGTCCTAAATTCTAGACTGAAGACTGTCATTCATGAAATAAGTGACCTTAAAAATGTCCTTTCACCTCTGAGTCTTATGGCTCCCATTTTACAAGTTGAGAAATAATAATACATCCCTGCCTTTCTTAGCACTGTTTGTAGATCCAATAGGGAAAATGTTCCTGAAAGCACACTGTATAAATTTACAAACATACAAACATTTATTGAATAACATAATTGATGATGTGCCTAAAATTCAAACTTATTCTTCAGAGACTGTGCCTTTATTTAATTCTCAATAAAAGGTCAATTCAAAGCATTTTTATTGGGAAATGAACTAATGTAGCCCTGGTGAGTTTCATACAGGAATTTAGCTTGGGCAACATATATGAATGGATGGCTAATGTGCCTCTTTAACCATCTCATTTAGTGGCAGCCTTGTCTTCTGAAATTATGATACAAGAGTTAATCACTTTAAGATGGAACCCTTGTGAATGTAGGTAGTGCAAAGATCCTGGGGTAATGATTTAAGTGTGATTCATGTGCTTTAGAATTGAAGCTTGGCATGTAATGAAATTGACAACCTGTAGTGAAGATTTCAAAGCATATTGAATTTTTCTCATATTCATTGTTTCACTTCTTAAATGTGAGTCTGAGAGATGTTGTTGTCTTCAGAAGTTTTAGATCTGCTGAAAAGCCTGGACGAGTAGTCAGTTGAATCCCTTGAGTTTCATGCCAGCAGCAGGGCAGAAATACTGTTGGCCTGGCAATTTCAAGGCAGGTGTTACCAGTTGGTTGCCCAAACCATGGAAAAACCTCCTTCTGGCCTTTTTAAATGCCTGACTTTGAACAGTGTTATCTCCTGATGGACCTGCCAGGGAGAATTAGTTTCAGAATGCACTCACAGTAAGTAGACTGAATTAAGTTGCTGGATGAATTAGGAATATGTACTTAAATGTTGAAGAATGTCTGCCCAAAACAGCAGTCTTGAATGAATCTTCAGGTCAATGAAGTTGAACTACCTCTGTTTCCTGATTATATAGAGCCCATAGGTTCAGCTGCTTCTATTAGCATTTTGTGGTTCGTGATAGTAAAATAAAGTCATCGAAAGTCCTTTATAAAATACAAAGTATTATAGCAATGAAGGCAAAATATTACATTATGTTAGTATTATGAATCTAACCAAAGACTAGAAAATATATGTGTGTGTCCTACTTTCTGAAATATGTTTTCCTCAATTTGAAGAATACAAATCTTTTAGAAAAGCTACATTTCAGTGAAATTCAATTTTCTGGTGGTCTTCCATCATTAAAATACTGATGTGGTCATTAGGAAAATAAATTCTCTAATGAATGTTATATGCATTTTAAGTATAAAATGAAGACTCTTCAATGGTTCTTAAGTGTTTGGGGGCCATGAAAGCTAAATGTCTCACCTAGAAAACTGAATGAAGCACCTACAACACAATCGGTTGTTTTATAATTCCATGGGGTTTCGGGTTCACTGATGGGTTCCAGGACTCTCAGATGCCCTGCAGTGCTTATCTCTACTTACCCATCTTGCAGGTCTTTTTATTTCTTTCCAACTCTCATTCCATAGCTTTCCCTTTTTCTGCAAACTTTCTCTGTAGCAAATCTGGTATGAGTTCTTTTGTAGCATCCTCACCGTTACTGACGGCCACTTTGTCTCTGGCCTATAATAAGCATAGGCTTCAACCAGAAATGGCAAGAGTGAGACCTACCATTCACTAGGTGTCTACTCCAAATAGGTAGTAGTGCTTAGTGTGCTGAGTGCTTTACATGCAATATCTGCCACTCCACATTGTTTTGAAGTGTCCAGTGATTTTTGTGCACTATCGTGCATCCCATTCACCCAGGGGAACCAAAAGATATCATCAGTACTTAAGAGATGATGGATCTGTATCTCTCATTCTGTTTAAGAATCCCAAATCACTGATTAAGATCCCCAGGCTACTTATGCCTCTCTAGGCTCTTTCAGAATAAGGATGTCTTTAGATCAGGATGTATGTTCATTCAAATGCCTAACCTACCCATTCACCCCTTGGGTTTGCTTGGAGTTGGAGCGGCCTTTCAGGCTTTCTTATTAAGAAATTTCTTTTTCGTGGCTCATGCCTGAAATCCCAGCACTTTGGGAGGCCGAGGAGGGCAGATCACGAGGTCAGGAGATTGAGACCATCCTGGCTAACATGGTGAAACCCCGTCTCTACTAAAAATACAAAAAATTAGCCGGGCGTTGTGGCGGGCACCTGTAGTCCCAGCTACTCAGGAGGCTGAGGCAGGAGCATGGCGTGAACCTGGGAGGCAGAGCTTGCAGTGTGCTGAGATCGTGCCACTGCACTCCAGCCTGGGCAACAGTGTGAGACTCTGTCTCAAAAAAGAAATTTCTTTTTCACCAAGCAAATGCTAAAATATTTAAGAATAAATAAGTAGGAATAAAAGAAAACCAAAAGAAATATCACTTCCCTGCTTCATTTCTCTGAAATGTGGTCACTACTATGCACCTCTAACTATGGTCTTTCACTTTTCTCTATCGACATAGGTAACAACATTGACTCAGGAAGTTTCTCAGTTGGGTAAAGACATGAGAAATGTGATCCAGCTTCTGGAAAACGTTCTGTCACCTCAGCAGCCCTCACGGTTTTGCTCTCTGCACAGCACCTCTGTGTGTCCCTCCAGGGAGAGCTTACAGACCAGAATGAGCTGGAGTGCGCACCAGCCTTGCCTACACTTGCAAACAGGCGGGGCTGCTTATACCCAAGCACAACTTTGTAGCAGTAATATCACCTCAGACATTAGGAGTGTGGATCCCTCCTCTGTGGGGAGCAGCCCCCAACGAACTGGAGCTCATGAGCAAAATCCTGCAGACAGTGAACTTTATCATTCTCCAAGCCTTGATTATTCACCTTCCCACTACCAGGTTGTCCAAGAAGGTCATTTGCAATTTTTAAGGTGCATCTCTCCACATTCAGATTCTACGTTGACACCTCTGCAGTCCATTTCAGCAACTCTCTCATCATCTTCTGTCTGCTCCTCTTCGGAAACATCTTTGCACCTAGTTCTCCCAAGCAGATCAGAGGAGGGCAGCTTCAGTCAGGGAACTGTGAGTTCCTTCAGTCTGGAAAACTTACCAGGATCTTGGAACCAGGAAGGAATGGCATCAGCTTCTACAAAACCTTTGGAGAACTTTCCACTGGAAGTTGTCACAAGCACAGCAGAAGTGAAAGATAACAAAGCCATAAATATATGATATTAGTGCCCATGATGCAGCAGCTAATTTCAAACCTACCACTGCATGACAGTTCTAGTTTGCCTTTTTTGCCTCTGGTGGGCATGAAGACTGAGCAAAGCTGGGAATCCTGCAGAAAAGAGTGTGAGGAGCCAGGGAAAGGCAGAACCACCTCCATGCGGTAGCAAACAATTTCTAGATACTAGAAGCATAATAGAAACATTTTTCTGTACAGGTATTAAACTACTGGTCTGTTTGACAGACTTTGGTAACAATCCAAAGACCCTGAGGGTCTGAGCAGCTAGAAGTCCTAGACAAAGAATTTGTGGATGACTTTTGTCCCAGGTGGCTTTTGTGAAGTATGGCAAAGGTTTTTCATGAGTGCCTGATTGTCATTCCTGAACAATATCCATAGCACTGTTGGCCTCAGGAGTGCACAGCTCCTGCTGATGTATTTTTATTTTTGTGAAGGCAAAGGGACAATTATCACTGCATGTCATCTCCTAGACAATCAGTCAAATAGAGCTGGTGGCCAGTGGTTAGCTATTCGCACGTTATTTGCCATGTAAATGAAAACGTCTTTATTTATCAAAAAAACACAGAGGCTATTTTTATATCCTTGGTATGAAATATGTATTTAAACTATTTAAATATTTATAAAGAAATGAATGTTTTCATTTTGGTAAAAAAAAAAGCTTGCTGTTTTAACAAGAAATGCACTACTGTTGTGTATAGTAGATCAAAAATTATTTATTACTAAGAGGATGTAGTTTCCAAAGGAATCCCCCATTTTTTCTGCATGCAGTTTGCAACAAATGTATTCTCATGCTTCTGGATTATAAAAGAAAAGTGAAGTCATATTTTGTTAATGAAATAAAAACATGGACTGAGTATCAACTACATGAGCTTTGGCATGGGGGTAGAGAGGCTCCATCTAGGCTCTGCCAACTCATGTCAATGACTTGATTTAAGGTCGTTGTGACAGCAGAAATGTCTCTCCTCTAGGTATCGTATTTTGTTGCTCAAGAATCCAAAATGGGTCTGTGGACATAGGGCAATTTTGGGCTCAGAGTGAGGGAGAAAACCTGGGTGTGTCCTTTCCCAGTGCTTTTCTTTTACAAGAGGTAGTAGACCAGTGGAAATCCCCCAAATGGAACCAAGACTTCTGAGCTATAACTTGTGGGAGTAATACCAGCTTGCAATGGGTCAGCACTTTACCTTTTTTCTTTAAGGCTCCCAACAATGCTATACAGTGCAGTTGTTTTCATTCCTATTTTTAATAAATCTCAGGGGAAGCCTCAGAGATTACATAGGATGCTGACACAGTCTAGAATCCATAATGCTCCCTACATCTCACACTAACAGGCAAATTCAGATGCTGGGATTGGCAATGATTTAAGCACCTTCACTTAAGTTTTATTTTATGTTTTAGAACAGTTACAGTCTAATTGTCTTGGACATTTTGGGAAGATATATTGGGTTCACATTCTGGATTTCTGTTTATTTTCCACCACAAAAAATAAACAATCTGAGAATTGTATCATTAAAAGTATCTAAACACACCAAGACTTCTGATGTTGTATGAATCTTGCACCTTAAAACTGGCTAGAGCAGCAGGGAGAAAAGATATCTTTTCTAAGAAAAACGAACACAGGACATGTTTATAAGGCAGGTCACTCAGGACTCAATGCCTTCTACTTTCCCCCTCTCCAAAATTCAGTCTCTCCCTAAGTTAAAGGGAAAACTGAGACAAAGGTAACATTCTAGATTTCATGTATTCATTTGCATTCTCCCTTTTGCTCTTCTTGACCTATGTAATCAATCATTTTAAGTGCAGTTGAAAAAGAGCTAACTGGTGTTGGCTCACAAGTGTCCTTCTGGCAAATTACACTGCTATTACTAATGTTAACAAGAATAACTGGCATTCTGTTTCTTGAATACTGACTTTCTACCAGCCAATTTTTAGGCATTAATACACATTATACTTCCTCGTGTATTAATCAAACAATGCTAACAGTTACTTATTTGTTATTATTATCCCTATTTTACAAGTGAATAATTAAGACACAGATTTTTTTTAACTTCCCCAGTCACATTATTTTAAATGATCGATAGACTCATGGCTGCTCTAAGTACCCCTCTCTTCATGTTCACACGCGTGCTTGTTGATCTTTGAAACTTTACTAATAATTACAATTGACCACTGAACAATGAGGGGCAAGGGGGCTGGCCCTACACACAATTAAAAATTCATATATAACTTTTGACTCTCCAAAAATTTAACTTCTAATAGGCTATTGTTGACTGGAAGCCTTACTGATAACATAAACAGTTGATTTACATATATTTTGTATATTATATGTATTATATACTGTATTCTCACAATAAAAAAAGCTAGAGAAAAGAAAATTGTATTAAGAAAATCATGAAGAGAAAATACATTTACTATTCATTAACTGGAAGTGGATCATCATAAAGGTGTTCATTGTTATAGTCTTAACATTGAATAAGCTGAAGAGGAGGAGGAAGAGGAGGAGTCTTGCTGTCTCAGGGGTAGCAGAAGCTGAAGAAAATCCACATATGAGTGGATTGTGCAATTCAAACCCATGTTGTTCAAGGGTCAACTACAACTTTTTCAAAATCAGTGAATAAACTGAGTTATTTTTGCAATGCAAGTAAACAAATAGGATGAATTAGCTAAGTTCTTGGGATTTGGGGATGTACCCACGAATTGGCTGGAAACAAGCCCATATTTTCTATCCATTCACCTTCTCTGTATTTACTCAACATCTGACTTTAGCAGGCATGAGAACAAGCTCCCTGACCTGCATGGAGCTGCAGCTGGACAAAAGTGAGCAAGCACCTGGAAGGAGGGAGGGCTCCCATGCATTTCTTCCATAAGGACCTCTGCCTCATCCAAATCAGCCCCATTTTATTCCTTATCAACCCTTTCCCCCATCTACTCTGACAAATAGGACTCTCCCATATCCAGGGCAGCTCAGGATGATACAGTTTAGTTCTATTTTGTTTAAGTATGTGCTAACAATATTCTAGAAAGTGAGAATTTCAAGTTTTCTTAGATGTTTAATTGTCTAAGCATTGTAGCTACACAAATAGCAAAGGCCCTTGTCTTCTTATCAGGGATGCATTTTTGAGCTCCTACATTTTCTTCACCTACTCACTCTGCTGAAGGAAAGCCCCAGGAACCCAGAGGCAACAAAAGCACTTATTTTCTTGGTCAAGGTGATTTTCTTTAAAATTATATTGAGAATAAATATTTTCTATGCAATTCTAATTAAAACCGGATAAGATTATGCAAAACTTCATATTAATTCAATATAAGAAGAAATTCCTAATAATTCCAGCTACTTACAAATGGAGTTTATTGTTTATCCCCAATAGACAAAGTGTCCTCTCAGAGGCTGCATGAGTATTTGACAGGAATAGTGTTTCCAGAAGGGCTGTGCATTAGATGTGAAGTTAGCAGAATGCCTACATCACAACCACATGGGGTATATATTTGAAATGCAGATAATCTAGCTTCAAGCCAGCTGCTTTCAATGGGACCTGAAAATCTACAATTTGGTAAACTTCCTGGGTGACTCAAATACACTAAAGGCTGAGAAGTATTGGTCTAGAATCTATAGAAGTACAAGTTTGAGTCCTAGCTAATCTGTATGTAAGTAGACAACCATTGAAATTCTATTAAGGACAGCCCAGAGTCTGTAATTGTATAATAAAAAAGGCTGATTAACTCCTAAATCAGTAGTCCTCCAACTTTAGTTCAAATAATGTATTTCTGGGAGATCTTATTAAAAGAGAGATTTCAGGGCTCCAACTCCTTAGACATGAGCTAGGTCCCCAAGTGATTCTAGTATGTATGTTCCAAGAAATAAACTCTGAAAACATTGTCCTAAGAAGTACAACCTTTCGTTTTATAATGAGCTGGTTCTGTGGGAAGATGGACCAACTAGAATCAAACCAATTAAAACTGACAAGTTTCTTTCTGTACAGTTCCAAATACATCAATGACCTTTTTTTATCAAAGTAATTGATATCTTTTCTCCAAGAGAGCTTTGAACACCCATCAATTACTTCAATGAAAAATGATTGTCTACTATGTGTCTTGCACCACTTATACCTCTTGATTTGTTGCAGATCTTTGTTTTCTTGTTTCATTTAGATTTTCTAGAAGAAAAAAGAGAGGTGAAAATACCTTCTGAAGTTTCAAAAATTGGTCAGTTATCTGATAGGAATCATATTTGTATGTGAAGCAAGATAACTATTTGGTCAGCAGATAACAGTTGCTGTGGATGTCCCCTATGTGAAACGGAATTGCTAATGTTAAGATTGTGATTTTATTCATTACAATGAAAACAGCCTGCACCAAATAGTTCTTGCTAAAGCTACTTATTCTCATGGCATATATAGCTCATTTTCTAAGGTCATCTTTTTAAGACATTGCTTTTATGTCTTCTTTTTTAAGTATATAGTGTTTCAAATGTAGTCTTCTCGTAGATACCATCATCACCGAAAATAGAGCTTGGGTACATGTGCAGGCATAGGCTCTATTAAAGGCTCTTCCAAAAGGCTTTCTTTTGCCTATTTATTTCACTTTATACCAAGGCAAATGGTTCAAATAAGTAACAGCTGAGAAAGGAGAAGAAGTTTTGGAAGAACACAAAGGAGTGTTTGCCTCCAACCATTGTTTCTTGCTCTGTGATCTGGACAAGTTATTTAAGACATCTGAGCCTCAATTCCTTCATCTAAAACTTGAAGAATAAAATATATCCAATTTTCAGAGTCTTCGTGAGAATTAATGAAGTAATTTTTGTGAAGGCACACTACCTGACGTACAATAAACGCTAAACAAATGTCACTTTATCTTCCTGACCTTTCATCCCCTGGTTCCTTTCCTGTTTCCCCCTCCTCCCCTTATCTCCTTCTTCCCTCTCCTTCCTGATTTTTTCACCTTTCCTTGCCCCCACCCTCCTCTTCCCCAACTTCTTACTGGCTCTCCCTTTATCTCCAGCCTCCTCCCACTTACGTCCTCTCCATTTGCTCTTTCCCGCTCCCTCCTCTCCCCTTGGCCCTTCCTCATGCTTCCTCCTTTTCCCTCTCGCTCAGTGTTCCAGGCCACCTTCTGGAAAATGAGTCCTCTCTTTGACATTTTCTCTGCTTAGGTCACAAAGTAGCTTTCATAATATGTCCCCTACAGTCTATTCATCACAGTGTTAACAATCAAGTCAACATTTACCTTTTTTAAAAAAGTTGTTAAAGAGCCACCAGGGCAGAAAAACGTGCGGTTTCTGCCCCCAGCCACCTTATCCCCAACTCATGTAGCTTCTAATATGTCTATCTGAATTTCAGTGAAGTTTTATTTTGAACTCTTTAATTACAGAAAGATACAGGAAGTTTATTCACTAACACAAATATATTCTACAAACACATACCATGTTTTCCCCATAAAGTTTTTCTATAGAGATTTGCTGTTGCTTTAGAAATCACACACATATATGTCACAACCACCATCCCTGGCCACAGAAGACCTGAGCACTATCAACCAAAAGCCTCAGAGCTTTCTCTGTGGCAAATGTTGCTGCCCTCTTACCCACAGTTCCTCTGGCTAGAAGCAGAGCTTATGAAATGTCTGCCACTTCACACAGATGCCTTCAAAGCTTCCCTTGGTAGCCCATCGTGTGAGTAGGTCTCATCAGAGGGAATAAGCTAAATGTTACTCCCTGCAGCTTGTGTCCTGAAAGAACCTATTCCTTGGGTTGTGTCATTCAACAGAGCCCTGAATAAACAGTATAAAAGACACGAGGACAGCACAGTGAGGCAGAGATAGACCAGCACCTCCATACCTGTCATTGCAGGTAATTAAATAAGCTGTTCATTCCAGAAAAAAAACAGCTGGTGGGAAAAATGTGTCCAAAGGGCAAAACTATGCCTTCTTAAGCTATTTCCTTTTAACTTGGGTTTTTCCTTTATGGAGATAAGAAGCTGGAAATGGGATGGAATCTGACGCTGAAGCTAAGCTTCTGGGTTTTTTTTTCACAGTTGGCTTGATAAAAATAGAACATACATATGTGATATATTTGAGTACAACAAAGAATAAAATAAGAGGAAGTGAGACTTAAAAGTGTGTCTGTGCTTTTTATTTTTGTAAAGAACTAATATACTAAGTTGAAGGGACCATTTTCATTTAAGAATTTCCTCCAGGGTAAAGAGTACCCTTTTGCCTTGGCACTTTTACTTGCAATGGTAATTTTTTTTAACCAGTGCTGACTCTGAACTTTATGCTACCCCTGTAGCTTTATTCTTCACTATGGTTTATTTGTCCTGAGAGAGAATTATTTCTGAACTCTGCATGGGGGTCAGTATTAAATGCTACTATGGAAGGGTCTCAAACTCAGCCACATCTTTTGGGGAACACAGAGCCCTCTGGGTAGCTGTAGCCACATGGCCAACACTCAGCATCTTCGGGGCCTCTTGCTATGATTGGCAGTGATGTCCAGAAGCCCTCACATGGAAACACAGATTTCCGAAAGTTGCCATGATAACTTATAGAACAAAATGAGTCATAAGAATTCCTCCTGCGATAATCAGACAACTTGTGGAACCAAATCTAATTGTCAACTCTGGCTTCTAGTACTCCAAAGGTATTTGAGCCCTGGGCCTAGATCACTTAGCATATCTCTTGTTAACTTACACAAAAACCACGTCTACAGAAAACGGGTAAAGAAGACATTTCTGACTCTTGGTTCTCAAGGTGTGGTTTGCGGGACAACAGCAGCAGCTTCATCTGGAAGCTTGTTAAAAATGCAAAATCTTGGATCCCATCCCAGAGCAGCGAATCAGAATCTACATTTTGACAAGATTCTCAGGTAATTTGTGCACATGTTAAAGGCTTAGAAATACCCGGACAAGGCTGTGCACGGTGGCTCACACCTGTAATCCCAGCACTTCGGGAGGCTGAGGTGGGCGTATCACGAGGTCAAGAGATGGAGACCATCCTGGCTAACATGCTGAAACCCCGTCTCTACTAAAAATACAAAAATTAACCAGGCGTGGGCGCCTGTAGTCCCAGCTACTCGGGAGGCTGAGTCAGGAGAATCGCTTAAACCCGGGAGGCAGAGATTGCAGTGAGCAGAGATCATGCCACTGCACTCCAGCCTGGAGACAGGGCAAGACTCCGTCTAAAAAAAAAAAAAAAAAAAGAGAAAGAAAAAAGAAAAAAAGAAGTACCCAGACAAACACTGGTTCTTGACTCTGGCTACCCATTAGAATTACCTATGTTGCTTTTAAAAAACGGATTCCTGGCTCTAACCACAAAGGGTTGATTTAGTTTGTGTGGGTGGTACCTAAGTATTGGTAATGTTTACATTAATTCAGTATACACCCAGGGTTGAAGAAAACACTGCTTTAGAACAGTAGTTTTCAAAATGTGGTGGCTTAACCAGCAGCGACCAGCATCACCAGGAACTTGTTAGACATGCAAATTCATACTCCACCCCGGACATACAGAATCAGAAACTCTGGGCGTAGGGCCCAGCAACCTGTGGTGCTTCTGATACCAGCTAAAGTTCGAGAACTACTGCTCTAGTCTAGTCGACAAAGGACCCAGCATCGGCTGAAGTAGGGTTTAAGCAGGAAGGAATGTGCATATAGTTATAAGGTGTATAACAAGATGTGTATCAATATCAACCTTCCTCCTGTAGACTCATTATCTTCTTTCCACTTCAAATACTCCTCTATGTTTTAAAACCATACTGGTTGATGGACATATCACTTTCTGATTAGAATAGGCTCCCCATAATGCCGTCTATTCTATCATTTCTAGTTTAGCTTAGAGATACCATTGTGAAGGATTTTATTCCTCAGATATCATTGGCATATCTCAGTTTCATGAGTCTGAGCTTGGGAAAAGAATAACTGTTGGTTACAAGAAGAGATCACAATTGTAGGTCTTGTGAACCATGAGCTGAGACAGAAGTTCCTCCCTCAAAGACTACAGACAATGTGTCCCATGGAAAAACAACCTAATGTTTTTCCTCATTTTGATTAAACATGGTTGTTGTGTTCAGAAATCAGAGCTTTATATTGCAACACAAAACCAGCTCCATATATAAGCCATAAGAGCAGCACTGTGCTGTTTTAACCACATTGATAAAAAATAACTGATAATCTACTATCTGACTGTGGAGAGGTGGTATCTACTGACAATAAAATAAGTTATATGAAATAATGAAAAAAGAAAGTTTTCTGTTATTAGAAACTGTTTCTATGTCTTAATGCTGCTGCCTAGGTGGCTGATGTGACAACCCTTTACAGAGTTTCACTTTTAAACAAGTTAAATTTATTTTTATATGTACAGCACCTGTACTCTAGGGTTTATGTACTTAGACTACAATAATAGGTCTGCATTTATCTAACACGTAGTTAACACTGTCTTTATAAAGACATTTTCTGAAGTAAATATAGAGTGAGACTTGGGCTGAGATAAACTGAGTTCTTTACTTCACTGCTTAACTATTTGGCTTTGAACAAAACAAATTCTCAGACTCTTCATTCCCTTTTCTCTGAGACTGGGATATTTCCATATGACTTCTCCTAGAAGCATATCCTGATATAAAAATTTTGGCGAAATAGTTTATTTGGAGGATGAATTCAGGAAACACTGATTAGGGAATGGGAAGATGAGACTGAAAGAAGGAAGCTAGAAAGTGATGTATTATTGAGCAGGTAACCATTGTGAGCAACTGAGGTTCAATCACTCTAAGGAGCTCCAGACGACATTACAGAACATGACTTATGAGTTGCACGATCTAACAAGGAAGAGGCTGGATTATTCATCCTCCAAGTCCCATCTGTCCCAATAGCTAAAGGCTGCACCCAGAGATGTTAACTATACATCTGGCCTGTCCTTATGCAAATATAAAGACAAAACATTAGCAGAGAGTCCCAGGAATTTGCAGTAGAACGTCTTAGGCAGAGCCTGGAACTGTGAGTGTATATGAGAAGAGCACAAAAAGCATCTGCTAAATGAGGTATGTATGTATCAGGTCCAGTCAAAAGACAGAAACCACACAGTAACTTGAACAGGAAGTGCTTAAAATAAATAATTATTATTATGGAAGATAGGTTTCTAAGAAAAGATAAAAGAACATCCTGTGGTGGAGACAGGGTACCCAAGGAAGGAATAAATTTGGAAAGTTTCCAAGGCTACGATACAGACTTTCTGAAAAAGGGGTAGACATAGCCCAATGAGAGGTTTGCTGGGTTGCCTAGATAAGAAGTGGTCCATTATCACTGGACTGAGGCCAGAGGGAAATGCATGCTGGGCAAACAGCAAATCCATCCAGAGGTTCAAGTGGACCAAGGCTGGTGTGAGAAATGGCTCTGGTGTTCAACACACCACTGGTCACTCTGTACCATATGAGCCAACCAAAGAAGCAGGACACAGAACCCACGAAAAGAGCCCTTTCCTCTGCAGTGTCTCTCCAGCACCCTCTACTGACAAAGAGGAAATATTTACAAGATCCAGTTCAGTATCACAAGCAGTATCACAAGCAGAGCAATGAAGGGTAGATTCTGACTACTGACACAAGGAAATACTATTTACCTAAGATCATTCAATATGAAGTAAATGGAATAATATGTATTAAAATTACTTTTTAAACAGTAAAGTTCTCTGTGTTAGTCTGTTTAGTGTTTCTGTGACAGAATATCTGAAGCTGAGTAATTTATAAAGAAAATAAGTCTATCTTGTGATTTTGCAAGTGGGAAAATACAAGAAGCATGGCAGTGGCATTCTCTCAGTTTCTGGTGGAGGTTTTCCTGCTGCCTCATTACATGGGAGAAAGTCAAAGGGGAAGCAGAGAAGCAAAGATGCATAACCTGAGGGCCAGCACATCCTGGCTTTATAACAACCCACTCTGCAGGAACTAAGGCATTCCCATGAGAACGAATCCGAATCTCATCTTGCCTGAGTGAGAACTCGCCAAACCATTTATGAGGGATCCACCACTGTGACCCAAACACTTCCCACTAAGCCCCACCTCCAATGCCTCCACAGTGGGAGCCAAAAATTTCAACATCAGTTTTGGTGGGCACAAACTCAAGCCATAGCCAAACCATAGCATTCTCCTTGATACACTTGGTGTGAAAGTAATTGCGGTTTTAAAAGACATTACTTTTAATGTAAAAAAACTCAATTACTTTCGCACTAACCTAATAGTATTTTTTAAATGAGTGTTTGTATGCAAAAACATAATCGGAATTACTATTTATAATAAAACTATGTTTTTCACTAACATGGTTGATTTATTATTTTTTAAAGCTATCTTTAGCATATGGTCTTTTAAACAAGGTTTTCTTCTCTGTAAAAATGTCATAAATTGACTCCCATATCCATAAACATTTTTCATGGCCTAAAATTCCTTTAATGGGGATCAAGTCTTTCTTCTACAGTTAATGATAAGTGCAATGTATTTATTTTATTCCACAGAATACAAAGGCTCTAGCATATTTTTATTTCTTTTACAGAAAATTTTGATAGACAACGGAAAAAGTGATGAAAATGGTTTATGTACAAAATGAAAAAGCTATTACTGGGCAGTTGGACTGTCCTTGCTTCTCTCTCTCAAAACTCTTCAGGAAACCGCATCTTTTTCTCTCACCCTAGTTAGCACAGAGTCAGATCAGTGCAAAAAGAAAAAAAAAAACATTATGAAGCTGGAAACCCCCATTCTAAGCAAACTATCACAAGGACAGAAAACCAAACACCGCATGTTCTCACTCATAGGTGGGAGGTGAACAACGAGAACACATGGACATGGGGCGGGGAACATCACACACTGGGGCCTGTCGTGGAGTCGGGGGTTGGCGGATGGATAGCATTAGGAGAAATACCTAATGTAAATGACTAGTTGATGGGTGCAGCAAACGAACATGGCACATGTATACCTATGTAACAAACCTGCGCATTGGGCACATGTACCCTAGAACTTAAAGTATAACAATAAAAAAAAATTATTTGGGGAATTACAAAAAAAAATTGAGTTGAAATCCTCTAATTTATCACACTCTTCTCTCTTATTCTCCTCACTAGTGATATGTCAATTAAAATATCTCCTTGAGAGGTCTTTATCACATACCTATCCAATTAACCTTTCCTCTAAATGAATTAATCTCTTGACCCATCAATGTGCTTCTGGCTATTAATTTATTGTTTCCTTTCAGTTACCAATGATGTTCATAGTCACTTACAACTCTTAGAAATAGAAAACCAATCTGTTGTCAGGTCTGCTGATAGGTCAGAACATCCTTTGTTCTCCCTTCTCTTTATTTCATGAAGTTTCAAAGGCTATCAAAGGGATGTAATAGTACAGCATAACAGACAGGCACAGAAACAAAAAGACAAGAGGTAACCATGGATAGAAACACAATTTCTGTTTTAAGAGTTGTGTACATGTCAAAGTAAGTGGCATTTCAAAGAGAACTGTAACAAAATGGTCAAAGATGGCTAGATAAACATTGGTCAAGTTCATTGTGGAGGTAATGTATGGGATGAATTACATTCGCCCAGGTGGTTTCTGAAATGTTTTCTGGCTTGAGATGTTCCAATCATTGGGGAAAGGAGAGAGAGGCAAGTCTAAGAAAAACTTTCATGTATGACTTGGACTCTACTCAGACGTAACCAAAATTAAAACTGATCGTCCATACAGAGAAGGTGATTATCTGGTCACAAAAGTGAGAAACCATTTGGATAGTAAATAGTCAAGTAGCTCATGCCCCAACTCTAAGAAGTTGAGAAATATGCCCACCTCATGCACCCAGGATGTCCACAGCTCTGGGGAGATGTGAGCTGAACCATCAGGGTTTGTGGGAATGGGCCTCTATATTGGGGTTCAATGATCTTCCTCCATGGTCTTCCATATTTTACCCTTTCCTCTTCTTTTCATATCAAAATACAAGGATGTTTATTGACTGTCTACTATATGCCAGGTACTTTAGATATGCGGTCACATTTAATCTTCCCAACAACTCCATAAAACATGCTTTGTTATTGCTCTGTCATGAATGAGAAAGCAGAGGCTGAGAAACTATGCAATTTTCCACAGCAAATAGGAAGCACAGTGCCTCTAGATTCCAAAAACCATACTCAGCACAACTCCACGGTGTCACCAGATCGCTCTCAGACTCTTCTGGATGTTTGTAAGTACATACTCTACCCTGTCCTGAACCCAAACTTAGTAAACAAATCTTGGAAAAGCACATACATCTGCAAAGCGCCTTAAAAGTGTGAGTGTTTTTATTTGTCTCCTGATACACCTGTAGTATCATCAGAGCATAAAATATAAAATGAGGCTTATTCTATAGAGGAGGATATTGAGGTAAGATTAAACAAAGAGTCTAAACTGGAAAGACATGAAAATAGCTAATATTTAATGGGTACTTATAAAGTAACAGGCACTATACTTGAAGCTTTAGATATCAATTCATTTTGTTCTAACAATAATCCTGTCAGGTAGTTACTGCTATTATATTCATTTCATAGCTGAGGAAACCGAGGATAAAATAAGTTAAATAATATATCCAAAACCATACTCCTAGTAAGTAGCTGAGTTAGAATTCCAACCCAATTATATTTGTTTCAGAACTCTTGCTCTTAGCCCTGTACTGCATTCTAGTTTTGTGCTTATCTATTGCTCATGTGCCTCTTTAGGTTATAAGGCTTTCCAAGATGGCCAAAGTCTTTCAATATATTTCTAATCCCCACACAACAACCACGACAGAGGCTGATGCAAAATGGCTACTGAGAAAATGTGACTGATAGGCCATAAAATCTAGACCTATATGGGGATTAATAAAAAACTTGCCATTGTAAAGCTTCCCATAACACAGTAAGCATTTAAACTAAATAACTAAAATGGAACTCAAATTAACCACTCCAAAAGATCTTTTGTGCTTCCAGATCTTCCACCAACTGTGCAGCAAAGGTAGAATGAAAATCTGTGCAATATCTGTGTTTCAAACTGGTACCCAGAGACAAGCAGAATCTCTACTTAGCATCTCTTTAACCATTATGAACCCCTTTCCTTAAAATAGCCCTCTTTGAAGAAGCTTCTGAGCATCTGTATACCTTAGAGTGTGAATCAGCTAGCAAATAAATAACCTGAGTACATAGCATTACTATCCTTATTTAAAAAAAAAATGAAGTCAAAGGAAATGGCATCTTTTCTTAAGGCTTAAGGTCTCTGAATGCTTAAAGTCAATAGCTCTGACTATTGACTGCTGGTGGTAAATAGAAAAAAAAAACACACACACACAAAAGGCTCTATTCCTCTGTCTAAGCCAAAATGGCAAGGCATTCACAGACAAACATTCAAGATAGGCAGACCCCTTTCTCCTCAGTCTCTCATTAAAGCAGGCACAGGTTAAATGTGACTCTTGTTGTCCCCACTTGAACTATTTCTGGTTTAAATATAAATTTTTTATGGAGGTCCCAAATTCTTAGGTTTGCCACTGAAGCTTTCTTTTAGAACCAAACCCTTGTTATTTATAAAGCTTGAGACTAAACAGAAAATTTCTCAGCCCTTCTTTGCCACCCCTCCTCCCATTCCTTCCTTGTTGCCCTCTTCCCTTTCTCTCTTCAATTCATGCCTATACTTGAAATATCAACACAAGGGAGTTGGCTTAAATGTGAGATAAAATATTTCCATCATCTGCTCAAGAGACTTCTGCCAAATATCAAGGTTGTTGACTCACATGGAGTGTAAATATACTCTAAAAACCATATGTCAAGGGACCTTGGCTTACATTATTCACTTGGGTCTGCTCAGAAGTAGGCTACTCAAAGAGAGGGCTATATCAGACACCACAGTAAAAGCAAAGGTATAGTGTGATTGCTTTTTTATTGCTCTGAATCAAATCAGAAGGGGTGATTCACTTGCTGTGATACATTTATTGAGAAACACACAGCTCAATTTTTCATTTACAGAGAGGATATTTGACAGAGTAAAGGGGGCTTCAGATTTTTTTCTAACTAACCATCTGCATTAGTTTCAATAGTCATGACTCCTCCCTTTGCTACAACAGTTGTAGATAGCTAAGTGCAATAAGTAGCTTCTGGCATAGCCCCAATGATCCTTACTTCCTGGTGTGCACACTCTTGTGAAATCCTCTCCCCTTGAGTGTAAGCTGAACCTAATGACTTTCTTCTAACATATAGAATACAGCAAATATAATGTGATATCACTTCCATTATTAGGTAACAAAAGACTGTGACTTCTCTCTTGCTGGTATTTTCTCTCTCAGGTTCTTCTCAGTTACTGTGATAGAAAGCAACACAAGGCAAAGGACTGAGGACAGCCTCTGGCCAACATCCAGTAAGGAACTGAGGCCTTCGTCCCAATAGACGGAAGAGAATTGAGTCTTATCAACAACCACTGAGTGAGCCTGGGGCTGATCCTTCTCCAGTTGGCCCTTGAGTTCAACCTTGAAGCCACTGACTATATTTTTTTTAATTTTTAAAGTCGATACACAAAAGCTATACATATTTGTGGTATACAACATAATGTTTTGAAATATGTACACATTGTAGAATAACATACGTATTACCTCAAATACTTGTATTTTATTTGTGGTGAGGATACTTGAAATCTACTCTATTAACAAATTTCAAGACCATAATACATTGTTATTAACTATAGTCACAAGCTGCGCAATAAAGTCGCTGCTTATATCTTAATGGCAGCCTGTGAAACCCTGACAGAGGATCTAGTCAAGCTGTGCTCAAATTCCAGACCCACACAATCCGTAAAACAATAAATATGTGTTGCTTTATACTGCTAAATTTCAGTATAATTTGTTACACAGTAAGTAGATAACTAATACAATAAGAATGGCAGGGATATGCCCTTAAACTGAGCAGAAATCAAAACATCCCTTCTCAGCATAAAAGTAGCACAAAACAACAACAAAAAAAAAAAACAAGAAAAAAGGAAAAAAACCGTTATGGGCATAGGATTGCTTGGTGAGCATGACATAGGTAAAAAGGAATACAGCGGCCTTAAAAGATATGTCATCCAGAGCTGAACAGCTCTTAGTCTAAGAAAATACTAAAAAGCAATGTTCCCTCTGATGGACAGGACTGGAAAACTTTTCTGATTTTTTTTTTTGCCACTTTCAGCCAGACCATCCTATTACAATATAATTGACGAGGTTTCTATTTCCCATAGTTATCTCAGTATCTGCAACCCTCCAACCATGCTGATTGGTTTGCATGGTTTCCAAGCCTCTTGTCAAATGGTTCCACTGTCCATCTTACACTGATTTCATAGTTTCCATCTCATTTTTACCCCAGTAACTACAGTATTATTAGCTCCACTTTATTCATAAGGAAGTCTGAGAGAGGTCATATTACATACAAGTGGAAGAACCAACAATAGAATCTAGTATCAAAGGATCTTCCCTTGGATCACCCAACTTCTCAATACCATTCCTTCTCAATTCTTTGTAGAAATATAAAATAAATTTCAAGACACACATTGAATTGTGCTCATAGCTCCTGTTTCTACCAATTTCTGCACTAACATCTTGTACTTAATACTAATCTCTTATCTTCTTGGGTTTATGGTCCCTGACCCCCCAGAAATTCCTTCTGATCTTTTACCCTAGCATGTTAAAATCTCAGAATCCAGTACCTGAGAATCTTTCCCAAACATTCTTTCTTGCCTTTTTTTAAAGCTTAGAAAGGCATGGATTTTGAAGTCTAACATACCTGAGTTTCAATTCTGGTTCTATGATTCAGTATAATACTAGCTGTGGGTCTGTCATATACAACTTTTATTATGTGGTATTATGTTTCTTCTATACTCAGTTTTTCAAAGGTTTTTTTTTTAATCATGAAGGATGTTGAATTTTATCAAATGCTTTTTCAGCCTCCATTGAAACGATCATATGATTTTGTCCTCCATTCTGTTGATATGATGAATAACATTGAAAGATTCACATATTTTGAAACATCCTTGTGTCCCCAGGATAAATCTCATTTGGTCATGATGAATGATCTGTTTAATGTATTGTTTAATGCAGTTTCCTACTTTTTGTTGAGGATTTTTCATGAATATTAATCAAAGATGTTGGCCCATAGTTTCCTTTTGTGATGTGTTTTTGTCTGGTTTTGGTATCAGGGTAATACTGACCTCATAAAATGTGTTCAGAAGCACTCCCTCCTCTATTTCTCAGAATAGTTTGAGTAGGATTTGTATTAGATATTCTTTTTTTTTTTTTTTTTTTTTTGAGATAGGGTCTTACTCTTTCACCCAAGCTGGAGTGCAGTGGTGCAATCATGGCTCACTGCAACCTCAAACTCCCTGTCTCAAGCTATCTCCCTACCCCAGCCTCCCCAGTAGCTAGGACAACAGGCATGTACCACCAAGCCTGGCTAATTTTTGTACTTTTTGTAGAGATGGGGTCTTGCCATGTTGCCCAGACTGGTCTCGAACTCCTGGACTCAAGTGATTCTCCTGCTTCAGCTTCCCAAATTTTGGGGATTACAGGTGAGTTATTTAAAGGTTTGGCAGAATACAGCATTGGGGCAATTGGGTCCCAGGTATTTATTTACTGGGACACTTTATATGACAATTTTGATCTTGTTACTTGTTATTGGTCTGTTAAGGTTTTGGATCTCTTCGTGGTTTAAACTTGGTAGGTTGTGTCTAGGAATTTCTTTCCCCTAGATTTTCCAATTTATTGTCATACAGTTGCTCACTTAAGATCGTTTGAATTTCGGTGGCTCACGCTTGTAATCCCAGCACTTTGGGAGGCCGAGGCAGGCGGATCATGAGGTCAGGAGATCGAGACCACGGTGAAACCCCGTCTCTACTAAAAATGCAAAAAAATTAGCCGGGCGTGGTGGCGGGCGCCTGTAGTCCCAGCTACTTGGAGAGGCTGAGGCAGGAGAATGGCATGAACCCGGGAGGCGGAGCTTGCAGTGAGCCGAGATTGTGCCACTGCACTCCAGCCTGGGCGACAGAGCGAGACTCCATCTTGGGAAAAAAAACAAAAAAAAGATCCTTTGAATTTCTGTGATATCAGTGTAATGTCTCTTTATTCATTTTTATCTGAGTCTTCTCCCTTTTTTTCTTCATCTGTGTAGCTAAAGATTTGTCAATTTTGTTTGTCTTTTCAAAAAAACAGCTTTTGGTTTCATTGATCTTTTGCTTATTTTTCTTCATTTCAAATTCATTTATTTTCACTCTGATCCTTATTATTTCTTTTTTTCTAATAATTTTGGGTTTAGTTAGCTCTTGCTTTTCTAATTCTTTAAGATGCATCATTAAATTGTTTACTTGATGTTTTCCTCCTTTTAAACATAGGCGCTTATAGCTATAAACTTCTGAGTACTGTTTTTGCTGCATCCCATAGGTTTTGGTATGTTGTGTTTCCATTATCATTTGTTTCAAGAAATTTCTCAATTTCCTTCTTATTTTCTTCAATAACCCACTAATCATTCAGATATAATGTTTAATTTCCAGGTGTTTCTATAGTTTCCAAAATTCCTCTTGTTATTGATTTCTAGTCTTATTCCATTGTGGTCAGAGAAGATGTCTGATACTATTTCAATTTTTTTGAATGTTTTTAGACTTGTTTTGTGACCTAACATATGGTCTATCCTTGAGAATGATCCTTGTGCTGAGAAAAAATGTGTATTTTGCAGCCACTGGATGAAATGTTCTGTAAATATTGATTAGGTCCATTTGGTCTATAGTACACATTAAGTCTGATGTTTCTTTGTTGATTGTCTATCTGGGAGATGTATCCAATGTGAAAGTGGAATCTTGAAGTCTCCAGCTAATATTGTATTGAGGTCTATTTCTTTCTTTAGCTTTAATGATATTTCCTTTACAAATCTGGGTGCTTCAATGTTGGGTACACATACATTTACAATCATTATAGCCCCTTGTTAAGTTCACCCCTTTATCATTATAAAATAAACTTCTTTGTCTCTTCTTACAGTTTTTGTCTTACTCCTGCTCTTTTTTGGTTTCCATTGGCCCATGGAATATCTTTTTTAATACCTTTATTTTCAGTCTATGTGTATCTTTATAGGTAAAGTGTGTTTCTGGTAGGCAACAGGTCACTGAGTCTTATTTTTTCATCCATTCAGCTACTCTATGTCTTTTGATTAGTGAATTTATTCCATTTAAATTCAATGTTATTATTGATAAGTAAGGACTTACTCCTGCCTCTCGTCATTTGTTTTCTGGTTGTTTTGCAGTCTTCTCTCTCTTCTTTCCTTTCTTCCTATCTTCCTTTTAGTGAAAGTGGTTTTCTCTGCTGGTATCTTTAATTTCTTGCTTTTTATTGTGTATCCATTGTATGTTTTTTGATTTGAGGCCTTGAAAATACTATACTATAACCTATTAAGTTGATGACACTTAACACTTATTACATAAACAAACAAATATACAAAAAGAAAACAAAAACTCTACACTTTAACTTTGTCCCCTTGCTTTTTAACTTTTTGTTGTTTCTCTTCACATCTTATTTTACTCTCTCTGTCTTGAAAAGTTGTTGTAGTTATTATTATATGTTTGATTGGTTCATCATTTAGTCATTCTACTGAAGATAAAAGTACTGTATATACCACAATTACAGGGTTATAAAATTTTGTGTTTTTCTATGTACTTACTATTACGATGGAATTTTGTACCTTCAGATGGTTTCTTCAGGCTCATTAACAAACTTTTTTTTTTCTTTTTTTTGAGACAGAGGTTCACTCTTGTTGCCCAGGCTGGAGTACAATGTCACAATCTCAGCTCACCACAACCTCTGCCTCCCAGATTCAAGCGATTCTCCTGCCTCAGCCTCCCAAGTAGCTGGGATTACAAGCATGCACCATCGTGCCCAGCTAATTTTGTATTTTTGGTAGAGTCAGGGTTTCTCCATGTTGGTCAAGCTGGTCTTGAACTCCTGACCTCAGGCGATCTATCTGCATCGGCCTCCCAAAGTGCTAGGATTACAGGCATGAGCCACCGTGCCTGGCCAACATCCTTTTCTTTCAAATTGAAGAACTCTGTTTTGCATTTCTTTTAGGATAGGTCTATGTTAATAAAATCCTTCAGCTTTTGTTTGTCTGGGAATGTATTTATTTCCCCTTTGTGCTTGAGGAATATTTTCACCAAATACACTGTTCTAGAGTAAAAGTTGTTTTTTTTCCCCCTTTGGCTTGTTAAATATCTCATACTTTATGTCATTCCATTCTCTTCTGGCCTGTAAGATTCCCACTGACAACTCTGCTGCCAAATGTATTGGAGATTCATTGTATGTTATTTCTTGTGTTTTCCTTGCTGCTTTTAGGATCCTTTCTTTATCCTTGACTTTGGGAGTTTGATTATTAAATGCCTTGAGGTAGTCTTCTTTGGGTTAAATCTGCTTCACGTTCTGTAACCTTCTAATACTTGAATGTTGATGTCTTTCTCTAGGTTTGGAAAGTTCTCTGATACTATCCCTTTGAATAAACTTTCAACTTCTATCTCTTTTTCTACCTTCTTTTTATAGCCAATGACTCTTAGATTTGTCCTTTTAAGACTATTCTCTAGATATTGTGGTGTGCTTCCATTTTTTTTCTTTTGTCTACTCTGATCATGTATTTTCAAACAGCCTGTCTTCAAGCTCATTAATTCTTTCAGTGGATCAAACCTAAAGCCAGCACAACACTGGGTCTTGCCCAAGGCCCATTTGTTCAATTCTGCTATCAGGAGACTCTGATGAATTCTTCATTATGTCAATTGCATTTTTCAGCTCTAGAATTTCTGCTTGATTCTTTTAAATTATTGCAATATTTTTGTTAAATTTATCTGATAGAATTCAGAATTCTTTTTCTATGTTATCTTGAATTGCTTTCAGTTTTCTGTGTCTGAAAGGTCACATATCTCTGTTTCTCCAGGATTGGTCTCTAGTGCCTTACTTAGTTCATTTGGCAAGGTCATTTTTTTGTTGTTTTATTTTGTTTTTGGATGGTCTTGATGGTCATAGATGTTCATTGGTGTCTGGGCACAGAAGAGTTAGGTCCTTGTTGTAGTCTTCATAGTCTGGGCTTGATTGTGCTCATCTTTTTTGGGAAGGTTTTCCTAGTATTCAAAAGAAGTTGGGCCACAGGCCCAATAGTTCTTTGGTTTGTGCAGACTTGTAGAAGTGCTGCTTTGGTGGTCTTGGATAAGATCCAGAAGAATTCTGTGGATTACCAGGCAGAGACACTTTTTCTTTTTAACTTACTTTACCCCAAACAAACTGAGTCTCTATCTCTTTACTGAGCTACCTGAAACTGGTGGTGTGGTGATGCAAGGACCCCCGTGGCCACCGCCACTGGGACTGTGCTGGATCAGACCTAAAGCCAGCACAACGGTGAGTCTTGCCCATGGCCCACTGTAACCACTACCTAGCTACCCACTATGTTCACTCAAGGACCTAAGGCTCTACAATTGGCAGGTGGCAAGGCCAGCCAGGTTTGCATTCTTCTCTTTAGGGCAGCAATTTTCCTCAAGCCCCAGGGAAGTCCATAGATGCTATTCTATTCTATTCTGCTGTGGCTACGCCGGCACTCAAACCACAACATAAAGTCATTCCTACTCTTCCCTCCCCTTTCCACAGGCAGAAGAACCTCTCCCTGTAGCCGCCACCACCACCAGCCTATGGAGAGTTCTGCTAGGCCACCACTGATGTTCCCTTAAAGCCTAAGGTCTCTTCCATCAGTTTGTTGTGAATGCTCCCGGGCCTGGGACTCAACCTTCAGGGCAGCAGGCTCCACTCTGGCCCAGGGCAGGCAGGTCCACAAATGCTGTCCAAAAGCCTAGGCCTGTACTCAGGGACCCCAACTGTCTGCTTGTTGTTGTACCCTACTGTGGCCATGCTGATACCTAAGGTGAAAAACAAAGTCCTCTTTATTTTTGCCTCTGCTTTTCTCAAACAGAAGGAGTCTTTCACCATAGCCACCGTAGCTGAGAATGTACTGGGTCACACCTGATGCCAGCACATCTCAGAGTCCAAGACTCATGGCATACTACCTGCATATCACTGCTAGTTATTCAGAGCCCAAGGGTTCTTTAGACAGTGGGTGATGAATCCTAGGTCTTTCCCTTCAAGGCAGTGGGTTCTCTTTTAGCCCAGGATGTGTCTAGATATGTCATCCATCATCTAGGAGCTATGGCCTGGAATGAGGACTCACAACTCTACCCAGTGCCCTATCCTACTGTGGCTGAGCTGGTATCCAAAATGCAAGACAAAGTTCTCTCTACTCTTTATTCTCCTCCCCTCAAGCAGAAGGAAGGAGTCACTTTCACTGCTGTAAGCTGCACTGCCTGGAGTTGGGGGAAGGAATGGTATAAGCACTACCTTAGCCACCCAAGCTGGTGTTTCTCTAGGTCATGTGCCACCCTAGTCCATGGGCTGTAAGCCCAACCCAGCACTAGGAGTTGTCTAGAAATTGTAGTCCATGTGTCCTAGACAGACTTTCAAGTTTACCTAGGCCCCCAAAGCACTTTGGCCCATGGTGGTGAGGTTTGCCAAGAAACTCAAGTTCCAACTACTGGCATGATCTATTCCCCTCTGGCTAGAGCTAGTCCAACTGCTCCCTCTGTGGGCAGGAGCTGACTGAGCCCAGTATGGCTTTTGTTCTCTCTATGACAAGGCAGCACTGAATTCGATATAAAATCCCCCAGTCACCGAGCATTCCCTCCTCCAAGTCCACAGACTCCCCGTGCCACTCAGCCATTGCCTGTAAGTTAAAACCAGGTACTGTGATTGCTCAACTGATTTTTTGGTTCTTATGAGAGTGCTTTTCTGTGTGTAGATTGTTGTTAAAATTTGTTGCTCCTGAGGGGGCGACAAATAATATAGGCTTCTATTCCACCATCTTGCTCTGTCCCGGGTATGTTTTTTAAATGCTTAAAACCTATAAATTCCTTCCAGAAGTTGGTTTCTCCTGTCTTGTTTCTTTGTAAGTGTTACAGTATCATTTAGCATCATCATTAAGTAACACTACACACGTTAGATATTAGTTATTTCATGGCTGTTGTGGCAGTGGGACAATTGGTGATGGTGATATTAAATCCCAAGTTAATGTGAACATTGGCCCTCATGTGATCTGCTATCCATTCCATGAGCTCTTCTGCCTTTAGGAAGTGCTGCATCCCCTGAAAACATCCCAAAATTATGTCCAAAGATGATTATGAATCAGATGTTCTGTGACTAAATTTATTTCTTGATGTGTGCCCTCTTCTGAGTTCACTCCTCCTTGCTGAGATTTCATGTATAGAATCAGAAAGACTCTTCCCAGGCCTGCTCTGATACCAGTCTTTCCACCTCAGGCCATGTGATAATAAACATATGTTTATTTCCAAAAAGAAATAAATTGTCCTTGACTGTCTTTACTTGTTTTTCTTATTAGTTCCTGATTTTTTTCTGTACTAGAGAAAAATAGCTTCTAGATTTATTATATGAAACTGTGTTCTTATCTAAAGTTCAAACATCTTGGCTGGGAATGGGAGCTAACACCTGTAATCCCAGCATTTTGGGAGGATGAGGTAAGAGGATTGCTTGTTCAAGACAGCCTGGGCAACATAGCAAGACCCTATCTTTAAAAAAAAAATTAAAAATTAGCCAATCATGGTGATATGTTCCTGCAGTCCAGCTACTTGAGAGACTGAGACAGAAGGATCACTTGAGCCCAGGAGATTAGGGCTGCAGTGAGCTATGATCATGCCACTACACTCCAGCCTGGGCAACAGAACAAGACCCTGTCTCCAAAAGAATTTAAAAGGTTCACATATCTTTTCACATTATTAATGCCTTTGGGCTGGGACACTTAACAGGCGCCAGGCTTACTTGAAAACCAGAGAGGAGCCTAGTAAGAAGCCTGTTGGTGATTTACTACCTTAGAGACAGCTTTATAACCCTACCCAGGTCAAATTTTCATCCTTATCTTCAAGATCTCCTGAACTCTTTTCAATGATTTCTTACCCAGGTGGCAAAGATTTATTTCTTATATGAAGTACAAAGTTTTAAGTTTTAATGCTTTTTTTTTTTTTTTTTTTTTAAATCTGGGCTTTTAGGGCACCCATCACCTGAGTAGTGAGCATTGTACCCAGTAAGTAATTTTCTTTTTTTTTTATTATTATACTTTAAGTTTTAGGGTACATGTGCACAATGTGCAGGTTTGTTACATATGTATACATGTGCCATGTTGGTGTGCTGCACCCATTAACTCGTCATTTAACATTAGGTATATCTCCTAATGCTATCCCTTCCCCCTCCCTGCACCCTACAACAGGCCCCGTTGTGTGATGTTCCCCCTCCTGTGACCATGTGTTCTCATTGTTCAATTCCCACCTATGAGTGAGAACATGTGGTGTTTGGTTTTTTGTCCTTGTGATAGTTTGCTGAGAATGATGGTTTCCAGCTTCATCCATGTCCCTACAAAGGACATGAACTCATCCTTTTTATGGCTGCATAGTATTCCACAGTGTATATGTGCCACATTTTCTTAATCCAGTCTATCATTGTTGGACATTTGGGTTGGTTCCAGGTCTTTGCTATTGTGAATAGTGCCGCAATAAACATACGTGTGCATGTGTCTTTATAGCAGCATGTTTTATAGTCCTTTGGGTATATACCCAGTAATGGGAAGGCTGGGTCAAATGGTATTTCTAGTTCTAGATCCCTGAGGAATCGCCACACTGACTTCCACAAGGGTTGAACTAGTTTACAGTCCCAACAACAGTGTAAAAGTGTTCCTATTTCTCCACATCCTCTCCAGCACCTGTTGTTTCCTGACTTTTTAATGATCGCCATTCTAACTGGTGTGAGATGGTATCTCATTGTGGTTTTGATTTGCATTTCTCTGATGGCCAGTGATGATGAACATTTTTTCATATGTCTTTTGGCTGCATAAATGTCTTCTTTTGAGAAGTGTCTGTTCATATCCTTCACCCACTTGTTGATGGGGTAAATTTGTTTGAGTTCTTTGTCGATTCTGGATATTAGCCCTTTGTCAGATGAGTAGATTGCAAAAATTTTCTCCCATTCTGTAGGCTGCCTGTTCACTCTGATGGTAGTTTCTTTTGCTGTGCAGAAGTTCTTTAGTTTAATTAGATCCCATTTGTCAATTTTGGCTTTTGTTGCCATTGCTTTTGGTGTTTTAGACATGAAGTCCTTGCCCATGCCTATGTCCTGATGGTAATGCCTAGGTTTTCTTCTAGAGTTTTTATGGTTTTAGGTCTAACATTTAAGTCTTTAATCCATCTCGAATTAATTTTTGTATAAGGTGTAAGGAAGGGATCCAGTTTCAGCTTTCTCCATATCGGCTAGCCAGTTTTCCCAGCACCATTTATTAAATAGTGAATCCTTTCCCCATTTCCTGTTTTTGTCAAGTTTGTCAAAGATCAGATGGTTGTAGATACGCGGCATTATTTCTGAGGGCTCTGTTCTGTTCCATTGATCTATATCTCTGTTTTGGTACCAGTACCATGCTGTTTTGATTACTGTAGCCTTGTAGTATAGTTTGAAGTCAGGTAGCATGATGCCTCCGGCTTTGGTCTTTCGGCTTAGGATTGACTTGGCAATGCGGGCTCTTTTTTGGTTTCATATGAACTTTAAAGTAGTTTTTTCCAATTCTGTGAAGAAAGTCATTGGTTGCTTGATGGGGATGGCATTGAATCTTAAAAGATGTAAGAACTGCTGGGATGCCTTCTTAAGTTTGGATATCAAAAGGCAGGTACTATAATCCTTCTTTATTCTCTTCTGCATAAAATTATTATTTTTCACAACCTGGGTGCAGACTAGATTCTACTACAATTTCAATATGAAACTGGAAATTTTAGTAAGATACATCTGGCAATTCAGCCTTCAGGTCCCAGCCCAAATGTCACCATTTAAGATTTATACTCTTACAACGCTGTGAGCTTTTTTCAAAGGATTTAAATTAAAAATGTAACTACTTATTTTATCAATCAATGTTTCTTTTTTTATCACACTGTAAACTCTTTGAGAGAAGGCACTTTGTCTATTTTTCTCACTATTATATCCATAAAGAACATAGAAATTACTAAATATTTGTGTGGTTAAACAAGTGAATAAATGAGGGAATGAACACATCAATGAATAAAAAGCTGGGATCAGATGTTTTGTATCATAGGAACTGTAAGATTCAGAAATTTTGTTGACACCAAACCAATCTCTAAATTATGTTCTCTATATTTGCCATATTTACTACTTTGTAAGATAATATATCTTCCAGTAGAACTCAGGGTTAACTTTGAATTCTGCAAGGCCATCTGAAATCTGTCTGGACCTGCTATGCTAGGTAAAGGAGATCCAATCTCTAGTTTCCTCTGACTCTCCAGGTTCTGACTCAGCAGAATGGACTAAAGGACCATTATCAATATCCAGAACTTCTAGACTTCTTATCTAAAGAGCTTGAAATGATGTACATAGAATCAAAGTTTCCCCAAAACCTGAAAGCAGTTTTGGACCCAGCGTTCAGCCATACTTGAACACAAAGGAAAAAAGTAAATGCAAAAAGTGGTGGGAAATGAAAGGAGAAAGGCAATAGAAGAAAGCATTGATTTTTTGACACAGCCATTTGAAATAAGAAAAATAATAAGTTATGTATTTACACAGTTACCAAAGAATTATAACCCATTTCTCAAAGTCTGTGTTTTTAATAGTGATCTATTGAGACAGTTGTATTAACTCTCACAGTCCAATATGTTACTATTGGGAACATAGAAAGATACCTGGTGTTTATATTTAATATAAGTTTCTATCTTTTATCTGTTAGGGGAAATTGAATCAGAACACTGTTTTAGAATACCTCAAAATTTCTTAGCTGTAGCTCAGTATGCAGATATAATTAATGATGGGAATGAAAATTCCCCGTACTGGGAATTCTGGCTTTATTGCTATTAAATCCTCTGCACAGAGGTTGAGCCAGAGGTCTTGGGACCACATATTTTACTTCCCTCCTTCTATCTTGTTCCCATTTCTGTGACTGAGTTTCATTTCTCAGTTTTAGTTCTGCTCAGTTTTCTTTTCTCTGAGAATAAAACTACCAGATGTAAATGGCACCTGTTGCCACAGCGCTAAAATACTCAGTTCTACCTTTCTCTTCTCAAAGGAACCTTAATGTATTCAGTATCTTTCTCTGGGTTACAACAAAAGTTAGGAGCTAGGTTAGAATTAACCTCAGATACTCTCACAACCACTGAGATACAGCATATGTGTGAATTCATTGACTGTTGATATTCCAAATCATTGTAAAATCACCTGTGTCATGAGAAAAAGAAACAATCATATGATTGATCAATGGTTCCATATTAATATCATCTGTCAAGGGGCTCTTCTAAGAGTTCCATGGCAAGAGAGAACAAAGCACACTAATGGAGCCTGAACTTTCTGCGGCTTAGAAAGTTGGTTACATTTCAAGTTAGATTCACATTTGATTCCCTGCAGTTTAATTTAGCAAGCAATACCCCCATTAAGACTGGTTCTTCCTCTGACTGAATCAGATAATTACTTGCTTATACTTCCAAGCTCTCACATCCCTTCCAATTTCTTTTGTTTTCTCAATGGAATTACTGTCTGCTTGGTTAGTTGAAAGGATTAAATCCTAACTGAAAGAAAAGTAGGAGTCTTTCAAGTGGCTGCTCTGTCTCTATTATAGAAACAGGAAAGGAAGGAAGTCCTACAAAAACTGTCACCACATTTATTGCCAAGTTTGCTCATGTCTGTACATTTTAAGGGATGGCTCTCTAAAGTCACGGAAAATTAAACGGGGAGATGGATTCTAAAGAAGGAACATATGTCAAACAAAAAATATGTCCATACATAAAAATTGTATACAAATGCTCATCATAGCTTTATTCATCACAGTCTCAAACTGGAAACATCCTACATACCCATAAACAGAGGAATGGATGAACAAAATACTGTTCAGCAATAAAAGAAATAATCTATTAATATATGCAACAACATAGATGGATCACAAAAGCATTATGCTGAGTGGAAGAAGCATACTATGTGATGACACTTACATAAAACTCTAGAAAAAAACAAATCTAATCTATAAAGACAAAAAGCAGATCAGTGATTGCCTGGAACCAAGGTAAAGAGAGGAGAGGACTGACTAGGGACAAACACAAGGGACTTTTGTGGCATGATAAAATGTTCTGTATATTGATCGCAATGGTGTTTATATGGGAATAAATTTACCAAAATTTATCAAAACACTTAAAAGGATTGCACTTTATTGTATATAAATTATATCTCAATAAATATGATTTTTAAAATAATATATATTACTTTAAATATACACTGTGTGATTTTATATATATATTCTTCATTTCTTACTACTGAATCCTGTCAACACAGAGACTATCTTTTACCCTGGACTTCATTTTCAAATAGGGAAACAGATTCAATATTTAAAAAAAAATTGTGAAGTTCCCTAGTATATGGTTCCTCAGATAGATGCTAGTTACCTATAGTTGGTAGGATAATATCCTCAAACATACCACATCTAATCCCAGGAAGTTGCAAATGGAAAAAGGATATTTGCATTAAGGGTCTTATCCTGGACTTATCCAGGATAAGATTAAGGGTCTTATCCTGGACTATTCAGGTGGGACCTAAAATGCAATAAGAGTCCTTATAAGAAAGAGGAAAAAGGAGATTACACACAGAAAATGCGAAGGCAGAGGCAGACAGAGATTGGAGTGATGAAGCCACAAGCCAAGGAATTCTGGCAGCCACAGAAGCTGGAAGCAGTAAGAAAAGGATTCTCCCCTAGGACTTCCAGAAAGAATGCAGCCCAGCTTGATTTGGGGCCACTGATACTGATTTTGGACTTCAGACTTCCAGAACTGTGAGGGAATAAATTTCTCTTCTTTTAACTCACCAAGTTTGTGGTAATTTATTATAGTAGTCACAGACACTAGTACAATAGTTTTAATTAAATCCCAAACATTTAAAATTTTATAAATTCCACTCAATCAAAGATTTTTTGAGTTAGTATTATGAACAAGACCATGGGGAAAACCTAGCTTAAGTTATTCATACTCAAAGGAAGGAAGCAGATGCTGGAACACAGGGCAGAAGAGATCGGAACTATCTGATAACAGAAAAGCTACAGTGATGATGAGAAAGGTGGGAGGAGGGAAAGGTGATATTATCTGAGCAAAGGATCAGTGAATCCTTCAGGAAAAAGCTGGCTTCAAATTTGGCCTTGAAAGACTGATAAGATTTCAACAAAATATGACAGGATACCTGAATATATCTGAGAGTCACCTGTACAAATTTATTCACTATAAAACTTATTTGGCACACTTGATATCGTGAATACAGCTAGCTTATAGTTCATATAATGCACCATGAAATCATAGAACCATGCTCAGTCAGTGTAAAAAGCCTCTAATATGGGTGTTGTTCTTATATCCCAACATAGCCATGGGCATTCCTTAGTGTCCCCTCCTCTACGGGAAAAATCTGGATGCTCACATGAATTCTAAAAATACAGCTTATCTTGACTCTAGCTTTTTAAATTTGTGTCTCGGAGCAGGGATCTGAGGTTATCTAGTTGACAGCAGTCCCAATATCCCAGAAACCCATTTTCCAAAAGGGTTAATAGTCACACAATGTTATAAGAAAAAATGAAGAGCCAAAACAACATTTGAGGTGTGCCATCACAAAAGAGGTTTAGGGACTAGTTACCAAAAGCAGCCCTTTTCAAAATGAAAACTAGGTTTTAGGATTTACAGTTTATTGTACAATAAAACTCTCCTCAGATTTACTAAGGCCCCACCTCATCTCCCATATACATGCATATTATCAATAATGAATGAGAATGAGCTCTGCCAGGTATGAAAGCACATTATAGCCATTAAAGCAGCTTGGTACTACAGATGGAATATACAGCTTGATGATATAAAATAAGCTAGATTTATAAACAAATATGGGTGAAGATTAGGTATATTATAAGCTAGTGTTTCATATCAATAGACAATAAATAATACTAAAACAACCAGCTTTTAAAAAGTAAGCTGGATTCTAACTCACCTCTTCAACCAAGATACAAATCCCAGAAGAATCAAAGATTTAGGTGTGAAACACACACTCTCTCTCTCTCTCTCTTCTCTCTCTCATAAGATCCTTGAGTAAATAATTTTTTTTTGAGACAGAGTGTCACTCTGTCACCCAGGCTGGAGTGCAGTGGCACAATCTCGGCTCACTGCAACCTCTGCCTCCCAGGTTGACACAAGTCTCGTGTCTCAGCCTCCCGAGTAGGTGCAATTACAGGCATGTACCTCCATACTCAGCTAATTTTTTTTGTATTTTTTTGTAGAGATGGAGTTTTGCCATGTTGCCCAGGCTGCTCTTGAATTCCTGGCCTCAAATGATCTAACTGCCTCGGCCTCCCAAAGTGCTGGGATTACAAGTATGAGCCAACACATCTGGCCCAAGAATTTTATTCCAATCAGAACACAAAACCTAATATCTTAAAAATTAAAAAAGATTGAAACCATAAAGAGATTCATAAAAATGAAAAGTTTTTAACTAAAAATAATACCATTAACAAAGTTAACAGTCAGGAGAATATGGGCAACCAAGGACAAAGTGCTAATTTCCTTAATATATGAAAAAATATAAAAATTAAAGTAAGAGATAAGTTATTCTATGGAAAAATTGACAAAGAACAAGGATAAGTAGTTCATGTAGCTAATAAACATCTGTCAGTCTAGGTTAAATTGGTATTACCTTCTTAAAGGGCAATTTGGCAACATCTGGCAAATTTTAAAATGCATACAAATATAATCTGATAAAGATTTTACTTCTACAAATATTCTCAACCAAGTACATATAATCTTTTTTTGCTTAAACATTTCTTTGTATTTTTATTATTATTAAAAAAAATTTCTGCCCAGTTATGACAATGAAATAGGAAACCACAATTACAATTCACAAACTGTGGCATGAAAAACAACACACACTCCATAAAGAATTATACCAAACCCTTTTCTTTCTATTTATTCAAAAGAGAGTGCAATATGCAAGTGGCAAATATGAGCACTGTGATTTTTTTCTTCTTAGAAGGTTATGTACAAGAATATATTTTATACATAACATTATGGTATCCTATTGGCCTATAAAATTGTTTCATCAAATTTGTTCATTAAGTGAGAGGCTTAATTGTTTATTATGGGTGGGAATTTAACATCACTCTGGAAAGAGTCATCTGGTTGTTGAAAAGATTTATGATTAATCTATCTTGAAAAAATTTTTATTGAAAAAATGTCACCAAGAATGTGCTAGGAAGAGAAAGAGGCAACCTATACTTCCAAGTTAGTTAATATCATTTTACTTCAAAGAGAAGAGCAACAGAATTTCAAAAAATATGTGAAGTTTGAGGTACAGATATCTTCTAGGACTACAGCAATGCTGAAACCCATTAAAGTCGGTCACCCACATTTCCTAAAATTTCCAGTTAATCACTTTAAAAATGTTTCTCACTCCACTAGCAAATAAGTGAGAAAAAGTGATGTAGCAGAAGTTGTTTAGGTGGTAGTTTTTTCTCAAATGATTGATAAGCCAGTTATAATGGCACACTCATCTTCCAAGTTATTAATAACAAAAGAGATTCATTAGAGTAGTCTCATCTGAAACAAAGGTAATAATACAGGGAACTTTTTACAACTCACTAAAAAAAGATGCCACTTACAACTGTCCAATTATCCAAGAAACAGCTTTTATAAATGTTCAGAATTAAAAATATATGCTATGTTCCAGACAACAAACATCTTCAGCAGCTATAACAGCTTGAGAGGATTGCTCAAGTTTTTCTAGGCACACAGAGGATAGAAAGCTACACAAGAAATGAAAAATCCTTGATTAGCTTTCACCTGAGTTACCTTTGGTAACTCAGGAAATATAGCCTTTGTTCTACTGATTCTCTAGCTAGAAATCCTGTTAAAATATCCACCCAAGGCTTTAAAAATCAGCACCAACCATATGAACCCCTTTGTCAGTTCATGGAAGGATTAATTATCCTAGGAATTCTAATTTAGAGAAACAGTGGAGTCAAGAAAAGGGGTGTTAAAACATCACAGGTGGAGGCACAACCTTAAGATTTAACCTCAGCTGACTTCAGGGACAATTCCAACCACAAATAAGAGACATCGGATTCTGGGGTTTGTTGCAATCTTTCCCTGATCATTATGCTGGTTCCTGTAATGACAGAAACCCTTATCTGCATTTTTTGAGAAATTAAATAATTTGCACAAACATACACAGCTATAAAGATGCAAATATTCCAAATAGACAAGACCATTCTTACGTGCTGCCATGACTACCTTCCTTTGTTATATTCTCTGTTTGATCATACAAAGAATTATTTGCTCTGTGGCAGCTTTATACATACTAATAAAGACTTCAAATAAAGCTATAATCCACTCTCTCAGGTAAATTAAAAATACTGATATATTTGTTGTCCATTTACAAATGTATTTTTCAATAATTAAACTCTCAGAAAAGGCAAGTATTTTTGAGATGTAAGGAGCACCTGTTGTCAACCCAATTACTTTACTTTTAAATTAAACTGTTTCAATTTAAAATATACGTAGCAATTTTACTCCAACTTTATCAGCACCGGAAGCTATCAATTTTTTAAATTTTCTGCTTAATATTGCTCTATTTTGAATTGTTATCACTAGATAGTATGAACAATTTCATTATTATCATTTTCCAATTGCATTTCCCCTATTGAATTGTCAGCTCATGTCACTTGCCTGCTTATCTTTTGCAGTCTCAGTATTTTTCTCATAACTTGAATGCATCCTTAATATTTTATAAATATCAAATTAAAATGTATCATACTTGATGTAAACATGTTGTGGTTGATCTTATTTCATTACTATTTTCATCATAAGGATATTTTAAACTTGTATATATGAACATATTTTCATTCTTCCTATTATTACTTAGATGTTGAAAAAGTTATTTCTCCATAAACTATTTTATCTTGTGCCAGTTCTTCTACAATTTGATATTTTATAATTAACTCTCCAATTTGATGCGATCTAGACATTTCATTCTCCTTCAGCACATAAGCAGAAACAGATAAAATTACAATTCCTACTCTCACTGGCATAATAGCTATAAAGCTACTCCTTTTTCTTACACCTAGTGAAGAATGCAGCATCATTCTGCAAACAACACTTAGGATTACTCCACACCTCACCACCCACTCTCCCACCCATCTCTACCCAAATGGCAATCACTGCCTGATGTGGTTTGGGTCTGTGTCCCTGCCCAAATCTCATCTTGAATTGCAATCTCCACCTCTGGAAGTGGGGCTTGCTGAAAGGTGATTGGATCGTGGATGTGGATTTCTCATAAATGGTTTAGCCCCATCCTGTTGGTGCTGTTCTCACGATAGTGAATGAGTGCTTAGGAGATGTGGTTGTTTAAAAATGTGTAGCACCCGCCTCCTCGCCTTCTTTCTTGCTCCTGCCCTAGTCATGAGACATGCTTGCTCCCTGTTTGCCTTCTGCCATGATTGTAAACTTCCTGAGGCCTCTCCAGAAGCCAGGCAGATGACGGTACCATGTTGCCTGTACAACCTGCAGAACCGTGAGCCAATTAAACTGCTTTTCTTTTTAAATTCCTTAGTCTCTGGTATTTTTTTATAGCAACACAAGAACAGACTAATACACTGCCCTTATTCAAATAGAGTATATTTTGGTGATTAGTATAATGTGATTTTTAATATTTCAAAATGCTAACCAATTATTCCAATGTGATATACTTAATAATTTTTCCTTTTCCCTCCCATGTTTAGTAAATGTATCCATCTTTGTGAGGTGTATTTATACCTACTTGATGCTACCCCATTATATTTTTATTTTTTACCAATATCAAAATATCTTAAATATTATTGCTTTATTATAGGTTTCAATATATAGCAGGTATTTTTCTCTCTATTGCTGTTCCTTAATGTATTTGTCTTGATTTTTTTTTACCTGTTCACTTTTCCAGTGATTTAGAAGTTTTTTTTATCAAAATTCTTAAAATTTCTTTTGAGATTTTGATAGAAATACTTTCAAATATACTTTTTAAAAACTTGGATGCCACAATGTATGAATATTTCAAAACAACATGTTGCGTACAATACATACAATTTTTGTCAATTAAAAATAAGTTTAAACTTGGAGAACTTACAATTCATACGGCACATTGAGTTACTATGCAAAACTGACTATTGTGCTTCAAACATTTAGAAAAGCTAGACAATATAACTATATTAAAATATTTAAATAATCAGCTCCTAACCAGAAAATGGGGAGTAAATAAGATAAAATTTGTAGGAATAAATCTAATTTATTAAAAAAATTTAACTGTCGTTACAAAAACTATAGCATCATTTAGAATACTATACACAAAAAATGGAGAAATTTAAAAATACTTTTTTACAAGTAATTATATGCCAGTTATTCTTTTCCTATATCATTCCTTTTCTGATTTTTAAATTAATGGACTTTATCAGCGCAATTTTAGTTTGACAGAAAAGCGAATATAAAGTACAGGGAATTTTCATGTACTGTTTCCCTTCCCCTCTCTCCCAACATACAGTTTTCCCATTACTAACATATTGCATTAGTGCAGCACATTTGGTACAATTAATGAACCAATATAATTAAAGTCCATCATTTATATCAGGGCTCACTGTTTGTATTATACAGTTCTATAGATTTTGAGAAATGCATAATATCATGTATCTACCAATACAGTCTAATACAAAATGATTTTGTGTCCGGAATTGGTTCCTTCCGGTGGGTTCTTGGACTGGCTGACTTCAAGAATGAAGCCGTGGACCCTCGTGGTGAGTGTTAAAGTTGTTAAAGATGGTGTGTCCAGAGTTTGTTCCTTCAGATATTCAGATGTGTCCAGTGTTTCTTCCTTCTGGTGGGTTCGTGGTCTCGCTGACTTCAAGAGTGAAGCTGCAGACCTTCGCGGTCAGTGTTACAGCTCATAAAGGCAGCACGTCCAGAGTTGTTCGTTCCTCCAGGTTGGTTCGTGGTCTCACTGGCTTCAGGAGTGAAGCTGCAGACCTTCGCGGTGAGTGTTACAGCTCATAAACGCAGTGCAGACCCAAAGAGTGAGCAGCAACAAGATTCATTGCGAAGAGCGAAAGAACAAAGCTTCTACAGTGCCGAAGAGGGCCCCAGTAGGTTGCTGCTGCTGGCTCTGGTGGCCTGCTTTTATTCCCATATTTGGCCCCATCACATCTTCCTGATTGGTCCATTTTGCAGAGAGCTGATGGATCCATTTTACAGAGTGCAGATTGGTCCATTTTGCAGAGAGCTGATGGATCCATTTTACAGAGTGCTGATTGGTCCATTTTACAGAATGCTGATTGGTCCGTTTTTACAGAGTGCTGATTGGTGCGTTTACAAACCTTTAGCTAGACACAGAGCACTGATTGGTGCATTTACAATCCTTAAGCTAGACAGAAAAGTTCTCCAAGTCCCCACCCGAACCAGAAGCCCAGCCAGCTTCACCTCTCAGTTTCACTGCCCTAAAAATCCCCAGTACTAGTTGGGCGCGGTGGCAGGTGCCTGTAGTCCCAGCTACTCGGACGCTGAGGCAGGAGCATGGTGTAGACCCCAGAGGCAGAACTTGCAATGAGCCGAGATGGCGCCACTGCACTCAAGCCTGGGCGACAGAGCTAGACTCCGAGACTCCAACTCAAAAAAAAAAAAAAAAAAAAAAAATCTGTGGTACTCTGCCTACCACTCCCTCTCTCCATCACTTTCACTACACATCTATCACTCTCTCCCTCTCCTCAAACCCCTGGCAACTACTGATCTATTTATTGTCTCTCCAGTCTTGCTTTTTCCAAAATGTGATATAGTTGGCTCACACAGTATGAATATGTAGGCTTTCTGGATTGGTTTCTTTAACTTTGCAATATGCTTTTAATGTTCCTTCATGTATTTCAGTGGCTTAATAGCTAATTTCTTTTTTATTGTTTTTGTTTGTTGGTTTTCTTTTTTGTTGTTGTTTTTTTTGTTTTGAGACAGAGTCTCGCTCTGTCGCCCAGGCTGGAGTGTAGTGGTGCAATCTCGGCTCTATTTGGGAGGCCAAGGCAGGAGAATGGTGTGAACCTGTGAGGCAGAGCTTGCAGTGAGCCAAAATCGCACCACTGCACTCCACCCTGGGCAACAAAGCGAGACTCCGTCTCAAAAAAAAAAAAAAAAAAAAAAGAACAACTAATTAGTTGCTTCTAATTTGGTGCAGACTTTACAGACCTTTTCTCTGTTTTTAGCATAAAATGCAATTGTAAATAAGAAAAGTGATAGTATATATCACTATTATTTTGTTCTTGAATTTAAAAAGAATGTCTATACTTCACCCACAAACAAATGTTGGCTTTGTGCATATGAGTATTAACCATCATTCTTCACACTTTTCTGTATTCTTAAAACTGCATACAGTCAAAAATACATAATATATGTTGTTAAAGATCAAGGAGGGGAGAGTCCCAGGAACCAGCTATATTTCTTTATTCACATCTTTCAAATATGTCAAAAATGTTTTTTCATTTCCTTTTCAAAGATTCTATAAAATTTACCTCTTTGAAAAATACTCATTTTTTACATATTGGAATTTTCTGTTTTATTTTACCATTTCACATATTTGTTATTTTTTTTAAAAGAACTTTAAATGCTTATCAGAGCAAGGTAATGTACAAATTCATATTTTTCATTGTGATTTTGTAAGGTATCTAGTTTTCATTGTTATTGAACATAATTGATTTTTGTGTGTATATAATGTAATTACACGTATATCTGTGTATATATTTATACTTACATTCATACAAAATTTTTCTAGTCACTCTCTTAACTATTTCCATTAATTTTGCATGCCCCCCTTTTTAATTCCTGCGCTGTGATATTTATCTGGTTAGAAACCTGATAGCGGGGTGGAGCCAAGATGGCCAAATAGGAAGAGCTCCCGTCTACAGCTCCCAGCCTGAGCGACTCAGAAGATGGGTGATTTCTGCATTTCCATCTGAGGTACTGGGTTCATCTCACTAGGGAGTGCCAAACAGTGGGTGCAGGACAGTTGGTGCAGTGCACCATGCATGAGCCAAAGCAGGGCGAGGCATTGCCTCACTCGGGAAGTGCAAGGGGTCAGGGAATTCCCTTTCCTAGTCAAAGAAAGGGGTGACAGACGGCACCTGGAAAATTGGGTCACTCCCACCCTAATACTGTGCTTTTCCAATGGGCTTGGAAAACGGCACACAAGGAGATTGTGTCCCGCACCTGGCTCAGAGGGTCCTATGCCCACGGAGTCTTGCTGATTGCTAGCACAGCAGTCTGAGATCAAACTGCAAGGTGGCAGCGAGGCTGGGGGAGGGGAGCCCACCATTGCCCAGGCTTGCTTAGGTAAACAAAGCAGCCTGGAAGCTCGAACTGGGTGGAGTCCACCACAGCTCAAGGAGGCCTGCCTGCCTCTGTAGGCTCCACCTCTGGGGGCAGGGCACAGACAAACAAAAAGTCAGCAGGAACCTCTGCAGACTTAAATGTCCCTGTCTGACAGCTTTGGAGAGAGTAGTGTTTCTCCCAGCACACAGCTGGAGATCAGAGAACGGGCAGACTGCCTCCTAAAGTGGGACCCTGACTCCCAAGCAGCCTAACTGGGAGGCACCCCCCAGTAGGGACACACTGACACCTCACTCGGCCGGGTACGCCTCTGAGACAAAACTTCCAGAGGAACGATCAGATAGCTGAATTTGCGGTTCATGAAAATCCACTGTTCTGCAGCCACCGTGGCTGACACCCAGCCAAACAGGGTCTGGAGTGGACCTCTAGCAAACTCCAACAGACCTGCAGCTGAGGGTCCTGTCTGGTAGAAGGAAAACTAACAAACAGAAAGGACACCCACACCAAAAACCTATCTCTACATCACCATCATCAAAGACCAAAAGTAGAAAAAACTACAAAGATGGGAAGAAAACAGAGCAGAAAAACTGGAAACTCTGAAAAGCAGAGCGCCTCTCCTCCTCCAAAGGAATGCAGTTCCTCACCAGTAATGCAACAAAGCTGGATGGAGAATGACTTTGACGAGTTGAGAGAAGAAGGCTTCAGACGATCAAACTACTCCAAGCCACAGGAGGAAATTCAAATCAATGGCAAAGAAGTTAAAAACTTTGAAATAAAATTAGATGAATGTTTAACTAAAATAACCAATGCAGACAAGTGCTTAAAGGAGCTGATGGAGCTGAAAGCCAAGTTTCGAGAACTATGTGAAGACTGCAGAAGCCTCAGTAGACGATGCGATCAACAGGAAGAAAGGGTATCAGTGATGGAAAATGAAATGAATGAAATGAAGCGAGAAAGGAAGTTTTGAGAAAAAAGAATAAAAAGAAACGAACAAAGCCTCCAAGAAATATGGGACTATGTGAAAAGACCAAACCTACATCTGATTGGTGTTCCTGAAAGTCACGGGGAGAATGGAACCAAGTTGGAAAACACTCTGCAAGATATTATCCAGGAGAACTTGCCCAATCTAGCAAGGCAGGCCAACATTCAGATTCAGGAAATACAGAGAACACCACAAAGATACTCCTCAAGAAGAGCAACTCCAAGACACATAATCGTCAGATTCACCAAAGTTGAAATGAAGGAAAAAATGTTAAGGGCGGCCAGAGAGAAAGGTCGGGTTACTCACAAAGGGAAGCCCATCAGACTAACAGCTGATCTCTAGGCAGAAACTCTACAAGCCAGAAGAGAGTGGGGGCCAATATTCAACATTCTTAAAGAAAAGAATTTTCAACCCAGAATTTCATATCCAGCCAAACTAAGCTTCATAAGTGAAGCAGAAATAAAATGCTTTACAAACAAGCAAATGCTGGGTGATTTTGTCACCACCAGGCCTGCCCTAAAAGAGCTCCTGAAGGAAGCACTAAACATGGAAAGGAACCACCAGTACCAGCCACTGCAAAAACATGCCAAATGGTAAAGACCATCGAGGCTAGGAAGAAACTGCATCAACTAAAGAGCAAAATAACCAGCTAACATCATAATGACAGGATCAAATTCACACATAACAATATTAACTTTAAATGTAAACGGGCGAAATACTCCAATTAAAAGACACAGACTGGCAAATTGGATAAGGAGTCAAGACCCATCAGTGTGCTGTATTCAGGAAACCCAACTCACATGCAGAGACACACATAGACTCAAAATAAAGCGATGGAGGAAGATCTACCAAGCAAATGGAAAACAAAAAAAGGCAGGGGTTGCAATACTAGTCTCTGATAAAATAGACTTTCAATCAACAAAGATCAAAAGAGACAAAGAAGGCCATTACATAATGGTAAAGGGATCAATTCAACAAGAAGAGCTAACTATCCTAAATATATATGCACCCAATACAGGAGCACCCAGATTCACAAAGCAAGTCCTGAGTGACCTACAAAGAGACTTAGACTCCCACACAATAATAATGGGAGATTTTAACACCCCACTGTCAACATCAGACAGATCAACGAGACAGAAAGTTAACAAGGATACCCAGGAATTGAACTCAGCTCTGCACCAAGCAGACCTAACAGACATCTACAGAACTCTCCACCCCAAATCAACAGAATATACATTTTTTTTCAGCACCACACCACACCTATTCCAAAATTGACCACATAGTTGGAAGTAAAGCTCTCCTCAGCAAATGTAAAAGAACAGAAATTATAACAAACTGTCTCTCAGACCACAGTGCAATCAAACTAGAACTCAGGATTAAGAAACTCACTCAAAACTGCTCAACTACATGGAAACTCAGCAACCTGCTCCTGAATGACTATTGGGTACATAAAGAAATGAAGGCAGAAATAAAGATGTTCTTTGAAACCAATGAGAACAAAAACACAACATACCAGAATCTCTGGGACACATTCAAAGCAGTGTGTAGAGGGAAATTCATAGCACTAAATGCCCAAAAGAGAAAGCAGGAACGATCCAAAATTGACACCCTAACATCACAATTAAAAGAACTAGAAAAGCAAGAGCAAACACATTCAAAAGCTAGCAGAAGGCAAGAAATAACTAAAATCAGAGCAGAACTGAAGGAAATGGAGACCAAAAAAACCCTTCAAAAAATTAATGAATCCAGGAGCTGGTTTTTTGAAAAGATCAACAAAATTGATAGACTGCTAGCAAGACTAATAAAGAAGAAAAGAGAGAAGAATCAAATAGATGCAATAAAAAATGAAAAAGGGGATATCATCACCGATCCCACAGAAATACAATCTACCACCAGAGAATACTACAAACACCTCTACGCAAATAAACTAGAAAATCTAGAAGAAATGGATAAATTCCTCAACACATACACCCTCCCAAGACTAAACCAGGAATAAGTTGAATCTCTGACTAGACCAATACCAGGCTCTGAAATTGTGGCAATAATCAATAGCTTACCAACCAAAAAGAGTCCAGGACCTGATGGATTCACAGCTGAATTCTACCAGAGGTACAAGGAGGAACTGGTACCATTCCTTCTGAAACTATTCCAATCGATAGAAAAAGAGGGAATCCTCCCTAACACATTTTATGAGGCCAGCATCATCCTGATACCAAAGCCTGGCAGAGACACAACAAAAAAAGAGAATTTTAGACCAATATCCTTGATGAACGTTGATGCAAAAATCCTCAATAAAATACTGGCAAACCGAATCCAGCAGCACATCAAAAAGCTTATACACCATGATCAAGTGGGTTTCATCCCTGGGATGCAAGGCTGGCTCAACGTACGCAAATCAATAAACGTAATCCAGCATATAAACAGAACCAAAGACAAAAACCACATGATTATCTCAATAGATGCAGAAAAGGCCTTTGACAAAATTCAACAACCTTCATGCTAAAAACTCTCAATAAATTAGGTATTGATGGGACATATCTCAAAATAATAAGAGCTATCTATGACAAACCCACAGCCAATATCATACTGAAAGGGCAAACACTGGAAGCATTCCCTTTGAAAACTGGCACAAGACAGGGATGCCCTCTCTCACCACTCCTATTCAACATAGTGTTGGAAGTTCTGGCCAGGGAAATCAGGCAGGAGAAAGAAATAAAGGGTATTCAATTAGGAAAAAAGGAAGTCAAACTGTCCCTGTTTGCAGATGACATCATTGTATATCTAGAAAACCCCATTGTCTCAGCCCAAAATCTCCTCAAGCTGATAAGCAACTTCAGCAAAGTCTCAGGATACAAAATCAATGTACAAAAATCACAAGCATTCTTGTACACCAATAACAGACAAACAGAGAGCCAAATCATGAGTGAACTCCCATTCACAATTGCTTCAAAGAGAATAAAATACCTAGGAATCCAACTTACAAGGGATGTGAAGGACCTCTTCAAGGAGAACTACAAACCACTGCTCAATGAAATAAAAGAGGATACAAACAAATGGAAGAACATTCCATGCTCATGGGTTGGAAGAATCAATATCGTAAAAATGGCCATACTGTCCAACGTAATTTATAGATTCAATGCCATCCCCATCAAGCTACCAATGACTTTCTTCACAGAATTGGTAAAAGCTATTTTAAAATTCATATGGAACCAAAAAAGAGCCCTCATCGCCAAGTCAATCCTAAGCCAAAAGAACAAAGCTGGAGGCATCACGCTACCTGACTTCAAACTATACTACAAGGCTACAGTAACCAAAACGGCATGGTACTGGTACCAAAACAGAGACATAGATCAATGGAACAGAACAGAGCCCTCAGAAATAATGCCACATATCTACAACTATCTGATCTTTGACAAACCTGACAAAAACAAGAAATGGGGAAAGGATTCCCTATTTAATAAATGGTGCTGGGAAAACTGGCTAGCCATATGTAGAAAGCTGAAACTGGATCCCTTCCTTACACCTTATACAAAAATTAATTCAAGATGGATTAAAGACTTACATGTTAGACCTAAAACCATAAAAACTCTAGAAGAAAACCTAGGCATTACCATTCAGGACATAGGCATGGGCAAGGACTTCATGTCTAAAACATCAAAAGCAATGGCAACAAAAGCCAAAATTGACAAATGGGAATAAATTAAACTAAAGAGCTTCTGCACAGCAAAACAAACTACCATCAGAGTGAACAGGCAACCTACAGAATGGGAGAACATTTTTGCAACCTACTCATCTGACAATGGGCTAATATCCAGAATCTACAATGAACTCAAATTTACAAGAAAAAAACAAACAACCCCATCAAAAATTGGGCGAAGGACATGAACAGACACTTCTCAAAAGAAGACATTTATGCAGCCAAAAAACAAACGAAAAAATGCTCATCATCACTGGCCATCAGAGAAATGCAAATCAAAACCACAATGAGATACCATCTCACACCAGTTAGAATGGCGATCACTAAAAAGTCAGGAAACAACAGGTGCTGGAGAGGATGTGGAGAAATAGGAACACTTTTACACTGTTGGTGGGACTGTAAACTAGTTCAACCATTGTGGAAGTCAGTATGGTGATTCCTCAGGGATCTAGAACTAGAAATACCATTTGACCCAGCCATCCCATTACTGGGTATATACCCAAAGGACTATAAATCATGCTTCTATAAAGACACATGCACACGTATGTTTGTTGCGGCACTATTCACAATAGCAAAGACTTGGAACCAACGCAAATGTCCAACAACGATAGACTGGATTAAGAAAATGTGGCACATATACACTATGGAATACTATGCAGCCATAAAAGTGATGAGTTCATGTCCTTTGTAGGGACATGGATGAAACTGGAAACCATCATTCTCAGTAAACTATCGCAAGGACAAAAAACCAAACACCGCATGTTCTCACTCATAGGTGGGAATTGAACAATGAGAACACATGGACACAGGAAGGGGAACATCACACACCGGGGCCTGTTGTGGGGTGGGGGAAGGAGGGAGGGACAGCATTAGGAGATATACCTAATGCTAAATGATGAGTTAATGGGTGCTGCACACCAACATGGCACATGGATACATATGTAACAAACCTGCACATTGTGCACATGTACCCTAAAACTTAAAGTATAATAATAAGAAGAAGAAACCTGATAGCACATTTTCTCTATAGAAAATTTATTTTTAGAAGCTTCAAGTTCCCAAAATGATCCGTATAACATTATCTTTTACTTTGCTTAATGTAATGTTTATTTTTCCATGTATTTAATTTTTTCTATTAAGTGTGTAATACATTAAGGTGAGTTAAAAATCTTCTAATTTTTTCCTTTCTGTGTATTTCACATCATTTTGTTGCTGTTATTTTGTACATGTAAGATTATCAGTGTTATATACTCATTATAATTTATACATTTTATCGTATTGTCATGATCCTCTTCACTCATACTATCTTTTCTTTTAATTTTACTCTGCCATTTTTGCTAACTCATTTTACCTTTTGGTCTACTTTCAGCAGATATCCTCAGAGCAACAAATCACTAGGCCTTTTAAATAAAAAACAGTCTAAGATTCTGTGTGTTTTATGTATGAATATCAAATATTTATGTTACTTGTATCTGTCTTATGCCTTTTTTGGAGAAGTACATTTCCTTTTTCTTTTTCTATTTCCATTGTCTTTTGTATTTTTAGTATAATTAGAAAAAGCAAATGTCTTCTTTCTACCCTTAATCCTAATTGTACCTCTCTTATTTTATAATCAAATTCACAGAATTATTTACTTATTTGTAAACTGGGTAAGTGATTCCAATATCTTTATATGTATTTTCCACGATAGCTACAAAATTCAACCCTTTTAAAAAATTAATCATTGAAAATCTGAATATCATCATCACTAAAGCTAAAGTTTTTGGAAGACAAATCTGAAATACACTAGGCTGTATTTCACATAGTAATAGCATTTCAACTGGGTGTGACATACCTGCATCACACCTTCTTCCTAGAAAACATTTCAAATACTGCTCTGCTATCTTTTGACTGTGATAGTATGATAAAGAAATAGGAGTTACCCCGATTTTAATTCCTTTGATAATTTATCTTTAATTTTGAGATGAGAAGAGCAAAAGAAAATTTCTATACTATGAAAGATATAAAATAGCTGGAGTATATCTTATAGAGTGTTTTTGCTTCTTTTATTTAACATCTGTATTTCCTTATCTTATATGCCATTGATTAATAGTCTGTTTTGTTATTCAGAAACTTCTATTTTCCATGTCTGCTCTGACATCTCTCACATTCCCTTTCATCTTTCAGTTCTTTTCTTACGTCCCACCATGTTCCACCAGTCTGACTTTCTGCAGCATTGAATTTGCTGTCTACTGTTTTCAGAAATTATGTGAATTGGTCAACAGCAGAATTCTACCTTTTTCTTCCACAATACTCATATTCTCTTTTATCAAAGAAAATAGATAGCTGTTATTTTCTAAAAACCATTATGAGTCTCTCCTGCACAAAATCCATTTCAAGTCTTGTTATCTGAATATTAGGAAAATTATCTCAGGAAATATAAGGAAACAAAAAAAAGTCAATTATCCCATTCCAGTCATAAGTAAATACAAATGAGAAAGGAAAAGAGGAAAATAAGCAAACAAAGAGGCTGATCATTTTCTCTTGTATACATCTTGTATGCATTATTATAAGGTTACTATTTTTAATTCAATTAAATTTAATTCAGTGGGCATGTCACTGAAGGATAGGCACACTCTCAGTGCTGAAAATCAAGTTTAAGTCCTAACCACTTCTATGTTTTATCTACAGATTAGGCATTGGAATGATTTATCCCATCCCATCATGCAATACCAGGTTTATACACAGAATTTCAGAGCCAGAGTTTTGATGGGCCTGCCCTCAATTCTTTCTCCATTGAGGAAGAAGTAATGTGTTTGTTTGATATTTCACAATTATTCACTCTCCCACCATATTTCCTATAAGAAGTTTCCACATCCTTGCCATTGCCATGTGACTTACTTTGGCCAATGGAATGTGCTCAGTGACTCTCATACACCATGACTGGGCAGAAGTTGTAAAAGGCCTTGTAAGTCTCCACCATTCCCTCACCTCTGCTGTCCACCATGAGAATGGTACATCCCAGACAGGTGCTGCTCCTTCAGCCTGGAATCCAGAAGAAGACATGTGGAACAGAACTATAGCCAGGGGCAGAGAACAGCCTGGAGCCACTGAGATCTAGGGGTGTGTGTTAGCAAAGCAAAGCTGACCAGCACTGTTAGGTTTGGAGTTGTATTCGTTTGCTAGGGTTAACAAAAAGGTTCCACAAACTGGGTGGCTTAAACAAGAAAAAATCGTTTCTCACTCTTCTAGAGGCCAGAAATCTGAGATCAAGGTATCAGCAGGATTGATTCCTTTTGAGAGCTGTGAAGGAGAACTCTGTTCCGTGCCTCTTCCTTAGCTCCTGGTGGTTTGCTAGAAATTTTTGACCACCTTGGCTTGTAGATTTATCACCCTGAGCTCCGCTTTCATATTCACCTGGAATTCTGTCTGCACGTCTATCTCTATGTTCAATTTCCCCTTTTACTAGGACACCGGTCCTATTGGATTAGAGTCCACCCTAACAACTTCAACTTAACTTGATCATCTGCAAAGATCTTATTTCTAAGTAAGGTCATATTCACAAGTACAAAATGTTAGGATTTCAACTTCCTTTTAAAGGATATAATTCAACTCCCAGCACAGGAGGACATCAGATTAACAAGAGGCCAAGTAAGGATCTTCAGCTTTAGCCAGCAGCAACCTTCTCATACCTATGTTTTAGTCAAGCAGTACCAAGTTTGGGGCTGGAGAGCAGCAGGTTAGCTATTGCAAATATTTTTACCAGTGAAGTAATTTTTTTCTGGATAAATGATTGCCTATGCTTTTCCTTGAGAAATTAGAAGGGAAAATCTACTGGTGCTTTTCCTAATTCAACTATCTTTCTAGACATCATCCAATAGAGCTTATTGTCAGGAACAATTTTCTGTAGACATCAATCAAATTAAAAAGAAGTAATAGCAAACATAATGGTATAATTTCTACTTTCAAATATCTAGTAGGAATGTTTAAGACAGCCATCAATGACCATTAAGAAGTAACTTTTAGTAACTGAGCCAACATTTCATAATGCCCTGCATTCATTCATGCACACACACACACGCGCGCGCACACACACACACACACACAGAGAAACAGAGTCACTGAATTAGTGGTGGTAGTCAACCCAAATTAAGTAGAAGTCTGTATTAACTTATAGCTTTGGTGCCAGCTAAAGGTAATAATAATAGAAACCCTCAAAGTTATCAATTTTCTGTTTTATTTTTATTTGGCATGGATTCTTTATTTTCTGCCTGCATTTCCAAAGTTTCATTACATTAGACTCATATTTAATAAGACTGAAATTTTAGTGGTTGTAGAAGCAAATGGTTGTAGAGTAGTAAGTGAATAAATTGACATAAGATCAGTTTTCTAAAGCATGTGATTTTCAGCTGAATCAATTATTATTCTCTGTGTCCACATTAATTTCTAGGCCTATTATTATTAAAACACTCCTGATTAAATAAATTGAGCTGATACTTACACAAATACTAGTTATGGTTTAAGCCAAATTTATATAAACATTTCTAGTGGGTTTACACATACTACATTATATGGAATATTCTGACATCAAATTTATATTCTACTATTAAATATAACTCAATTTTAAAATACTTCCCACTGGTCTGAAATCATAGGAACTCTTACCTCTGCCATGGTTAAGTGAAATGTATTATGCCATTTACGTGGTTTCCACAGCTATGGGACCTAGCAGATAATTAGGTGTTAGAAAAAATCAGAGACTTAGTTCCAAGGCGCCTCTTCTACTGTGCAGAAAGATTGTCAGCACCAATTCCATTAGCCAGGGGCCACATTAAGTCTGAAATTTCAAATGCAGTCAGGGTGGCTGTGTCTCCAGTGGTTGTAAATAGTCACTGACATTCAGACAGATAGTCATATTTTTAGAATTTATTTACCTTTCTTTATTCTTTACCTTCAATATGACTGTCATTGCTCAAAGCAGCTAGGAAAACAAAAGGGATGGGGATAAAGAGTCATAATGCTTCAGCAAGAATGAGGGCTGAGCAATCAAGCATGACTGTATGTAATGTCTAAAAGGTTATAATGAAGTTATCTTTCAGGATTATTTTCTGTATATACCAAATTGATTGTCATGTCATTGAGTAGAATTTTATTTTATTATTTTTTTCTCAAGCTGCTACGTGAACCCAATATTTCATATCCATCTTATAACCGGGAGAGACTTTCATTTATCAGGGATAGTACAAGAAATAAAAGATGGATAAAGATTCAGAAGCAAAATAAAAAAGAAAGGAAGATGAAAACAAACTCAGGATTCAGAATCCCAGTAATGCAAACCAATATAAAGGAGATTGTGGGGGTGATCATGAGGGCAAATACTAGAACTCAATCTGAGACAAAACTTCCTCATATGCCTTCTGGAGATCCAAATACAATCTGTCAAAATTATATTATTAAAATGAGATAAATGCTTTATGTAAACAGGATGAAAGTGGCTCACACAAATGGGGAATGCAAAGCAGAGAATGGTGTACAGAATCTTGGTGAATGTCCACTGTCTCCGGGATGATGTCATGGCTATAAAATAAAATTTATTGTGATACTGTTTCAACGAGATTAAGGAGTCTAGCGCGAGTTCAGAGCACCCTCTGGCCTGCTGAGTTTGTCTGTAACATATGGTTAAGAGTCATACAAGAAATGCTAGAGCTATCATGTTGGTTGTGAACCATCAAAAGTTTCTGTGGATTATATTAATGTTGAATGGATAGACATACCCCTTTGGGGTGGCAGCAACAAAGCTATAGCAATGAAGGAAGAAGCTGTCCACATACATGTCTCCTAAGACCATCTTTATGTGGCTCTGAATCTTAGTCAGGCACTGGTATTCATGAGCACCTGGATGAATGCTCACTAGAGACCTTCCTGGGCAAGACTGCCTAACTCATTCCCAAATAATGCAGCCTGGGAAACAAGACACCTAACTGCTTATTTCAGGAACCCATCAAATCTAGATCCTCCTCAACTTATAATGGAGTTAAGTTGTGATAAACTCATTGTAATTCATGATAAACTCATTGGAAATTGAAAATACTGTAAGGTGAAAACGCATTTAATATGCCTAACCTACCAAACATCATAATTCAGCCTTGTCTACCTTAAACGTGCTCAGAACACTTACATTTCCTACAGTTCGGCAAAACCATCCAGTACAAAGCTTATTTTATAATGAAGTATTGAGTTATCTTGTGTAATTTATTGAATATTATACTGAAAGTAATAAACAGGATGGTTGTAGGGGTGCTTGAAATACAGTTTCTACTAAATATATATCACTTTCACACCATCGTAAAGTCAAAAGGTCATAAATCGAGCCATCATAAGCCAGGGACCATCTGTATGCAATAGAGAACACTCAAAAACTTCCAATACCCTTTTGGCATCATGCAGACAAGTTGAATAGACTGAACATGGCCTAGGTATTTCATTTTTTGGCATCCAAAGTTAATTTCTCAAGGTTGATACCCCGGTAGTTCTATCATACTTGCTACAGAGATACTCAAACCAGAGGTCTACATGAGGTTGCATTTATCAAGTACATGAGCATATTATCAATATGGAGGATAGTTGTGCTTAATTTCCTTTATTCGTTACCCACTGGGAGATGGTGGAGTCACTGTGTAGGCCAAAATAATAATACTTCGTGACTAGGCTTGTCTCCATTTGGAGGAAACTTCTTTAATTCAGGGTCACTGGACTACATAGAAAAGGTTTTAGTCACACTCCTGATCTAGCTTCATGAAGTCACTTGTTCCACCAAGTTTGTCAGGAAGCTTGATAGTAGATTTCTTGAATGATGATTGAGATGAGACCGGCATAATCTCAACATATTTAGCCCATCATTCTTTCAGTTATTATGTTTGTATGTTTATATCTATGGAATTTTGGGAACTTAGATGTAGTTTCAGAAAATGGGGACTTGGTGAGATCTTGGGCTTTATAGCTTCAATTATGGAATTTACTGGCATTGATCTTACAAGTAGAACATTTGTTCAGGGTATCAGCCTGAGATATGATTCTACTGCAGGGCAGACAGGTGGACAGGTATAGGTAATGTAGGCAGCAAAACTGAAGTCAAGAATAATGCATAGGTCTTCTAAATAATAATGAGATAGTATATCAGCAAGTAAAAGCTCTATGAGTGAGAGGTAACATGGTCAGTAGACGTTGAGCAGCAAGAGCTTATCGATGTGATAAGAGGGTCACTTGTGTGATATTTTGGGTAATGATTCCAGCAAGAGATCTGCAGTGTAAGCTTTCATAGAAGAAGCTTTGAACATGATGGGGAGCAGGTAGACATGCTAATGCCCCTCCTTAGGAGTTAGTACAACTACCCTGCAAATGTACAAAAATGGCTCCAGGTGGTGGAAGAGTGGGATGGCAGAATGAGCTCTAGACTAGACCAGTTCTGTATTGGGTGGATTTTTTTTTTATAGTGAGGAAAGTACCTCTTGAACCATACAATCTGCCTTACCACAAATTGCACATGGGTGTCGTCCGTTGATTTACCATCACTTGCAGTGGGCATACCTTATAAATGCCAACAGGGAGGAGGAATGTGTGTTCTACTCCATCTCCCTTGGATATGAATTTGCCACACCTTCATCTTCCTGGCAACCGAACCACACACTTCTGACTGTCCTTCACAGGAGGGTGGGAAGTCCCTATCCAGACTCCTACCTAGCTTCTCAAATTCCTGCCAGTTCAGAAAACCTGGAGTTTAATAATAATAGCAGTAAGAGCAATATTTATAATAAAAGCAATACCTGTTATTGGAAGCTTACTATGTACCATACCAATCACTGTGCTAAGAGCTTCACATATATTTTCTTACTTAATGATCACAAAAATATTTCACGAATTAAATACAATTGTAATCTCAGGAATATGAGACTTAGTGAAACAACTTCCCTGAACTCTCACATCTAGTAAATAGTAGGAAAGAATCGAAACTCAGTTCTGTCAGATGCCAAAGGCCACAGTCTCAAACATGCTCAGGAGATACACACACACACACAAACATATGTTTCTGCATATACATATATACATACACAGACGAGAGAGAGATTATTCTTAGAAAAGGGATTTTGCATGGCTCTCTAATTACCTACTAAATGTCAAATCTCCCCTCCCCTTCTCCTTTATTAGCCAAAACCTTAATTTTGGTGGAGTGCCAATTTGTCCAACTAAAAATCTTCCTTTTCCAGCCATTCTTGTAGCTGTAGACGATCCTGTGACCCAGTTCTGACAAAGGAAACATAATTGGGAATCTGACAGAAATTTCTCCATGAGTTTTTCACACTCCTATAATAGTTCCTGCCCCTTCCTCTTTCCTGTTTCTATTTTCATTCAGGCTAGGATATGAACCTGATGCTTGGAGGTACAGAACCATTCAGAGACCCACACACTAAGGATAGTAGAGTAGGAAAATGGAAGAAATCTGGGTCTTAACGACATCACAACATCACTGAATTTTTATCTATTTATGGCTGAATACATTCCTTACTGATATGAATATTAATAAATACTAGTTATGTATCTTATAGTTCAAATTTTGTGAATTAAAAGCTCTTCTCTCAATTCTTATTATACTGGGGTCATCTTTGGTAGTGGGCATCTCTAGAATATACACTAGCCCTCACAAACTTCAAAACTTTTCTATATAGGTCTCATTGCAGTTAAAACACCCATACAATTTTGCACCAAAGACTTCCATGTCCCAGGCACTTAACAGCATTGGTGCTACAACTTGATTAGTTGAAGTAAATTATGGGGGTGGGGAGATTATGATAGCTTCTACTGCATTCCAGCCAATTTGCACATTTTCCTAGAATTATTTTAAATGTTGTTATCACCCAAACACCCGCTGCTATGTAGGCAGGGAAGCAAGTCAAAAACAAGTGAGAAAGCTAAACATACTAAATTAAAAGCAAATGTGCACAATCCCTAAATACAGATACAAATCATAGCTTTTAAATTTGAGGGGCAATACACTTGGTTACTAACCAGTCTGTAAGTCTCTATAAGTACTCAGACCCAGATGAGAAGAAAAAAATAATCCTGATACTTTCTGTATTGTTTTCTCTTATTTTCACTCTATGCTTTCTATAGAATGAAAGAAAACATTTGAAAGGGTCCATTCTTATTGTCTTTCTTCTTTTTTCAGCAAACTCAGCTGTGACTGACTTTATAGCTGAAATTTTGACCAAAATATCTATCAAGCTTCTTTATTCAGAAGCAACACAAATACAAAATCATAGTGTATTAGCCTGTTCTCATGCTACCATAAAGAACTGCTGGAGACTGGGTAATTTATAAAGGAAAGGGGTTTGGTTGACTCAGAGTTCCACATGGCTGGGAAGGCATCAGGAAACTTGCAATCATGGTGGAAGGGGAAGCAAACATGTCCTTCTTCACATGGCAGCAGAAGAGAGAAGGAGTGCCAGCAGGCAAAAACAAAAGCATCAAATCTCATAAGAACTCACCTGCTATCACGACAACGGCATGGGGGAAACCCAGCTCCATGATTCAATTACCTCCCACCAGGTCCCTCCCACAACATGTGAGGATTATGGAGATTATAATTCAAGATGAGATTTTCACTGGGGACACAGCCAAACCATATCACATAGGTAGTATGGAAAAATGATATTAAATATAACTTTATGTGATTTGAACATTAAAAATTGTTGATTTTTAAAAATTTAATGATCAATGGAAGGAGGTGGGAAGTGGGGAGAACAATTTAGAGCTTCCAACATGAAGAATTTAAGGCTGGTTCTTAGAATAAATATCACATCTCCAAAGTCCTTTTGTAACTCCTAACACTGGCCACTTCCTTCTTATTTGAGTTTGGGAGAAAGGAATCAAAGGAGAAAGACACCAAAATCCAAACTTCAGTTTCTTCATGACCACCCTTTAAATAGTGATAGCGAATTTTATTAATTACTATGCCAAGGTCAAGTTGGTGCCTGATTGTTTCAAAAAGGCCAGCAGAGCAGGGAACAGGACCATCTTCTCAAAGGTCACACGCAGCTATTCTGGGAGACTGTGTTGCATGTGGTATGCAACTGGGGAAGAGGAAGTCAGTAGGATGCTGGGAGGTGCTGACAGGGCAATAAGAATGAAAGTCAAAGTAAAACGTTTTCACCTGTTGCCATAAGCAGAAAAAACATACACAAGGACAGAGAATCATCTATGGAGTATTTTTTTTCAATTTTTATTATATATTTATAGAATGCTTGCTGTATTGGATAAAAATGCTATACTGCCCCTTGAACCTACAATAAATATTGACACTATTCTTTAAAGCGTATAACAGTGGAAAGGTATTTTTGAATGCAACTTGAATCATCAGGTGGCTGGGATTATATTGGTTATATATTGGTGGCTACTGTGCAGGTTGTATGAACTTAAGCATGGAGCTTGTCTGCCCCGTGAAGAAAGCAATAACAAAAATCCAAGCCCAGTAGTGTTGCACCCTCCATGCCAACTCAACTCCTAGGAGAATGGTGTCAATGAGTCACAAAGCACCAAATGTTGTTCTTTGAATATCATTGCAAACCCAGAGGGACAAGTTGGGGAAAAATACCATTATAAATTGTATGTTCTAGGCAGAAAATCAGATGTAGGCAGCATTATATAAATCCTCTAAATTTAGGAAATCTAAAAACTTGCTTATGAAATCACCTCCTGGAAACTGGTTTTTAACCTACATGTAATGATCTCTCTAATTCTTACGATTTTGGTTTAGTTTTGTTTTTCTGGAAGAATTGAGGGAGTAAGTGCAGATATCCTGGGACTGGATCCAATCTTTTACCCTTCTGAACATACTAAGACCTGATATTTTGACCTTGTTTTTTATTTACAATTAAGGAGACTTTTGAATTACAGATCCAGTCTACTGTCTACCAGAAATTAGAGAAAAACACTTTCAGGCATGGTTAGAAAATGTCATAGGGCCAATAACATGCCCACGATCCCTGCTTTCTTTGTATCCTTGTGTAATGTTCTCTCCTTGAGTATGGACTGAGCCTAGGGACTCCCTTCTACTGAATAGAATAGGACAAAGTAACGTGATGTCAATTTTGAAGTTGGGTTACAAAAAGACAATGGCTTCCATCTTGGGAAGCCTCTCTTACTCTTGTGTTCACTTGCTCTATGGGAAGCCGGCTGCCATTTTATGAACAGCTTTATGATGAGTCCTACATGATGAGGAATTGCTGTCTCCAGTCAACATCCAGGGAAGACCAGAGGTCTGCCCATAGCCATGTGAGAAAGTTGGGGAACACATTTTCCTCCACTTAAGCTTAAGGACTGCAGCTTGGTTGATATAGCCATGTGAGAAAGTTGGAAAACAGATTTTCCTCCACTTAAGCCTAAGGACTGCAGCTTGGCTGACACCTGATTGCAGCTCGAAGGCAGATGCTAAGTCAGAGGCATCCAGCTAAGCTACACTTGACTCCCAGACCTTGGAAACTGTGACATAATAAATGTTGTTTTAAGCTGCTCAGTTTTCAGGTAAGTTGTCATGCATCAAAAGGTAACTAATACAATTTTTATGGATTCAAAGCCTCAAAGACTGACATACGTTACAAAGAAGATAAGATTATACAGAGTCCAAATTCAGAGTTAAATTATACATACAATCTACTCACTTGGACTTCCAGTTTACTAGTGAGTTATATCTCCACCCTGAAGAATATACCCTACAAGGAAATAGTATGGATTCAGGTCAAAGAGCCATTAGAACTGATTTGTCTTTAGTTCCTATGTAGTTCCTTTGATAGTGAGTTCTCCATCAAGAACATAGAACATGGCCTACAGAATGAGAAGTGCATGGTTCAAGTCTAGGAACAGAGGATAGTAGCTGGCTATCACTGGCTTGGAGAGTCTACTATACATATTTCTCCCACCCTCATACTCAGTATAGTGAAGTTGGTAGCTTGAAATCAGCTATGATGAAAGCATTTACACCAAGAAAACTGGCAAATGCTACAAATCAAATTGCTTTTCAGAATCAACTATTGAATGTTTACCAGCACACCACTATTTATAACCAAGAACTACTGACTTTCGTAGACATTATCACAGACCCAAGGAACTACCCAAATTTTATTTCTGGTGAAATGAATCAGGACCAAGGAAAAGAAAAAGGTGATCATGGTTGCGCTATGGGAAAGGGCAAAATGAGTAGATGAGTTGGGATTGAACACATCAGTGCAGACATGGGGAGCCTAAGTTGATGCAAGTGTACCTCAGTCTCTTGAACTCTGATTCATATGAGCAAGATCCTAGTAGCTACTGTAATAACCAATTAGTACACATGGAAAGTAAGAACTAGTGTATCACAGCTCCAGGAGAAAGAAAGAGAGAATAATTCACCTTTCCTTCGTTTTTATTCTAGCCCCCAGCCAATTACATGGTGCCCCCACACACTGAGAGAAAATCTCCCTTAGCATAATCAGATTCACATGCCAATCTCCACTGGAAACGCCCTCATAGACACACCAGAAAATAATGCTTTATCAGTTCTCTAGGTATTTCTTAATCCAGTCAAGTTGACACCTAAAATTAACCATCACAACAGCTAAGGTAAAAGACTCATTATTAAAACTGGGGAGACATATGGGGACAAATTGAAGCAAAAAGTAAAGAATTCCATTCAAGATGTTTTATAGGAGCAACTGTAAAGCCCAATGCACAGGAAGTAAGCTATACAAAATAACTCAACACAAAATGTCTAATGTTTTTAGATTTATCTTTTCTGGAAGTAAGAATGTAACACAATGTCAAATTCATCTCTGAAGCCATGAGAATCTGGAACACATTTTCTAAGGTTCATAGTTCCCATCATTTGGGGTCCTCACTAGTGAATTTGCATGAGGCAACAGTGATGCACAAACCAAACAAACATAAGGCTACTTTTTAAAAATCAAATTGTCATCTACAGAACTCTCCACCCCAAATCAAGAGAATACACATTCTTTTCAGCACCACACCACACCTATTCGAAAATGGACCACATAGTTGGAAGTAAAGCACTCCTCAGCAAATGCAAAAGAACAGAAATTATAACAAACTGTCTCTCAGACCACAGTGCAATCAAACTAGAACTCAGGAATAAGAAACTCACTCAAAACCACTCAACTACATGGAAACTGAACAAGCTGCTCCTGAGTGACTACTGGGTACATAATGAAATGAAGGCAGAAATAAAGATGTTCTTTGAAACCAACGACAACAAAGACACAACATACCAGAATCTCTGGGACACATTCAAAGCAGTGTGTAGAGGGAAATTTTTAGCACTAAAGGCCCACAAGAGAAAGCAGGAAAGATCTAAAATTGACACCCTAACATCACAATTAAAAGAACTAGAAAAGCAAGAGCAAACACATTCAAAAGCTAGCATAAGGCAAGAAATAACTAAGATCAGAGCAGAACTGAAGGAAATAGAGACACAAAAAAACCCTGCAAAAAAATCAATGAATCCAGGAGCTGGTTTTTTGAAAAGATCAACAAAATTGACAGACCACTAGCAAGACTAATAAAGAAGAAATGAGAGGAGAATCAAATAGATGCAATAAAAAATGATAAAGGGGATAATACCACTGATCCCACAGAAATACAAACTACCATCAGAGAATACTATGAACACCTCTATGCAAATAAACTAGAAAATCTAGAAGAAATGGATAAATTCAGCGACACATACACTCTCCCAAGACTAAACCAGGAAGAAGTTGAATCTCTGAATAGACCAATAACAGGCTCTGCAATTGAGGCAATAATTAATAGCTTACCAACCAAAAAAAGTCCAGGACCAGATGGATTCACAGCTGAATTCTACCAGAGGTACAAGGAGGAGCTGGTACCATTCCTTCTGAAACTATTCCAATTAACAGAAAAAGAGGGAATCCTCCCTAACTCATTTTATGAGGCCGGCATCGTCCTGATACCAAAGCCTGGCAGAGACACAACAAAAAAAGAGAATTTTAGACCAATATCCCAGATGAATATCAATGCAAAAATCCTCAATAAAATACTGGCAAACTGAATCCAGCAGCACATCAAAAAGCTTACCCACCATGATCAAGTCAGCTTCATCCCTGGGATGCAAGGCTGGTTCAACGTACGCAAATCAATAAATGTAATCCAGCATATAAACAGAACCAACGACAAAAAACACATGATTATCTCAATAGATGCAGAAAAGGCTTCTGACAAAGTTCAACAGCCCTTCATGCTAAAAACTCTCAATAAATTAGGGATTCATGGGAGGTATCTCAAAATAATGAGAACTATATATGACAAACCCACAGCCAATATCATACTCAAGGGGCAAAAACTGGAAGCATTCCCTTTGAAAACTGGCACAAGACAGGGATGCCCTCTCTCACCACTCCTATTCAACATAGTGTTGGAAGTTCTGGCCAGGGAAATCAGGCAGGGGAAGGAAATAAAGGGTATTCAATTAGGAAAAGAGGAAGTCAAATTGTCCCTGTTTGCAGATGACATGATTGTATATCTAGAAAACCCCATCGTCTCAGCCCAAAATCTCCTTAGGCTGATAAGCAACTTCAGCAAAGTCACAGGATACAAAATCAATATGCAAAAATCACAAGCATTCTTATACACCAATAACAAAGAGCCAAATCATGAGTGAACTCCCATTCACAGTTGCTTCAAAGAGAATAAAACACCTAGGAATCCAACTTACAAGGGATGTGAAGGACCTCTTCAAGGAGAACTACAAACCACTGCTCAATGAAATAAAAGAGGACACAAACAAATGGAAGAACATTCCATGCTCATGGGTTGGAAGAATCAATATCATGAAAATGGCCATACTGCCCAAGGTAATTTATAGATTCAATGACATCACCATCAAGCTACCAATGACTTTCTTCACAGAATTGGAAAAAACTACTTTAAAGTTCATATGGAACCAAAAAAGACCCTGAGTTGCCAAGTCAATCCTAAGCCAAAAGAACAAAGCTGGAGGCATCATGCTACCTGACTTCAAACAATACTACAAGGCTACAGTAACCAAAACAGCATGTTACTGGTACCAAAACAGAGATATAGATCAATGGAACAGAACAGAGCCCTCAGAAATAATGCCACATATCTACAACCATCTGATCTTTGACAAACCTGACAAAAACAAGCAATGGGGAAAGGATTCCCTATTTAATAAATGGTGCTGGGAAAACTGGCTAGCCATATGTAGAAAGCTGAAACTGGATCCCTTCCTTACACCTTATACAAAAATTAATTCAAGATGGATTAAAGACTTACATGTTAGACCTAAAACCATCAAAACCCTAGAAGAAAACCTAGACAACACCATTCAGGACATAGGCATGGGCAAGGACTTCATGTCTAAAACACCAAAAGCAATGGCAACAAATGCCAAAATTGACAAATGGGATCTAATTAAACTAAAGCGCTTCTGCACAGCAAAACAAACTACCATCAGAGTGAACAGGCAACCTACAGAATGGGAGAAAATTTTTGCAATCTACTCATCTGACAAAGGGCTAATATCCAGAATCTACAATGAACTCACAAATTTACATGAAAAAAACAAACAACCCCATCAAAAAATGGGCGAAGGATATGAACAGACACTTCTCAAAAGAAGACATTTATGCAGCCAAAAGACACAAGAAAAAATGCTCACCATCACTGGCCATCAGAGAAATGCAAATTAAAACCACAATGAGATACCATCTCACACCAGTTTGAATGGCGATCATCAAAAACTCAGGAAACAACAGGTGCTGGAGAGGATGTGGAGAAATAGGAACACTTTTACACTGTTGGTGGGACTGTAAACTAGTTCAACCATTGTGGAAGTCAGTGTGGCGATTCCTCAGGGATCTAGAACTAGAAATACCATTTGACCCAGCCATCCCATTACTGTACTGGGTATGTACCCAAAGGATTATAAATCATGCTGCTATAAAGACACATGCACACGTATGTTTATTGTGGCATTATTCACAATATCAAAGACCTGGAACCAACCCAAATGTCCAATAATGATAGACTGGATTAAGAAAATGTAGCACATATACACCATGGAATACTATGCAGTCATAAAAAATTATGAGTTCATGTGCTTTGTAGGGACATGGATAAAGCTGGAAACCATCATTCTCAGCAAACCATCACAAGGACAAAAAAACAAACACCATGTGTTCTCACTCATAGGTGGGAATTGAACAATGAGAACACATGGACACAGGAAGAGGAACATCACACACCGGGGCCTGTTGTGGAGTGGGGGGAGGGGGGAGGGATAGCATTAGGAGATATACCTAATGTTAAATGAAGAGTTAATGGATGCAGCACACCAACATGGCACATGTATACATATGTAACAAACCTGCAGGCTGTGCACATGTACCCCAAAACTTAAAGTATAATAAAATAAATAAATAAATAAATAATAAAATAACCATCAAATAGTCCAGAACACAATATTCAAAACCAAATACTAGGCAAACATTAAGTAAGAACTGAGGGTCCTATTAACTTGAAGACAAAATAAAATAAAATACAAAAAATATCAGATAAGATTTGGCCTTTCTGGTTGCACTGGAGCTATGGATTAATAAGAATTATCTAATCTCAACCTAATGACAAAAGAAGTATGTATAATGTATAAACAAAAATCAAGATTTTCAGGGATAGCTAAATGAGAAAGTAAGCTGCCTGGGTGGCTTGCCGAAGAGAGAAAAGCTGAAGATAAAAAGATCCAGATGCTATTTTGTACAGAAAGTACCAGATACCCCATAAGCAATCTTACCCCAAAAAAAAGTATTTGCTAAAACAAAGAAAATCAGGTATCATAGGAAGACACCAAAAAATAAAATGATAAAAGTTTATCCGATCAGAAAAAACATAGGCAAATGCTTTTCTTCGGGCTACTGACCTGAGAAACAGACTAGTAAATGCTTAGTCTGTGTGAAAGCCCATTCCAGGAGTTAGATGATCTGTGCAACTTTAAAATCCTTTCACAAGAGCATCTGTGGCTGAACATCTCATTAGGTTTTTATTTCTTGCTAGATTCTACCCTGTAACAGTTTTAGATTCTTGTGAGACAAAGCATGAAAAGGTTACATGATGAGGGTCTTTTGAGAGCATTGTCATAGGGATTTTATATTTTTTAGAGAACATATTTAAAAGACACGGTATCCTTGTTAGAAGTTATTTAAAACAATAAGCATCTTATAATCACTACTCCTGGAGACAATAATAATAGCAAAGGGTATGAAGGGGTTTCTGGAGGTACTAGCTATGTTTCTTTTAAGTCTGGGCTGGCTACATGGATGTTTTCCAATTTGTGAGACTACATTGAGCTGTATAGTTATAATTTGTGCACTCTTCTGTATGTACATCATATTTCAGTAAAAGCAAATAAGTAAATGATAGCTACCTGAAATCACTATTCCACCTGTTTTGGGAAGACTAATCTAACAGAAAATATTTATGATGCACTAAATAAGAGCAGAGGGCTATGCTGGGTGCTATGTGACAGAATCCCCCCTCCTCCAGGAGCTTTCCATTCAATAAAAGAGAGAGGAAGGACTCACAACCAATTAATGCACACTGCATTGTAAATAAATAACAGAGAGTAATAAGTGACAAGTATTACAGAAGTAACACAGATGCAGCATCATTTTTACGGAAGTTGGAGGGAAGGAAAACAATTTTTGATGGTAAAAACCATAGTATGAAGATTATATTACTATCCCCTCAACACCTCACCCAGAATCCTGAAACACCTTGCATATGCTGGGCATTAAAGTAGACCAATGGAGGCAGATCAAAAAATAGCAAAGGCTTTGTAAACAGTGACAGGCAGAACTGGTTTTAATCCCAGTTCCATCATTTACAGAGTGTGTGAGCCCTTGAATAATTTACCCAGATTAATTGGGTAAATTATTAAGTATGGGTTTTGCTTTCCCAGCCTTTCCACCCTTTTCAAATTGAAATCATTAAGGGGAGGGAGCAGACCCTTTCTCTTCTCACTTGAAACTTGCTGCTATAGTGGAGGCAACCAGTGTTAGTACCCAATTCCCTGCCTTTCAGTGGTCCAGGAGTGGGCATATGGCCCATACCAGACTACTCAGAGTTATTGCCTATGTCTCTTGGATTGCAAAACTGTGAGAGAAAGAGCTTCCAGGGACCATGTCTCCAGCCATATGGCAAAATCAATGAAATGGAATGAAGATGATATGCAGAAAAATGCAGGGAGAGCCAGTAAGAGAATGGGGTCTGTTATCACTACTCTATTCTGTTTCAGAAACCCCAGATACAAGAGTTGTCCCTTTCCTTTCCATGGCTTGGGTGTCATGGAAACCAATTATGGTTTGTCATGAAAACCAATTGTTATGGCAACCAGTTCCCCATCTTTCCTAAATAAGTTCAAGCTGTGTTTTGGTCACATAAATTAAAAAAGCCATGACTAACACATTTCCCTCCATTAAGCCATGGTTTTTTTCATCTGTGAAATTGAGAATACAAATATTTAATAGATAAGTTTGTAATAAAGATTAAATACTTTATGTAAAGTGCAGCTGCTCAGTACTAATTTCTTACTATGTACTATCAATGTGAGGATTTCCATCACCCATACAAGAATTCTCCAAATGATGCAGATTTCTCAAAGAACTTAAAAAAATATCATTCAACCCAGCAATTCCTCTACTGGGTGTATTTCCAAAAGAAAAAGAAATCTTTCTACCAAAAAGACACATGCACTTGCATGTTCACTGCAGCACTGTTCAAATAGAAAAGACATGGAGTCAACCTAGGTGCCCATCAATGGCGGACTGGATACAGAAAATGTGGTACATATACACAATGGAATACAACACAGCTATTTAAAAGAACAAAATCATGTCCTTTGCAGCAACATGAATGCAGCTGGAGACCATTATCTTCAGGGAATAGAAAAAGAAAACCAAATTCCAAGTATTCTCACTTACAAATGAGAGCTAAACACTGGGTACTCATAGACATAAAGATGGCAACAGTTGACACGAGGGACTACTAGATGGAGGAGGGAGGGAGACAAGGGTTAAAAACTAACTGTTGGGTGCTCTTCTTAGTACCTGAGCAATGAGATCATTTGTACCCCAAACCTCAGCATTTTGCAATATACCCAGGTAACAAACCTGCATGTGTACCTCCTGAATCTAAAATAAAAGTTGAAAAAAAAAAAAGACTTCTCCAAACTAGTTTCAATCTACATTTCCTCTACTATACTGCCTCTACCTCACAAAGCAGCTGGACAATTCACAAATCATACACCATCATCCAATAAAGGCAAAAGATAGACTGATCTCAGATATTTTCTACACACCCTCCTTTCTTTTTCCCCAATCAACTCTCTTTTCGAACCCATGACTATCTGATTCACTAGATTGTTCGCCATCTCAAATTTGATCCTGCCTCTGGCCTATTGGACTAGGATTTCATGCTTGTTTTCCACAGCATTTTACTTTCTAATATCCCTGAAGATTTTTCTGTCATTTGACACATCCTCAAACTCTTCTTCCTGAAGGCAAATTTAGTTAAGGATGTTCTTAATTTGGCCTCCTGAATTTTAACCTCTGGCAGTAGCTGTCTGATTAACACTTCTGGTCTATTAACTAGATGGATCTTCACCCCTTTCCAAGGAATAAGTCCAACCAGTCTGAAATTATTTCCAAAATATCAGAAAACTTAATAATTATAAATAAAATTTAATGAGCATTTATTATATATCAGGCTCTGTGCTACCCTGAATGTTTACATTATTTCATTTAATCTTCACTGCAAGACTGGAAAGAAGGTACTGTTACTTTCCCTGGTTGGTAGACAAGGAAACTGAGTCATAGAACATTTAAATAACTTTTTATTATATAAAATCTTACAGATACTAAGTTGGAAAGTTCACATTTAAACTCAGGCAATATGACAACAAAAACTACATTTTTTTTGAAACAGGGTCTTGCTCTGTCACCCAGGCTGGACTGCAGTGGCACAATCATGGCTCACTGCAGCCTCGACTACCTGGGCTCAAGTTATCCTCCCACCTCAGCTTCCTGATCAGTTGAGACTACAGGCATGTGCCACCATGCTGGGCTAATTGTTGTATGTTTTGTAGAGATGGGATTTTGCCATGTTGCCCAGGCTGGTCTCAATTTAAACACTGTAAAGGGATATGCAATAAACCAAACATTTCAGATTTCATCCTGGTCCCATCTTTCCTCCTCATACCCCCACCAAATTCATGTTAGAATATGAATTCCCTGGTCTGCATCTGCTTATGGATTATATATTGTCAGTAAACAAATTTGCATATCATTCTGTGATATATGGACTCAACGTAAATGAAAAACACTGCTATCATTTTTACTTCTCCCACTATCATGAGCATTTCCCTCCTAGGAAACACAAAAATATATTGGTATGAGATGAAGACTCAGAGATCAAAGCATTTAGAAAAGAGACTTGCTTTCAAAAATGTTGGCAGGGGTGTCAGACTTCAGAAAGAGTAGCTTGTCAAATAAAAATCACAACATAAATGTAAGGGGGAAAAACTGTGAAATAACCAAGGTTACATAGTTTACACCAATCTATTTGTAGTAGATAAACAACAACTTTCTCACATAATTATCATATCCATAAAGGATGTTACATATCTTTAGAAATCAACTTTGCAAAAGTCTGGGTTACACTTATTCTGCTAGAGATTGAGTAATTTAGAGAAAATGCCCAAGGTTTTATTTATTTTACGGAGCAAAATTACACAGGGTGACCCTGTTATTTTTGGTTTATCTCATTCTGAGACATAATATTCATCTTTATTTATGATGGGGGCAGGACAAAGTGTTCATTTTGCTTCCATATCGGCCATTTTTGGCATGGCTATGATGGCACTAAACAACAGTTAGGTCATCTGGGCAACCTGAAAAATAAAAATACTTTGTGGCTGACTCAGAAACCATGTCATTGCTAAAATAGTTATTACCATTAGCACTTCATGGAAGGAAATGTTTAGGAAAGGCATTTTAATGAGCTGAGACAGCTCTGATTTCCCACAATTTAAAGAAAACAACATAATCCTGCCAAAAGAACACAGACTCAGAAATAGTGGACTTGAGTCCTAGCTACATAAATTACCAGGGCTATGACTCCAACAAAATCACTGTTTTGCGAGTGATACGGAGCACAATGATTGCATTCCTTTCTTCAGTGGGGTATTGTATAAAGACACATGGAGAATAACTGTATCACTCAGAGAATAATCAGAGAAGCAGACCTCCTAGGAGACATACATAATAAGAGATTTATTATAAAGATTTGACCTTACACAATTATGGGGCTAGTTAAGCAACAGCAGGAAAATTTTAACTCTTCAACTTTCCAGCTAAATTCAGAAGTATATAATAGAATAATTCATTGTGTCAAGGTAGGATTTCACATAGAAATGTGAAGAAGGGATAAATTAGAAAATTTATTATAATTTACTATATTAACAAATTAACCAAAAAATACTAATTATAGCAATACATGAAGAAGTACATTTAATTAAAATATAACACTCATTTATTATAACTTTAACAAATTTAATCAAGAATATATCCAATCAAAAGCTACTGCAACATCTTGATGAAATTTTAGGACAATGCTCATTAAGTTGGCATCCATAAAAGGATGTCAGATATCAAGTATCAGTGCTACTATTCAACATTGTAGTTGAGTTTTTGCCTAATATAATAAGGCAAGAAAAGAAATAATAAGAACAAAGATAGAAAAGATAATCAAAGGAAGTTATTGGTCTTTTTCCTAAGTTTTTATAGTGAGGACATATTCACATTACTTACATACTAAAATTAAAATAATTTTAAAATTTATATCTCAGACCAAATTATTTTTTTCCAACCTTTATTTTAGATTCAGAGGGTACATGTGTAGGTTTTTTACATGAGTATATTGAGTTACATGGTTTGCTGAGGCATAGAGCACAGATGATCCCATAACCCAGGTAGTGAGCATAATACCCAATAGGTAGTTTTCCAGCCCATGCCCCCTTCCCTTTCTTTCTTCTCTGGTAGACCTCAGTGTCTATTGTTGCTATCTTTACTGCTATGTGTACTCAGTTTCTAGCTCCCACTTATAAATGAGAATATGAAGCATTTGGTTTTCTGTTTCTATGTTAATTTGCTTAGGATAATAGCCTCCAGCTGCATCCATGTTGCTGCAAAAGACATGATTTTGTTCTTTTTTATGACTGTGTAGTATTCCATGGTGTATAGATACCACATTTTCTGATTCCAAACCACTGTTGATGGGCAGTTAGGTTTAATCTATGTCTTTGCTATTGTGAATAGTGCTGTGATGAACATGCAAGAGCATGTGTCTTTTTGGGTAGAATAATTTATATTCCTTTGGGTACATAGTCAGTAATAGGATTTCTGGGTTGAATAGTAGTTCTTTTTTAAGTTCTTTGAGAAGTTTCCAGATTGCTTTCCACAGTGGCTGAACTAATTTGCATTCCCACTCACAGTGTATAAGCATTTCCTTTCCTCTGCAGCCTCCCCAGCATCTGTTATTTTTTGACTTCTTAATGATTGTCATTCTGAGTAGTGTGAGATGTATCTCTGATTGTGGTTTTGATTTGCATTTCTCTAATAATTAGTGATGATGAACACTTTTTCATATGTTTGTTGGCTACTTGTATGTCTTATTTTTAAAAGTGTCTGCTCATGTCCTTTGCCCATTTTTAATTGGATATTATTTGGTTTTTGCTTACTGATTTGTTTCTTATATATTCTGGATATCAGACCTTTGTCAGATTCATAGCTTGCAAATATTTTTTTCCATTCTATAGGCTGTCTGTTTATTCATTTACAATTTCTTTTGCTGTGCAGAAGCTCTTTAATTTAATTAGGTACCATGCTCAATTTTTGTTTTTGTTGCAATTGCTTTTGGGGACTTAGTCGCAAAATATTTGCCAAAGGCAATGTTGAAGAGGGTATTTCCCAGATTTTCTTCTAGGACTTTTTTGTTTGAGACCCCGCATTTAAAGTGTTAGTTGATCCTGAGTTAATTTTTGTATATGGTGAAAGATAGGGGTCCAGTTTCATTCTTCTGCATATGACTAGCCAGTTATCCCAGCACCATTTATTGACTAGGGAACCTTTTCCCATTTGCTTATTTTTGTTGACTTTGTCAAAGATCAGATGACTGTAGGTGTGTGGCTTTATTTGTCTGTTCTCTATTCTGTTCCATTGATCTATGTGTCTGTTTTTGTACCAGTACTATGCTGTTTCGGTTACTGTAGCCTTGTAGTATAATTTGATATCAAATAATATGATGTCTCTGGCCTCATTGTTTTTGCTTAGGATTACTTTGGCTATTCAGATTCTTTTTTGGTTCTATATAAAATTTAGAATAGTTTTTTCCAGTTCTGTGAAAAACGATGTTGGTAGTTTGATAGGAATCGTGTTGAATCTGTAAATTGATTTGCACAGTCTGGCCATTTTAACAATATTGAGTCTTACAATCCATGAGCATGGGATATTTTTCCATTTATTTGTGTCATCTCTGATTTCTTTCAGCAGTGTTTTGCAGTTTTCCTTGTAGAGATCTTTTAGCTTCTTGATTAGCTGCATTCTTAGGTACTTCATTTTTTGTGGCTATTATAAATGTGATTGTGTTCTTGATTTGGCTGTCAGCAGAACCTTTTTGTGTAAAGAAATGCTACTAATTTTTGTAGATTGATTTTGTATCCTGAAACTTTACTGAAGTAGTTTTTCAGTTCTAGGAGCCTTTTGGCATAGTCTTGAGGATTTTCTAGGTATAGAATTATATCATCAGCAAACAGAGATAGTTTGACTTCTTTTCCTATCTGGATGCCTTTTTTTCTTTCTCTTGGCTGATCGTTCTGGCTACAACTTCCAGTACTATGTTGAATAGAAGTGGTGAGAGTAGGCTTCCTTGTGTTGTTCCAGTGCTCAAAGGGAACGGCTTTAGCTTTTGCCCAGGCAGTACGATGTTGGATCAGACCAAATTTCTAAAAGACATATTTATAAGATCAAGTAAACTCTATTAAATTCTATTAAATCACATGTTGAGCATGTACTCTATGCAGAGTGGTAGAATAATATCTTAACATACAATTAATGTAATTTTCTCTCCCTGCTCCAAGATTATACCCATACTTCAGTGGAGGTTTGTATTATAGAGCAGAAAGTAGTTTAGCACCATGAAATGGTTACTAAATGTTATGTTACTTTTTTTTTTTGAGACGGAGTCTCGCTCTGTCGCCCAGGCTGGAGTGCAGTGGCACAATCTCGGCTCACTGCAAGCTCCGCCTCCCGGGTTCACGCCATTCGCCTGCCTCAGCCTCTCCGAGTAGCTGGGACTACAGGCGCCCACCACCACGCCCGGCTAATTTTTTGTATTTTTAGTAGAGACGGGGTTTCACTGTGGTCTCGATCTCTTGACCTCATGATCCGCCCGCCTCGGCCTCCCAAAGTGCTGGGATTACAAGCGTGAGCCTCCGCGCCCGGCCGATGTTATGTTACTTTATGATTCCTACACTGTGGTAGTAAGAGACGAGCCAAGAGAGGAAACCAAGCAATCTGGAGACCTACTACTTAAGGTTAGCCTAAAAGGAAAACAGAGTGGCACACAAAGTAAACCCACATCTAGGTTACATTTTTCACTAAAAAGGTATAAAAAAGCAATTATAGAAAGACAAGGAAGAGAAAAAGACAACATTGAAGACTGAAGATATGGCATTTGAAATAAGAGGATGGATGAAAGTTCAACTTGTTGTAAAAACAGGGAGAGAGAGAGAGAGAAAGAGAGACACAAACAGTAAATATGGGTCATATTAGAGACATGCCTCAAAGATATTTTCAGTCTAACTCCAGACCACTACAATAAAATGAATTTTGCAATAAAACAAGTCACACAAGTTTTTGGGTTTCCTGGTGCACATAAAAGTGATGTTTATATTACACTATAGTCTATTAAGTGTAAAATAGCATTATGTCTAAAAAACAATGTATATGTCTTAATTAAAAATACTTTATTACTAAGGAGGGCTTTGCTTCCATGTTGATGTCTGCTGACTGATCAAGGTGAGTAGTCGCTGAAGGTTAGAGTGGCTGGGGCAATTTCTTAAATTAAGACAACAATGCCACATCACCAAAATAGCAGAATAGAAAGTAACCTATTCATATCCCTTTATAAAAACAAGAACTCTGCAACCATCTACAATCAAAAATGTCTCTCTGAGAGCCTCAGGATTCAAGTAGGAGTTTGTGAAACTCCAGTGAAGCCTAAGACCTTGGAGTGTCATCTTGAGAGTGCAAACTGAAACTTAGTTGGCCGATTCACTGAGCTTTCTCCTGGGTTCAAGCCCAGAAAAGGCCCAGTCCTACAAGAGGCTTGGTTACAGCCCTGTTTGGCCCTGAGCCTGTAACCAAAACCATCTGCCAAGAGGTCCAGAAAGAATTGTGCACGCTAGTACTTTGGCAAAAAGGCTCATTTGCCCACTACCATTGGTCTCAGCAGTGAACCTGAAAGTTGCCCTATAGCTTTGCACCAGCCCCCCTCAACTGGGATCCCAGCTCAGAGCTGCTCACACAAGAATCCAGAGGAAGACTCACCCATATCTTGCAGCCTTGGAGTCTGAGACTCTCTAATGAGCTTGCTGATCTCTGTTCCAAAGCAGATCCAGAGGGGGCCCTATAATTAATGTAATTTCACCTACAGTGAACTCATTTTTGACAAAGGTGCCAAGAACATGCATTGGGGAAAAGACAGTGTCTAAAATAAATGATGCCACAAAAACTGGATATCCATATACAGAAGAATGAACCTAGATCCCTATCTCTCACCATATAGTAAAATCAAAATCAAAGTGGATTAAAGACTTAAAACTAAGACCCAAAATGATGAAACTACTACAAGAAAACACTGGGGAAACTCTGCAGAACACTGGGCCAGGCAAAGATTTCTTTGAGTCATGTCCCACAAGCACAGGCCACCAAAGCAAAAATGGACAAAGGGGATCACATCAAGTTAAAAAGCTTCTGCACAGCAAAGGAAACAATCAACGAAGTGATGAAACAACCCACAAAATGGGAGAAAAGATGTGCAAACTGTCCATCTGCCAAGAGATTAATAATCAGTATGTATAAGGAACTCAAACAACTGTATAGGAAAAAAATCTAATAATCTGATTATAAAAATGGGCAAAAGATTTGAACAGATATTTCTCAAAAGAAGACATATAAATGGGAAGCAGGTACATAAAATGTTGCTCAACATCACTGATCATGAAATAAATGCAAATCAAAACTACAATGAGATATCATCTTATTCCAGTTAAAATGTCCTTCATCCAAAAGTCAGGCAATAATAAATGTTGGTGAGGATGTGAAGAAAAGGAAAAATTTGTACACTGTTGATGAGAATGTAAATTAGTACCACTACTAAGGAGAACAATTTGGAGATTCCTCAAAAACATAAAAATAAAGCCACCCTATGATTTAGTAATCCCATTGCCAGGTATAGACCCAAAAGAAAGGAAGTCATGGCTGGGTGTGGCGGCTCACACCTGTAATCCTAGCACTTTGGGAGATGGAGGTGGGTGGATCACGAGATCAGGAGATTGAGACTATGCTGGCCAACATGGTGAAACCCCATCTGTACTAAAAATACAAAAATTAGCTCGGCGTGGTGGCACGTGCCTGTAATCCCAGCTACTTGGGAGGCTGAAGCAGGAGAGTGGCTTGAGGGAGTCAGAGGTTGAAGTGAGCCGAGACCGCACCACTGCACTCCAGCCTGGCGACAGAGTGAGACTCTCTCTCAAAAAAAAAAAAAAAAAAAAAAAGAAAGTCATTATATCAAAGAGATATCTGCACTCTTATGTTTGTTGCAACACTGTTCACAATAGCTAAGATTTGGAAGCCACCTAAGTGTCCATCAACATATGAATGGATAAAGAAAATGTGGTACATATATACAGTGGAGTACTATTCAGTCATAAAAAGAATAAGATACTGTCATTTACAAAAACATGGATAGAACTGGAAGTCTTTATGTTAATCAAAATAAGCCAGGCACAGAAAGACAAACATCACATGTTCTCACTTACTTTGATCTAAAAATCAAAACAATTGAACTCATGGAGATAGAGAATAGAAGAATGGTTACCAGAGGCTGGGAAGGGTAGTGGGGGGTGGGAGAAGGTGGGGATAGTTAATGGATACAAAAATAATAATTAAAAGAAAGAATAAGATCTAGTATTTGACAGCACCACAGGGGTACTATAATCAATAATAATCTATTGTAAATTTTAAAATAACTAAAAGGGTATAATTGCATTATTTGTAACAGCAAGGATAAATACTTGACCAGATGGATATCCAATTGTCCATGATGTGATTATTATGCATTGCATACATGTACCAAAATATCTCATGTACCCCATAAATATATACACCTACTATGTACCCACAAAAATTAAAAATAAACATACTTTTTAAAAAAGAAAGCAAGCCCCCTTACAATAGCTATGAAGAAACAAAATAAAATAATTAAGACTTAATTTAACCAAAGGAGTAAAAGATCTCTACAAGAAAAATGATAAAACACTGCTGAAGAAAATTGAGGAACAAAAAATTAGAAAGATATATCATTTTCATGAATTGGATGAATTAATATTGTTAAATGTCTGTACTACCACAAGTGATCTATAGATTCAATGCAATGTTTATCAAAATACCAATGACATTCTTCACAGAAAGAGAAAAGATATCCTAAAATTTATATGGAAACACAAAAGACCTCAAATAGCTAAAGCAACCCTGAGCCAAAAAACAAGGCTGAAAGTGTCCATTACACTGCCTGATTTCAAATTATACTACAAAGCTACAGTAATCAAAACAGCATCATAATGGCATAAAAAAACAGACCAATGAAACAGAATAAATCACCCAAAAGTAAATTTACTCACTTACATCTAACTTATTTTTCACAAAGGTGCCAAGAACATACAGTAAGGAAAGGACAGTCTCTTTAATAAATGGTGCTGGGTAACCGGATATCCATACACAAAAGAATGAAAGGAGATCCTTGTCTTTCGCCACATATAAAAATACATGCAGAATGGATTAAAGACAAATGTAAGCCTTGCAGCTATGAAGCTACTAAAAGAAAACGTTGGGGAAATGCTATAGGACATTGGTCTGGGCAAAGATATTTTGGGAAAGACCTCAAAAGCACAGGCAACAAAATCAAAAATAGACAAACAGAATTACATTAAGCTAGAAACCTTCTGCATAGCAAAAGAAACAATCAGCAAACTGAAGAGACAACCTACCGAATGGGAGAAAATATTTGCAAACTGTCCATCCAACAAGGGATTAATAACCAGAATACTTAAGGAATTCAGACAATTCAATAGAAATAAATAATCTGATTTTAAAATGACAAAAGGCTTCAATCAACGTTTCTCAAAAGAATACATCTGAAGGGCTAATAGGCATATGAAAAAAATGTTCAACACCATTAATCATCAAGGAAATGCCAGTCAAAACCACAATGAGATATCATCTCATTCCAGTTACAGTGGCCATTATCAAACATACAAAAAATAACAAATGTTGGCAAGGATGCAGAGAAAGGGGAAGGCTCATACATTGTTGACAGGGATGCAAAATACTACAGCCATTATGCAAAACAGTATGGACGTTCCTCGATAAACTAAAATTAGAGCTACCGTATAATTAAGCAATCTCACTGAGGAATGTATATCCAAAAGAAAGAAAATCAGTATATCAAAGAGATATCTGCACTCCCATGTTTATTGCAGCACTATTCACAATAGCCAAAATATGGAATCAACCAAGCGTCTATCAATGGATGAAGGGCCAAAGAAAATGTGACAGGGAAGGGTAATGGCGTGGGGAGCAGGTGGGGATAGTTAATGGGTACCAAAAAAATCATTAGAATGAATAAGACCTACTATTTGATAGAACAATAGAATGACTATTGTCAATATTAATTTAATGGTATATTTTGAAATAACTAAAAGAAAATAATTGGATTGTTTGTAACACAAGGATAAATGCTTGAAGGGATGGATACCCCATTCTCCATGATGTGATTATTATGCATTGTATGCCTGTATCAAAAACATCTCATGTACATCATAAATATATATACCTACTATGTATCCACAAAAATTAAAAACTTTTATGAAAAAAGAAAATGTGACAGATAAACAGAATGGAAGCCTAGTCAGCCACAAAATGAATAAAATCCTGTCATTTTTAGCAACACAAATGGAACTAGACTAGAGGTTATTATGCTAAGAGAATCCAGCCACAGAAAGACAAATATTGCATGTTCTCACATGTGGGAACTAGAAAGTAGACCTCATGGCGGTAGACAGCAGAATGATGTTTACCAGAGGCTGGGAAGGGAAAGGGATGAGGATTGGGGGATGAAGATAAGTTGGTTAAGAGGTACAAAAATACAGTAAAATAGAAGGAATAAGTTCTAGTATTCTATATTAGAGTAGGGAAATTATAGCTAATAATTTACTGTATATTTCAAAATAGCTAGAAGATTTGTAATGTTCCTCACACACATACAAAAAATAAAACTTTGAGTTGATGGATTTCCCAATTACCCTGATTTGATCATTACACATGATTTTGTTACATATGTCAAAATATTTTGGTACACAGGTGTCAGAATATCACATGTTCTCCCAAAATAAGTGCAAATAAGATATATATCAATTTTAAAAAACACAATAATGAAATGTGCTGCACTGATTGATTCCTTTGATGAAAGATTTCTTCATAGCATGCGAAGCTGTTTGATGGCATTTTATCCACAGCAGAACTTCTTTCCAAATTGTAGTCAATCCTCTCATACACTGCCACTTCCTTTTAAACTAAGTTTAGTAATACTGCAAATCCTTTGTTGTCATTTTACCAATATTCACAGCACCTTTATCAGGGGTAGATTTCACCTCCAGAAACCACTGTGTTCATCCATAAGGAGCAACTCCTCATAGGTTAAAGTTTTACTATGAGATTATAGAAACTTAATCACATCTTGGAGCTCTACTTCCAATTGTAGTTCTCTTGCTATTTCCACCAAGTCATCTGCAGTGACTTCCTTTGCTGAAGTCTTCAACTCCTCACAGTCATCCCCATCGGTTGGAGTAAACTTCTTCCAAAATCCTGTTAATGTTGATGTTTGGACATCCTCCCAAGAATCACACGTATGCTTAGTGGCCTCTAGAATGCTGAAATTTTTCCAGAAAGTTTCAATTTAATTTGCCCAGATCCATCAGAGGAATCACTATCTACAGCAGCTATAGCCTTACCAAATATATTTCTTCAATAATAGGACTTGAAATTCTAATGTACTTCTTGATCCATAGCTTCAGAATGAATGTTGTGCTAGCGAGCATGAAAACAACATTAATCGCCACGTACATCTCCATCAGAGCTCTTGGGTGACCATGTTCATTGTCAGTGAACAGTAATATTTTGAAAGGAGTCTTTTTTTCTGGGCAGTATGAATCAACAGTGGGCTTAAAATATTCAGTAAATCATACTGTAAACAGATGTGCTGTCACCCATGTTTTATTGTTCTGCTGATAGAGAATAGGCGTAGTGGATTTGGCATACTTCTTAAGGGCTCCAGGATTTTCAGAATGGAAAATAAGCATTGGCTTCCATTTAAAGTCACCAGCTACATTAGCCCCTAACAAGAGTCAGTCTGTCATTTTAAGCTTTGAAGCCAGATATTGACTTCTCCTCTCTAGTTAGGAAAGTTTTAGTTGGCATTTTTTCCCAATGGAAGGCCATTTCATTTCAGGGAATATCTGTTGTTTAGCCATCTCCATCAATGAGCTTAGCTAGATCTTCTGAATAACTTGCTGCAGCTTCTCCATCAGCACTTGCTGCTTCACCTAGAGCTTTAATGTTATGAAAACAGCTTCTTTCTTTAAACCTCATGAACCAACCTCTGCCAGCTTCCAACTTTTCCTCTGCCACTTTCTCACCTCTCTAAGCCTTCATAGAATTAAAGAGAGTTAGGGACTTATTCTGGATTAGGCTTTGGTTTAAGGGAATGTTTTGACTTGTTTAATCTTCTATCCAGACCACTAAATGTTTCTCCCTATCAGCAATAGGGATGTTTTGCTTTCTCATCATTTATGTGTTCACTGCAGTAACACTTTTAATTTCTTTTAAAAACTTTAATTTTACGTTCATAATTTGGCTACCTGTTTGGTGCAAAAGGCCTAGCTTTCCACCCATCTTGGCTTCCAACATGCCTTACTAAGCTTCATTATTTCTAGCTTTTGATTTAAAGTGAGAGATATGCGACTCTTCATTTCACTTGAACACCTGGAGCCCATCGTAGGTTGATTTACTGGCCTATTTTCAATATTGTTATGTCTCAGGGAATAGGAAGGCCTGAAGAGATGGAGAGAGATCAGCAAACTGCCAATCAGTGGAGCAGTCAGAACATACACAACCTTTATCAGTTACATTCACCATCATTGTCATGCTTCATGACACCCCAAAATAATTCCAATAGTAACATCAAAGATCACTGGTTGTAAATTACCATAATAAATATAATAATAATAAAAAAGTTTGAAATGCAGTGAGAATTACCAAGATGGGACAAAGGGACACGAAATGAGCAAATGCTGTTGGAAAAACGGCACTGACAGACTTGCTCAATGCATAGTTGCGGCAAACCTTCAATTCGTAAAAAAATAAAAAAGAATATCTGTGAAGCACAATAAAGCAAAGTGCAATAAAGTGCAATAAAATAAGAATGAGATATGCCTGTATATCTCTCCTCATATCCTGCCACATAGACAACTTACTCAATACAGATTAAAAGTACTGACTGTGTAGGTAGGTTGTTTGGGTCCTAATCCTGACTTTGTAACTTACTGGTTTTATGTCCTAATCCTGACTTTGTAATTTATTGGTTTTGTCCAGGCCTTTAAAATCCTGCTTCTGCCGGGCACTGTGGCTCACACCTGAAATCCTAGCACTTTGGGAGGCCAAGGTGGGCGGATCACTTGAGGTCAGGAGTTCGAGACCAGCCTGGCCAACATGGTGAAACCCTGCCTCTACTAAAAATACAAAAATTAGCTGGTCATGGTGGCAGGCCCCTGTAGTCACAGCTACTCGGGAGGCTGAGGTAGGAGAATTGCTTAAACCTGGGAAACGGAGATTGCAGTGAGCTGAGATCGTGCCACTGCACTCCAGCCTTGATGACAGAGCAAGGCTCCGTCTCAAAAAAAAAACAAAAAATTCCTGCTTTTTCGTCTCTAAAAAGGATGTACCAGTAGTACATGCTTCACAGTGTTTGTTGAAAGAATTAAAGACAATATCTGTTTAATGCTTAGAGTAGGACATTACCTATTTGATATACAGCAAGTAATCAATGCTACCTATTTTTATTAATTTTGCAGCAGTACAATAACATCTTAATCAAAAGCTGGAGATCACAAATAATAAACATGCCTCCATATGTGGTACCTGAATTAATTCCAAATAAATCTGATAGTATGCTTCACCACAACTTCGTTCATTACTTTGACTTTTAGTTACCCATTAGCACTAATATTCGTGAGCATTCAAATAAATTCTCCAGAGAAAGATATTAAATTTTCTCCAAAATTTATACTCTAATGAAATTTCCAATATGTGTGGAATCATTTTGATTTCCAGATAACTCATTTCCAGCAACATCATGTTTAAGTCATTGTCAGTGGCTAATGACACTGGGTCCAGTTTGTATTACACTTTTACGTGTAAATCACTTTGTGCAGTAAAGAAATTTCCAAAGAAAGTTACCTATCAATCTAATTACTATAAATCAATAATATTATCCCCTTGATTTACATTGTAATTTCAAAAACTTGAAACCATTACTAATGGCTCGTTAATTGTTTATGACTTTTGAAAATCTGAATATTCATTTTAAGTTTGGGTCTTTCTGAAGACAGTCATTTTAAAAGATGGCTTATTCAGGTTTGAGTTTTTGTGTAATTTTTTTTTTTTTGAGAGCACATTTGTACCCTATTTTTGGCTTTGTTTTCCAGCTCCAGGTTGGTAATGACTCCCACAGTAGGGGTCCAATGTAGGGATCATTTCACACCAGATGGAAATGCAACTGCTGAAGTGAACTACTTCAAGTCCAAGGGAAGCTGAAAGGACTTTCCAAATCCCACAAGCTGTAATTTCCCAAGAGGGATTTAGTCAGGGCAGTAAAGTTCATGGATCTGAAGGCAACTTAGAGAAGCTTTAATAGTGATCAAGACCCTCAACTTTAACATCTCATTTTAAGGCCAGGAACAAAGTCAAGAAAAGGCTGCATCAGGGCAAGCAGAGTCAATGCTTAAAAAAAAAAGGTGCTGATAGAATTGCCTATTTGCAGCTCCAGGGTATTCTTGAGCAGCAGTTCTCACACTTTTTGGCCTCTGGCTTCTTTACACCTAAAATTATTGAGGAAATTCTAAAAAGCTTCTTTTTTTAGGTTATATCTATCTATATTTACAGTAGCACAAATTAAAACTGAGAAATATTTAAAATATTTTTCATTTAAAAATATCTTGCATGTTAGCATAAATAACATATTTTACAGAAATAACTATATTTCCCCAAAAAAAGAGACAAGTAGTATCATTTTACATTTTTGCAAATCCGTTTAACATCCAATTTAATAAGAGACACTGAATTCTCATATTGGCTTCTGCATTCAATCAAATGGTATGTGTTTCTTTGGTTGAAGTATATGAAGAAAATCAGGGCTCACACAAATATGTAGTAGGAAAGACAGGAGTATTTTAATAGCATTTTTATATATTTGTGGATTTCTTCCTTTGACACTACATCAAAACTCAAATTGGAGTTTCATAAAGCTAAGTTACAATAAGTAATCTGAAAACATATCAATTAATTTTGCATACTCTGTAACGTTAAAATCCACTGGGCTTTTCTTGCACTCTAAATGGATCTTTTACACATGAATGATTTTGTAACATCATGAGATGATCATTTGGAAAACACTGCTTCACTGAGTTATGCAGGTCTTCAAAATGTTGGCAGATTTTATTATATAATATCAAAAAATATCACCACTGATCTCATCACAAAAGTCTATTAAGTATTAGAAAAATCAAGATCACATATCTGATGGAAGTTTTTAAAAATTCTTCTAATTTTCACTTAAAGCTTGAGTGACAACTCATTTGTTTTTGAGAAAATATCTGTCAAATATCCAAGTTTGAAGAACCATAGTTTGTCAGTTGATCTTTCAAAATGGAAATTTTAAATTTCATGAAAAAGTGGCTATGTTACTAGGTTTGTGCAAAAGTAATTGTGGTTTTTGCCATTACTTTTAGTGGCAAAAGTAATGGCATTAAAAGTAATGGCAAAAACTGCAATAACTTTTACACCAACCTATAGCTTTCAACTCAAAGCACACACAAATGCTTTAAACATCATTCCATCCCATTTTGTTACTCCAAATATCTAAAAAGGTGTACTGTAGGATGAGTTAATAAAACTGGCAATTTTACTGCTTCATAAGGAACATTCATAAGGAATGTAAAACTGACATTTTTGAAAATGTGTGGTTGTATTAGTCTGTTCTCACAATGATAATAAAGACATATCCGAGACTGGCTAATTTATAAAGGAAAGAGGTTTAATTGACTAACAGTTCCACATGGCTGGGGAGTCCTCACAATCATGGCAGAAGGCATGAGGAGCAAAGTCGCATCTTACATGGCGGCAGGCAAGTGAGCTTGCGCAGGGCAACTCCCATTTATAAAACTACCAGATCACTGGGCGCTGTGGCTCACGCCTGTAATACCTGCACTTTCGGAAGCCGAGGTGGGCTGATCACGAGGTCAGGAGTTCGAGACAGCCTGACCAACATGGTGAAACTCTGTCTCTACTAAAAATACAAAAATTAGCTGGGCGTGGTGGTGCATGCATGTAATCCCAGCTAGTCAGGAGACTGAGAGAGAAGAACTGCTTGAACCCGGGAGGTGGAGGTTGCAGTGAGATGAGATCACGCCACTGCACTCCAGCCTGGGCGACAGAGTGAGACTCCGTCTCAAAAAATAAAATAACATAAAATCATCAGATCTCATAAGTCTTATTCATTACCAGGAGAACAGTATGGGGGAAACAGCCCCCATTATTAAATTACCTCCCACCAGATTCCTCCCATGACATGGGGGAGTTATTACAATTCAAAGTAAAATTTGGCTGGTGACACAGAGTCAAACCATATCAGTGGCAATGAGGAATACCATACCTACTAATAGAGTTAGTGAAACTGCCTTGATTCATGTGCCAGAAGTGTTGCACACCACAGCTTTTGCACCATCAGAACAAACGTAAACACAATGCAAAAGATAAATATCACCTCAGTATTATTATATTATAAAAATAGTTATGACTTAATAGACATCTCAAAAGGGTCTTGAGTACCCCAGGAACCCATGAACCACATTTTGAGAATTGCTATTCTAGAGAATTCCAGCCCTATTTAGTTGGACCACTCTGAAGGAGGAAAAAAAAACTATAGCCTCTTTAGAAGGGCTGAATGTTTTCTGTTTCAGCTTTCCTTGTAGGATCTAGCTTACGACTGAAATTGGGGTTCCCTACTTGACTGACACTATGAGGAATATTATCAAAATATAGAAAAAACAAATAAGACAAATTTAGCTCCCTTTTTTCTAAAACAAAACAACAGAGTAGCCCTTATTTTTTCTGAACCCCTAAAGCTCCATTAGTATTCTGACAAATTCTATGTCACTCTGTACCAAGTTCAATAATTAAAAAAGAAAAAATCAAAATAATGGCATAATTTGGAAAATTGTTCATTATGATAAACCATGGATTTTGCTCTATCATTTTGAACTTGCCTAAGCATGTTACTATTTTTCTACAAAATATTATGTACATGTACCTTAAATGTTCTGAAAAACCCCTCATTTTACAGATAACATAAACTGAAGCTCAAGGAATTTCCATTTAAATATATAATTTTAGAATTGAAACAGTCCTTCAGTTCACCTAATTCAACCTTCCTCCTAAGTAAACTTCATGCTTCTTATATGGTCTTCCTGGCTTGCCTTGAACCCCACCAGTAGCAGGTAGCTCCCTGCCTCTAGAGGTGTTATTGCATTCCAAACTGGACATCACCAGCAATTCAGATGTTTCTCTCTAGATTGAGATAACGCAAGTCCTATATATACTCTCTGATTTGGCATGATATTTCTATTTCCTAAGAACATGTTAGCTTTTCCACAGTCAAAACATAATATTAGCTTGTAGTGACCAGGTGATTTGTAAAACCCATAAGTCTTTTACATGAATTGTCAAGTCTACCCTAGGCCACCTTTGGATTATACTGCTGATAGTTTCCTCTAATGTTAAGGTTTTTTGGTTTGTTATCTTTTATGTTTAATAATTTCATATCAAATTAAATAATGATTTATTTTAATCACTAATGGAAACGTTTTAAAATTAAATTTCATGTAGCTCACATTGGCCCATAGTCTAATGTCTTGTGATCATTTCAATTTTTGATTTATTCAACACTGATGGTACCTACACACAATTTATATCATCAGCAATGCTGGTTTAGAGGCCAAACATATCTTAATCTAATTTTCTTTCTAATAGCAGTAATGACAGGGAGAAGAACATAGGACTGTGGCTGTGACATGAGACTAGAGATACTCATTTATTAAATCACTTACGTTACGATTTCACAGTAGTGTTCTAGGCCCTTAGCATAAGTACAATAATCTATACACATTGAGCTGGAAGGATTCAACCACCAACAATAGCATGTAATTTATTCATACTAAAAGCTCTATTAGCAACATTATTCTTATGGCTATTATTATTGTTTCTTATTAAATATTTTTTCAGAGAGTCAGTGCTGGAATGCTTTTCTCCTCAATCCTGTTTCAGAGGCTTTCTCATAATAACACAATGCCTTTTGAGGAGAGAAGCCAATGAGCTATCTCTTGAATTCTTACATGGTCTATGAATGCTGAATTGATATCAATCAAGGGCAGATATCAGGAAATGTGTTTCTGTGTTTTATCTTTATTTGCAGCAAGGCTTCTGTAGCAAGGATCTGTAGATAGAGACAGATCCATTTCTGAATTCCAACTCAAACAACCAGTAACTTTCAATCTACTTAATTGTCATGAACTTCAAAAGTTATGGTAAAAATTTAATATGAAGTATTCAGTGCCTAATACAGTGCTTGACACATAGTAGGCACTCAATAAATGGTGATGTTTATTACTAAATGTTAATACTTATTATTCAATTGTACAGAAACATTTGAAAACTAAATAATGACAATGGAAATAAAACAAATATCTAAATCATGTTTTTTCAGCAAAGAAGTTTAGTTTAAAAGAGAGATAAAGTTTGAAAACTAAAGTGTTTGCAATTTCCTTCTATTTGTATATTTTCAAAACTAACTGATGATATTTCATCAGTAGGCAAAAGAATTTCCAAAACTAATCTCACGCACAAGAAGCCAAGCTTTGATATGTATAATTTGTAGACCTATAGGAAAAACATTGACCAAATAATATTAAGACCAGCAGGAGAAATTTCATACAGAAATTTCTTTTACCTACAGTCTGAAGCTGTAGGCAAAAAAATCTGAAAAGCCCAGATGTCCTTTATGTGATGTATAATGATGTCATTATAGAATACAAAATGAATCATAGTAGCACAAAATGAGGAGCCTCCCTATTTATAGCCACATTTGCTGGCATATGTTATCTGTAATTCCACAGACTGAAATTCAGGAAGATGAAATAGATGTCATTATTACTTATATGAAAATCACTCATTTTTCCCCCCAAAACATGAATTCTATATTTGAGATTTATGGCTGTCATATTTAGAGTAAAATGGGATCTGTTATTCCCTGACATTTGGATTCTCTATCCATAACCTACCTTTACAATTTATTCTCTTTATTCTTTGTGTACTAGGGTCTCTGTAACTAGCCCTAAATTTGAATACATGGTTTTCACCCTGATTAATTTTATGCATGTATCTATTCATGTATTCATCATTTCATTCATTTCTACATCCATCCAATTATTCATTGAGTGATTGCCATATGCTTGCCAGTGGGGACACCAAGTATAATACAGAAACCCTCTATATATTGAATTTGTTTTAAGAAAAGGGGAGCCAACATTTTTTTCAAATACTTAAAAGACTGAAATAAAAATATACCAAAATGTTAATTAATAGTGATTGTCTTGAGTAGTATTTTTACTAAACTTTTCTGATCTATTTATATTTTCTACCAAAACACAATGATTTAAAATTTGCTAGTTTAAAAGGAGATTCATTTTTCAATCAAGTAATATAGCAGTAAATACTATGATGAGATGAAAGTTATACATGTGAGAAAATATATTTCAATAATATGTAGTGCAGTGGGCTGGATAACCAGTTTCCCAATGGTTCAACAAGTTTATTGATCATCTTGCAGATCAGGTATGCTTTGTCCTTCTTCCATATTAACAGCATAATGTTTTTATTTATTTTCCTGTAATTTATAATGACCATATGTCTAAGCAGTGATCTGTGCTCACCTCTACTATAAATACTTGATCTCATAGTCCCATATAGAAATCAGCACTCATCAGATCATGTGATATGATTTGGGGTTCAAAACATGTGTCCCCTAAGGGATGTAAATTGGATTAGCTTTCCTGGGAACTTGATTGCATATCTCAGTGAGAGAGGTGGAAGATGGCAAAAAATAATGTGGAAGAAGACCAATATAAAGCTTCCACGAAGTTCTCTAGTCTTAATTTCATATTCATTTGAGGGGTCAAAACTGACTGTGAATCCCTTAGTAGGACTATAGGGAGATGCCAGAGCATTCCCTAGCCAGGAACTGAAGTCAGGAAGAACTACCAGGTTAAGAACATAATGCTATGTGGGATCACCTGATCTTATAAAACTGGGAAGGACTGAAGCTGCCACAAAGGGAATCAGCAGGTATCATGTGGTGAACTACCTTTTTATTTCTATCATCATATTTTGCTCTTGTGCCGCAATTTCCTAGATTAATGAACTTTAAGATACTTCCTTTCCCTGTGCCCTTCCACTGGAGAAAAGTAGGGGTTACTCTTAAATTTTCTAATACACTTATTTAGGTCTTTGTTTTTCTAACTTTGAAGCAATTTAAGATTCCTTTCTTCCTCCTGAAAATGACATTGGTCTTATTACCAGTTAACTCTCCACAGAACAAAGTACCCATGTTGTCACTGGGACCTACACTGTACCCATGTTGTCACTATGACCTGTGTTGTACCCACGGTGTCACTGTGACCTATGATATTAGTCTTTTCAATTTATTCATACATATTTCTTCTGCATTATTTTTACTTCCAGTAGTTAATTAAAACTATTTTTTTTTAGATTTAGTTTCTGCACCATATATATCTGTATTAGTCTGTTCTCATGCTGCTATAAGGGCATACCTGAGACTAGGTAATTTATAAAGGAAAGAGGTTTAATTGACTCACAGTTCTGCATTGCTGAGGAGGCCTCAGGAAACTTACAATTATGATGGAAGGGAAAACAAACACATCCTTCTTCATATGGCAGCAGAAGAGAAGAATGAGAGCCTAGCAAAGGGGGAAACCCCTTATAAAACCATCATATCTGGTGAAAACTTACTCATTATCACGAGAATAGCATGAGGGAAACTGCACCTATGATTCAACTACCTTGCACCAGGTCCCTCCCACCAAATGTGAGGATTATGAGAACTATAATTCAAGAACAGATTTGTGTGGAGACACAGTCAAATTATATCATTCCACCCAGGCCCCTCCCAAATATCACATTTTCACATGTCAAAACACAAACATGTGTTTCCAACAGTCCCCCAAAGTCTTAACTCATTCCAGCATTAACCCAAAAGTCCAAGTCCAAAGTCTGATTTGAGACAAGGCAAGTCCCTTCTGTCTATGAGCCTGTAAAATCAAAAGCAAGTTAGTTACTTCCCAAATACAATAAGGGTACAGGCATTGGGTAAACACACCCATTCCAAAGGAAGAAGTTGGCCAAACAAAGGGGCTGCAGGCCCCATGCAAGTTCAAAATCCAATGATCCAGTAATTAAATCTTAAAGCTCTGAAATGAACTCCTTTGACTCTATGTCTCACACTCAGGTCACACTGATGTAAGAGGTGGGCTTCCACGGGCTTGGGCAGCTTCACCCCCTGTGGCTTTGCAGGGTACAGCCTCCCTCCCAGTTGCTTTAATGAGTTGGCATTGAGTGTCTGTGGCTTTTCCAGGTGCACAGTGCAAGCTGTTATTGTATCTACCATTCTGGGGTCTGAAAGATAGTGGCCCTCTTCTCAAAGCTCCACTAGGCAGTGCCCCACTGAGGACTCTATGTGGGAGCTCCAGCCCCACATTTCCCTTTCACACTGCCCTGGCAGAGGTGCTCCATGAGGGCCCTGCCCCTGCAGCAAACTTCTGCCTGGACATCCAGGCATTTCCCTACATCCTGTGAAATCTAGGCAGAGGTTCCCAAACCTCAATTCTTGACTTCTGTGCACCTGCAGGCTCAACACCACATGGAAGCTGCCAAGGCTTGGGCTTGCCCCCTCTGAAGAAACTGCCCAAGCTGTATGTTGGCCCCTTTTAGCCACAGCTGGAGTTGCTGGGATGCAGGGCACCAAGTCCTTAGGTTGCACACAGCAGGGGAGCCCTGGGCCCAGCACTTGAAACCAGTTTTTCCTCCTAGGCCTCTGGGCCTGTGATAGGAGGAGCTGCTCTGAAGGTGTCTGACATGCCCTGGAGTCATTTTCCCCATTGTCTTGGTGATTAACTTTGGGCTCCTCCTTACTTATACAAATTTCTGCAGCCAGCTTGAATCTCTCTCCAGAAAACGGGTTTTTATTTTCTATTTCATCGTCAGCCTGCAAAATTTTCAAACTTTTATGCTCTGCTTCCTGTTGAATACTTTGCACTTAGAAATATCTCCCACCAGATACCTTAAATCATCTCTTTGAAGTTCAAAATTCCACAGTTCTACAGAGCAGGGGCAAAATGCTGCCAGTCTGTTTGGTAAAGCATAGTAAAAATAACCCTTATTCCAGTTCCTAACAAGTTCCTCATCTCCATCTGAGACCAACTCAGCCTGGACTTTATTGTCCATATCACTATCAGCATTTTAGTCAAGCCATTTGTTCCAAACTTTCCCACATCTTCCTGTCTTCTGAGCCCTTCAAATCTCTAGGAAGTTCCAAATTTTCCCACATTTTGCTATCTTCTTATGAGCCCTCCAAACTGTTCCAACCTCTGCCTGTTACCCAGCTCCAAAGTCACTTCCACATTTTTGGGTATCCTCATAGTAGCACCCCACTCCCTGCAGTACCAATTTACTGTATTAATCCATTCTCACACTGCTAGAAGGACCTACTCAAGACAAGGTCATTTATAAAGAAAAGAGGTTTAATTGACTTACAGTTCTGCATGGCTGGGGAGGCCTCAGGAAACTTAAAATCATGGCGAAAGGGGAAGCAAACACATCCTTCTTCACATGGCTGCAGGAAAAGTATGATGAGAGCTGAATGAAGGGGGAAACTACTTATAAAACCATCATATCTTGTGAGAACTTACTATCACAAGAATGGAATGGGGGAACCATACTCATGTTTCAATCACCTCCCACCAGCTCCCTCCCATGACACATGGGAATTATGGGAACTACAATTCAAGACAAGAACTACAATTCAAGATAAGACAAGATTGGGAACTAGTCAAACCATATCAATATTCAATTCCTTGTAGCTTACGCCCCTTAGTGTCTATTTTTCTTCTTGATAAACTATTCAATACAGTAGTCCCTCCTTATGTGTGAGGCACATGTTTCAAGACCACCAGTGAATGCCCAAAACCATAGGTGGTACCAAACCCTATGTATACTATATTTTTCCCAGAAAGTACATAGCAATGTTAGAATTTAATTTATAAATTGGGCACAGCAACAGATTTAAAACAATAACTACTAATAAAATAGAACAATTATAATATTCTGTAATATAAGTTATGTGATTCTGGTCTTTTTCTCTCTCTTTTGCTCTCAAAACATTTTATTGTGCTATTGTGTGTCCAGCTATTTTCCAACTGCAGTTGACTTTGGGTAACTGAAACAGTGGAAAGCAAAATTGAAGGTAAATGGGGACCACCGTATCTTTTTAAATGAAAAACTATGCCTAGTAAACTCTCTTAGTCTTTGTATGTCAGAAATGTCTTTTTTTACCCTCTCTTCACTCTTTCATGATAATCTATATGGATGTAAAAATTTAAGTCATAAGTTATTTTCCTTCACTACTTTGAAGATATTTTATAATTGTTTTTGACATCTCTTGTTCATAATCCTGTTCATAATGGGTCTGTTGTCTCATTAACTGACATTCTAGGTGGTCCATCTATTCTCTGAGGTAGCTTTTAAGAATTTCTTTTTAATTATTTACGTTCTGCAGTTCCACTACCAAGCATTTGGTATGGGGTTTTTAACTGGCCAAAATTTAGCATGTCTTTCCTTTTTTATTTTTAATTTTTGTGGGTACATAGTAGTTATATATATTTATGGGGTACATGAGACATTTCGATATAGACACGCAATATTAAATAATCACATCACAAAGAATGTGGTATCCAAACCCTAAAGCATACAAACAATCCAGTTACACTCTTTTAGTTATTTTAAAATGTACAATTAAGTTATTATTGACTATAGCACCCTGTTGTGCTATCAAATAGTAGGTCTTGTTCGTTCTTTCTATTTTTTGATACACATTAACCATCCCCGCTACCCTCCCTCAAGCCTGACACTACCTTTCCCAGCCTGTGGTAGCCATCCTCCTACTCTCTGTGTCCATGAATTCAATTGTTTTGATCTTTACATCCCACAAATAAGTGAGAATATGTGATGTTTGTCTTTTTCTTCCTGGCGTATTTCACTTAGCATAATGATCTCTTGTTCCATCCATGTTGTTGCAAATGACAGAATCTCATTCTTTTTATGGCTGTATAAATATACCACATTTTCTTTATCCATTCATCTGTTGATAGACACTTAGGTGCCTTCCAAATCTTAGCTGTCATGAACAGTGCTGCCACAAACACAAAAGAACAGGTATCTCTTTGATATAATGATTTCCATTCTTTTGGTTATATACCCAGCAGTGGGATGGCTGGATCATATGATAGCTCTACTTCTAGTTTTTTGAAGAATCTCCAAACTTTTCTCCATAATGACTTTACTAATTTACATTCCCACCAACAATGTACAAAGGTTTGTTCCCTTTTCAGCACATTCTTGCCAGCATTTGTTAATGCCTGATTTTTTTTGATAAAAGCCATTTTAACTATGGTATAATGATATCTCATTGTGGTTTTTATTTGCATTTTTTGGATAATGATGTTGAACACCTTTTTCATATGTCTATTTCCCATTTGTGTGTCTTCTTTTGAGAAATGTCTATTCAGATATTTTATCCATTTTTAAATGGTATTATTAGATTTATTTCCTATAGATTTGTTGGTACTCCTTATATATTCTGGTTATTACCCCCTTGTCAGATGGGTAGTATATTAGTCTGTTCTCATACTGATATAAAGAACTACCTGAGACTGGGTAATTTATAAAGGAAAGAGGTTTAATTGACTCACAGTTCGTCATGGCTGGGAAGGCCTCAGGAAACTTACAATCATGGTGGAAGGTGAAGGGGAAGCAAGGCACCTTCTTCACAAGTTGGCAGGAAGGAGAAGTGTTGAGCGAAGTGAGAAGACCCCTTATAAAATCATCAGATCTCATGAGAACTCCCTCACTATCATGAAAACAGCATGGAAGAAACAGCCCCCATGAATCAATTATTTATACCTGGTCTCTCCCTTGACATGTGGGGACTATGGGAATAATGGGGATTAAAATTCAAGATGAGATTAGGGTGGGGACACAAAGCCTAACCATATCATTCTGCCCCTGACCCCTCCCAAATCTCATGTCCATTTTTCATTTCAAAACCAATCATGCCTTCCCTATTGTCCCCCAAAGTCTTAATTCATTCTAGCATAATCCAAAGTCCAAGTCCAAAGTCTCATCTGAAATAAGACAAGACCCTTCTGCCTATGAGCCTGTAAAATCAAAATCAAGTTAGTTACTTCCTAGATACAACAGGGGTAGAGGCATTGGATAAATACCCCTGTTCCAAATGGGAGAAATTGGCCAAAATTAAAGGGTGACAGGCTCCATGAAAATCTGGAATTCAGCAGGGCAATAAAATCTTAAAACCCCTAAATGACCTCCTTTGACTTCATGTCTCAAATCCGAGTCACACTGATACAAAGGGTAGGCTCCCATGGTCTTGGGCAGCTCTGCCCCGTGACTTTGCAAGGCATAGCACCTGCCCCAGCCGCTTTCACAGGCTGGCATTGAGTGTCTGTGGTGTTTCCAGGCACGCAGTGCAAGCTGTTGGTAGATCTATCATTCTGGGGGCTGCAGGATGGTGGTCCTCTTCTCACAGCTCCACTAGGCAGTGCCCCAATGGCAACTCTGTGTGCCGGCTTCAACCCTACATTTCCCTTCTGCACTGCCCTAGCAGAGGTTCTCAATGAGGGCTCCACTCCCGCAACAAACCTCTGCCTGGACATCCAGGCATTTCCATACATCTTCTGAAATCTAGGTGGAGGTTTCCAAATATCAATTCTTGACTTCTATGCACCTACACCACGTGTAAGCCACCAAGGATTGAGGCTCTCACCCTCTGAAGCAACAGCCTGAGCTGTATGGCCCCTTTCAGTCATAGCTGGGATGCAGGGCACCAAGTCCCAAGCAGCACCCAAGCAGGGCACCTGCACAAAGCAGCAAGGCCATTTTGTAGTTTGCAAATATTTTCTCCCATTCTGTGGGTTGTCTCTTCACTTTGTTGGTGTATGTTTTGCTGCACAGAAGCTTTTTAACTTGATGTGATATCATTTTTCTATTTTTGCTTTGGTTGCTGGTGCTTGTGGGGCATTGCTCAAGAAATTTTTTGCCCAGACCAATGTCCTGGAGATTTTCCCCAATATTTTCTTCCAGTATTTTCATAGTTTGAGGTTTACACTATGAAAGACTTAGTTAAAGACTAAGTTAGAATTAAGACTACGGTAAAGTTAGATAAAGACTAGACTCGTTAGATTTAAGCTTTTAAGATTTACATCAACTTGGATTAATATTGGCATCAATAAAGCATTTAATTTAAAAGACTTAGATTTAAGATTTTAATTCGTTTTTATTTGATTTTCGTATACAGCAAGAGATAGGGGCCTAGTTTCATTCTTCAGCATATGGACATCCAGTTTTCCCAGCACCATTATTGAAGAGACTATCTTTTCCCCAGTGTGTGTTCTCAGCAACTTTGTGGAAAATGAGTTCACTGTAGGTTTGTGGATTTGTTTCTGGGTTCTCTATGTTGTTCCATTGTTCTATGTGTCTGCGTTTATGCAAGTACCATGCTGTTTTGTTTACTATAGCTCTGTAGTATGACCTGAAGTCAGGTAATTTGACTTCTTCCTTTCCAATCTGGATGCCTTTATTTGTTTCTCTTGTCCGATTGCTCTAGTTAGGACTTCCAGTACTATATTGAATCAACAGTGGTGACAGTGGACATTCTTGTCTTCTTCATCATCCTTGGAGGAAAGAGTTTCAGTTTCTCCCCAGTCATTAGGATACTAGCTGTGGGTCTGTCATATATGGCTTTTATTATGTTGAGATATGTTCCTTTTATACACAGTTTTTTAGGGGTTTTATCACGAAGGGGTACTGAATTTTATCAAATGCTTTTTCAGTATCCGAAATGATTACATGGTTTTTATCCTTCATGCTGCTGATATGATGTATGACACTGATTGATTTGTGTATGCTGAATTATCCTTCTATCTTAGGGATAAATCCCACTTGGTCATGTTAAATGATCTTTCTAATGTATTTTCTAATTAAGTTTGCAGTATTTTGTTGAGAATTTTTCATCAATATTGATCGGAGATGTTGGCCTGTAGTTTTTGGTTTTTGTGTGTTTTTTTAATCCACCTTTGCGTGGTTTTGGTATCAAGGTAAGACTGGACTCATAGAAAGAGTTTCAAAGTATTCCCTTTGCCTCTATATTTTGAAATAGTGTGAGTAGGGTTAGTATTAGTTCTTTAAATGTTTGGTAGAATTCAGCAGTGAAGCCATCAAGTCCTAGGCTTTTCTTTACTGGGAGAGTTTTTATTATGGCTTCTTTATTGCTATTTGTCATTGGTCTGTTCAGGTTTTGGACTTATTCCTGGTTCAATCTTGGTAGGTTGTATGTGTCTAGAAATTTGTTCATTTCTGCTAGATTTTCCAATTTATTGACATATAGTTGTTTATAGTAGCAACTAATGATCCTTTGAAATTCTGCAGTATCAGTTGGAGCATCTCCTTTTTCATTTCTGATTTTATTTTGATCTTCCCTCTTTTTTCTATTTAGTCTGGATAAAGGTTTGTCAATTTGTTTCACTTTAAAAAAAAAAACAACTTTTTAACTCATTGATCGTTTGTATTTTTTTCACTTCAATTTCATTTATTTGTGTTCTGATCTTTATTATTTGTTATGTTCTACTAATTTTGGGTTTGGTTTGCTCTTGCTTTTCTAATTCTTTAAGATGCATCATTAGATTGTTTACTTGAAATTTTTCTTCTTTTTTAACATAGGCATTTATAGCTATAAACTTCCCTTTGAGTACTGCTTTTGCTGTATCCCATAGGTTTGGGTATGTTGTGTTTCCATTAACATTTTTTCAAGAAATTTTTCAATTTTTTTCTTAATGTCTCCATTGTCCCACTGGTCATTCAGGAGCATATTGTTTACTTTCCACGCACTTGTATAGTTTCTTAAATTCCTGTTATTAATTTCTAATTTTATTCCATTGTGGTCAGAGAAGATGCTTGATATTGTTTCAATTTTTGAATGTTTTAAGACTTGTTTTGTAACCTAACATATGGTTTACCCTTGAGAATGATCCATGTGCTGATGAGAAGAATGTGTATTCTATAGCCGTTGGATGAAATGTCCTGTAAACATCTATTAGGTCCATTCGGTCTAGATTAACTCTAACGATTCTTTGTTGCTTTTCTGTCTGAAAGATCTGTCCAGTGCTGAAAGTTGTGTTGAAGTCTCCAGCTATTATTGTATTGGGACTTATTTCTCTCTTTGGGTTCTAATATTTGTTTTATATATCTTGGTGACTGGTGTTGGATGCATATATATTTATTCGTAATTGTTATATCCTCTTAATGAATTGACATCTTTATTATTATATAGTGACCTTCTTTGTCTCTTCTTGGTGTTTGTCTCAAAATCTATTTTGTCTTGATATAAGTATAGCTACTCCTGCTCTTTTTTGGTTTCCACTGGCATGGAATATCTTGTTCAATCCCTTTATTTTTAGTCTGTGGGTTTCTTTACAGGTGAAGTGCATTTCTTATAGGCAACAGATCAAGAGATCTTAACTTTTCACCCAGTCAGCCTTGTATGTCTTTTGATTGGAGAGTTTAGTCCATTTACATTCAATGTTATTATTAATAAGTGAGGACTTCTGCCATTTTGTTATTTGTTTTCTGGTTGTTTTGTGGTCTTCTCTTCCTTCTTCCCCTCCTGTCTTCCTTTAGTGAGGGTTATTTTCTCTGGTGATACAATTTAGTACCTTGCTTTTAATTTTTATGTATCCATTGTATTTTTTTTGGTTTGAGATTACTATGGGGCTTGCAAATACTGTCTTTCAACCCATCATTTTAACCTGGTAACAACTTAAGACTTTTTGTATAAACAAACAAACATGCAAAAAGAAAACTAATAAAAAGTCTACACCTTAACATTGTTCCCCCCCACTTTTTAACTTTTTATTATTTCTACTTATATTTTATTGTACTGTCTATGTCTCGGAAAGTTGTTGTAGTTATTATTTCTTTTACTGGTTTATCATTTAGTCTTTCTACTTAGGATAAGAGTAGTTTACACAACACAGTTACAGTGTTATGATATTCTGTGTTTTTCTGTGTACTTACTATTACCAATGAGTTTTGTATGTTTAGGAGATTGCTTATTGCTCAACAGTGTCCTTTTCTTTCTCACTGAAGTACTCCCAGGGACTTTTCAGTTAGCAGGTGATAAATGTTGCCAGGACTGGGTCCTCCCCTGAACCAGGACTGGGTTCGCTTCTGGTTCAGGGTGCATCTAGAAATGTTGTCCAGGAGACAGGGCCTGCAACAAGGGCCTCATGACTCTAACCAATGCTCTATCCTGCTGTGGCTTAGCTGGTGTTCATGATGTAAGACAAAGTCTTTCCTACTCTTCCTTCCACTCTCCTCAAACAGAAGGAAGGGATCTCTTTTGTAGCCATAAGCTGTGCAGCCTGGAGTTAGGAAAGGGGTGATGGTAGTGCTCAATAAGCCACCCAAGGTGGTGTCTCAGTAGGTTTCATATCCCCCCCCCGGTCCACTGTCTCTGGGCCCAGTTTAGCACTAGGACTCATCAAAGAGTTGCAATTCTTGTGTCCTAGACTGCCTTTCAAGTTTATTTAGAGACCCAAAGAAAGTTAGCCTACAGTGCTGAGGTTTGCAGGAACTCTAGTTCTGACTGCTATGATTAATGGTTCCCTTCAGTCTAAGGCTGGCTTAAATGCTCCCACCACAGGTGAGCATCAGCTGAGTTTGGCCCATTTTTTCTTTCTGCTTTAACAGTACAGCACTGAGTTCAATGCCTCACAATTGCTGTGTTCTCCCTCTTCTAGTGCCCAGAGCTGCTCTTCCTACTACAGCTGCTGTGAGGTGGAGGAGGGGTGGCATTGGCAATTTAAGACTGTTTTTTCTTTTAATTTCTTCTTCAGTGCTTCTTATAGTGATATGATGTTAAAACCAGGTATTATGAGGGTTCACCTGATTTTTGGTTCTTCTGAAGGTGCTTTTTTCTATGTAGATAGTTGTTAAATTGGTATCCTTGCTAGGAGGATGACTAGCAGAGTGTTCTCTTCCACCATCTTGCTCTGCCCAACAAGTGAGTTTCTTCCTAAGTACTTGTGTCTGTCTTCAATTCTTTCATTAGTGCTTCAAATCTTATCTAAAACTCTCTTCATTCTCTTCAGAAATCCTAGCAGGCATATGTTGAAAGTTCTCAATGTATTTTCTATATCTTTCAACTGCTCTTTCATACATGATATCTGCCTCTCTCTATTGCATTCAAAGTGAAACACTCAGAACTCCTTTCTGTTTCTATAATTCTTTTTTTTTTTCTTTTTTTTTGAGACAGAGTCTCACTCTGTCGCCCAGGCTGGAGTGCAGTGGCGCGATCTCGGCTCACTGTAAGCTCCACCTCCCGGGTTCATGCCATTCTCCTGCCTCAGCCTCCCGAGTAGCTGGGACTACAGGTGCCCGCCACCAGGCTTGGCTAATTTTTTTTTGCATTTTTAGTAGAAATGGGGTTTCACCATGTTAGCCAGGATGGTCTCGATCTTCTGACCTTGTGATCCACCCACCTCAGCCTCCCAAAGTGCTGGGATTACAGGTGTGAGCCACTGCACGTGGCCTATAATTCTTTATCTGTGTTCAGCCTAGAGTTTGTTTGATTGATTGAGTTTATTTTTAACATTTACTAGTTCCTTTTCTATATATGTAATTCTTTTTCATATTACCTGTGATTTCTCATCTTTTTAATTGAAGGACCCCATCACAATAAATATACAAATTTTAATGTCTTATCACATAGATCTGTAACATTAATTTTTTCCTGGAATGAGTAAACGTTTTCATTATTGGCAATTTTTCTTTATAACAAGGTTAATAATAGTACATTGCAGAAAATAGAGATATGTTTATTATTATGTCTTCTCTAGCACTCTTCTGATAAAACAGCTTTTTCATTCATTAACAAGGAAGTCAGTACTGATCTCATTCAAAAGAATAAAGACAAAATCTGAGGTGACATCAATGGTTTCTTCCAGATGAAATAACATTCTCCTTAATTTATCCTTGTATTGAATTTTATTTTTTCTAATGAAGTCTATGTTGCTAAAATAAATGAAATGAGAAGTTAGAGCCACTACAGCTGTAAATAATCTCACACAATTTTGACATCTATGAAAACTATTAAAAATAAGATTCCTGCTACAGGAAGAATCACACATTTGATCTGAAACCATTTATCCTGTAATCTCCATTACATTGATCACTCCCTTCTTTTTTCTGTAGTAAACACCACATTATTTATATTTTGCCAGGCACTCTGGTATAAAGGCAAACTCTGGGAGTATAAACACTGTCAGAAGTCATCCTGGTGAGACTAAACTGTTTTCATAATAAATAATGATTCCTCTACCAGGTGCTGCACAACTCATAAATTCAAGGGAAGCATTATGGTTGCCATAATCATTAAAAAATACTGATCAAAGATTTCAGGCAGCATATTTTTCTATTCAGCTCTGCAGTCACAGTAAACTGCCATATCACTTTCTTTTACAATTACCACAATTACGAGTATTGCCATTCTGTGTGTTTGTCTATAACGGGTGTATCTGTAAGTAATGCCATAATAGGTAAGGCTACTGGTTCAGCAAACAAAATATTTCTATAACTATAGTATTAAGAAAAGTTGTAAATGGATATTGTAGCTTCTCTCTTTAAAATCAGTTAAAAGTATTGGACAAATGCTTTGAAAGATCTTGACTTTCCCCTGGAAAACATACTGTGGATTTATAACTAATTAGTTTATCCAAACTTTTTGTAAAATTGTTTTCAGGTAGATTAATCAGTTGCTGATCACACATTCTATAAAATATAACAGAAAATTTTTTAATTCCAAAATTGACAAGGTACAATTTCATATTTGCCAGTTTTGACAATTATATTATGCATGAATATCTACATAACTACTTGGATTAACTTTGCTGCTGCCAGTCAATCTGACAGAGAATTTTTAGATTATTCACACAACAAATATTTATTTGTCATTTACTATGTAGTGGACACTATCTCTGCTGCTGCTGGATCTTTCAGATTCCCTTCACATTTTCTGTGCAGACTTCTTCCAACATCTGTGTGTTTGATTTTTATGTCTTGCCCCTGCTACCCTCTTCAGAAAACTTCACCGTGCTTACCAGAGCCACATTACCTGCTTTTCCTGCAAGGTGTAAGAGTTTATGTTCCCCAGGAATGGCTCATTTCTAATGACTGAGCAGTGGATTGCTAACTCCCTTGACTTCAACTGGGAACAACTCAGGGGCATAAGACTCCAGAGCTCTCAATGGGATCAGGGCACTAAACATGGAAAGGAAAAACCGGTACCAGCCCCTGCAAAAACATGCCAAATTGTAAAGACCATCGAGGCTAGGAAGAAACTGCATCAACTAACGAGCAAAATAACCAACTAACATCATAATGACAGGATCAAATTCACACATAACAATATTAACTTTAAATGTAAATGGGCTAAATGCTCCAATTAAAAGACACAGACTGGCAAACTGCATAAGGAGTCAAGACCCATCAGTGTGCTGTATTCAGGAAACCCATCTCATGTGCAGAGACACACATAGACTCAAAATAAAGGGATGGAGGAAGATCTATCAAGCAAATGGAAAACAAAAAAAGGCAGGGGTTGCAATCCTAGTCTCTGATAAAATAGACTTAAAACCAACCAAGATCAAAAGAGACAAAGTAGTCCATTACATAATGGTAAAGGGATCAATTCAACAAGAAGAGCTAACTATCCTAAATATATATGCACCCAACACAGGAGCACCCAGATTCATAAAGCAAGTCCTGAGTGATCTACAAAGGGACTTAAACTCCCACACAATAATAATGGGAGATTTTAACACCCCACTGTCAACATTAGACAGATCAACGAGACAGAAAGTTAACAAGCATATCCAGGAATTGAACTCAGCTCTGCACAAAGTGGACCTAATAGACATCTACAGAACCCTCCACCCCAAATCAACAGAATATACATTTTTTTCAGCACCACACCACACCTATTCCAAAATTGACCACATAGTTGGAAGTAAAGCTCTCCTCAGCAAATGTAAAAGAACAGAAATTATAACAAACTGTCTCTCAGACCACAGTGCAATCAAACTAGAACTCAGGATTAAGAAACTCACTCAAAACCACTCAACTACATGGAAACCAAACAACCTGCTCCTGAATGACTATTGGGTACATAATTAAATGAAGGCAGAAATAAAGATGTTCTTTGAAACCAATGAAAACAAAAACACAACATACCAGAATCTCTGGGACACATTCAAAGCAGTGTGTAGAGGGAAATTTATAGCACTAAATGCCCACAAGCGAAAGCAGGAACGATCCAAAATTGACACCCTAACATCACAATTAAAAGAACTAGAAAAGCAAGAGCAAACACATTCAAAAGCTAGCAGAAGGCAAGAAATAACTAAAATCAGAGCAGAACTGAAGGAAATAGAGACACAAAAAAACCCTTCAAAAAATTAATGAATCCAGGAGCTGGTTTTCTGAAAAGATCAACAAAACCGATAGACCGGTAGCAAGGCTAATAAAGAGGAAAAGAGAGAAGAATCAAATAGATGCAATAAAAAATGAAAAAGGGGATATCACCACCGATCCCACAGAAATACAACCTACCATCAGAGAATACTACAAACACCTCTATGTAACTAAACTAGAAAATCTAGAAGAAATGGATAAATTCCTCGACAAATACACCCTCCTAAGACTAAACCAGGAAGAAGTTGAATCTCTGAATAGACCAATAACAGGCTCTGAAATTGTGGCAATAATCAATAGCTTACCAACCAAAAGAGTCCAGGACCTGATGGATTCACAGCCGAATTCTACCAGAGGCACAAGGAGGAACTGGTACCATTCCTTCTGAAACTATTCCAATCGATAGAAAAAGAGGGAATCCTCCCTAACACATTTTATGGGGCCAGCATCGTCCTGACACCAAAGCCTGGCAGAGACATAACCAAAAAAGAGAATTTCAGACCAATATCCTTGATGAACATTGATGCAAAAATCCTCAATAAAATACTGGCAAACCGAATCCAGCAGCACATCAAAAAGCTTATACACCATGATCAAGTGGGCTTCATCCCTGGGATGCAAGCCTGGTTCAACATATGCAAATCAATAAATGTAATCCAGCATATAAACAGAACCAAAGACAAAAACCACGTGATTATTTCAATAGATGCAGAAAAGGCCTTTGACAAAATTCAACAACCCTTCATGCTAAAAACTCTCAATAAATTAGGTATTGATGGGATGTATCTTAAAATAATAAAAGCTATCTATGACAAGCCCACAACCAATATCATACTGAATGGGCAAAAACTGGAAGCATTCCCTTTGAAAACTGGCACAAGACAGGGATGTCCTCTCTCACCACTCCTATTCAACATAGTGTTGGAAGTTCTGGCCAGGGCAATCAGGCAGGAGAAGGAAATAAAGGGTATTCAATTAGGAAAAGAGGAAGTCAAATTGTCCCTGTTTGCAGATGACATGATTGTATATCTAGAAAACCCCATTGTCTCAGCCCAAAATCTCCTTAAGCTGATTAGCAACTTCAGCAAAGTCTCAGGATACAAAATCAATGTACAAAAATCACAAGCATTCTTGTACACAAATAACAGACAAACAGAGAGCCAAATCATGAGTGAACTCCCATTCACAATTGCTTCAAAGAGAATAAAATACCTAGGAATCCAACTTACAAGGGATGTGAAGGACCTCTTCAAGGAGAACTACAAACCACTGCTCAATGAAATAAAAGAGGATACAAACAAATGGAAGAACATTCCATGCTCATGGGTTGGAAGAATCAATATCGTGAAAATGGCCATACTGCCCAAGGTAATTTATAGATTCAATGACATCCCCATCAAGCTACCAATGACTTTCTTCACAGAATTGGAAAAAACTACTTTAAAGTTCATATGGAACCAAAAAAGAGCCCGCATCGCCAAGTCAATCCTAAGCCAAAAGAACAAAGCTGGAGGCATCACGCTACCTGACTTCAAACTATACTACAAGGCTACAGTAACCAAAACAGCATGGTACTGGTACCACAACAGAGATATAGATCAATGGAACAGAACAGAGCCCTCAGAAATGATGCCACATATCTACAACTATCTGATCTTTGACAAACCTGACAAAAACAAGAAATGGGGAAAGGATTCCCTATTTAATAAATGGTGCTGGGAAAACTGGCTAGCCATATGGAGAAAGCTGAAACTGGATCCCTTCCTTACACCTTATACAAAAATTAATTCAAGATGGATTAAAGACTCATATGTTAGACCTAAAACTATTAAAATCCTACAAGAAAACCTAGGCATTACCATTCAGGACATAGGCGTGGGCAAGGACTTCATGTCTAAAACACCAAAAGCAATGGCAACAAAAGCCAAAATTGACAAATGGGATCTCATTAACCTAAAGAGCTTCTGCACAGCAAAACAAACTACCATCAGAGTGAACAGGCAACCTACAGAATGGGAGAAAATTTTTGCAATCTACTCATCTGACAAAGGGCTAATATCCAGAATCTACAATGAACTCAAACAAATTTACAAGAAAAAAACAAACAATCCCATCAAAAAGTGGGCAAAGGACATGAACGGACACTTCTCAAAAGAAGACATTTATGCAGCCAAAAAACATATGAAAAAATGCTCATCATCACTGGCCATCAGAGAAACACAAATCAAAACCACAGTGAGATACCATCTCACACTAGTTAGAATGGCCATCATTAAAAAGTCAGGAAACAACAGGTGCTGGAGAGGATGTGGAGAAATAGGAACACTTTTACACTGTTGGTGGGACTGTAAACTAGTTCAACCATTGTGGAAGTCAGTGGGGCGATTCCTCAGGGATCTAGAACTAGAAATACCATTTGACCCAGCTGTCCCATTACTGGGTATATACCCAAAGGACTATAAATCATGCTGCTATAAAGACACATGCACACGTATGTTTATTGCGGCACTATTCACAATAGCAAAGACTTGGAACCAACCCAAATGTCCAACAACGATAGACTGGATTAAGAAAATGTGGCACATATACACCATGGAATACTATGCAGCCATAAAAATGATGAGTTCATGTCCTTTGTAGGGACATGGATGAGGCTGGAAACCATCATTCTCAGTGAACTATCGCAAGGACAAAAAACCAAACACCACATGTTCTCACTTATAGGTGGGAACTGAACAATGAGAACACATGGACACAGGAAGGGGAACATCACACTCTGGGGACTGTTGTGGGGTGGGGGGAGGGGGGAGGGACAGCATTAGGAGATATACCTAATGCTAAATGACGAGTTAATGGGTGCAGCAAACCAACATGGCACATGGATACATATGTAACAAACCTGCACATTGTGCACATGTACCCTAAAACCTAAAGTATAATAATAAAAAATAAAAAATAAAAGAAAAATAAATAAATAATAGTCAGGAAGTCAGTGAAAGTTTCTCTGAGGGAGTAGTACCTGAGAGGACCTAAGAGATGAACAGAGATGAAGCAGTAGAAGAAGATAAGAGGTAGCAGTCCACAAATAATAAATCACCTGTCCAAAGCTCCAGTGGCAGGAAGAAGTGTGGCAAATTCAAGAGAATAAAAAAAGCAAGGCCAAAAGAGAGCGCATGCATTTACTCTCTGAATTACCAGCTTTGCTCAATCAAATGTATGTCAAGGCAAGAGTACTAATTAACTAAGGAAAAAAGTCATTTTGACTGGTTATAAGGAAATCATTGAAACATACATGAGGAGGTGGCCAACTGGAAGATTCTTGCTGAACTCGGTTACAATTTAAATAAGATGTCTCATTGCTGGTTCATGAACTGATCCTTTTGTCATTTATGGAAAAGCAAGACTTTAGTGTACCCACACCATGCAAACAAACTTCCTTCTGAAGTCAGTTGCTATGACTAGCTGATTTCCACTTACTTCACGAGAGAAAGGGGACTCAGTAGAACTAGGAGGTTCTACCAGGTATAAATATGTAGGTTTACTCTATGTAAATCTGATGCCAGGATCATGCATGCTGAATCGAAACTGGAAAAATTTTGCCTTTACAAAAATCCCTCTAAAATCTCAAACGGCCCTTAGAGAAACCAAGTAAGCCTTTTGTTTGAACGCCTGTTACTGGCTCTTGTGACCCAGTGAAGAATGATTTAAAGCAAAGTAGTTTGTGTCAGGTAAGACAAAAGCTCAGTTTCTTCACAGCTGAGCATCTGAAAGCAAGGCTGAAGGAATACAAGGCCCAGCCAACGTTCTGTCTTCATTTTCACCTCCTCAGCCCAGCCATCTTCCCCCCATGGTGCTGGTTTGATGGTAGAGCCAGACTCATCTCCCTGAATGCTTGGCTCTCTACTTCTTCCAGACTAAGAGGAGCCAGCTCCATGGAAACTGAAATAAGCAGGTGTTTGAGTCTCATTTAAAGCAGGAAATTCCACTTTGATGCTACCAACGTATTTTCTAAGATTTTTTTTTTTTTAAAGGAATGAGAAAAGGGAACCTGCCACCAGGGGCTCCTGCTGCAAAAGGTCAATGACTTTATAAATGGCCTTACCCTGATGCTTTTAAGAAAGATTTTCATAGTTGGAAGCAGCTGCCACTCACTTCTCCAACCTGGCATTATCCCTTGGAAAGAGGAAAAGCCTGAAAATGTCTGATAAAGAAACAATTGGAAAAATAAGGCCGATGTGTCACATCTTTTGCTATGTCAATTTTGTGGATTCTAAATCCCTGCTTGGAAGAAACAAGCAATCAAAGACAGACCAACAGAGCTAGAAATTAGTGAAGCAGAGTTAAGTGAGAGAGAAAAATGAAAAAGTGAAAGGGAGGTGAAAGCAGTTCAGTGGGTAATGAAGGCACAATGTAAGAGGAGGAATGAGGAGACCAGAGATATAAAGATGAAGGCAGAAGGAGAGTGAGAAAGAGTCCAAGGCAAACAGTGATGGAGAGAGGCAAAGATAGAGCTGAAAAAACAAAACAGATAGAACTAGAAAGGAAATGAACACTTGTAATGGGCAACAGGTAAATATGAAAGAATATTTCTTCAACAAGGATCTATTGAGCAGATTCTATGTGAGGTCTCTGCATTAGCAGGCACTTGGGCTATAAAGATAAATCAATTAAATAAGCCATTTCAATGAATAGTAGTGATATGAAAATTGAGTACTCTCTGGGAAGAAGGACAGAGCAAGAATTCCCAGCTTAGTATATATAAGGGATCTGGTACCCTTTGAGAAAAGATACAGATCTGTTCTTTTAATAAGAGTATAAGAAAAAAGGCAGCTCAGCAGTTTCAAAACAATGGGTTCATTTGTACTACTAAAGCCCAGCTTTTAAGCGGTATATTATCTGATTTGTAGCCTTCCTAGATATTCTTTGAACTCATATTTCCTTTCATCAAAGTTGCCACTAGCCCACACCGCAACTGTGCAAATTAAAAGACAAACAAACAAAACACTTCCTCTCTTCAAGGCAATTTACTTCCATCTATTGGAAAATCGTCAAAACAAGCTGGCTTTCTTAGAGTGAAATACTTTACTGCTATCTGTCAAAAAATTGGTAAACATAAACACCTTTTGTATGCAATGTGAATGGTGACTCATGATGGGTGCTCTTGTGCAATGCCAGTCTATGCAACCATCAACAGCTCTACCTTCAATGCTCTCCCTTACACCAGGATTTCAGAATCAAAATAAAGGAAAAATTTCTGCATTATTCTTGTTCAGGAATTCTAAACCAGAAGTCTTATGTGGACGTGCCCCATAGCTATGCTTGCTTTTGTCTAAAACTTTGAACAATCAGAGTAATTGAGCTAAAAATCCAAATTTCTAGCTTCTTTTGAAATATGAGCTGTGATTATACTCAGTCTTTGTTTTCTCATTGAAATAAGATGCTGGAGCAGAGTAGCTCTACACCTTGTAGCTAAGGCATATCCTGTAAAGAACACCTCTCCTCACATTCTGCACTATTCCTTATAGTCTCTGAAAGACTGAAGTCTAGGAGTCAGTACCATTTATCATAACTCTTTCACTGCTGACTTGTTTACCTTTTATCTACTTCTCATATTTTCATGTCCTACGGAGCTCCTGTAGGCAACTGAACTTGGAAACTTTGATCTAAAGCTCTGCTGTCCCTTACAGTAACCACTAGCCACATGTAGCTATTCAAACTTAAAGTAATATGAAGTAAAATTTAAATTTTCATTCCTCAGTTGCACCAGCCACATTGTAAGTGCTCAGTGCTACCTGTAGCTAGTGGTTACCATATTGGACAACTTACATATACAACACTTTCATCACTGCAGAAAGTTCTATTGGATAGTGATAATTTAGAGAAGAAACATGGGTTGAGATCAGCATTCTCCTCAAATGTCCTCCAGGACACTAGATCCAGGAGACACTAGAAGGGGATATTATGACCACTAGTGGTGATAGTATCACCTACTAGATACTAGGAAGAGGCCTCTATAAGCTCAAAAAGGCAAGAAAATGATTTTCCAATATTTTCCAAAAGTTATGTCATATAACTTTTGAAAAATATTGTGTATATTAACGTCGTATGGCTACTATAACAAATTACTACAACCTTGATGGCTTAAAACAACACAAATTTCTTATTTGTTATATGTATAACAAATAATAAATATTTGTTACATGTATAACAAATAATAAATATTTGTTACAAATAATAATAAATATTTGTTACAAATATTTATTATTTTTAGTTCTCATGGTCAGAAGTCAGAATAGAGTTGCTCTGGGTTAAAAATAAAGATATCTTAAATAGCTCTTATTATTTTGAGATACGTCCCATCAATACCTAGTTTATTGAGAGTTTTTAGCATGAAGGCTGTTGAATTTTGTCAAAGGCATTTTCTGCATCTATTGAGATAATCACGTGGTTTTTGTCTTTGGCTCTCTTTATGTGATGGATTACGTTTATTGATTTGCATATGTTGAACCAGCCTTGTATCCCAAGGATGAAGCCAACTTGATCGTGGTGAATAAGCTTTTTGATGTGCTGCTGGATTCGGTTTGCCAGTATTTTATTGAGGATTTTCTCATCGATGTTCATCAGGGATATTGGTCTAAAATTCTTTTTTGCTGTATCTCTGCCAGGCTTTGGTATCAGGATGATGCTGGCCTCATAAAATGAGTTAGGGAGGATTCCCTCTTTTTCTATTGATTGGAATAGTTTCAGAAGGAATGGTACCAGCTCCTCTTTGTACCTCTGGTAGCATTTGGCTGTGAATTCATCTGGTCCTGGACTTTTTTTGGTTCGTAGGCTCTTAATTATTGCCTCAATTTCAGTGCCTGTTATTGGTTTATTCAGGGATTCAACTTCTTCCTGGTTTAGTCTTGGGAGGGTTATGTGTCCAGGAATTTATCCATTTCTTCTAGATTTTCTAGTTTATTTGCATAGAAGTGTTTATAGTATTCTCTGATGGTAGTTTGTATTTCTGTGGGATTGGTGGTGATATCCTCTTTATCATTTTTTATTGTGTCTATTTGATTCTTCTCTCTTTCCTTCTTTATTAGTCTTGCTACCAGTCTATTTTGTTGACCTTTTCAAAAAACCAGCTCCTGGATTCATTGATTTTTTGAAGGGTTGTTGGTGTCTCTATCTCTTTCAGTTCTTCTCTGATCTTAGTTATTTCTTGTTTTCTGCTAGCTTTTGAATGTGTTTGCTCTTGCTTCTCTAGTTCTTTTAATTGTGATGTTAGGGTGTCAATTTTAGATCTTTTCTGCTTTATCTTATGGGCATTTAGTGCTATAAATTTCCCCCTACACACTGCTTTAAATGTGTCCCAGAGATTCTGGTATGTTGTGTCTTTGTTCTCATTGGTTTCAAAGAACATCTTTATTTCTGCCTTCATTTCGTTATGTACCCAGTAGTCATTCAGGAGCAGGTTGTTCAGTATCCATGTAGTTGTATGGTTTTGAGTGAGTTTCTTAATCCTGAGTTCTAATTTGATTGCACTGTGGTCTGAGAGACAGTTTGTTAAAATTTCTGTTCTTTTTCATTTACTGAGGAGTGCTTTACTTCCAACTATGTGGTCAGTTTTGGAATAAATGTGATGTGGTGCTGAGAAGAATGTATATTCTGTTGATTTGGGGTGGAGAGTTCTGTAGATGTCTATTAGGTCTGCTTGGTGCAGAGCTGAGTTCGAGTCCTGGATATCCTTTTTAATCTTCTGTCTCGTTGATCTGTCTTATATTGACAGTAGGGTATTAAAGTCTCCCATTATTATTGTGTGGGTGTCTAAGTCTCTTTGTAAGTCTCTAAGGACTTGCTTTATGAACCAGGGTGCTCCTGCATTGGGTGCACATATATTTAGGATAGTTAACTCTTCGTGTTGAGTTGATCCCTTTACTATTATGTAAAGGCATTCTTTGTCTCACAGCCAATATCAAACTGAATGAGCAAAAACTGGAAGCATTCCCTTTGAAAACTGGAACAAGACAGGGATGCCCTCTCAGCACTCCTATTCAACACAGTGTTGGAAATTCTGGCCAGGACAATCAGGCAAGAGAAAGAAATAAAGGTATTCAATTAGGAAAAGAGGAAGTCAAATTGTCCCTGTTTGCAGATGACATGATTGTATATCTAGAAAACCCCATCGTCTCAGCCCAAAATCTCCTTAAGCTGATAAGCAGCTTCAGCAAAGTCTCAGGATACAAAATCAATGTGCAAAAATCACAAGCATTCTTATACACCAATAACAGACAGAGAGCCAAGTCATGAGTGAACTCCCATTCACAATTGCCACAAAGAGAATAAAATACCTAGGAATCCAACTTACAAGGGATGTGAAGGACCTCTTCAAGGAGAACTACAAACCACTGCTCAATGAAATAAAAGAGGACACAAACAACTGGAAGAACATTCCATGCTCATGGATAGGAAGAATCAACATCATGAAAATGGCCATACTGCCCAAGGTAATTTATAGATTCAATGCCATCCCCATCAAGTTACCAATAACTTTCTTCACATAATTGGAAAAAAAAATTACTTTAAAGTTCATATGGAACCAAAAAAGAGCCCGATTTGCCAAGACAATCCTAAGCCAAAAGAACAAAGCTGGAGGCATCATGCTACCTGACTTCAAACTATACTACAAGGCTACAGTAACCAAAACAGCATGGTACTGGTACCAAAACAGAGATATAGACCAATGGAACAGAACAGAGGCCTCAGAAATAACACCATACATCTACAACCATCTGATCTTTGACAAACCTGACAAGAACAAGAAATGGGGAAAGGATTCCCTATTTAATAAATGGTGCTGGGAAAACTGGCTAGCCATATGTAGAAAGCTGAAACTGGATCCCTTCCTTACACCTTATACAAAAATTAATTAAAGATGGATTAGAGACTTAAATGTTAGACCTAAAACCATAACAACCCAAAAGGAAACCTCGGCAATACCATTCAGGACATAGGCATGGGCAAGGACTCCATGACAAACACCAAAAGCAATGGTAACGAAAGCCAAAATAGACAAATGGGATCTAATTAAACTAAAGAGCTTCTACACAGCAAAACAAACTACCATCAGAGTGAACAGGCAACCTACAGAATGGGAGAAAATTTTTGCAATCTACCTATCTGACAAAGGGCTAATATCCAGAATCTACAAAGAACTTAAACAAATTTACAAGAAAAAATCAAACAACCCTATCCAAAAGTGGGCAAAGGATATGAACAGACACTTCTCAAAAGAAGACATTTATGCAGCCAACAGGCACATGAAAAAATGCTAATCATCACTGGTCATCATAGAAATGCAAATCAAAACCACAATGAGATACCATCTCATACCAGTTAGAATGGCGATCATTAAAAAGTCAGGAAACAACAGGTGCTGGGGAGGATGTGGCGAAATCGGAACACTTTTACATTGTTGGTGGGACTGTAAACACACTGTGGAAGACAGTGTGGTGATTCCTCAAGGATCTAGAACTAGAAATACCATTCAACCCAGTGATCCCATTACTAGGTATATATCCATAGGATTATAAATCATGCTATTATAAAGGCACATGCACACATATGTTTATTGTGGCACTATTCACAATAGCAAAGATTTGGAACCAACCCAAATGTCCACCAATGATAGACTGGATTAAGAAAATGTGGCACATATACACCATGGAATACTATGCAGCCATAAAAAAGGATGAGTTCATGTCCTTTGGAGGCACATGGATGAAGCTAGAAACCATCAGTCTCAGCAAACTATCACAAGAACAGAAAACCAAACACTGCATGTTCTCACTCATAGGTGGGAATTGAACAATGAGAACACTTGGACCCAGGGCGGGGAACATCACACACTGGGGCCTGTTGTGGGGTGGGGGAGGTAGGAGGAATAGCATTAGGAGAAACACCTAATGTTAATGACAAGTTCATGGGTGCAGCGCACCAACGTGGCACATGTATACCTATGTAACAAATCTGCACATTGTGCACATGTATACCCTAGAACTTAAAGTATAACAAAAAAAAATAAAAAAGGTACTAAAACTGAAAAAAAATAAAAAATAAAAAAATAAAGATGTCAGAAGGGCTGCATTCCTTTCTGAAGGCATCTAGGGAGGAATCATTTTCTTGCCTTTTTCAGCTTGTAGAGGACTTCTCTTTCTGTCTTCAAAGTCAGCAACAGCCAGTCAAGTTTATCTCTGTCCAGCTCTAAAACTGACTCTTCTTCTTCCTTCTTCTGCTTTTAAAGACTCTTGTGATTACATTGGCTCCACCCAAATAATCCAGGATAATCTCTCCATCTCAAGGTCAGCTGATTAGTAACCTTAATTCTATCTGCAACTTAGTTGCCTCGTCATGTAACATAGCATATTCACAGGTTCTGAGGATTAGAACATAGGTAGCTTTGGGAACTCTTTTGCCTACCATGCTATTTTAAATAAAATTAAACAGGGACCTCGCCGGCAGAACTTCCATTACCTTCTAGTATCTAAACAACAATGTGAATTGCCAAGGCAACCACAGGATATGGGGTCTGTGAAATCTATTTCATTACAGATTTTTTTTAATGAGGAACATTTGCTAATGGTGTTTCAAGGGATAAAATCTGAAAAATGCCACTGTTTGAAATCAGCAAGAATGACTCAGAAAGGAGTAATCTTTCCAATTAAATACCAAAGACTATAGTAGAATGGTCTCTAAAAAACATACATAAATCCTTTTGCAGGTACTTAGCAGAGTCCTGATGAGTCCTTATTCCTCTATGGGAATACATGGAGGAGGTGGAAATGAGCTAACCACATAGAAAGATTATTGAGCCTACTTGCTCTGTATAGTATATACATCCACAGATATGCCTCTGACAGGCTTCCATAGTCCCAATTCATTATTAGAATAGTCATGAGATATTATAATTACAAGGGTACTTTGAGGGAGTGTAATCTAAAGACCTGAAGTATTAGTTCATCCTGTGTCATGCAGTTAATATGCATCAAAGGACAGTCTAGATTTCCATATTCCAAGCTTATACAGCTGCATCTTCCCAAGCTATAGAAAATATAGCTTTCTATATTTTGGGAAGTTACAAACTTTTTTTAAATTGTGTTTCAGTTACAAACACATAAGTTGTTTGTAACTGAACATCTAAGATATGATTTTTGTCCTTTCCAGAGATTAAGAACTAAAGGTTTTTATTAGAAAAAAGTGTAACATTTTGTTGTTTGTTCCCTCCCTCAGGAATGTCCAGGTAATTCACATGAAGACTTCAGAGGATTTGCCTTTCTTGCTCACGTAGACTTTCTAACAAAAAAGATGATTAGGTCCCTCCCTGACTGCTATAGTTTGAATGTGTCCCCCAAAAGTTCATGTATTAGAAACTTAATTGCCACTGTAACACTACTTTAAGAGGTGATTAGGCCATGAAGGCTCCACCCTCATGAATAAATTAATGCCATTATCTTGGAAGTAGGTGAGTTATTATAAAAATGGGGTCCTGATAAAAGGATAACTTAGGCCTTCTTCCATGTTACTACACAGCAAGGAGGCCCTTAATAAAGCAGTCCCTTGATCTTGGACTTCTCAGCCTCTAGAATTATAAGGCAAATAAATCTCTTTTTAAATACATTACTCAGTCTGTGGTATTCTGTCATAGCAGCAGAAAACAGATTAAGATACTGACTATCCCACCAGAGTTCTTTTATTGGACCTGTCCTTCACAAAGCAAGGAACAAAAAGGACATTACAAAAAGAATGAGATTAGACAGAGTTGATGATGTGGGAAGTTTATACATGAAAAAATGTGAATAAGAGGACCATTTATTTCTGAGGATGAAAGGAAAAGATAAATAACTTTGTTCACTGCTCCCCGGTTTAAGTGGAAAATTAATCTGCTCTTGATGTCAAAATATATTACAATGTGTGCTGCAAGGATGAGGCCCATCCCAATTTACTTCCTAACAAAGATTTTGTGGTGGATTTGAAATCTTTTAATGTTGCTAACAAATTAACTTGTTATTTTAACAATATATTTTTCAGGTCTGTAATCTGTGTTATTGGTTGCAGTTGATACGCAGACCCTTTGTAAGAGAAAAAGATTCATTGTAATATTAATGTTTACATTGGAACTAAAAGGTGGAATATTCAGAAAGTAATAGCCCTTTGGAAATTGAGGGAGATAGTTAATTCTTGGTTCATTTTTACTTTTAGAATCATAAAAATACTAAAAATATTCTATTCTTTGAGTGTTTTTTTGATAAACTGACAAATGAAACTACTACAGACTTTGTGAAATATCCCACACTCACTCACATTAGTTTTACAGAATGTGTAGTTTGTGTAAATAGGTTAAATATATGAACGTAGGGGGATTGCTCTATTTTGTAAACATGGTGTGAATTCTCCCTTCACTAACTAAAACCAAGGCAGCAGTGAACTTTCACAAGATTCCGGGAGAGGGGATGACTCCACTGAGGTTGGAGGATAGGGACCTGTCCTTCGTAAGCAAGGAACGAAAGGATAAAGGATACAGTAGTGAAAAGACTCCCGGACAACACAGTAAAGGTGGCCCTTGAGTCATTGCCTGCCTCTAACCTTAGTAAACACCTCTAAAAACATGATTTATCATTGATAAAATAATGGAGCTAAATTAATTAACCTCTAAAATCTCTACCTGTGTGAAATGGAAGAAGTGTTGGTGAGGAAGAGATGAAAATCAAAGATAACTCCTCTAACAGATTTCCAGTCTCCCCTCCAAATAGCTCACCTCAATAAAGCATGAGTAGCCAAAAGACAAGGACAGGAGGTCAACGAGGGATTCAAGATACCTCCTGTGCCTTGGCTAATAACTGAGAACAGAGAAGGGACTAAATGTGATGTGCTAGCAGTATAGATTGCAGCTAGTGGTTTCACAATGGTAAAACCTCAGCTCAAAGTAGTTTAAGAACAGAGAGAGAGAGAGAGATAATTTGGTTCATAAAACTGAGAAAGCCATTCATGCAGTAGACAGGGATAGCAAGACTTTGGAATGACAAGGAAGGATTCTTAATGACCCAATTCTTAGTGTGACTAAGCCTTAAGGCTGTGACAAAGGAAAACAGATGCTATGAATGGCCAGGCTTAGTACATGCCCCACACTCTGTGGCCAGGAGCTGCAGAATACTATTATTGGTGGCCCCCTCCAGGATTAGAGAGAAAGGAACAGTTTACCAAAGAACAAAGAGAAGAGGTGAGGGGATTCTGGAGAAATAAAAACAGCAGGCGCTCAATTGTGCATAGGACAGAAGAATTCAGGGATTGGGCAGAGAAAGAATTCCAGTGCCCCGAGCACTCCTCAATGTGCATCTCTGGGAGCATCTTTTCCCTTTTGAGCAAAGCACCTATGTTTGTAGCAGAATGCAGGATAGGAACCTTAAGGTTTGAGTTTGCTCCTGGCTCTGACCCTGACAAATCATGTAGAAATAATCTAAACTTTGTGATCCTCATTTATACTTTTAGCAGATTAGTCAGGTGAATTTTAAGATCTCTTCCAGCAGGAACACTCCATGAGTTTCTGATTTAGCCTGATATGAAATGTGTAAAAAATGCGTATGTGCTGAGTAGCCCCCATTCCACAATTACCTTGAAATAGCTCTGTCTATAAGTGTACCACCCTCCTGTTCGATACTGGCATAGAGGTGGTGGTAGCGATAGTGGTGGTCATGATGGCTTTTCGCACTTACTGCAAGTTTGCTAAGCACCAAGCATTGCACTAGGCATTTTAAGTACATTTTCTCCAATTCTTATATCTTTGCAAATCATATAGTATTGAAGTTTTGCAGTTGAGAAAACTGATTCTCAGAAAAGCTAAGTAATTATCTAATGTAACGTCATTGCTATGAATATATATTCATATTCTTCCTTTACCCAGTCCATTGTCCTGCTATAGTGCCAGGGAGTCCTATTTAAATGATAGAAGGCAATTATCTATTGTTTAATAACCTGATTTTTAAACTTGGTGTTTTTCTGAGTATCTTTCTATGTCAATAAACACATTGACATCATTTCAAAGGCTAAATAGATTTCTAGTATATAAATATATCAGATTACTTAATCACTTATTTTAAAATGTTTGCAAATTTTCACTCTTATAAACAATACTAAAATAAGTATTTTAGTCATTAAAATGTTTTCTTTGGGTACTTTTCAAGTATTTCTTTAGGTTGAATTCCAGAAAGTGAAATCACTATAATGAAGAGTATACACTTTGATGCACACAGCTAAGTTGGCAGTCCCGCAAAAAAGACCACCAATTGAGACACCTATTAGCAATGCACAAAAGGGTTTATTTCTCCACATTTATACTAACACTGGATATTAGGATCTTTTGTACTATTTATCAATTTTGTGGCTGTTACCTTTATTAAAAATTGTATTACTTTGATTATTCATTAAGCTAATAATTTTTCACATGCTTTTAGGCTATTTCTGTTACTTCCTGTGGGTTGCTTATTCATATTCTTAGCCCAAGTGTCACAAATTTTAAACCTTGGCTTCTATTTATATTCACATTGCAAACTGAAGAACTCAATCAAAGGCATTTTTTTCTAAAATCTGAGCTAAGATTTTAGTGTTGAAACCTTTGGAAGTTATATTAACATAAGAATAAACTGCTCTGGGTGCCACTGAATACTTCCAACTTACCAGAAATTTAGGAGGCATATTATAGTTGAAGCAAGTAATAATCATATAGGGTATAAACACAGAAGAGGATGTAAAAAATTCCAATTTAGTTGATGTTTTAGATGCTGTTGGGGGCACTCTCTGTTACATTTACTGGGTCCCAGCTGCTCTAAGTTTTAGCTGCAAAGAGCTCACAAACACCCCTGTAAAAGAAAACAAAACTTCAAGACCCTCTAAATTTATTATGTCAAAGGGGAAGTTAAGCCCTGGAGACTAAGTCACATAGCATGTTTGCAATTCTGCTTCTTAGGTTATAGTTCAACTTTCTTTCTCATTGTTCTTCTTCTGTAAATGACAAGAGCAGACCTTCCCCTTTTCAATCACTGATCTTTGTCATTGATTAACTGCCTCCTTCTTTGTGTTATATCTAACTCAGACAAGATGGCACACAACACTCCATAACAATGACATCTTCCATGTGGAACGTTAAATATACCTTTTCCAAAAGGCAAAGACCACCTTGACTAATCACACTAGTTGCAACTGTGCATCAAGACTTACATAGAAAGATACTGAAATTCTGTGAAACTTACCTCAGTTTTGTCTGTATAAGCAATCCCAAACATCTACACTTTAGAACACTGATTTCCATTCCTTGAAATCTGTGCTTTCCAGGTGATCCTATCCTCAACCTCTGTACTTTAATAAACTCTCTTTAAGCTAGATTCTGATCTTTTTGATTATTTTAAGTTGATACCCCTTTGTTAAAAAGATACTCCTCTATTGATGAGAGCCACATGGCTGGGAAGTTTATCAATCAACCACCAAGTCAGTCCATAGTCGGAACTAGTTGATGTGGGGGTACAAAAGACTGGACCCGTTGTCTTATAGAAAGAAAGTTTTGTGGTGTGATTTGTGCTCTAGAGGCAGCCATCCACCACCAGTGGGTCAGGTCAAGGTGTGACTTTTCTGTTAGGCTCTTTCCCCTTTACCACCTGATATGGTTTGGCTCTGTGTCCCCACCCAAATCTCATGTAGAATTGTAATTACCAATGCTGGGGGGAGGGACCTGGTGGGAAGTGATTGGATTATGGGGACGGATTTCCCCTTTGCTGTTCTCTTGCTGTGATAGTGAGTTCTCATAAAATCTGGTTGTTAAAGTGTGTGGCACTTCCCCTTTCACTTTCTCTCTCCTGTTCCGCCATGTGAAGATTGTGCTGCTTCCCCTTCACCTCCTGCCATGACTGTAACTTTCCTGAGGCCTCCCCAGCCATGCTTCCTGTACAGCCTGTGGAACTGTGAGGCAATTAAACCTCTTTTCTTTATAAATTACCAGTCTCAGGTAGTTATTTACAGCAAAGTGATAACGGACTAATACACCATCCTACTTTCCTCACTCCCTTATGGGTTCCTTCTAAGAGCACCTCTACCATAAATCATGTGCACCTGGATTTCTGCCTCAGGCCGTGCTTCTAGGAAGCCAATGTAAACAGCAGGGAGTAGCAAGACTTCATGCATTTAACGTCCAATAGGTGAAAAAGGTGTGAGCATTTAATGTTGGTAGAATGGGGAAAAGAATGCACTGAAGCATTCTTGGGAAAAATCATACAATTCTATCCTTTCAGTGTCTTAATGTACTGGAGTAGAAGAAACTTGGAGGATCAGAGAAGAAGTAATCCTCATACATAAAAAGGATTTAAGATGACCAGTTAGGAGGCTAATGTAGTAGTCTCATTTAGGGCTGACAAGTGCCTGGGTTTCAGCAGTAATAGCCACAATCCAGCCCCCTAACACTTCAGTAATTCACATTGACTCATGGGAAACTATGTACATTACTGAGTAAAAATAGACAAATTGTGGTTAAATATGTTGTGTATGGTGTAGAAAAAGACCATAGGTTCATATTTCCACTTAAAAACACTCTAACAAGCAGCAAAACCACATGATTCATCACGGGAACCAAATGACTAGTCAAAAAGACAAAGCATAAAATGAAAGTAAGGAAGGAAAAGGACCTGCCAACTCAGCAAGACTTAACAGGTGCTCAAGAATTTAGGCTAATTAATTGACCACATGGTTGATGAATTAAGACAGTATCCATGTTTGGAATGAAGTACACTTGCTGTCCAAGTTATAGGGGTTGGTGTGAGGAGAAAGAGGGAAACATAATCCCACTGAGATAAAAAGTAATGAAAAGCACTAGGAAAAGAAAAAAATTAAAGAGAGTAATAAGCAAATGGGAAACAAAGCAATTTACATGACCATCCCACAGTAAAATAAAATAAGAGTCTAAGATCTGGATGCCTTATATGCCTGGCAAAAAAAAATGCATGAACTTCAACTCTCTTAAAGAAAACTATTTTTAAAATGACTATGAAAGCTGGTAGCTAATGGACTGAAGATACATTTACCACCCACCACACCCTAAGCAAGTACTCTGAGATAAGCCCTACTTTTAGAAGTAAAAATATTCATATTTTCCAAGGAAAGGTTATTACTTTAATAATACAAATACCCTCTATTAAGCTTACTAAAATACTCTGATAATGGACAGCAGAATGCAGGGAGGAACATCTAGCTCAGGAAGCTTGGGACACAGTAAATCCAATTTGCAGAAGTCTTGTACTTCCTCAGCCTGTATAGATAAGCTAAAATAAAAATAAGTCTATCATTTCAGTTTTTGAAAAGGTGAGATAGTGTGAAGGAAAATTAAACTCTAGTCCTGGCTATGTTTTAATCACTAACTGTCTTACCTTGCAAAAGCTGTAACATTCCTGGACCTCTTTTCTCACCTGTGAAATGAAAGAAGCTGCAAAAGAGGCTAAACCCAACTCTAAAATACTATTTCTTTATTTTGAAACCTACAGCAATCTTTCTAAACACCAAAGTGACAAAGTAGGATGACTCAATATATACTGAAGAGCAATCAGCTCTATTGATTGCTATGTCAACTGGTTTGACGTGAAAGTATTTCATATAAGCATAGTTTCTATTGCTACAGAGGACTGCATCTTTCTTTTTGGATCTGACTTGAGATTGGTGCCATTGATGATGGATCATTACATTTTTTTCTGCAATTATTAAATAACAAGATTAACTCCTAAGTCTGTATGATCCAATGGAAAGGTCATGGCATTGTGGATCAGAGGTTCTGATATCCAATTCCTGCCTTATTAGTATTGAATTTTATGGACTTTGGAAAAGTCGCTTAACTGAGTGGAGAGCAACCATAATTGACTCCTCTTAATAACATTATCAGGGTTCAATGATAAGAGAGAGCTATTTAAAAATGCTATATGGGGTACACATAGATCTTAGAGCATAATCTGAGATTTGCTAAGATACAACTTAATTGTTTCCATAACTAAATTTAATTTTAATTTTGAGTTCCCGTTTCCCTAGGTGTGAAAAATTAATCTCAGTTGATTCAGGTTCCCCCCCACTTCAGTTTCACTTGTGCCCATAGTCCCAGAAGGGCTACATTGTGCCAAGGTGTTGGGGTTGTCATCATTGCCCTGCTGACATCCAGCATGACTGCCCTCCCAACTGGTCTCTGGTCGTCAGTTCCAACTCACTGCTGCATTTTTCTCTTCACAATTGCAAGGCCTCTTCAGTTTTGGCAAAACTCGCAAAGAAGTAACAAAAAAAGCCACAGAGGTAAAAGAAATGACTTCAATAAATGTTATGGAAACCAAGGGAGGAGAAAATGCCAAGGAAATTGTGGCCAGTGACTTTAAATGACTCAGAGGCATCTAAGAGTAAAGGAAAACAAAAACAGAGTTACAGATAGCTTTTACAAAAACAGTTTTCACTGAATGGTAGATATGCAATCTTAAAGAAGTAAAGAAGAAGTACTAGTAGTGAATATGATAATTTAAAAAAAAGATTTTTTTCTTAGAAAATATTGTGATTATTTTGACTTTGGAGAAGTGTGACAGTTATACTCAGCTCTAATTTAAGACACAATAATTTGAGTAAATAAAAAGAGATAACTATCTGTACTGGTTAGTGAGACTAGCCCACAAGAGTGATTAAATTCCAATATTATCAAATCTTGTTTCTTCCCTTAAGTAAGGTTAAATATTTAAGCCCACAATAATTAGGCCACCACTTCTCTGACATATTCTTAGGGATAAATAGCCAATGAAAATTAAGTCCCTTCTTCTGCTGTAACAACCTGAGACAATGAGTCACCAGTGAGTAATAAAATAGGTACTAGTTTAGATGGAAGAGAGAGGAGAGAAAGTCATTAAAATTATGTTTGCCACAACTTTCTACTTTGCATGAGCCCATGAGACCAACCTGACTCTTTTAGATATAAAGATTATCATGCATAATCAACTTTATAACCTAGGAGTAATCACTATCAGATCATTTAACACCAGTCATGTACATCTTGGAGAATGCCCAGACTATGAGAATATGTCACCCTAAATTATTCTGCAAGAATTGTGAGATGAAGAAGAAAATAAGCAGGTGTTATCATGACTCTCTACTCTTTCTATTTCAACCCACTAATCCCAATAAACACACATTTTTAAAATTTTGAACATTTAATGCTAAGAGTATTCAATTCAGCTAAATTATGGAATGGGTTAAGAAAAACTTTGGTAAGTTTTCCCTTTACCCCACCCTCATCTTCTGCTAATTCTTCTGTCTCAGATCAGCCATTCCAAATAAGAAGGGAAGAAGACATGCTTTTGGCAACTTATGTCATATTGGCTCAGTTATAGACTCACAGAATAAGTAGGCGTTAAATAATCTTAGACATCATCTAGACCCACTGCATTATTTTCAGATGGGTAAAATAAGGCTCAGGGAAATTGTGTGTCTTACCTAAGATACCACAATGAGTAGAGTAGAGCCTGGAATAGAACTCAAATTTTCTAACATTAAGGCCAGTAATCAACAAATATTTAATGAGTTCTTAGTCTATACTAGACAATGTCCTCACCACTGAGGATTAAAAGCTAAAAAAAAAAAAATCACCTGAGCTATGGTGATAAATGTCACAGCCACTTATGATAGCACTATAGATAAGAAATACTTTGATACAAATATAGAAAAATATTTGCAAGACTTACATGCCAAAAACTATAAAACACTGATGAAATCATAACAGACCTCAATAAATGAAACCAATATACCATGTTCAGGGATTAGAAGATTCAATATTGTTAGGATATAAATTCTCACCCAGTGGTCTACAGATTCATTGCTATTTCAATCAAAATCTTAGCAGGATTTTTTGTATATATTGACAAGCTGATTTTAAAATGTGTATGGAAAAGTGAAGGAAATAAAATAGTCACAATTTTTTAAAAGAAGTACAAATTTGTAAGATTCACACCACCTGACTTCAGGCTTACTATAAAGCTGTGGTATTTGCAAAAGAATATATAAATCAATGGAAGAAAGTAATCTAGAAATAGACCCTCAAAAACATGGTAAATTGATTTTTTACAGATATAAGATAAAACCCCAGAAAGAAGGAATTGTCTTTTTAACATTGTGCTGAAGAAATTCAATATCCACATGTAAAAAAAAAAGACCCATATCTTGTAATACATATAAAAATTAATTCAAAATGGGTCAAAGATATATGCAAAACTTAAAGTTTTAAAATTTCTGGGAGAAAGCAAGGTAAAATTTTTGTGACCCTGGGTTAAGTTATTCATAGAGAAGTCACCAAAAGCACAGCTCATTAATAAAAATATTGATAAATTGGACTTCATCAAAATCAAAAACCTTCCCTCTGTAAAATATATTGTTAAGAGAATGAGAAGACAAGCCATGGACTAGGAGAAAATATTTGGAAATAATATCTGAGAAAGAATACGTATCCACAATCATTCCAAAACCTCAGCATTATGTAATAAACCCATGTAACAAACCTGCATATATATACCCCTTGAATCTAAAATAAAAATTGAAATTATTATAAAAAATAATTTGTAGAAGTCATCCATATCCCTTGTAAATTGTATTCCTGGTATTTTATTCTCATTGTAGCAATTGTGAATGGGAATTTGCTCATGATTTGGTTCTCTGTTTTATTGTTGCATAGGAATGCTTGCGATTTTTGCACATTCATTTTATATCCTGAGACTTTGCTGAAGTTGCTTATCAGCCTAAGGAGTTTTTGGGCTGAGACAATGAGCTTTTCTAAATCATGTCATTTGCAAGAGAGATAATTTGACTCCCTCTCCTCCTATTTGAATACCCTTTATTTCTTTCTGTTGCCTGACTGCCCTGGCCAAAACTTCCAATACTATGTTGAATAGGAGTGGTCAGAGAGGGCATCCTTGTCTTGTGCCAGATTTCAAAGGGAATGCTTCCTGCTTCAAGGAGAACTACAAACCACTGCTCAACGAAATAAAAGAGGGAACAAACAAATGGAAAAACATTCCATGCTCATAGATAAGAAGAATCAATATCATGAAAATGGCCATACTGCCCAAAGTAATTGACAGATTCAATGCTGTCCCCATAAAACTACCACTGACTTTCTTCACAAAACTGGAAAAAACTACTTTAAATTTCATATGGCAACAAAAAAGGGCCCGCAAAGGCAAGACAATCTTAAGCAAAAAGAACAAAGCTGGAGGCATCATGCTACCTGACTTCAAACTATACTACAAGGCTACAGTAACCAAAACAGCACAGTACTGGTACCAAAACAGATATATAGACCAATGGAACAGAACGAAGGCTTCAGAAATAACACCATACATCTACAATCATCTTTGACAAACCTGATAAAAACAAGCACTGGGGAAAGGATTCCCTGTTTAATAAATGGTGTTGGGAAAACTGGCTAGCCATATACAGAAAACTGAAACTGGACCCCTTCCATAAGCCTTATACAAAAATTAACTCAAGATGGATTAAAGACTTAATGTAAGAGCTAAAACCATAAAAAACCCGAGAAGAAAACCTAGGCAATACCATTCAGGACACAGGCATGAACAAAGACTTCATGAATAAAACACCAAAAGCAATGGCAACAAAAGCCAAAATCGACAAATGGAATCTGATCAAACTAAAGAGCTTCTGCACAGCAAAAGAAACTATCAGAGTGAACAGGCAACCTACAGAATGGGAGAAAATTTTTGCAATCTATCCAACTGGCAAAGGGCTAATATCCAGAATCTACAAAGATGTTAAACAAATTTACAAGAAAAAAACAACCCCATCAAAAAGTGGGCAAAGGATGTGAACAGACACTTCTCAAAAGAAGACATTTATGTGGCCAACAAACATGAAAAAAAGCTCATCATCCACTGGTCATTAGAGAAATGCAAATCAAAACCACAATGAGACACCATCTCATACCAGTTAGAATGGCGATCATTAAAAAGTCAGGAAACAACAGATGCTGGAGAGGAGGTGGAGAAATAGGAACGCTTTTATACTGTTGGTGGGGTGTAAATTAGTTGATCCATTGTTGAGGACAGTATGGTGACTCCTCAAGGATCTAGAATTAGAAATACCATTTGACCCAGCAATCCCATTACTGGGCATATACCCAAAGGATTATAAATTATTCTACTGTAAATACACATGAACACGTATGTTTACCGCAGCACTATTCACAACAGCAAAGACTTGGAACCAACACAAATGCTCATCTATGATAGACTGGATAAAGAAAATGTGGCACATGTACACCATGGAATACTATGCAGCCATAAAAAGGAATGAGTTCATGTCCTTTGAAGGGACATGGATGAAGCTGGAAGCCATCATTCTCAGCAAACTAACACAGGAACAGAAAACCAAACACTGCATGTTCTCACTCAGAAGTGGGAATTGAACAATGAGAACATATGGGCACAGGGAGGGGAACATCACACACTGGCGCCTGTCAGGGATTGGGGGGCCAAGGGGAGGGATAGCATTAGGAGAAATACCTAATGTAGATGACGGCTTGATGAGTGCAGCAAACCACCATGGCACATGTATACCTATGTAACAGACCTGCAAGTTCTTCACATGTATCCCAGAACTTAAAGTATAATTTTAAAAAAATCAATTAATTTAAAAATATAAAGTGCCAACTCAAAAAAAATAATTTGTATCTAGAATATATAAAGAACTCTCAAAACTCAATAATCAGAAAGCAAACAACCTAATTAAAGGTAAACAGACTATTAAGAAGTGTGGTGTCAGCCACTTGGCAGAATAGGAGGCTCCTGGCCCTCCCTCCACTCAAGGACACACTGAATAAACATCTATTTATGAATCAATTTCATCTGTGAGAAAGTCAGAAAAACAGTAAAGAGACTCCCACCCACTGAGCAACTGAGAAAATATCCACATTGAATGGGCAGGAATTGCTGAGGCACACTCAGGCATAGATCCCCTCTCTGGGCACTGCACCATAAAACTAAGAAGGAATCCTCAACACCCAACTTCTCTCTGTGGAGAGAAGGGTTTTGGCCACACATATAGTTCCCTAACTCTAAGGTCATGCACAGTTTGGCTGTTAATTCACCAATGGGAGCAGAGGGGATTAGGCATACACAAGTCTCTGTAGCAATTTTATGTGAGCATGCAAGCACATCTAGGGGCTTCATCACCTGGGAGTAGTACAGAAAAGGGGCTTGAAAACGCAGCTTGCTGTTTCTTTTCCAATGGGTACATGATGACCTGGCTTCTGACTTACATTGGAGAGTCAAAGGTGCAAACAGCCTGCTGGCAGCTGAAATGCAGATTAGCACTTCCCAAGCTTCCCCGCTCCCACCCCGCAGCTCACGCCAGGATGTCAGTTCTACTAATCCCTCCTGAAAGGAATTTGTCCACACACTGAAAGCCACAACTTTTATAGCTTCAACCTAAAGAGATGCATTCTATACCTCTAGCTCTGAGAGCAGGGAGAATTAGGCATATGCCTGTCTCCCTAGATCATAGAACAAAGAGGTGGTTTTAAATAAGTGTCCAAATACAGCTACAGACCACACTATCTGGGAGTAGTTCAGAAAAGAGACTGGAATACAGAACTTCCATTTTCTCTCTGGAAGGGGTTTACTGCATAATCTTCCAGTGGCTACTTTATGGCCTGGCTTTTAACTAACTTGCATTAAGGAGCTAACAGAGACAGACAAACAGCAGACTTCCAGCAGCCTAAGCATGAGCTTGGCATTTCCCAAGCATTTCCTTTGGCTCACCCCACTGATAAATCCAGGTCTACCTATTTTTCCTGGAAGAAAGTTTGTTTATACACCAAGTCTCACAACTTCTATAGCTCCTATCCATAGCTCCCATCTCTTTAACAACCTAGCTCTAGGAGTTGATGGGGTTTTGCATTCCTGCATCTCCAAGGACCACAGAAAACAAATAAGTAGACATACAATGGATCCACTTCTAGAAGCTATCTCTTCAGGATCAAAGGGTGCAATCTGAATGGGAGTGCAGCAACTTGTCACAAACACCTAGCTTAGTGCAGAGACAGTAGGAGACAAATTCCTGTAGTCAGCCTTACTGTAAGACTAGAATAAACTGGAACAGCCATCTGACACCCTCATATTTCTAGCTCCATCTGGAGGGTCCGGCTTCAGCCTTACCAATCTCGGCACTAACAGGACATGGCATGTTCTAATCTCCAGGCAGCCACTAAAAACAGATACAGTAGTTTGGACAAACAAAAATTTGAGAGGCATCTAAAAATGTCTGGCTGCAGGTACTGGTGAGATCCTTCTTTTGAAAAAGACCAGTCCGATAAAACCGGGAGAGGCAGTAGTCTTATCAAATGCACAGAAACCAACACAGAGAGTCAAGAAAAGTGAAGAAAAAAGGAAATATATTCCAAATTGGGTTAGTCCATTTTCACACTGCTATAAAGAATACCTGAGACTGGGTAATTTACAAAGTTAAGAAGTCTAATTGACTCACAATTCTGCATGGCTTGGGAGGCCTCGGGAAACACAATCATGACGGAAGGTGAAGGAGAAGCAAGTACCTTCTTCACAAGGTGGCAGAAGAGAGAGTAAAGGGGGAAGTGCCACTTTTAAACCATCAGATCTCATGAGAACTCACTTGCTATTATGAGAAAAGCATGGGGGAAACTGCCTCATGATCCAGTCACTTCCCATCGGGTCCCTCCCTCGACACATGGGGATTACAATTCAAGATGAGATTTGGGTGGGAACACAGAGCCAACCATATTATTCCACCCCAGGCCCCTCCTAAATCTCATGTTCTTTCCACATTTCAAAACTAATCATGCCTTCCCAACAGTCTCCCAAAGTCTTAACTCATTCTAGTATTAACTCCAAAGTCCAAGTCCAAAGTCTCATCTGAGACAAGGCAAGTCCCTTCCACCTAGGAGGCTGTAAAATCAAAAGTGAATTTGTTACTTCCAAGATACAATCTGGGGCTGGATGCAGTGGCTCACACCAGTAATCTCAGCACTTTGGGAAGCTGAGGTGGGCAAATTACCTGAGGTCAGGAGTTCAAGACCAGCCTGGCCAACATGGTCAAACCCAGTCTCTACTAAAAATACAAAAAATAAAAATGAATTAGCCAGGTGTGGTGGCACACGCCTGTAATCGCAGCTACGCGGGAGGCTGAAGTAGGGGAATTGCTTGAGCCTGGCCTACAGAGTGAGACTCTCTCTCAAAAAAAAGATACAGTGGGGGTACAGGCATTGGATAAATGTTCCCATTCCAAATGGGAGAAATTGGCAAAACAAAGGGGCCACAGGCCCCACGCAAGTTTAAAACCTGGCAGGGCACTCATTAAATCTTAAAGTACCAAAATAATCTCCTTTGACTCCATGTCTCACATTCAAGGCATGCTGATTCAAAGGGTGGGCTCCCAAGGCCTTGGGCAAGTCCACTCCTGTGACTCTGCAAGGTACAGGCTCCATGGCTTTTTTCACAGGCTGGCTTTGAGTGCTTGTGGCTTTTCCAGGTGCACAGTGCAAGCTGTCAGTGGACCTACCTTTCTGGGGTCTGAAGGACAGTGGCCCTCTTCTCACCACTCCACTAGGCAGTGCCCCAGTGGAGGTACTCTGTGTGGGGGCTCCATTCCTTCCACACTTCCCTAGTAGAGGTTCTCCATGTGGGCTCCACCCCTGCAGCTGACTTCTGTGTGGAAATCCAGGCATTTTCATACATCCTCTGAAATCTAGGCAAAGATTCCCAGACCTCAATTCTTGCCTTCTGCACACTGCAGGTCCAACACCACATGGAAGCTGCCAAGGCTTGGGGCTTGCACACTCTGAAGCCATGGCCTGAGCTATACTTTGGCTTCTTTTAGCCATGGCTGGAGCTGGAGTGGCTGGGTCACAGGGCACCATGTCCTGAGGCTGTACAGAGCAGTGGGGCCCTGAGCAGGGCCCAAAAAATCATTTTTCCCTTCTAGGCCTCTGGGCCTGTGATGGGAGGGGCTCCCTTGAAGCTCTCTGAAATGCCCTGGAGACATTTTCCTCATTGTCTTGGTAATTAGCATTCGGCTCCTTGTTACTTAGGCAAATTTCTACAGCTGGCTTGAATTTCTCTCCAGTAAAATGGGTGTTTCTTTTCTACCACATGGCCAGGCTGCAAATTTTCCAAATTTCTATGCTCTGCTTCCCCTTTAAACATAAGTTCCAATTTCAATCTCTTTTTGAGTACATATCATTGTACGATTTCAGGAAAAGCCAGGTCACCTCTCAAATGCTTTGTTGCTTAGACATTTCTTCTGCCAGATACCCTAAATCATCTCTCTCAGGTTCAAAGACCACAGATCTCTGGGGCAGGGGCCAAATGCCACAAGTTGCTTTGCTAAAGCATAGCAAGAGTGACCTTTGCTTCAGTTCCCATTAAGTTCTTCATCCCCATCTGAGACCACCTCAGCCTGAATGTCATTGTCCATATCACTATCTGCATTTTGGTCAAAATCATTTAACAAGTCTCTAGAAAGTTCCAAACTTTCCCACATTTTCCTGTCTTCTTCTGAGGCCTCCAAACTGTTCCAACCTCTGCCCATTACCCAGTCTGAAAGTCACTTCCACATTTTCAGGTTATCTTTATAGCAGTACCCCACCCATCTGATGCCAATTCTCTGTATTAGTCCATTTGCACACTGCTATAAAGATACAACCTGAGACTGGGTAATTTATAAAGAAAAAAGGTTTAATTGACTCACAATTCTGCATAGCTAGAGAGGCCTCAGAAAACTGAACAATCATTGCAGAAGATGAAGGGGAAACGAGGCGCTTCTTACACGGCAGCAGAAGAGAGAGAGAGCACAGGGGAAACTGCCATTTTTAAATGATCTGATCTCATGAGAACTCACTCATTATCATGAGTACAGCATGAGGGAGACTGTCCCCATCATCCAGTCACCTCTCACCAGGTTCCTCCCTCAACACATGGGGATTATAATTCAAGATGAAATTTGGGGGGGACACAGAGCCAAACCGTATCACCAAATAAAAGAACAAAAATCTCCAAAAACCAATCCTAGTGAAATGGAGATATGTGATTTACCCAACAGGGACCTCAAAATGGTTACAAAGATGCTCACTTTATGAGAATTTAACAAGGTCAAGAAAGCAATGCAAGAACAAAATGAAATTTTCAACAAAGAGGTAGAAAGTATATAAAAGCACCAAACAGAAATCATAGAGCTAAAGAATACTATAATCAAACTAAAAAGTGTAATAGAGAGAGTTCTTCAAGGTGAAGGAAGAGGATACAAATTAGTAACATGAAAACACACAAACATATAAAATTTCACTGGTTAAAGTAAGTACATTGTCAAATCCAAAATACTAATGCTGTAATGGTAGTGGGTAAATAAATTATATCTCTACTGTACAGGTCAAAAGAAAAAACTGTTAAAAACAATGAAAGCTACAATAATTTGTTAGGAATACCAATTATAAAAAAGATGTAAATTATGACATCAAAAACATAAAATGTGAGAGGAGAGTAAAAGCATAGAGTTTGTGTATGCCATCAAAATTAAGCTTTTATCAACTTAAAATTACCCGTTATAAGATGTTTTATTTAAGCCTCATAGTAACCACAAAGCCAAAGTCAATAATAGACCCACAAAAGATAAAAAATAAGATCTAAAACATACCACTACAGAAAACCATCAAACCACAAAGAAAGAAATCAAGAGAGGAAGAAAGGACTTGAAAAACGAGTAAACGATGAACAAAATGGCAATGGTAAGTTCTTACCTATTAATAATTAATTTAAATGTAAATAGATTAAATTCTCCAATCAAAAGGCATATAGTGGTTGAATAAAAAAACAAGACCCAACTACATGCTGCCTATAAAAGACTTAACCGTAAAGGACACTCATAGACTCAAAGTCAAGGGATAGAAAAAGGTTTCATGCAAATGGAAATCAAAAGTGAGCAGGGGTAGCTATATTTATATTAAACAAAATAAACCTTAGGTCAAAAACTATAAGAAGAGAAAAAGAATATCACACAGTGATAAGGGGGTCAATTCATCAAGAGGATATAACATTGTAAATATATATCCACCCAACATTGGAGTAGCTAAATGTATAAAACAAGCATTAAAATATGTGAGGAGAGACATAGACTGCAACACAATAGCAATAGAGGATTTCAATACTTGACTTTCAATAAGAGACAGATCATCCAGGCAGAAAATTAATAAGGAAACACTAAACTTCAACTACACTCTAGACCAAATAGACCTACCAAACATATATATTAATAGAGTATTTTATCCAACCACAAAAGAATGCACATTCTTCTCAAATTCATAGAAAACAGTATCCACAATAGATTATATGTTAGGCCACAAAATAAGTCTTAACAAATTTAAGAATTTTAAAATCATATCAAGTATATTTTCTAGTCACAATGGTACAAAACTAGAAATTGTTACAAGAGGAATAGAAAATTAACAAATGTGTAGAAATTAAGCAACATGTTCTTGAATAATTATTGGCTCAAAGAAATTTTTTAAAGCTTAAAAAATATCTTGAGACAAAGGAAAATAAAAACACAACATACAAAAGTTATGGGAAGAGGCAATAGCAGTTTTAAGAGGAAATTTTATATAATTGTTTATACCAAAAAAGAATAAAGATCTTAAATAAACACCTAACATTACACCTTTAGGAACTAGAACAAAAAATAATCCCAAAGCTACCAAAAGGAAGGAAATAACAATAAAATTTATTTCAAAGCAGAAATGTAAAAGTAGAGATGAGAAAAACTATAGAAAAAACATCAAACAAACTAAGAGTTATTTCTTTAAAAAGCTAAACAAAATTTACAAGCCCTTAGTTAGACTAACTGGTATGGTTTAAATATTTGTTCCCCCCAAAACTTACGTTTAAATGTAATCCTCAGTGTGGCAGTATTGAGAGGTAGTACCCTTAAGAGGTAATTGGGTTATAAAGGCAGAGCCATTCGTGTATTAATGAATTAACAGATTAATGGATTATCATGGAGTAGAACTGGTAGCTTTATAAGAAGAGAAAGAGACCTCAACCACCATGCTCAGCCCCTTTGCCATGTGATGCTCTGTATTGCCTTGGAAATCTGCAGAGTCCCCACCAGCAAGAAGGCTCAAAAAGGAATGAGATCATATCCTTTGCAGTGACATGGATGGAGCTGGAAGCCATTATCCTCAGCAAACTAACAGAGGAACAGAAAACCAAAGACTGCCTGTTCTCACTTATAAGTGGGAACTGAATGATGAGAACACATGGACACATGGGTGGAAGGAACAACATACACTGGGGGCTACTGCGGGGCACACAGGGAGGGAAAGCCTCAGGAAGAATAGCTAATGGATGCTGGGCTTAATACCTGGGTGATGGGTTGTTTGGTGCAGCAAACTACCATGGCACACATTAACCTAAGTAACAAACTTACACATCCTGCACATGTACCCTAGAACTTAAAATAAAAGTTGAAGAAAAAGAAATAAATCAAAAATGGACAAAATTAAGCTATGGCAATGCAATTTTTTTAAAGTTGAGAAAGATGACTGGAAAAGAGCTGCATGGAATTGAGATGGTAATAATTTGGGGTGATGGTGACATGAATGTATTTAACTATGAAACCTCCAGAATTTTGAGTATCATCATTGCATCCCAGTAAATTAAATTGATATTGCACTTTTTAAAAGTGAACAGACACCAAATTCTAGAAAATTTGCAGGAAAACGTGGTCACTCATACATTACTGGTGGAAATGCAAAATACCACCATGCTCTAAAAAACAGCTCAGCAGTTTCTTTTGAAACTAAACATACACTTACTATGTTACCCAGCAATCACACTTCTGGGCATTTGTACTAAGGAAATGAAATTTATATTTACACAAAAAAACCACACATTACAGTTCATAGCAGCTTTATTCATAATAGTCAAAAACAGGAAACAATCCAAACGTCCTTCAATGAATAAAATGCTTAAGTAAAATGTAGTACATCCATACCACAGAATACTACTCAGCAATATAAAGGAATGAACTGTAGATACATGCAACCACTTTGATGGATCTCAAAGGGATGATGTGGAGTGAAAAAGCCAATCTCAAAATGTTACACACTGTATAATTTCATTTATACAGCCTAATGATACAACAACTTTGATGGTTTTAAGAGAATTATGATGAGTGGAGAAAAAAAAGCCAATCTCTTTCCCCACAAGACTCTTGGAATTTTTGTCTCCTGCCTGGGTAGTAAATGCAGAAAACTGCACTGGCTTTTTTCATTCTACATAATTCCTTTGAAATCCCACAAAGTGGATGCATGCATCTATAGTTCATTCCTTTATATTGCTGAGTGGTATTCTGTGGTATGGATGTACCTTTTATTTAGGCATTTTACTCACTGAAGAACATTTGGATTGTTTCCAGTTTTTGACTATCATGAATAAAGCTGCTACGAACTTTAATGTGTAGTTTTTTCTGTAAATATAAGATGCAGAAACCACATTTGCTACCCAGGCAGGAAACTGAAAAATCTCTATAGAATCTGAGAGTCTAGGGGAAAAAGCAAAGATACTCATATTATGAGCTTCCCAAGAAACTTCCAACTGTATTACTGTATATTGCAGTGCACAATCAACAAGGCCTACATATGTCTGCAGAGCATCTAATCAGCATTTTTGTCGCTGACGCCTAATAAGTATTGGCAAACAAAAATCCAAGGAAAGTCTCTAACACAAAAGATAGGGATTACAACAAATAAATAGAAAACAAAAGAAAATTCAAGAAGAACATAATTGCTGAGAGAAGAAAGGTTCTCACACATACACATACCAATATACTCTAAGAGAGAATAAATTGAACACATGAAATAAGAACAGGATGCTATTAGGTTGGTGCAAAGGTAATTGCAGTTTTTGCCATTACTTTTAATAGCAAAAAGTAGCATTCGGGGAATAATAAGGAAACCTCAGGGATGAAAAAGATGATAACAGAAATTAAAAAGTCAAGAGAGAGCTTGAAATATAATGTCAAGGACATTATGTTAAAAGACAAACAGAAATAGAAAATAGGGGAAAAAAGAGAAGTCATTAAATGATCAATCCATCCAATATGTCCAGAAAAAAAGATTAGAGAAAATGGAGAGCAGGAAACCATCAATGAAATAATTCAAGAAGAAGGTAAACATATCTTGACCAGGTGCAGCGGCTCACACCTGTAATCCCAGCACTTTGGGAAGCCAAGGTGGGAGGATCGCTTGAGCCCAGAAGCTCAAGACCAGCCTGGGTGATATAGGGAGACCCCATCTTTAAAAAAAAATTTTTTTTAAGAACATAAACATATCTTTATTGTGACAGTTTCATAACATGTTCTCAAAGAAAAAAACATCTATGAGAAGAATTTGTGAGAAGAACATCACAAAAAACAAAATGTATCTTTTGAGCATATGAAGGTAACAAAATATACCCTTTCATTTCTTAGAAATGTACTGTCATTGTTGTCACTCCAGGATTGTTGGGCAAGAAGAAAAGGAAGATTCTTTCTTCTATCAATTTTATACTTTCATTTTTTTTAATTAAAGCATGTCTGCTTCAAGTTTTAATCAAAATTTTAATTTCAAGGAACTGAACAAGTTATAACAGTGAAACTGACAATTGGTTGCAGCATTTTGTCTTATTACAAAGGTCTACTTTTTTTTTTTTTGAGACAGAGTTTCGCTCTTGTTGCCCAGGCTGGAGTGCAGTGGCACAATCTCAGCTCACTGCAACCTCCACCTCCCAGGTTCAAATGATTCTTCTGCCTCAGCCTCCCAAGCAGCTGGGATTACAGATGTCCACCACCATGCCTGGCTAATTTTTTGTGTTTTTAGTAGAGATGGGGTTTCACCATTCTGGCCAGGCTGGTTTCAAACTCCTAGCCTCAGGTGATCCACCCACCTTGGCCTCCCAAAGTGCTGGGATTACAGGCATGAGCCACCGTGCCTTCCTACAAAGGTCTATTTTTAAGGAAAAAAAATACTAACCCACTTTCAGCTTGAAAATATACATCAGGCTGCCCATAGCTGTGTCCCTTTTCAAGGGTTTCTGTTGCTCTTCATTCCAAAAAAGGATAGTTTTTTTTTAATATTCAGAATTCTTACAATGACTCTGATGGCACCTGTAGGCACTCTGCTATCTGAGGTGACTATAGGGGCACAAAAATGTATAGGTGCCATTTCAGCACCTTCTCTTCTCTCCCCATCCCATAGTTGATGGCCTTAACAAATGAGACAGGGCTATCCATTATGATGAAGCAATGTGAGTTGACATAAAAGGCTGGGAAGATCCTGGCCTTAATATGAAAGCTCCTGTAAATGTCTTCATTTTATCACATAGAAAAACATTTAGATCTGATTTTTAGAAACAAATTGTTCATATGCAGCCAAGAGTCTGTTCTGTCTTATGATTGAATTACTTTTCTTGAATAAACATTCCCAGAAAATAAATGCAGTTTTTCCTGTTTGAAGAGGAAGCAATCAACACAGAGAAAAACCCAAGAAAAGCAGCTAAATTGATTGATGGTAGGCTTGGGGTTTAAAATGACAGATTCATGTCATGCTCCCTCTTCAAACCACTTTGTCTTCAATTTTTTCTCTGCCTTTTCCTGGTTCTGTTTCCTCTCTGTCCCCTCAAGCACAACTGGACTGTTTCTCTTGAATGTTGCATATATAATAATTAACAGATGTAGTAAATCTTTACTCATCAAAAATACAGTTTCTATACTGCATGCCATGCACTGTGATGGGAGTTGAAAATACAATGTTAATGAAAAAAAAAAAGTCTTTGTGGGGTTTATAACCTAATATGGTAAACTTGAAATTCCTGTGTTATGTTAATCCCCTCCACCTGTGCCTATATCACTTTCTCTGCATACATATTTATCACCCATCATCCTCTCCTGTCACATATACACAGAGTGCAGACATAGCAACCAATAAAATTTTAATTGACAGATTTAGAAATCAGTAATGCAGAAGCTGTCAAAATGCTGAACATAGATGTTAAGGCTCCCCATTCACAGCCAACAACAAAAAGAAAAGAAAATAATATTATCAAACCAATCAAGAGTTCATTTAAGCACCCAAGTTGATTATCAGATTAGTTATGACTAGAGTTAAGGAAAAGATATGCAAAACCCCTGTTCAAACTCTTTCGCACCTATGTTTCCTTAGGCTCTACCAGTTTGGGAGTGATAGGAGTCATATTTATAGAAACACAGTAGTTTCCTAATTCTTCTCTCACTTATTATTGAATATCTTCCAGATGCTCTTTAAAATTTCCTGCAAGCATTCCTGAGTGTCCCCTGAAGAGTTCCCACTGGTATTGATGTGTGAGGCTTAGTGACCACTTCCTCCATTCTTGCAGTGACTTCATCTCTGGCTCCATGTGAGCTATATCCCAATCTGTGAAGCCTGATGAATGTGCGATTTCACTGATGCTGCCTCTGATGAGATCTTTTGTCAAGGTCTGCTGAAGTCATGCCGTGCTCATGTGGTGCTTTGCTGAAGCTGCCAAAACTCCAATGTGGCTGGTGCCCTCCCTTGCTGATAGCCCAGTGCCCTCAATAGAGCACTGGCATTCTATATTCTCAGCTGCAGTCACAGTGGAGAAAACAGATGGTCTCACCTGTGTAGTTCTCTGCTAAACGTACCTTGTTAGCAGTTATGAAAGCTGCAACACATGCAAGACAAATAAAAAATAAAGTACTGGTTTATTTACATGGGAATCTGCAAAATGCTGCGCCTTTGGATAAGCATGGTTGGAAACTATAGTTGGAAAGCAAGATGAGGGACCCAAGCTGAGCCTCCTACCTCCTATTCTACACAAAAATCTTAGAGCTTGTATGCTCAGGTATGCACACAGAGGCATAAACAGCGTCTTCAAACCTGACTCCATATCACTTACACAAACGGGCCTGCCTTAAACACCCAGTTACATGCAGAACAGAGAGAGCTTGAAGAATGATGATGTGAAGCCAATTATGACTAAGATTGCTGAATGAAAGCTTTTCCCAAAGATATAGCAAGAAATAAACTGAGAGAGTCTGTATGTATAGCACATCAAAACATTCATTTTAGGTAGTTTGACTTGCCCATCTCCCTCCTACCCTTCCCTTCTCTTACTGGAGGATTCTTTACTAAGACAAAACTTCAGCTATGCTTCCATGAGGATCAAGGATGCATTAGGGAGCTTCCTTTATGTGTATCTTCAGGCATCCTTAATATCATGTATCTTTTTTATGTTATTTGCTGAGACCACAGTAAATCAAAGTAACAGTAATGTTGGACCAATTAAAGAAGTCATCTCTGCTAATCCCAAATCTAGACCCCCTTTTGTGTCTGGTCGAGCACACAAGACCTTCTTCATAAGACAGGCTGTGGACCCTTCCCAGGCTAAGCACAGGGAGACAAAAAATGCTAGTAACTGGAAGAGTAGAGAAGGCATGTCATATGTGAATACCCTTCCCTCTGATAGACAAATCTCAGTGAACAAAATCCTGCCTAACAAATTAGCCACTTTACTTAACCACCCCCACCTTAGTAGAAGTAAGTAAAACCAGTATTTCTCTACATTTCCAAAAGGGCTTGAGGAACAAAAGTTCACTCAGTCCTTAAACTCATTATGTACTGAAGCAGGAACCTGAGGAATGAGGCACATATGTTTACCCTTACATGTTTCAAAAGAGTAAATACCTGTGCTTTCAATGTCACTTAGTATCGTGGGGAAACTACAAAAGATATAAAATACCTAGGACTACATCTAACTCAGAAGGTGAAAGATCTCTACAAGGAGAACTACATAACAGTGCTAAAAGAAATTATAGATGACATAAACAAATGGAAAAACATCCCATCCTCATGGATTTGAAAAATCAATATCATTAAAATACTCATACTGCCCAAAGCAATCTACAGACTCAACACTGTTCTTATAAATTACCAGTGTTATTTTTCACAGAATTAGAAAAAAAATTCTAAAATGTATATGAAACCATGAAAGAGCCCAAATAGCCAAATCAACCCTAAGCAAAAAGAGCAAAGCTGGAGGCATCACATTATATAACTTCAAACTATAGTATAAAGCTACAGTAATTAAAACAGCATAGTACTGGTACAAAAACAGACACATAGACCAATAAAACAGAATATATAACCTAGAAATAAAGCCACACACGTACAGCCACCTGATCTTTGACAAAGTCAACACAAATAGGCAATGGGGAAAGGACTCCCTCTATTTAATAGGGAGTCCTTCTGGGATAGCTGGTTAGCGATATGCAGAAGAATAAAACTGGATCCCTACAGATACAGTTTGGCTGTGTCCCCACCCAAAATCTTACCTTGAATTGTAATCTCCGTAATTCCCATGTTTCAAGAAAGAGACAAGGTGGAGGTAATTGTATCATGGGGACAGTTTCCCCCATGCTGGTCTCATGATAGTGAGTGAGTTTTCACAGATATGATGGTTTTATAAATGTTTGGTAGTTCCTCCCACTTTCATTCTCCTTCCTCATGCCTTGTAAAGAAGGCGCCTTGCTTCTCCTTCACCTTCCCCCATGATTGTACGTTTCCTGAAACCTACCCAGCCATACTAAACTGTGAGTCAATTTAAACTTCTTTCTTTTATAAGTTACCAAGGTTCAGGCAGTTCTTCATAGTAATGTGAGAATGGACAAATACACCTACCTTTAATCAAACACAAAAATTAATTCAAGATGCATTAAAGACTTAAATGTAAGACCTAAAACTACAAGAATTCTAGGAGGAAAGCTAGGAAATACCATTCTGGATATCAGCCAGAATCATGAGAGAAATGCAAATCAAAACCACAATGAACTACCCTCCCACACCAGTCAGCATGGCAATTATTAGAAAGTCAAAAAACAACAGATCCTGGGGAGGCTGCAGAGAAAAGGGAACACTTATACATTGTTGGTGGGAGTGTAAATTAGTTCAGCCACTGTGGAAAGCAGTTTGGAGATTTCTCAAACTGTCAAAGAACTTAAACCAGAACTATTATACAGCCCATAAATCCCATTACTGAGTATATACCCAAAGGACTATAAATCATGCTGCCATAAAGACACATACACATGTATGTTTATTGCGGCACTATTCACAATAGCAAAGACTTGGAACCAACCCAAATGTCCAACAACGATAGACTGGATTAAGAAAATGTAGCACATATACACCATGGAATACTATGCAGACATAAAAAAATGAAATCATTTCCTTTGCAGAAACATGGATACTGCTGGAGACCATTATGCTAAGCAATTAACACAGGAACAGAAAACTGCTTATAAGTGGAAGCTAAATATCATGTACACATAGACATAAAGATGTCAACAATAGACACTAGGGACTACTAGAAGGGTGAGGGAGGAGAAAGGGGGACAAGGATTGAAAAATGAACTATTGGCCGGGCGCGGTGGCTCACGCTTGTAATCCCAGCACTTTGGGAGGCCGAGGTGGGCGGATCACGAGGTCAGGAGATCGAGACCACAGTGAAACCCCGTCTCTACTAAAAAAAAATACAAAAAATTAGCCGGGCGTGGTGGCGGGCGCCTGTAGTCCCAGCTACTCGGCGAGGCTGAGGCAGGAGAATGGCGTGAACCCAGGAGGCAGAGCTTGCAGTGAGCCGAGATCGCACCACTGCACTCCAGCCTGGGTGACAGAGCAAGATTCCGTCTCATAAAAAAAAAAAAAAAAGAAAAAGAAAAATGAACTATTGAGTACTACGTTTATTACCTGGGTGATGGGATTAATCATACCCCAAACCTCAGCATCACACAATATACCCACATAACAAACATGTGTATGTACCCTCTGAATCTAAAATAAAAGTTGAAATAAAAAAAAAAAAGATTTAGAATGTGATCAAAAAAAGAAGCTTGGGGAAACTTAACTTTCAGTCTCATTAGTAGCCCCTGCCTCTAAGACTCAGCTCAATATATGCAGATGGTACCTGAGGATTTTAAATTGCCTTCTCCCTACTAATGCTTGGGGATTGTTATCATAGCAACGTACAGTTTTTCTCAACATGCTGTACCTTTCCAGAAAGATTCTTCCCCAGGAGCACTATTATTATTCATACAAATAGGCTCCTGGTAAGCCCCCTCTCTGCCCTTCCAGGAAGCCCTGAACACATCTTAATTTAGAGTGAGCACAACCTTGGTTCTGCTGCAAAGTCAAGATCTGTCATAAACTAGCTCTTACTGACCTTTGCAGTCAACTATATTTATCTTTTTGTCCAGCTTACCAAACTATTTACATTGCCCTAGACATGCATATATAGATTGGATAGATAGAGGATAGAGATAGATAGATAGATAGATAGATAGATAGATAGATAGATAGATAGATAGATAGATAGATATAGATAGATGGATGATAGATAGATAGATAGATAGATAGATAGATAGATAGATAGATATAGATGATACAGAAAATGTGATACCCATATACACCAAATGTGATACACACACAAACACAAAATACACACACTGAGAGAGATATATACAGATATATAGACAAAGGAATACAGATGTGTATATATATATATAGTGTGTGTGTATAAATTTTTCTGCCACAAAACAAAAAATCAAAGCACCTGGACCATGGATTTTATAAAAATAGAAACACTGGTATATGCAGCCCCTTATTCTCTTTCACTAGGAAGTTTAACTCTGGGGTTATTCTTAGAGTTCATATAACTGTCAGCTAGGAAAATTCTTCTTGTGAATCTAGTGCTAAATTTTGGACTGCTACTTTAAAATAATTTTAGTTGTTTTTTGCTTTTATGATGTAATTAATGAAGTTTAGTGAAGACCCAGGTGTGTTGCCTCTCAACTGCAATATTCGTACAGTTTAATGTGTCTGTAATTATTGTACTTGTATATTTCTAAAATTACAAAGTCTTATTTGCACGTACTAAAGTGAGGTCAAAGAAATAAAGCATTTTGAACAGCATTCTTTGGAAAAGAATACAAATACTCTAGAATTAAAGCTTTTTTCCTAACTTGCTCATGATAAAGTAGGTAGGGTTTCAGAATACATTAGGAAAATAAAATTCTAAATGTTCTGCAGAGGACACCAGCTCTGGTAAATACTTTGCAAAGAAATATCACTGTTGGGTTTAAATAGAAAACTGAGAAAGTTAATTATATTAAATAATCTTGGATCAGATAGTCTTTATGGTAAATAGCATCTTTAGCCCCAATTCTTCACATCTGTCCCCCATATCCACTCGTTTTGCCATGTGACTTTACAGTTACTTGAACTAAAAATGTAACTTGCTTTGGTTAGTAGATAAATTAGATAAAAATAAAATTTCATTGCATTTCCAGCCTAAGTCTTAAAACACCTTGTGTTTTTCTGTTTGCATTATTGTGTTCCTGCCATCTCTGTGAAAAATGTATGCCTGAGCTTGCCCACTAGTCCCAAGAGATGATGCACATGTGAAGCAAATCCATTCAGTCAAGCTGCTCCAATCAACCAGCCTAGATCAATAGACCAGCACCCACAGACACATGAGTGAGTCCAGTCAAGATCCACAAAGCAAGCTGATCAATCCCAGCCTGAATCATCAGCTGACTCCTATACTCTCAGCTAATCTGCAGGTGCATTAGAAAAATAATGCTTGTTATTGGACACTGAGATTTTGTGGTTAATTTTTATGAAACAACGGTTAACTGATATAGTCTAATAGAATGTATAAACATTAGGATTATATGCTTAAATTTCATTTATGAATTAAATTTCATTCATAATATTGAAAAGGTGGTATTTCCTTGCTTAGTTTTAAATTAATTGTTGTAGACTCAGCTGTGTGCAGCTTACTGAGAAATTAAATCTTTATGAATATAAAATAAATGTACAACAATAAAAGATGAGAGAGGGGCAGAACAAGATAGCTAAGTAGAGGGCTCCACCAATCATCCCCCCAAGCAGGAACACCAATTTTGCAATTGTCTATACAAAGGGAGCACCTTCATAGGAACTAAAAATCAGGTGAACACTCACAGTGCCTGGCTTGAATTCATATCACTGAAAAGGGGACTGAAGAGGACAGGAAATATAGTCTTGAATTACTGATACCACCCCTTCCTTGTCCTCTGGCAATGGCCATATGGCATGAAGAATCCATGCACTTGGAAAAGGGAGAGAGCAATGATTTCAAAGGAAGACTTTGCCCCACCTCACCAACCATTCCACAGCACTCCAAATCAGGAAGTGATCATTCATTCATCTCTGAATTGTGTAGTCCAGGTGAACTTTTTAGAAGGCAAAGATGTAGATATAGCAACTCGACAGCTACCTTTAACAATTTACCTAAGTACCATGTTAATCTGGCCACTACCCAAATAGAGATTCAGTAACAGATAGACAAGTCAATGTCTTAGCATTGAATTCAGTGCTGCCCTGTTACAATACAAAGCAAAACAAGGCTGAATGCAGCTGACGCCCACCCATAGAGGGAGCATTTGGACTAGCTCCAGCCAGAGGGCCATCCCCTTGGGGAGCTTGAGTTCCAACAAGCCTTGCCACTTTAGGCTGAAGGGCTCTGAGGTCCTAATTGAACTTAAGAGGCAGTCTAGGCCACAAGGACTGCAATTCCTAGGCAAGTTAAAGTACTGAGCTCGGCTCAAAGCCAGTGGGCTTTCAGGGCACTCAAGCTACTGAGACATCAGCAGAGACAGCTAAGGGAATGCTTGAACCCTACAAGAAAACCTAGGCAATACCATTCAGGACATAGGCATGGGCAAGGACTTCATGTCTAAAACACCAAAAGCAATGGCAACAAAAGCCAAAATTGACAAATGGGATCTAATTAAACTAAAGAGCTTCTGCACAGCAAAGAAACTACCATCAGAGTGAACAGGCAACCTACAGAATGGGAGAAAATTTTTGCAACCTACTCATCTGACAAAGGGCTAATATCCAGAATCTACAATGAACTCAAACAAATTTACAAGAAAAAAACAAACAACTCCATCAAAAAGTGGGCGAAGGACATGAACAGACACTTCTCAAAAGAAGACATTTATGCAGCCAAAAAACACATGAAAAAATGCTCATCATCACTGGCCATCAGAGAAATGCAAATCAAAACCACAATGAGATACCATCTCACACCAGTTAGAATGGCCATCATTAAAAAGTCAGGAAACAACAGGTGCTGGAGAGGATGTGGAGAAATAGGAACACTTTTACACTGTTGGTGGGACTGTAAACTAGTTCAACCATTGTGGAAGCCAGTGTGGCGATTCCTCAGGGATCTAGAACTAGAAATACCATTTGACCCAGCCATCCCATTACTGGGTATATACCCAAAGGACTATAAATCATGCTGCTATAAAGACACATGCACACGTATGTTTATTGTGGCACTATTCACAATAGCAAAGACTTGGAACCAACCCAAATGTCCAACAACGATAGACTGGATTAAGAAAATGTGGCACATATACACCATGGAATACTATGCAGCCATAAAAAATGATGAGTTCATGTCCTTTGTAGGGACATGGATGAAACTGGAAAACATCATTCTCAGTAAACTATCGAAAGGACAAAAAACCAAACACTGCATGTTCTCACTCATAGGTGGGAACTGAACAATGAGAACTCATGGACAAAGGAAGGGGAACATCACACTCCGGGGACTGTTGTGGGGTGGGGGGAGGGGGAGGGACAGCATTAGGAGATACACCTAATGCTAAATGACGAGTTAATGGGTGCAGCAAAACAACATGGCACATGCATACATATGTAACAAACCTGCACATTGTGCACATGTACCCTAAAACCCAAAGTATAATAATAAAAAAAAGAAAAAAAAAATACATATATATATATAAAGATTAAAAAAAAAAAAGGGGGAATGCTTGGACCACCCATCCCCTAACCCAAAGTTATATAGCTTGCAGCTCCAAAATAGACCCCTTCCTTCTGTTTGAGGAGATGAGAATGAGGAGTAAACAGAATTTTCTCTTGCATCTTGGGTACCAGCTCAGCCACAGAAGTATAGGACACCAGTCAGGATCACGAGGCTCCCATTCCAGGACCTAAGCTACTGGACAGCATTTCTAGACAAACTCTGGGACAGAAAGCAATCTGCTGCCTTGAAGGGAAGGACCCATCCTGGCAGAGTTTATCACCTACTGACAAAAGAGCCCCTGCGCCCTAAGAACCAGCAGTGATACTGAGGTAGTATGCCTTGGCCTTGGGTGAGATTCTGAGACATGTTGGCTTCAGGTAAGAACCAACATATTCCCATACTCCCATACTCTGATGGCTGCAGACGAGGACTCCTTCTGCTTGAGAAAAGCAGACAGAAAACTAAAGGGGACTTTGTCTTGCACCACAGGTACCAGTTGGGCCACAGTGGAGAAGAGCACCAAGCAGGCTTTTGGAGTCCCTGATTCCAGGCCTTGACTCTTAGACAGCATTACTGGACCTGCCCTAGGTGAGAGGGGAGCCCACTGCCCTGAAGGGTGAGTCCCAGGCCTGACAGCAATCATAAGCTGACTGAAGAGCCCTTGGGCCTTAAGTGAATGTTGGAAGTAATCTGGCAGTACTCCTCACAGGCCTGTAATGGTGGTAACCACAGGGTAAGATTCTTCTGCCCATGGAGAGGGCAAGGAAGACTGGGAAGAACTGTGTCATGTGGTTTGAATGCAAGCTCAGCTACAGTAGAATAGAACATCAGTTAGGTTTCTAAGTTTTCTGGTTCCTGGATGGCATCTCTGGACCTGCCCAGGGACTGGGGGAACTCACCACCTGAAGGGAAGGATACAAGCCTGATGTGCTTCATTACCTCCTGATTATAGAGCCCTAGGTCCTTGAGCAAACTACAGTAACCAGGTAGTGGTTAAAGCGAGCCTTGGGTGATACCCAGTTCTATGCTGGCTTCAGGTCTGACCCAGCACAGTCTCAGTGGTGGTAGCCACAGAGCTACTTGTATCACGCCACTCCCAGCTCCAAGTGGTTCAGCACAGAGACAGACAGAGAGACTTCATTTGTTTGGTGAAAAGAACAAGTGTCTCTGCCTAGTAATCCAGATAATTCTTCCGAATCTTATCTGAGACTCTACAAGAACCACAGCATTACTGGGCTTGGTGTGCTCCCTAATGCAGATATAGCTTAGATCACAACACTAACGTCCTCTTGAATACCTGGAAAGCCTTCACATGGAGGATGGGTGCAAAGAAGTGCAGACAGTGAAGACTACAATAAATGCCTAACTCTTCAATGCTCAGACACTGATGAACATCTACAAGCATCAAGATCATCCAGAAAACCAAAACCTTACCAAATGAACTACATAAGGTACCAGGGACCAAATCTGGTGAAATGGAGCTATGTGACTTTTCAGATAGAGAGTTCAAATTAACTTTTTTGAGGAAACTCAAAGAAATTCGAGATAACACAGAGAAAGAATTCAGAATTCTATTAGATAAATTTAACAAAGAGATTGAAATAACTAAAAAGAATCAAGCAGAAATTCTGGAGCTAAAAAAATGCAATGGACATACTGAAGAATGCATCAGAGTCTCTTAATTATAGAATGAATCAAGCAGAAGAAAGAATTAGAGCTTGAAGGAATGAAGCATGACTATAAGATCTAGAAAATAGCATCAAAACTCCAAAAGGTCAAGGATACATAAGGCTCCTAAGAGCAGCGAGAGAAAATAAACAAATAATATACAATAGAGTTCCAATGCTTTTCACAGCAGACATTTCAGTGGAAACCTTACAGGCCAAGAGAGAGTGGTATGACCTAGTTCAAGTATTTAAGGGAAAAACATGTTTACCCTAGAATAGTATATCCAGTCAAAAATTATTCAAAAAGGAAGAGGAAATAAGGACTTTCTCGTGCAAAAAAAAAAAAAAAGCTGAAAAGTTTCCTCAACACCAGACCTGTCTGACAAGAAATGCTAATGGGAGAATGTCGACTGAAAAGAAAAGGACATTAATGAGCAATAAATAATCATCTGAAGGTATAAAACTCATTAGTAATAGTAAGTACACAGAAAAACAGATTATAGCACTATAACTGTAGTGTGTAAACTACTATCATTTAAAAAGACTAAATAATAAACCAAACAAAAATAACTACAACAACTACTCAAGACAGACGGTACAATAAGCTATAAATAGAAATAACAAAAAGTTAAAAAGTTGACAGATGAAGTTACAGAACAGCAATTTTATCAGCTTTTTTTTTTCTCATTTGTTTGTGCAAGCAGTGTTAAGTTGTTATCAGCTTAAAATAATGAGTTATAAGATAGTATTTGCAGACTTCATGGTAACCTCAAATAGACATTTCTCTTCTTTCATCATGACCAAGTGGGGTTTATCCCTGAAATGGAAGGATGATTCAACATACACAAATCAGTCAATGTGATACATCATTTCAACAGAAAGAAGAAGAAAAACCATATGATTATTTCAATGGATGCTGAAAAACATTTGATAAAATTCAACATCCCTTCAGGATCAAACCCCTCAAAAAACTGAGTATAGATGGATCATATCTCAACAAAATAAAAGTCATGTATGACAGATCCACAGCTAGTATCATACTGAATGGAAAAAAAATAGAAAGCCTTTCCTCTAAGATCTGGAAAATGAAAAGGATGCCCACTGTCATCACTGTGATTCAACATAATACTGGAAGTCCTAGTGTTACGGGATTTTTGGGGTGTTACTTTTCTGACCAGCAACCTCTGTGTCCAGTGGTGCCTTTGCCTGAGTTTTGCTTGGGCCTGCTGGGCTCATTCCACCCTCTCAGTCTGACAGGCTGCACTCAGCTCATGCTACCAACCTGGATCCCATGCCTCCAAGGGAGACTGCAAATCAAGTGTGGCATGGTGGTACAGGGGTGTGAGTGAGCATGGAGTCCAGCCACTGCATACAGACACACTGGCTGCTGGGTAGGCAGCTCTAGGTGCTGGCATGGGCACTGGCTCTCTGTGAGGCTGTGGCTGGACCAGGTGCACCACTAGCAACTTCCTCAGCTGGCACTGGAGAATGAGGTGGCTCCTGCAAGCTTGAAGATGCCAGGAATCACAGGGCTCCAAAGAGGGAGTCACAGCCCTGGCTCAGGGAAGCTCCAGGTCTGGGCTTCCTGAAGGGCTGCAGGTCTTCTCTCCTTCTTTTTGCCCTCTATGTGGTGAGCAAGGGGGCATGTTTCAGCCCTGTTTGTGTTACAGCTCTTTTAGCCTCATCATTCAGCAGGTCCCAAGTTCTTGTCCTGTGACTAGGAAGAATGAAGTATGCAGACAAGTGGAGGGTAAGCAAGACAAAGAGTTTTGTTGAGCAATAGAACAGCTCAGAGGAGACTAGCAGTGGGCAGTGGGTAGCTCCTTTTCATAGCCAGGGTGTCCCAATGAGTGTTCAGCTCTCAGCAGACAGGGTGGCTCCTCTCTGCAGCTGGTTGTCCCCTCATCTCTTCAGTTGTTTTGCTTAATATAGCTCTGTAGTATAATTTGAAACAGCATGGTACTGGCATAAACACAACAGCATGGTACTGGCATAGACCAGTGGAACAGAATAGAAAAGGCCAAAACAAATCCATACATCTGCAGTGAACTCATTTTTGACAATGGTACCAAGAACATGCATTGGGGAAAGGACAGACTCTTCAATAAATGGCGCTGGGAAAACTAGAAATTCATATGCAGAAGAATGAGAACAGACCCCTCTCATCATATAGAAAAATCAAATCGGCCGGGCGCGGTGGCTCACGCTTGTAATCCCAGCACTTTGGGAGGCCGAGGCGGGCGGATCACGAGGTCAGGAGATCGAGACCACGGTGACCCCGTCTCTACTAAAAAAAATACAAAAAATTAGCTGGGCGTGGTGGCGGGCGCCTGTAGTCCCAGCTACTCGGAGAGGCTGAGGCAGGAGAATGGCGTGAACCCGGGAGGCGGAGCTTGCAGTGAGCCGAGATTGTGCCACTGCACTCCAGCCTGGGCGACAGAGCGAGACTCCGTCTCAAAAAAAAAAAAAAAAAAAAAAAAAATAAAAATCAAATCAATACAGATTAAAGAATTAAATCTAAGACCTTAATCTGTGAAACTACTACAAGAAAACATTGGGGAAATTCTCCAGGACATTGGAGTGAGCAATAGTTTCATTGGTAATACCCTACAAGTACAGGCAACCAAAGTAAAACTGGACAAATGGGATCATATCAAGTTTAAAAGCTTCTGCACAGCAAAAGAGACAATCAACAAAATGAAGAGACAGCAAACAGAATGGGAGAAAATATTTGCAAACTATCCATCTGACAGGGGTTTAATAATCAGAATATATAAGGAGCTCAAACAATTCTATTTTAAAATGTAATAATTTGATTTTTAAATAGGCAAAAGGTCCAAATAGACATTTCTCAAAAGACATGCAAATGGCAAATGGGTATATGGAAAAGTGCTCAACATCATTGATCATCATAGAAATGCACACAAAAACTACAGTGAGATATCATCTCACCCCAGTTAAAATGTCTTTTAACCAAAACACAGGAGGACCCAAGCCAGTCTGATATGGTTTGGATGTTTGTTGCCTCCAAATCTCATGTTGAAATGTTGGAGGTGAGGCCTGGTGGGAGGTGAATGGATCATGAGGGCAGATCCCTCATGAAAGGTTTAGCATCATTCTCTTGAGGATAAGTGAGTTCTCAGTTAGTTTATACAAGCTCTGGTTGTTTATAAGAGTGTGGACTTCCCCTTTCTCTCTCACTCTTGATCCTGCTCTTGCCATGTGACATGATGGCTCCCCTTCACCTTCCACCATGACTGGAAGCTTCCTGAGAATCTCACCAGAAGCAGATGCTGGCACTATGCCTCATGTACTGTCTGAAGAACTGTAAGCCAATTAAATCTCTTTGCTGAAAATAAATTATCCAATCTCAGGTATTTCTTTATAGCAACATAAAAATGGACTAACGCACACTTTGCCTAGAAATCTCCTCAGCTAAATATTCAGTTTCATCACTCACAGTTTCTACCATACACAAAACACTGTAACACAGTTCACTGAAGTTCTTTGCCACTTTAGAACAAGAATCACCTTTCCCCAAGATTCCAATAACATATTCTTCATTTCTTAGACTTCACAAGAATCACTCTTAATGTTCATATTTCTAGCATGTACCTCAAAACTATTCCACCTGCTACCCATTACTCAGTTTCAAAGCCACTTCCACATGTATTTTTTACAACAGCACCCCACTTCTCAGTACCAAAATCTGTATTAGTCAGTTCAGGCTCCCATAGAAATACCATCGACTGAGTGGCTTAAACAATAGAAGCTTATTTATCACAATTTTAGAGGCTGAAAATCTGAGATTACAGTACCAGCATGGCCAGGTTCTTGCAGAGGCTCTCTTCCTGGTTTGCAGATGACTGCCCTCTCACTGTGTTCTCATGTAACAGAGAGAGAGAGCACCCTCTCTGGTGTCTCTTTTTATAAGGGCACTAATTCCATCATGAGGGCCCCACACTCATGACCTCATCTAAACCTAATTATATCCCACAGGTCCCATCTTCAAATACCATCATATTGAGCAACACTTTTAGTATTTGAGGAAAGTTAGTAGGCCCTTCTTTCCTCATCCATTTTTTAAGACTCTGGTATTTTATCGGTCCCTTAGAACAAAGCTCAGTGTAAGACATAAAGGGTCAATGAAGAGCCCTGTATCCAAAATCAGGAAAGCTGATACTTAAGGTTGGCTCACTCAACATCTATTTCACACTCCTTTTATATTCCTTTCTCAACTACAGTAGATGGAAGGCTAAAAGTTCAACCTTGCAGATTCTCTTGTGGTTAAAGAGGCCATATAGATTCAGTGTTGGCCAATTAAATGTAAGCAGAAGTGTGCTATCTCTTCAGCTTCCATGAAACTGAAGGTGAAGGAGTCTGTTTTTTTGATGGCATCAGGGAACTCCACTCCCATCCCTAAACCATCTGTCTCAAAATTTCTTATTGTTTTTGGAAGAAAAAAAATTAATTATACCCTTTATTTTTAAATGCCTATAGATTTCTGTTAAAACGCCACTGAATAGAATCTTGCCTTTAAATCTATGTTTGAGTCCTAAGTCTGACACTGTCTGTATACATTTAAGCAAGCATGTATATACTGTCTTTTTTCCTCTACGTTAATTGTGGGTGCTGAATTAGATACTCTAAATCTTTTTCGAGGGCTCATATTTCACACTTGGGTTTTCTTATAAAAGCATCTCTTCTAATTAATCTCTTTTTAATCTCAAATAACCCACCTGAAAACCAAACTCATTCCTTTAATTTACCTTTACTCATTTGAATAACATTTGTTGGACCTAGCCTACTGTCTTATGCATGGAAAATCCTTAATAGGTAATTGCTGAACTTAATATAGTTAGAAAGGCTACAATAGAATAATATTATTTATCTATGTTATCTCCCTCTGGATTACCCTTCTCTAATCTTCAGCAGCTTGCTAAATAAAACAAGACTTGCAAACAATTACATTATGTTGGCTCTTCAGGTTTTCACACTTGTAGCCTCATTATATCTTCAAGATTCTTTTCCTAGAACATCTTCTTTCCGTGTGACAAGTAAGTGTAGTTTAATTATAGCAAGTTTAGATATTAGGGAAATATACCAATTTTGATGTATTTGCAGCCAGGATTTTTTATTCTATATATTACAAACTTGAGATAATGCTGGAAGAGTATTTTTTTCAATTTAACATTTTATCATAATATCCTATCTCTTTAAATAATCTTTGGAACATGATGTAAAATAATCAGGCTGGGCACAGTGGCTTACGCCTGTAATCCCAACACTTTGAGAGGCCGAGGCTGGAGGATCGCTTGAGCCCAGGACTTCAAGACCTGCCTGGGCAATATGGCAAAATGCTCTCTACAAAAATACAAAAATTAGTTGGGCAGGGTAGTGCCTGCCTGTAGTTCCAGCTACTTGGGAAGCTGAGGTAGGAGGATTGCTTCAGCCCAAGAGATTGAGACTGCAGTAAGCTGTGATTGTGTCACTGCATGTCAGTCTAAGTGACAGAGTAAGACCCTATCTCAAAAAAAATTTTAATTTTTTTAAAAATTAGTAATTATTTCCTGAAAGATTTTTCCCAAAAAAGTATTATATTAATGATTTATAGATATAGAACATTAAGCACAGAAAAAATTATGATTTTCTGAGGTTATATAGCGAGTTAATATTTAAGATTACTCTGATTCCTCCTTACCTAACTTTTTCCACTGAAATATGAAGATGTCCCCCAAAATAATGATGTTAATAATCAATCATTGTGACATATCGCATAAAACTCAATTTGTCACATCAAATTCTCAAACAAATTACACAGAAGATATATAGGTAAGAAGTAGATAAATAAGAAATATGTATTTATGTTGTATGTATGTATGTATGTATGAATGAACGGATGTACGAATTCAATGAGTGGATGGATGGATTTGATGAATCCAAGCCAGACTGCTTTTTCCATTACGGAAAATAGCTACAGTTTGCATTAGAGAATGGTGTCTGGGAAAAGATTAAAAACTTAATATTTCCTTTATGCTTCAGAGCTAAAACAGAGAGCTTCATACAGTCGTTAGAATCCATGAACGACTCGACAGGAATATATCTTTTACCAAATCCAAAGTTATCCCAGCTGCATTTCACTGGCCGAGCTCATGCTGTTGCAGAAACACTGTAACCAATACAAGAAGCCACTGAAAAGCTTGGTGCAGTACAAATAAACACTAATAGTCATATGCATGCCATTAGCATTTGTACCACATTCTGCCTCCTGCATAATGGTAAACAAAAATATTTGCTCCTTCTAACCCTAACTAACTCTAGATAACTTCATTTCTGGAGAAAGTATTTGGATACCAAGTGAAATCAATTATAATATCTGAAACACAGAAAATTATGCATTAGGAATAAACTTTTGATATTGTAAAGAAAGAGACATTCAGAAAAGGAATTCAAGAGTATCTACCTTGCTATACCTGAAGGAAGAAACTACAATTCTTTCTAGTGATCTCTTTGTGCCATATACATTGCCTGCTATACTAGCTTGGGGTGCCAGTAAGACATGCTGTCTTACTCAACTATGTCTCATCACTTCATTCAATAATATTTAAGTATATAAGTGTTAAATATTTATGGCTTAAATGATAAAGACTCCTTTAAGAATCACAATAATACTAAGTTAAAAATTAACACACGCAATTATAGAGGCAGTAAGAAAGAAAAAGAAATTAGCATTAATTTCTTTTTATTATTATTACACTTCAAGTTCTGGGGTACATGTACACAACGTGCAGGTTTGTTACATAGGTATATATGTGCCATGTTGGTTTGCTGCACCCACCAACTCGTCATTTACATTTGGTATTTCTCCTAATGTTATCCCACTCCCAGGTCCCCACGCCCTAAGAGACCCCAGTGTGTGAAGTTCCCCTCCCTGTGTCCACGTGTTCTCATTGTTCAAATCCCACTTCTGAGTGAGAACATGCCGTGTTTGGTTTTCTCTTTTTGGTGTTACTTTGCTTAGAATGATGGTTTCCAGCTTCATTCATGTCCCTGCAAAGGACATGAACTCATCCTTTTTTAATGGCTGCATAGTATTCCATGGTGTATATGTGCCACATTTTCTTAATCCAGTCTATCATTGATGGGCATTTGGGTTGGTTCCAAGACTCTGCTATTGTGAACAGTGGTACAATAAACATATGTGTGCATGTGTCTTTAGAGTAGAATGATTTATGATCCTTTGGGTATATACCCAGAAATGCGATTGCTGGGTCAAATGGTATTTCTAGTTCTAGATCTTGAGGAGTCACCAGACCGTCTTCCACAATGGTTGAACTAATTTACACTCCCACCAACAGTGTAAAAGCATTCCTATTTCTCCACATCATCTCCAGCATCTGTTGTTTGCTGACTTTTTAATGATTGCCATTCTAACTGGCATGAGATGGTACCTCACTGTGGTTTTGATTTGCATTTCTCTAATGACCAATGATGATGAGCATTTTTTCATGAGTTTGTTGGCTGCATAAATGTCTTCTTTTTAAAAAGTATCTGTTCATAACCTTCACCCACTTTTTGATGGGGTTGTTCGTTTTTTTCTTGTAAATTTGTTTAAGTTTCTTGTAGATTCTGGATATTATCCCTTTGTCACATCGATAGATGGCAAAATTTTTTTCCCATTCTCTAGGTTTCCTCTTCATTCTGATGATAGTTTCTTTTGCTGTGCAGAAGTTCTTTAGTTTAATTAGATCCCATTTGTCAATGTTGGCTTTTATTGCCCTTCCTTTTGGTGTTTTAGTCATGAAGTCTTTGACCATGCCTATGTCCTGAATAGTACTGACTAGGTTTTCTTCTAGGGTTTCTATGGTTTTAGGTCTAACATTTAATTCTTTAATCCACCTTGAATTAATTTTTGTATAACATGTAAGGAAGGGATCCAGTTTCAGCTTTCTGCATATGGCTAGCCAGTTTTCCCAGCACCATTTATTAAATAGGGAATGCTTTCCTCATTTCTTGTTTTTGTCAGGTTTGTCAAAGATCAGATGGTTGTAGATGTATGGTGTTATTTCTGAGGCCTCTGTTCTGTTCCATTGGTCTATATATCTGTTTTGGTAACAGTGCCATGCTGTTTTGGTTACTGTGGCCTTGTAATACAGTTTGAAGTCAGGTAGTGTGATGCCTCCAGCTCTGTTCTTTTTGCTTAGGATTGTCTTGGCTATGCAGGCTCTCTTTTGGTTCCATATGAAATTTAAAGTAGTTTTTTTTCCAATTCTGTGAAGAAAGTCACTGGTAGCTTGATGAGGATAGCATTGAATCTATAAATTACCTTGGGCAGTATGGCCATTTTCACAATGTTGATTCTTCCTATCCATGAGCATGGAATGTTCTTCGATTTGTTTTTGTAATCTTTTATTTCATTGAGCAGTGGTTTGTAGTTCTCCTTGAAGAGGTCCTTCACATCCCTTGTAAGTTGGATTCCTAGGTAATTTATTCTCTTTGTAGCAATTGTGAATGGGAGTTCACTTATGATTTGGCTCTCTGTCTGTTATTGGTGTATAGGAATGCTTGTGATTTTTGCACATTGATTTTGTATCCAGAGACTTTGCTGAAGTTGCTATTCAGCTTAAGGAGATTTTGGCCTGAGATGATGGGGTTTTCTAAATATACAATCATGTCATCTGCAAACAGAGACAATCTGACTTCCTCTTTTCCTAATTAAATACCCTTTGTCTCTTTCTCTTTCCTGATTGCCCTGGCCAGAACTTCCAATATTCAATATATATTGAATAGGAGTGGTGAGACAGGGCATTCTTGTCTTGTGTTGGTTTTCAAAGGGAATGCTTCCAGTTTTTGCCCATTCAGTATGATATTGGCTGTGGATTTGTCATGAATAGCTCTTATTATTTTGAGATACATTCCATCAATACCTATTTTATGGAGAGTTTTTAGCACAAAGGCCATTGAATTCTGTTGAAGGCCTTTTTTGCATCTATTGAGATAATCATGTGGTTTCTGTTGTTGGTTCTGTTTATGTGATGGATTACGTTTATTGATTTGCTTTTGTTGAACCAGCCTTGCATCCTAGGGATGAAGCTGACTTGATCATGGTGGATAAGCTTTTTGATGTGCTGCTGGATTCAGTTTGCCACTATTTTATTGAGGATTTTCACATTGATGTTCATCAGGGATATTGGCCTAAAATTTTCTTTTTTTTTTGTTGTGTCTCCACCAGGTTTTGGTATCAGGATGATGCTGGCCAAATGAAACGAATTAGGGAGGATTCCCTCTTTTTCTATCGATTGGAATAGTTTCAGAAGGAATGATACCAGCTCCTCTTTGTACCCCTGGTAGAATTTGGCTGTGAATCTGTCTGGTTCTGAACTTTTTTTTCATGGGTAGGCTATTAATTATTGCCTCAATTTCAGAACCTGTTATTGGTCTATTCAGAGATTTGACTTCTCTCTGGTTTAGCCTTGGGAGGGTGTATGTGTCAAGGAATTTATCCATTTCTTCTAGATTTTCCAGTTTAGTTGCATAGAGGTGTTTATAGTATTCTCTGATGGTAGCTTGTATTTCTGTGGGATCGGTGGTGATATCCTCTTTATCATTTTTTAATTGCACCTATTTGAGTCTTCTCTCCTTTATTAGTTTGTCTAGCAGTCTATTTTGTTGATCTTTTCAAAAAACCAGCTCCTGGATTCATTGATTTTTTGAAGCATTTTTTGTGTCTCTGTCTCCTTCAGTTCTGCTCTGATCTTAGTTATTTCTTGTCTTCTGCTAGCTTTTAAATTTGTTTGTTCTTGCTTCTCTAGTTCTTTTAATTGTGATGTTAGGGGGTCAATGTTAGTTCTTTCCTGCTTTCTCTTGTGGGCATTTAGTGCTATAAATTTCCCTCTCCACACTGCTTTAAATGTGTCCCAGACATTCTGGTACATTGTGTCTTTTTTCTCATTGGTTTCAAAGAACATCTTTATTTCCACCTTCATTTCATTATTTACCCAGTGATCATTCAGGAGCAGGTTGTTCAGTTTCCATGTGGTTGTGCGGTTTTGAGTGGGTTTCTTAATCCTGAGTTCTAATCTGATCGCACTGTGGTCTGAGAGACGGTTTGTTGAGATTTCTGTTCTTTTACATTTGCTGAGCAGTATTTTACTTCCAATTATGTGGTCAATTTTAGAATAAGTGCGATGTGGTGCTGAGAAGAATATATGTTCTGTTGATTTGGTGTGGAGAGTTCTGTAGATGTCTATTATCCAGAAGGTCCACTTGGTGCAGAGCTGAGTTCCAGTCCTGGATATCCTTGTTAATTTTCTGTCTCGTTGATCTGTCTAATATTGACAGTAAGGTGTTAAAGTCTCCCACTATTAACGTGTGTGAGCCCAAGTCTCTTTGTAGGTCTCTAAGGACTTGCTTTATGAATCTGGGTGCTCCTGTATTGGGTGCATATATATTTGGGATAGTTAGCTCTTCTTGTTGAATTGATCCCTTTACCATTATGTAATGCCCTTCTTTGTCTCTTTTGATCTATGTTGGTTTAAGGTCTGGTTTATCAACGACTAGGATTCCAACCCCTGCTTTCTTTTGTTTTCCATTTGCTTGGTAGATCTTCCTCCATCCCTTTATTTGGAGCCTATGTGTGTCTTTGCATGCGAGATGGGTCTCCTGAATACAGCACACTGATGGGTCTTGACTCTTTATCCAATTTGCCAGTCTGTGTTTTATAATCGGAGCATTTAGCCCATTTACATTTAAGGTTAATATTGTTATGTATGAATTTGATCCTGTTATTATGATCCTAGCTGGTTATTTTGCCAGTTAGTTGATGCAGTTTCTTCATAGCGTGAATGGTCTTTACAATTTGGCATGTTTCTGCAGTGGCTGGTAGCGGTTGTTCCTGTCAATGTTTAGTGCTTCCTTCAGGAGCTCTTGTAAGGCAGGCCTGGTGGTGACAAAATCTCTCAGCATTTGCTTGTCTGTAAAGGATTTTATTTCTCCTTCACTTATGAAGCTTAGTTTGGCTGGAGATGAGATTCTCAGTAGAAAATTCTCTTCTTTAAGAATGTTGAATACTGGCCCCCACTCTCTTCTGGCTTGTAGGGCTTCTGCAGAGAGATCTGCTGTTAGTCTGATGGGCTTCCCTTTGTGGGTAACCTGACCTTTCTCTCTGGCTGCCCTTAATATTTCTTCCTTTATTTCAACCTTGGTGAATCTGACAATTATGTATCTTGGGGTTGCCCTTCTCGAGGAGTATCTTTGTGATGTTCTCTGTATTTCCTGAATTTGAATGTTGGCCTGCCTTGCTAGGTTGGGAAAGTTCTTCTGGATAATATCCTGAAGAGTACTTTCCAACTTGGTTCCATTCTCCCAGTCACTTTCAAGTACACCAATCAAACGTAGATTTGGTCTTTTCACATAGTCCCATATTTCTTGGAGGCTTTTTTTTGTTTCTTTTCACTCTTTTTTCTCTAATCATGTCTTCTCATGTTATTTCTTTAATTTGATCTTCAATCTCTGATATCCTTTCTTCCACTTGATCGATTTGGCTATTGAAGCTTATGTATGCTTCACGAAGTTCTTGTGCTGAGTTTTTCAGCTCCATCAGGTCATTTATGTTAATTCTCTACAGTGGTTATTCTGGTTAGCAATTCGTCTAACCTTTTTTCAAGGTTCTTAGCTTCCTTGCATTGGGTTAGAACATGCTCCTTTAGCTCTGAGAAGTTGGTTATTACCCACCTTCTGAAGCCTACTTCGGTCAATTCATCAAACTTATTTTCCATCCAGTTTTATTCCCTTGCTGGCGAGGAGTTGTGATCCTCTGGGGGTGAAGAAGCATTCTGGTTTTTGGAATGTTCAGTGTTTCTGTGCTGTTTTCTCCCCATCTTTGTGGTTTTACCTACCTTTGGTCTTTGATGTTGGTGACCTACAGATGGGATTTTGGTGTGGACATCTTTTCTCCTGATGTTGACGCTATTCCTTTCTGTTTGTTAGTATTCCTTCTAATAGTCAGGCCCCTCAGCTGCAGGTCTGTTGGAGTTTGCTGGAGGTCCACTCCAGACCGTTTGCCTGAGTATCACCAGAGGAGGCTGCAGAAGAGCAAATACTGCTGCCTGATCCTTCCTCTGGAAGCTTCATCCCAGAGGGGCACCCTCCAGATGCCAGCCAGAGCTCTCCTGTATGAGGTGTCTGTCGATCCCCACTGGGAGTTGTCTCCCAGTCAGGCTACACAGGTGTCAGGGACCCACTTGAGGAGGCAGTCTGTCCATTATCAGAGCCCAAACACTGTGCTGGGAGAATCACTGCTCTCTTCAGAGCTGCCAGGCAGGGACATTTAAGTCTGCTGAAGCTGTGCCCACAGCTGCCCCTTCCCCCAGGTGCTCTGTCCCAGGGAGATGGGGGATTTATCTGTAAGTCCCTGACTGGGGCTGCTGCCTTTTGTTTAGAGATGCCCTGCCCACAGAGGTGTAATCTAGGGAGGCAGTCAGCCTTGCTGAGCTGCGGTGGGCTCTGCCCAGTTCAAACTTCCCTGTGGCTTTCTTTACACTGTGAAAATAAAACTGCCTACTCAAGCCTCAGCAATGGTAGATGCCCCTCCCCCCGCCCAGCTCCAGCGTCCCAATTGAATCTCAGACTGCTGCGCTAGCAGCGAGAATTTCAAGCCAATGGGCTCCCTGGGCGTGGGACCTGCCAAGCCAGGCACTGGAGGGAATCTCCTGGTCTGCCAGTTGTGAAGACCGTGGGAGTATCTGGGCAGGAGTGTACCATTCCTCCCAGTACAGTCTCTCATGGCTTCCCTTGGCTAGGAAAGGGAAATCCCTCAACCCCTTGCGCTTCCCAGGTGAGGCAACAGCCCACTGTGCTTCGGCTTGCCCTCCAGGGGCTGCATCCACTGTCCAATCAGCCCCAGTGAGACAACCAGGTTGGAAATGCAGAAATCACCTGTCTTCTGAGTCGATCTCATTGGGAGCTGAAGACCAGAGCTCTTCCTATTTAGCCATCTTGCTGAAAATCCCTAATTTCTTAATATAATTAAATATCTAATAACTATTCAGACTCTCTTCACTCTTCCCCCATTCTATCCATTTTTCAGTTTGTGTTCAAATCAGGATCCAAAAGGTTTGTATGTTACAATAGGCCAACAACAGATTACTATGTCCCTTCACGGTCTCTTTTCAGCTTTTCTTTCTCTCTGATTCTCATTTCAATTTATTTATTGTGGAAACCAGGTTGTTCATCTTGTAGAGTGCATTAATCTGTTTTCATGCTACTAATAAAGATATACCTAAGGCTGGGTAATTTACAAATGAGAGAGGTTTAATTGACTCACAGTTCCACATGGCTGGGGAGGCCTCACAATCATGGCAGAAGGCAAATGAGGAGCAATGTCATGTCTTACATGGTGGCAGGCAAGAGAGCATGTGCAGGGGAACTCCCATTTATAAAACCATCAGATCTTGTAAGACTTATTCACTACCATGAGAACAGTATGGGGGAAACGACCCCCATGATTCAATTATCTCTACCTGTCCCTGCCATTGACACATCAGGATTATTACAATTCAAGGTGAAATTTGGGTGGGGACTCAGCCAAACCATATCATAGAGCTTGTCATTATTGACATTTTCCTGATTATAATCCTGCATTGTCATGTAACATATTCCTATGCCTCTATGTTTCCTATAAATTTATACTAGTTTCTATATTTCCTGTGGATCTAGAGGCTTGATCAGATTCAGACTTGATTTTTTTGAAAAATTATCCCTTTTTTATATCCATGTAAAGTATTTGGGCTTCACGTCATATTATCAGAAAATCATTTTGCTTATTTTTTATGTCTGTCCCACCCTTAAATTTTTTGAGATTACAGAAAGTACAGGAAGACTCTGGTTGTCTCACTCTCATCCCCCAGTACGATAAAGGATAATCTCTTAAACTTTGAGCCAAACCCTAACTTCATTGTAACACCTGGCCAACCATATACCAATCTTAAACCCTCAAAAGTCTTAGCACTAAAATTGGGTGATGATTGCAGATTCCCTTTTCTCATTGTGTATTTTATTCCAATGAAAGTCTTCAAGTAAAGATCCTCTTAATCTATTAGTTTATTTCTATTAAAAAAATTGTCTTGACCTTGAAATTTTGCTTACAGAGGCTCCATGACCCTAGCACTTGTGACCTTCTTCAGCCTTTGATCTGCTACAGAAAGGACCTATTGTCCTTACAATTACATATCTAAGAGGAAACACTACATATTCTAAAAGCAAAGAAAGTTTTGGGGAGAAATGATGTCAGCAAGATGGTGAAATGGAAAGCCCTGGACACTTCTTCCCCTCACATACTGATTCAGAAACAACTCATGGGCATATTTCCTTTGTAATACATCAGAAACTAATTGAAAGGCTCCTGCATCCCAGAAGAATATGAAACCAGACTCAATGAAGTCAGTACAGAGATTTGGGACACTGACACTGCCAGAGACCCTGCCCCCAGTGCAGTGCCATATAATGAGAAAGAGACTCCCCAGCTCCCAGTTTTACCCACGAGAGGGAAGGGCTTGGTTTGTGCATCCAACCCTTCTGGATTGCAAAGTTGGTTTGCAACTTTGCAAGGAGACTCCCAAGCAGACTGGCTTCTGTCTTACCCATCTTGAAGCCCTGATTGTTCTGCCACAGTCTAGCCACATGAGGGAGACTGGAGGTAACCGCTTGGCCTAGGAGATGCTATTAATCCTCTCACCTGCTCAACACTGAGCAAGTAGACAAGAATTAATATCCAGCTCACTAATTCTGATCTCTAGCAGGCCTGCCGAATTCTATCTAACTTAGGTAGAACTAAGGCAGCATCTTGGATGTCAGCATCTACAGATGCCATAACCCCCCAGTCCTAGCCACCTGCCAACTTCATCTCAGCACAAAGAAAGTGAACAACCACAGATGTCTACTTCTCTCTAGGGAGCAAAAGTTTTGGCAAAGATCTCCAGAATCTCTGAATGGGCTGATTAGTGGAGGTTTCCTCCTGTATGAGGCCAGTCCCTGAGGACACAGAGAGGTGCCTGCATTGTCTAACGTGTAGTCACCAACACAGAGAGTCAAGGAAAATGAAAAATTAGGCAAAGACAGACCAAACAAAGGAACAAGATAAATCAAAAACTGACCTTAATGAAACAGAGTCATATGACTTACCTGGTGGAGAATTAAAAATAACTCTCATGAAGATGTTCAACAAGGTCAAGAAAACAAAGCATAAACAAGGTAAAACTTTAACAAAGTCAGAAAATATTTAAAAGTACCACACAGAAATCATGAAAATAAAGGACACAATAATTATATCAAAATGTTGCTAGAGAGGCATGAGAGCAATATACTATAACCAGCAAAATGCTCCCTCAGAAATGAAGGCAAGATAAAGGATTTCCCAGACAAATAAAAGTGAGGGACTTCATCATCACCAGGCCTGCCTTATAAGAAGCGCTAAATGGAGTTTTTCAAGTTGAAGCAAGAGAATGCTAAACAGCACAGAATAATATATGAAACTCATTGTTAAGGTAAATATATAGGCAAATACAGAACAATGTATTTGTGTAATGTGTGGGCTAAATCATTTTTAATTTTAGAATAAATATTAAAAGACAAAATTATTAAAAATAATTCTAACTGAAAAATTATTAAAGGATACACAATATGAATAGATATAAACTATGACAATAACAACATAAAGTGTAGGGACAGGGAGTGGTCCAAATGTAGAGTCTTTGTGTGTAATTGAACTTAAGTTGTTATTAACTTAAAATAGACTGTTATAATTGTAAAGTATTTTATATAGCCCCAAGGTAAGTACACACACAAGAAAACTCAATAAAACACAAAAGAATACAGCAAGAGAGGAAAAGAAAAACAAAACAACCACAAGACCAACCAAGAACAACTAACAAAATGGCAATAGTAAATCCTTCACTGTCAATAATTACTTTAAATGTAAATGTATTTTTAAAAACCCAGTTGAAACATACAGGGAATCTAAATGAATTAAAAAACAAGACCCAACTATATACCATCTATTAGAAATTCACTTTAGACTTAAGGATACACATAGGCTAAAGTAAAGGAATAGAAAAAGATATTCTGTGCAAATGGTAATGAAAGAAAAGTAGAGATGGCTATACTTAACACAAAATAGACTTTAAGTCAAAAACTGTCACAAAGGACAAAAAGAACATTTTATAATAAAAGTGTTGTTCCACCAAGAAGATACAAAAAGTATAATTATACAAGCATTTAATATTAGAGTACCTAAATATATAAGCATTGGCATATATGAATGGAGAAATAAACAAAAACATAACAGTAAGAGACTTCAGTATCCCACTTTTGACAATAGAAAGAACATTTAGAGAGAAGATCAAAAAGGAAATAGAGGACCTAAATAACACTGTAGACTAAACAGACCTAAAATTCAGACATATGTAAAATCCTCCACCCAGCAGCAGCAGAATGCACATTCTTCTCAAGCACACAGGAATCTTTCTCCAGGACAAATCACATGTTAACTGCCAAAACAAGTCTTAACAAATCTAAAAAGACTGAAGTCATACCAAGTATCATTTCTGACCATAATGGAATAAAAACGGAAATCAGTAAGAGAAAGAAAATGAAATTCACAAACATGCATAAATTAAACAATACACTTCTTTTTTTCTTTTTTGAGACACAGTCTCTCTCTGTCACCCATGCTGGAGTACAGTGGCACAATCTCGGTTCACTGCAACCTTTGCCTCCTGGGTTCAAGCAATTCTCAGCCTTCCAAGTAGTTGACATTACAGGCATGAGCCACGGCACCCAGCCAACAACACACTCTTGGACAACCGTTGAATCAAAAGGAAAAAAATTTAATTAGAAAATACCTCAAGACAAATGAAAAAGAAAACAACATAGCATAAGTTATGGGATGCAGCAAAAGTAGTACAAACAGGGAAGCTCATATTAAACACCTACATTTTTTAAAAAAGAAGATCTCAAATAAAAAACCTAACTAACTTTACATCTCAAGAAATGGGAGCCCAAAGTTAGCAGAAGGAAAGAAATACCAAAGATTAGAGCAGAAATAAATGAAATAGAACAGAGATTTAAAAAAAAAGATGAACAAAATTAAGAGTTTGTTTTTTGAAAAGAGAAAATAAATGGATAATTCTTAGGCTAACCAGGAGAAAGAGAAAAGACAAAAATAAATAAAATTAATAAAGAGGAGACATTACAACTAGTGCACACAAATAAAAGATCATAAGAGGCTACTAGAAATAATCATACACCAACAAACTAATTATCTAGAATAAATGAATAAATTTCTAAAAACTATGCTCTACCAAGACTAAATCATGAAGAAATAGAAGAAAGGTTTTAATTATTATACTTTAAGTTCTAGGGTACATGTGCACAACTTGCAGGTTTGTTACATAGGTATACACATGCCATGTTGGTTTGCTGCACCCATCAACTCGTCATTTACATTAGGTATTTCTCCTAACGCTATCCCTCCCCCGGCCCCCCACTCCCCAACAAGCCCCAGTGAGTGATATCCCCCTTCCTGTGTCCATGTGTTCTCATTGTTCAACTCCCACTTATGAGTGAGAACATGTGGTGTTTGATTCTCTGTTCTTGTGATATTTTGCTGATAATGACGGTTTCCAGCTTCATCCTTGTCTCTGCAACGGACATGAACTCATCCCTTTTTATGGCTGCATAGTATTCCACGGTGTAATGTGCCACATTTTCTTTATCCAGTCTATTATTGATGGACATTTGGGTTGGTTCCAAGTCTTTGCTATTGTGAATAGTGCCACAATAAACATATATGTGAATGTGTCTTTATAGTATCATGATTTATAATCCTTTGGGTATATACCCAGAAATGGGATTGCTGGGTCAAATGGTATTGAAGAAACGGAAATGTTAAGCAGACCTATAAGAACTATGGAGATTGGAAATATCAGGGAATCATGGCAGACAGGAGGCAGGACTAGATTGCAGCTCCAACTAGGACAGATAGAGCAGTGTGTGGAGTCTTGCATCATGAATTTTTGCTCCAGAATGACTGCAGTAATAAATCAGGAAACTTGAGGGGACCCACAGACCCCCTGAAGAAAGCAGATTGCTCCTTCAGGACCCAGGAGACACCTCAAATACTCTGAGTACCCAAACTATGAAACTGGGAAAGGGAAATTGTCCACTCCCAAACACACACTCCCACTGGGGAAACTGAAGGCCTAGATTACGGGAGACGATTTTGACCTTACCTGGAGCTGAGTGAATTTAGAGAGCCAAGAAACATACAGGGTTAGGGGAAGCAGCAGGAAAAGCCCTGGGAGCTCACTGGGTCCCCTAACAAGCCGTTTTTGCCTGGCCTCACAGGGGTCTTTTGGGAGGGCAGACAGAGGCACTGGGAAAAGGCCACAGGGAGAAGGAAATCTCCAGCTGAACTTCGTAACAATTTGAAGTGACTGAGAAGCCTCCTAGCCAGAACTCAAGGGTGGGCATGAATCTGGTGTGCAGACTCCACAGGTGGGAGAAGAAAAAAAAGCCATATTTGCTTTCACAGCTGGGAGGTGGGTAGCCTGGGGCAAGTTCTCAGCCCTGCTCACCCACTACCTGGAAACAGACTCAGTGCTGTTGGGTGGGGTCATGGTGGGAGTGAGACCCACCCTTCAGATTGTGTGGGAGCTGGGTAAGGCCTGGGACTACCAGCTTTCCCCCACTTCCTTGACAACCTACATGACACAGTAAAGAACATCATAATCCTCCTACAAATGTAACCCTGTTGACCTGGGAACCTCACCCCCAACCCCCATAGCAGCTGCAGCAAGACCCACCCAAGGAGAGTCTGAGCTCAAACACACCTAGCCCTGCTCCCACCCACTGTTTCTTACCTACCCACCCTGGTAACTGAACACAAAGGGCATATACTCTTGGGAGTTCTAGGTCCCTGCCCATCACCTGTTCCTCCCCATAGTACCACAGCTGATGCTCCCTGGAAAGCACCACCTACTGGTAGGAAGCCAAACAGCACAAAAACAGTGCATTAAATCACCAACACTAATAACCTTCACAGAGTCCATTTCATCCCCCTGCCACCTCTACCAGAACAGGAGCTGGTATCCATGGCTGAGAGACCCACAGATGGTTCACATCACAGAACTCTGTGCAGACAACCCCCAGTACTAGCCCAGAGCCTGATAGACTTGCTGGGTGGCTAGATCCAGAGAGAGATAACAATCACTACAGCTCGGCCCTCAGGAAGCCACATCCATAGGAAAAGGGGAAGAGTACTACATCAAGGGAACACCCCATGGGACAAAAGAATCTGAACAGGTTCTAGCCCTAGATCCTGTTCAGCCCCAGATCTTCCCTCTGACAGAGCCTACCCAAATGAGAAGGAAATAGAAAACCTACTCTGGTAATATGACAAAACAAGATTCTTTAACACCCCCCAAAAAATTACACTACCTCACCAGCAATGGACCCAAACCAAAATCCCTGATTTACCTGCAAAAGAATTCAGAAGATTACTTATTAAGCTAATCAGGGAGGCACCAGAGAAAGGCGAAGCCCAATGTAAGGAAATCCAAAAAAATGATACAAGTAGTGAAGGGAGAAATATTCAAGAAAATAGATAGCATGAATAAAAAGTAATCAAAACTTCAGGAAAAATGGACACACTTACAGAAATGCAAAATTATCTGGAAAGTCTCAGCAATAGAACTGAACAAGAAGAAAGAAATTTAGAGCTTGAAGACAAGGTCTTCAATTAACCCAATCCAACAAAGACAAAAACAAAAGAATTTTAAAAATATGAACAAAGCCTCCAAGAAGTCTGGGATTATGTTCAATGACCAAACCTAAGAATGATCGGTGTTCCTGGGGAAGAAGAGAAATACAAAAGTTTGGAAAACATATATGGGGGAATAATCAAGGTAAAATTCCCTGGCCTTGCTAGAGACCGAGACATCCAAACACAAGAAGTATAAAGAACACTTGAAAATCTGTCATAAAAAGACCATCACCTAGGCATACTGTCATCAGGTTATCTAAAGTTAAGACAAAGGAAAGAATCTTAAGAGCTGTGAGACAAAAGCACCAGGTAACCTATAAAGGAAAACCTATCAGATTCACAGCAGATTTCTCAGCAGAAACCCTACAAGCTAGAAAGGATTGGGGGGCCAGATCTTCAGCCTTCTCAAACAAAACAATTGTCAGCCAAGAATTTTGTATCCAGCAAAACCAAGCTTCATCTATAAAGGAAAGATACAGTCTTTTTCAGACAAAGAAATGCTGAGAGAATTTGCCACTACCAAGCCATCACTACAAAGACTGCTAAAAGGAGCCCTAAATCTTGAAACAAATCCTGTAAACACGTCAAAACTCTTTAAAGCACAAAACACATTCAAAACTCTTTAAAGCATAAATCACACAGGACCTATAATACATGTTAAAAAGCAAAAACAAACAAAAAAACAAAGTACACAGGCAACAAAGAGCACAATGAATGCAATGCTACCTCATATTTCAACACTAACATTGAATGTAAATGCCCTAAATGCTCCACTTAAGAGATACAGAACCACAGAATGGATAAGAACTCACCAACCAACTATCTACTGCCTTCAGGAGACTCACCTAACACATAAGGACTCACATATACTTAAAGTAAAGGGGTGGAAAAAGGCATTTCATGCAAATGGACACCAAAAGTGAGCAGCAGTAGCTATTCTTACATCAGACAAAAAAATTTTAAAGCAACAGCAGTTAAAAGAGACAAAGAGGGACATTATACAATGGTAAAAGGCCTTGTCCAACAGGAAAATATCACAATGCTAAACATATACGTACCTAACACTGGAGCTCCCAAATTTATAAACCAATTACAAATAGACCTAAGAAATGAGGTAGACAGCAACATAATAATAGTGAAGAACTTCAATACTCCACTGACAGCACTAGACAGGTCATCAAGACAGAAAGTCAACAAAGAAACAATGGATTTAAACTATACCTTGGAACAAATGGACTTAACAGATTTATACAGAACATTTCATCCAACAACCACAGAATACACATTCTATTCAACAGCACATGGAACTTTCTCCAAGATAGACCATATGATAAACCATAAAACGAGCCTCAATAAATTTTTAAAAATTGAAATTATGTCAAGCAGTCTCTCAGACCACAGTGGAATAATGCTGGAAATCAACTCCAAAAGGAAACTTCAGAACCATGCAAATATACGGAAATTAACTTATCTGCTCCTGAATGAGCATTGGGTCAAAAACAAAATCAAGATGAAAATTTAAAAATTCTTCAAACTGAAGGACAATAATGACACAACCTGTCAAAACCTTTCAGATACAGCAAAGGTGCTGCCAAGAGGAAAGTTCATAGCCCTAAGCACCTACATCAAAAAAACTGAAAGAGCCCAAACTGACATTCTAAAGTCACACCTCAAGGAACTAGAGAAACAAGAACAAACCAAACCCAAACCCAACAGAAGAAAAGAAATTACCAAGATCAGAGCAGAACTAAATGAAACTGAAACCAAAAAAAAATACAAAAGATAAATTAAACAAAAAGCTGGTCCTTTGAAAAGATAACTAAAATTGATAGACCATTAGCAGGATTAACCAAGAAGAGAGAAAATTCAAATAAGCTCTATAGTGAAACGGGAGATATTACAACTGACACCACTGAAATACAAAAGACCATTTAAGGCTACTATGAACACCTTTACATGCATAAACTATAAAACCTAGAAAACATGGATATGTTCCTGAAAAGATACAACCCTCCTAGCTTAAATTAGGAAGAATTAGATACCCTGAACAGAGCAATAACAAGCAGCGAGGTTGAAATGGTAATTTAAAAATTACAAAAAAAAAAAAAAAAAGGCCAGGACCAGACAGATTCACAGCAGAATTCTTCCAGACATTCAAAGAATTGGTACCAACTCTATTGACACTATTCCACAAGATGGGGAAAGGGGAAAACGAAACCCTCCCTAAATCATTCTACGAAGCCAATATCACCCTAATACCAAAACCAGGAAAAGACAAACCAAAAACGAAAACTACAGACCAATATCCCTGATTAACATAGGCGCTAAAGTCCTTAACAAAATACTAGCTAACCAAATCCAACAACATACCAAAAAGTTAATTCACTATGATCAAGCGGGTTTCATAAGAGACACAGGGATGGTTTAACATATGCAAGTCAATAAATGTGATACACCACATAAACAGAATTAAAAACAAAAATCACATGATCATCTCAATACATGCAGAAAAAGCATTAGACAAAATCCAGCATCCCTTTATGATTAAAACTCTCAGCAAAATCAGCAAACAAGGGACATACCTCAATATAATAAAAGTCATCTATGACAAACTCACAGTGAATATAATACTGAATGGGGAAAAGTTTAAAAGTATTCCCTGTGAGAACTGGAACAAGACAAAGATGTCCACTCTCATCGCTTTTGTTCAGCATAGTACTGGAAGGCCTAGCCAGAGCAATCAAAGGAGAGAAAGAAATTAAGGGCATCCAAATTGGTAAAGAGGAAGTCAAACTGTCACTGTTTGCTGATGATATAATTATTTACCTAGAAAACCCTTAAGATTCCTTCAGAAAGCTCCTAGAACTGATTAAATAATTCAGCAACGTTTCCAGATAAAAAATTAATACACATATATCAGTAGCTCTTCTATACACCAACAGCAACCAAGTGGAGAATCGAATCAAGATATCAAGCCCTTTTACAATAGCTGCAATAAATAAAATAAAATACTTAGGAATATACCTAACCAAGGAGGTGAAAGACTTCTACAAGGAAAACTACAAAACACTACTAAAAGAAATCATAGGCAACACAAACAAATGGAAACACATCCCATGCTCATGGATGGGTAGAATCAATATTGTGAAAATGACCACACTGCTAAAAGCAATTTACAGTTCAATTTAATTCCCATCAAAATACCACCAGCAGGCTGGGCATGGTGGCTCACGCCTGTAATTCCAGCACTTTGCGAGGCTGAGGTGCGTGGATCACTTGAGGTCAGGAGTTTGAGACCAGCCTGGCCAACATGGAGAAACCCCATCTTTACTAAAAATATAAAAATTAGTAAGGCATGGTGGTGCATGCCTTTAGTCCCAGCTACTTGGGAGGCTGAGGCAGGAGAATCCCTTGAACCCAGGAGGCAGAGGTTGCAGTGAACCAAGATCATGCCACTGCACTCCAGCCTGGGAGACACGGCAAGACTGTCAAAAAAAAAAAAAATCATTCTTCACAGAATTAGAAAAAAAACAATTCTAAAATTAATATGGAACCAAAAAGAGCCCACATAGCCAAAGCAAGACTAAGCAAAAAGAACAAATCTGGAGGCAACCCATTCCCTGATTTCAAACTATACTATAAGGCCATAGTCACCAAAACAGCATGATACTAGAAAGAAAGAAATCAAGGGCATCCAAATTGGTAAAGAGGAAATCAAACTGTCACTGTTTGCTGATGATATGATAGATGATATGATTGTTTACCTAGAAAACAGGCACATAGACCAATGGAACAGAATAGAGAGCTTACAAATAAACCCAACTACTTACAGCCACTGCTCTTTGACAAAGCAAACAAAAACATAAAATGGGGAAAGGACACTCTATTCAACAAATGGTGCTAGGATAATTGGCTAGCCACATGCAGAAGAATGAAACTGAATCCTCCTCTAACACCTTATACAAAAATCAACTCAAAGTGGACTAAGAACTTGAACAGAGAGAGACTCCGTCTCAAAAATAAATAAATAAATAAATAAATAAATAAATAAATAAATAAAAGAACTTGAATCTAAGACCCAAAACTACAAAAATTCTAGAAGATAACTTTGAAAAAAAAACCTTCTAGACATTGGCCTAGGCAAGGATTTCATGACCAAGAACCCAAAAACAAATGCAATAAAAACAAAAATGGATAGATGGGACTTAACTAAACTAAAGAGGTTTTGCATGGCTAAAGGAACAGTCAGCAGAGTAAACAAACAACCCACAGAGTAGGAGAAAATCTTCACAATCTAAACATCCAACAAAGCATTAATATCCAGAATCTACAACAAACTCAAACAAATTAGCAAGAAAAAAACAAACAATCCCATCAAAAAGTGGGCTAAAGACATGAATAGACAATTCTCAAAAGAAGATATACAAATGGCCAACAAACATATGAAAAAATGCTCAACATCACTAATGATCAAGGAAATGCAAATCAAAACCACAGTGTGATACCACCTTACTCCTGCAAGAATGGCCACAATAAAAAAAAAATAGTAGATGTTGGTGTGGATGCAGTGAACAGGGAACACTTCTACACTGTTGGTGGAAATGTAACTAGAAAAACCACTATGTAAAATAGTATAGAGATTTCTTAAAGAACCAAAAGTACAACTACCATTTGATCCACCAATCCCACTACTGAGTATCTACCCAGAAGAAAAGAAGTACTTGTACAAAAAAAGATACTTGCACACACGTTTACAGCAGCACAATTCGCAATTGCAAAAACGTGGAACCAACCCATATGCCCGTCAATCAATGAATGGATAAAGAAACTGTGATATATACATGTGATATATATATTTTATATATATAAAAAATATATATATATATATGCATATGATGGAATACTATGCAGCCATAAGAAGGAACGAATTAATGGCATTCACAGCGACCTGAATGAGATTGGAGAATATTATTACTCACGAATGGAAAACCAAACATCCTATGTTCTCACTCATAAGTGGGAGCTAAGCTATAACGATGCAAAAGCATAAGAATGATACAATGGACTTTGGGGACTCAGAGGGAAAGGATGAGAAGGTGGTGAAGGATAAAAGACTACAAATAGGGTGCAGTGTATACTGCTCAGGTGATGGGTATACCAAAATCTCACAAATCACCACTGACAACTTATGTAACCAAATACCACCTGTTCCCCAATAACCTACGGAAAAAAAAAAATGTATAAAGAAGTATGAAGATTGACTCAGTAATAAAATCTTCTCCATAAGGAAAAGCTTGATATTGGATAACTTCACTGATGATTTCTACCAAACATTTAAAGAAGCTATAATACCAATTCTTTTCAAATTCTTCCCAAAAAACTGGAGAGGAAGGAATGCTTCCAAAGTTTTTATGAGGTCAGCATAAACCACACAAAGATGCTATAACAAAAGAAAGCTACATGCCAATGTCCTTGAGGAATACAGAAGTAAAAGTCCTTGACAAAACACTAACAAACCAAATAAAAATATATTCAACACTACATTAAAACAATCATACAGTATGACCAAGTGGGATTTATCTCTGGTATGCAAGGACATTTCAACATATGCAAATCTATAAATGTGATATGCCACATTAACAGAAAAAAAATGATAAAAATTACACGATTATCTCCATAGAGGTGGAGAAAGCACTTGACAAAATCTGACACTCTTTCATAATAAAAACTCTCAATAAAATAGAAATAGAAGGAATTATCTTAAAATAATAAATTCCATATGTGAAAAGCAGCTAACATCATATTCAACGGTGAAAAAATTGAAAACTGTTCCTCTAAGATCAGGAACAAAGTAAGGATGCCCACTCTTTCCACTTTTGTGAAACACAGTATTTGGAATTTTGGCCGGAATAATTAGGTAATAAAAAGAAATAAAAGGCATACAAATGAGAAAGGAAGAAGTAAGATTGTTGCTGTTTGCAGATGGCATAACTGTAAAAACTCAAAAACAAACTACTAAAACATAAATGAATTTGTAAAATTGCAGGATATAAAATTAACAGACGAAAATCGGTTGTTTTTAGTTTTTTTGAGACCGAGTCTCGCTCCGTCACCCGGGCTGGAGTGCAGTAGCGCGATCTCGGCTCACTGCAACCTACACCTCCCGGGTTCAAGCGATTCTCCTGCCTCAGCATCCTGAGCTGGGACTACAGACGTGCACCACCACGCCAGGCTAATTTTTTGTATTTTTAGTAGAGACGTGGTTTCACAGTATTAGCTAGGATGGTCTCCATCTCCTGACCTCGTGATCCGCCTGCCTTGGCCTCCCAAAGTGCTGGGATTACAGGCGTGAGCCACTGCGCTCGGCCTGTATTTTTATACACTAACAAGAAACTATCTAAAAAAAATTAAGAAACAATTCCATTTGTAATAGCACCCAAAAGAATAAAATAATTAGGGATAAACTTAACTAAGAGGGTGAAATACTTTTATACTGAAAACTACAAGACACAAATGGAAAGACATCTCATGTTCATGGACTAGAAGATTTAATACTGTTAAAAATGCCTATATTACCCAAAACAATCTACAAATTCAATGCAATTTCTATCAAAATCCCATTAACATTTTTACAGATATATAAAAAAACAGTTGATTCAAATAGAACCATAAAAGATCACAAATATCCAAAGCAATCCCAAGGAAAAAAAGCAAATTTTAAGGCCTTGCACTTTCTGATTTCAAAATACATTACAAAACTACAGTGATTTTAAAAGTATGGTACTGGCATAAAGACAGACATATAGATGAATGGAACAGAATTGAGATCTCAGAAAAAAATTCACACATATATAGTACTGATCTTCAAAAAGGGTACCAAGAATACACAATGGGGAAAAAACAGTTTCCTTCAACAAATGGTTTTGGGAAGACAATATATACTTGCAAAATATGAAACTGGACCTTTATCTTACACCCTATGCAAAAAATCAACTGAAAATTGATTAAAAACAAATGTAAAGACCTGGAACTCTAAGACTCCTAGAAAAAAATATAGGGGGAAAGCTTTATGACACATTGTTCTTGGCAATAATTTCATGAATATGTCATCAAATGCATAGGCAACAAAACCAAAAGTAAACAAATGGGACTACATCAAACTAAAAAGCTGCTGCACAAGAAAGAAAACAATCAATAGAGTGAAAAGACAACTTAAGTATAATGGGAGAAAATATTTGTAAACCATATACCTTAATATAGCTTGGATCTGTGTCCCTACCAAATCTCATGTTGAAATGTTATCCCCAGTATTACAGGTAGGACCTGGTGGGAGGTGTTTGGATCATGCCGGTATATCCCTTATGAATGGCTTAGTGCCCATCCCCTTAGTAATGAGTGAGTGAGTTCTTGTGAGATCTGTTTTTTTTTTTTTTTTTAAGTCCACTCTCTCACTTGTTCCTGCTTTTGGCTTGTAATGTGCCTGCTCCCCCTTCACCTTCTATCATGATTGAAATCTCCCTGAGGCTTCACCAGAAACTAAAGAGATGCCAGCACTATGTTTCCTGTTAAGTCTTCGGAACCATGCATGAGTCAATTAAGCCTCTTTTCTTTATAAATTACCCAGTCTCAGGTACTTCTTTATGGCAATGCAAGAATAGCCTAAGACACACCTAATAAAGGGTTAAACTCCAAAACATATGTAACTAGAAAAACCACTATGTAAAATAGTGTAAAATATGTAAAACCCTTACAATTTAGTAGTAAAAAAAAAAAATAACCCAACTTAAAAATGGGCTAAGGACTTGAACAGACATTTCTCCAAAGAAGACATACAAATGGCCCACAAGTGTATGAAAAAAATATTTGACATCACTAATCATCAGAGAAATGCAAATCAAAGCCATCTCACACCTGTCAGGATGACTATTATTTTTTCAAAAAGACATCGAGTATTAGTAAGGAAGTGGGGAAATTAGAACCCTTGTACACTGTTAGTAGGAATGCAAAATGGTATAGCTGCTATAGAAAAGAGCATGGGGTTTTCTCCAAAAATTAAAAATAGAACTGCCATATGATGCAGCAATTCCACTTTTTGGTACTTTTCCAAAAGAACTGAAATCAAGATCTTGAAGAGATATTAGTACTCCTATGTTCATTGCAGCACTATTCACAAAAATCAATTGTGGAAACAAGTTCAATGTCCATTGGAATATGAATGAATAAAGAAAATGTGGTGTATACACACATGAAATACTATTCAGATTCTTTTAAAAGAAATTCTAAAATGTGACAAGATGAATGAGCCTTGAGGACATTATGCCAAGTGAAATAGGCCAGTCACAGAAAGACAAATACTGCATGATCTCACCTATATGAGGTATCTAAAATAGTCACATTCATAAAATCAAACTGTGGAATGGTGGTTTCCAGGGACTAGGGGCAGGGGGAAATGGCGAGTTACTAATCAACAGGCATGAAGTTTCAGTTAGGCAAGATGAATAAATTCTAAAGATCAAAAGATGTACAACAACATAACTATAGTCAGCAATACTGTATTGCACATTTAAAAATTTGTTAAGAGGGTAGATCTCATGTCAAATGTTCTTATCACAATAAAATTAAAAAGAAAAAAATAAAATAAAAACATGTTCTGGTAAGTGATTTACTGTCTCCAGCTAAACAATGAAATAGTAGGCAAATCTATCTGATAGACCCAGCCTCAAGATACAGGACTTAATATAATTGTACAGGACCATAGAATTTCATGAAGTTGTCACAGTAAGTCTAGAAAATGAGTGGTTTTTACCAGGGTTATCTGATGTAATGCTTAAAACGTCATTATGAGTCAGGTCTCATCACTCTCATAAAATAGATGAGGAAAAAGGCTCAGTAACTCACCCAAGATCATAAAAGATCTCTTTCTACTATACCACATGATATTTAATCAGTGTTCAAATTAGCAATCGTTGTCTAAGAAAAGACAATGACATAAAAAGAACCATATTTCAAAAATCTGCATAGATCTGACTATAGACAATATTCATTCTAAAACTGGCACAGCAGGGAAGGAAAAAAAGAAGAAGAAAAATTCTGCATAGTTAGTTGGGCCTAGAAGATTGGCAGAGCACCCCAGTGGGTAATCTTCTGTTACTAATAGAGATGCAAAGTGCTGGTATAGCAGAGGCAAGACACAGTTTGTTCTGTTTTCCAGCTCCAAAGCCATAAGCTTCTTCCTTGCTAAGGTGTGTATCTATCCTTGCCTCTTTCTCTCATCTGGGGTCAAGAGTGTTTTGTGTAAACATCTTTCTTCTTTCTATTCAGCACTATTTTTTTAAATATCGGAGTATATATACTAGTAGAGTTTAGTTAAAAACATAGGTTTTCTATATCAATTTGAAAACAAATGGTATCTGATCATCTCCATAACATTTCCTGCAAGGTAACAACCTTTAGTGTTTAGATAAACACTGAAGAGCCTGTTTACTCTACCACCTAGTACCCAAGTGTCTTCTGACTTGTTTAAACCTGAACAACAGGGAGGACCATGAGTCAAGATCTGTAATTTTGTGTCCTTTTAAAATGATTAGAACCATTGCCAAATCTGTTAGCAGATTATCCTTAAAAGGACACAGTTCATACAGGCAATGTATGTTTGTTGTAATCACCTTTTCCAAATCCATCTTTTTCAAATCAATTTATTCCATCCATCCATTCATTTATCTACTCACTCATGTGACTATCTACTCATTTGTTCGTTCATTCATTCATTCATTAAAATATCATCTGTTAAGTCTTTATGTTGGGCAACACTGTTTAATTGTTCCCTACGTTTCCCAGTCTATCCTCTGCCTTTCTGTCTCCTTTACTTTTTTCTTTTTCCACTCAAATTTCTGGATCCACCTCAAAAATGTTATACCTCTTTTTATCACCTCCAGTGCCTTGCATGAAATAGGCGCTCAGTATCTATTGGTTGATTGATAAGAAAAGTTTAGAGAACAAGAAGCAGGACATCATGGGTAAACAAACTGAGACAAAGATTAGAAAGCATTTAAGACATGACATGTGAAGAGGTTTACCTAACCTGATCAAATTTCTAGGAATATACATTTGAAAGAATAGTATGTAATTTAGGGTCCATGGAATACAAGAGAAAGAAGGGGAACATTAATTTTTTGCTAAGATTGGCAGCTTTCCAAAGGCTAGGTTGATGATGATTACTTTGTTTTCTAAATAGATGCTTATTCAGAATGATAGAAGTTAGCAGCATGTGGTAACCCTTTGATATATGCCAAGTGATATGAATTTGTTAAAGTGGTCTCATCTGGATCCTTGCCAGGATTCATTAGATAGCACATACAAGTTTTAGAACGAAATAGACCTAAGTTCAAGTCCAAACTCTAACACTTTCTACCTATGTGACCCTGGCAAGTTATTAATCTCTTCAAACCTTCGTTTCTTCATTAATTTAATACGAATAATTCTCTTCTCTACCAAGCTTCAAAAATTAAATGAGATACATGTTAAAAATTGTAACCCTGACCCAGTATACAGTAAATGTTTCATTGTAGTAGTTATATATAGTATTGTCACATGGATTTGATATTTCTAATCAGCATTCCTAGGTGTTTCACCTTTTTCATATTTATACTTCTGCTTTTTTAATGCGAAGGGTAATCATCAGTATAAAAAGATGTACTAGTGTCAATTTGCAAGAATGTATAATTTAACAGATATATTTCACCTCTAAAAGAAATCCAAAACTGCTTACTGTATTGATGATGAGTTCTAAATTTAGAAATAGTAGCCAGGGAGAACTAAAATACTCCAAGTAAATAGTATGAAAAATAGTTTATACTAGCATGATCTGCTTCTGACCAAGTCCATGGCTTCCTTTATTAAATAATCACTTCTCCCTATTGCCTTTACTGTACAACGTGCCATAACCCTGCACAAATTAATCCTTTATGTTTGAATGATAAATTTTTAATGCACAGCTTTTGGCCAAAAGGTAATAAAATGTGAATCAAATAAGATTATGGAAGAGCTATGCTAATCATGAGAATAATGTTTTTAAAGTAATCTAGAAGCCAGCTAGGGTCACCCTACCTGTTAAAATCAAGACAAGAACTAAACCTCATGCCCTAGCAGTGGGAAGTTCAAACCTCTTCAAGATTCCTGCAAATGGCCTGGGAGCCTAGGTTCTTATGGTCATCTAGGTGTCCCATTATCTGCTTCTTCAAAAGTAGCTTAATTTATGAATAATTTTACCATGACACTCATATTCTTACCTTTTTCCAATATTGTACTGATCCAGACTTAAAACTTGGACTCTTCTCTTGATTTCTCCTGATGAAAAAAAAAAAGTGTAGAACTGACTTTACTGAAGCTTTAGAGAGATGGGCAGAAAAAGAGGTATTTAAGTAGCACAGTAATACAAAAAAAGTTAAAATTGATTATAAGGAAAATCTTCCTAAAGTTCTTGGGTTGACTTTAGTACTACAGATTGCTCACCCTCTGCCATTCTCTAGCTCATGCCCAAGACTCTACCAATTTTTTAAACACCTCTCTTCTTAGTTCTCTTTCCTCAGTCCTTCTTAAAATGCCCCTATAATCCAACAAGTTTTCTTAGAGTATTGTAGTTCTCTATTTACTTAGCGTATTTTAGTTCTCTCTGGCTACTATTTCTAAACGTACTGCTAAGTCTGCTTTATATTGGATGAATCCCTAGTTGATCATGAGTTAACAAATGGTAAGTCTGTTCTCTTGGCAGCATTAAGACTAGTAGAAGCCATAAGGTTTCCTCTACAATGATCCTCTCTCCTCAAAATTTCTGATTTTAAATAGTGATTTCTTCTTGTTAGGTAAGTATATAAATACATAAATTGGAAGTGAACCAAATAAACAAAATAAGGCTAGGAACAGAGAATATTATAATAGAAGAATGATTCTTCAAAAGTTATTAGAATGATCACAGAAAGTATTCAATGGAATCCTTCATTGAGACTAATGTGGAGAAATGTTTACGCCATTCCCCAATCTGATACGTTATTTACATAAACCAAGAATTGACTGAGACAGACCTTAATTGATTTAGAGGTGTATTTTGCCAAGGTTAAGGATACACGTAGGAAAAATAAATACAAGTTACTGTAGGATCTGTAGCCTGTTTTTCAAGAGGGTTTTGAGGACTTTAATATTTAAAAGAGAAACAGTGGGCAGGAGGAAAAGGAGAGGGGGAAAAAGAAAAGAGTGGAGTAGAAGGTGAGGCAAGTGTTACATTCATGTGACGCTCTGATTAGTGCCCACTGAATCTACATTTCACACGTGAAGAGAGGAGTGACGGAAAAAGTCAACATCTAAAGTTTAATATACATAGATACAGTAAACACGTGAAATTACAGCTATCTGTCAACAAAAGGAAGGCAGTTTTTGCAGATTCAGCTCCTAAGATTAATTTTCCCTTTGGCATAGTAAGTCTGGGGTCGATATTTTATTTTTCTTTCACACTTGAGATGTGGACATTTTATTGGCTTAAGATACATAAATTTGCTTTCAACTTCTGCTTATACAATACAAAGTCCCGTGACTCTGAACAACCACCACCACCTCAAAACCTAATGGAAAAATAAAAATCAGTTCCAGCTACATTCGTGAGGTGTTATGAGGAGCCAATGAGAGAATAAATGCTTAAGAGCTTTACAAACCTGGAGACATAATTGAAGTCCTTTCTTTAGCTTTTTAAAATATGGAGACCCATGAAAGTGAGAGGTGACAGCGGGCCGGCAGCCCTTGCTCTCAGTGCCTCCTCAGCCTCGGTGCCCACTCTGGCTGCACTTGAGGAGGCCTTCAGCCCGCCACTGCACTTTGGGAGCCCCCCACTGGGCTGGCCGAAGCCAGAGTCGGCTCCCTCTGCTTGCGGGGAGGTGTAGAGGAAGAGGCGCGGGCGGGAACCCGGGCTGCGCGCGGGTGCTCGCGGGCCAGCACGAGTTCCGGGTGGGCGTGGGCTTGGCGGCCCGCAGTCGGAGCGGCCGGCCGGCCCTGTGGAGGGTGCGCCGGCGCTGCGCTCTAATTCTCGCCGGTTCTCAGGTGCCTCCCCGCGAGGCAGGGCTCGGGACCTGCAGCCCGCCATGCCTGAGCCTCCCTCCTGCTGTGGGCTCCTGCGCGGCCAGAGCCTATCCTACGAGCACTGCCCCCTGCTCCGTGGCGCACAGTCCCTTCCACCGCCCAAGGGCTGAGGAGTGTGCATGCACGGCGCGGGACTGGCGGGCACCTCCGCCTGCGGCCCTGGTGCAGGATCCACTAGGTGAAGCCAGCTGGGCTCCTGAGTCTGGTGGGGACTTGGAAAACCCTTATGTCTAGCTAAGGGATTGTAAACACACCAAGCAGCACTCTGTGTCTAGCTCAAGGTTTGTAAAGGCATCAATCACACCCTGTGTCTAGTTCAAGGTTTGTAAACGCACCAATCAGTGCTCTGTGTCTAGCTAATCTAGTGGGGACTTGGAGAACCTTTATGTTTAGCTCAGGGATTGTAAACACACCAATCAGCTCTCTGTAAAACAGACCAATCAGCTCTCTGTAAAATGGACCAATCAGCAAGATGTGGGTGGGGCCAGATAAGGGAATAAAAGCAGGCTGCCTGCGCCAGCACTGACAATTCTCTTGGGTCACGTTCCACACTGTGGAAGCTTTGTTCTTTCGGTTTCGGTCTTTGCAATAAATCTTGCTGCTGCTCACTGTTTGAGTCCACACTGCCTTTATGAGCTGTAACACATACTGCAAAGGTCTGCAGCTTCACTTCTAAGGCCAGCGAGACCACGAACCCATCAGCAGGAAGAAACTCCGAGTACATCCGAACATCAGAAGGGACAAACTCTGGACATGCCGCCTTTAAGAACTGTAACACTCACCGCGAGGGTCCACGGCTTCATTCTTGAAGTCAGTGAGACCAAGAACCCACCAATTCTGGACACAAAAGGTACAACAAACTTTTTGAGAGGAACAGAATGGTCAGCTCTAAAAATGTGTACTGGATATATGGCAATTGCACACTAGTTTTTTGCATCAGGTTAATTCATGTTCAATGCTTCTTGGTACATGACACAAAAACCAGAATGTAAAGGAAGGTAAATATCAAAGTAGAGTCAAAAGAGTGTGGTGGACAAACAGGATATCAATTATTACATTTACAACAATGTGCATTATTTTTATTCAGCCTAGAATATCCAATACAGTATTCATATAATAAGCACATTTTCTTTCAATATGTAGAGTTCCAAGAAAAGGCAAGTTACAGATAGACGATTTCTTGATGAGTGTGGGACCAAGGTAGAGAAATTAATTTTATGATTCTTTGGTTATTACCAAATTGTAATCCAAAGTATCCATTTTTCACAAAAGAAGCATACATACATTTGGTACCAAGTGGTCATGTTAGTTGCCAAGATACGGTGTTTTGTTTTTTTTAACCTTAGAGATTATTTGCATGGATAGAGTACCTCTCAGATCCTCCTTTCCTAATTAACCAAGTTGACCAGCCACTTCTCTTTGTTACCTTTGTTGAAAATATGCAAACACTTTCAGTCAAGATTCATAACCTATGGGCTATTTTAATTTTTTTTCTTTTTTTTTGAGACAGAGTCTCATTTTGTCACTCAGGTTGGAGTGCAGTGGCTATCTCAGCTCACTGCAACCTCCAGGATTCAAGCAATCCTCCCTCATCAGCCTCTGGAGTAGCTGGGATTACAGGTGCAGGCCTCCATGCCTGGCTAATTTTTGAATTTTTAGTACAGATGGGGCTTCACCACGTTAGCCAGGCTGGTCTTAAACTCCTGGCTTCAAATGATCTGCCTGCCTCGGCCTCCCAAAGTGCTGGAATTACAGGCATGAGCCACCACTCCCAACCCATACAATTTTATTAAATTTATTTCACGTATTTCTAGAGGGTTCCACTGAGTCACCATCCAAAGGTATCATTTTACTCTCCCAGGTCTACGTATTAGTCCCTTTATTTCTATCGAAGTCATTTGAGAGGCACTTCACTGTTTTGACTCCCCTTCCCATCTCACAGACAAATAAATATGTTCAAAGAAGGAAATGTCAGTGTGCCTATTACACCACCATCCACTTCCTCTCCAAGGTAGAAATTCACCTACACTTGTCTATTGAAAAACCTGAGGGACCTCCCTCAGGCACTGAACAACAGCCTAAGAATAGGCTGTTTTAAAAAATCAGAAAGTCCCTCAGTAATAGCAAGGTGTAAATCATAAAGATCTCTAGAGGCTGGCCTCCAGAGGTTAAAAATAAAGTTTTAAGAAGTAGCAACAAAGAGACTATGTTTAGGTTTTTAAATTCTCCTTGTGCTCTACTTACTTTGCTCAAGATATTTCAAAATGGCAAAACTTTTAATGAACACTGTAGCAGTAGGACCATATCGACCAATGTATGTTTCTGAATGCCTGCTCTATGTTAGTTCTCATAACAGGCAAGCAAGATTAAGTTAAGGTCGTGGTGATGGCTTTCAAGAAATGTACATCCAGGGTAGGGGACAGAAGAAACAAATTAACAATTGTAATAGATGGTGAAAACACTGAAAAGCAAAGAGTAGAGACTTCATCTTCTGCCTATCCTAATCCCTTGGGAAGGGTTCAACCTCCCTCAGTAGCAGAAAAGAATAAAGAATACAATCGAGGCAATGGACTTGATTCTTTCCCTGTTCTTATGTTTTCTCCCATCTAATGATGGCACAAGTTGGAACAGAAGACACAATGAAAATTCACAAACATTTAATTTATTTATTCTGGTTATAACAACAGCAGGAAAAAAAAAGAGATCTGCAATATTTCTAAAATTTCCCAGTGCACACGCTTTATTCAACCATTTACTTAACACGCAAGAAACATTCCTCTTTGACTTATCCTTTGTGCATTGCTTAAAACCCTCAAAAATTACTTCTGTTAATTACATAGAGCTAGTCAGAGCATTGCTTTTTCAGCCTCTTATTAGAATTGTTTGCATTTAGCTTTTCTCAGTATATCATAAAATGAGGAGGACCTAGAGCAACTAGGAGGGAAACCTATAAATTTCAGCCCCTTTTAGACTCTCTGCCACCTTAGGTTGAATGCAATGCTGCAGTTGGCTCATCTAATGTGTATGGCCACAAAATTGTAAGCACTCAATAATCTTACCCATATCATCTTTCTTTCTCCAAATGACCACCAAGAATTCACTGATTTAATATATTGTTTTGATATCAAATGCAATATGCTTTCTTCCTCTTATATAATAGATTTCTTTTTTGATCAATTCTACCAATGTAAGGGACTGTGGGGAGTGAAGGAAAGACATCTACCCCAGTCCAGAGAGACTCCCAAAAGACATGATAGCCAAAACGATTGTGGAAAGATGGGTGGAAGCTAGCTAGTTAAGGAGGAAGAGGAAGGGACATCAGACAGAAAGATGACAACAGAGACAAGAAGGATGAGAAACAGTTATTCCTTCAGGAAAGCACAAGTTTAGTAAAAATGGAGTATCTGGAACATGTAATAGAAGGTCAAAAGAAGAAGATATAAACAAACCTAGAAGCCAGTCAATGAAGAGAACTCAAAACACATGGTTATATTAATCACCATGAAAACAATGACTATGTATTGTTTGTCCACTGCTGCAAGCCCTAGGACGAGCCACAGCACATGGTAGGACCTATATGTGATGAATGTGTAAATGAATAAATGAACAAATTAACAAATGAATATAGGTTGTCCTGCTAGTGTTAAATAGCAGTCCTATATGTAACACTTCCAATATAGCAGTTCTATCACGGGAAATGTGAGAGACAATGATAATATATATTCATATAAAATACGGCACTTTGAATGGTCAAAATGCTTCTCACCTGGGCTGGGTAGGTAGTCAGATCACAGGTCTACAACGTTGGCTGAACACTGAAATCACTTGGGGAGCTTTCATAACTCTCAAAGCCCAATATCCAATTAAATCAGAATCTCTGGGGGTGGAATCCAGCATCAGTTTTTCAAAGTTTCCAGGTGGCTCCATTATGCAGACGCAGCTGAAAACTCCTGTTGTTTATGCAGCAACATCGTCCAAAGTTTATGCAGCATAAACCTTTATGCAGCATCATCTGTCCAAATCAACAGATGATTTTCTACTTTGGTATACGTGGAAACCACCTGGAGACTTTTTTTTTCATAAGCCACATGCCTAATCCCAACTACTGATTCAGTAGGGTAAAGAAGGACCCCTACTGTGTGTCCTGTGAAAAAGCTCACCAGGGGATTCTGATGGATGCCAAAGTTTAAGCACCATATCTTTTTTTATTATTATTTTACTTTAAGTTCTGGGGTACATGTGCACAACGTGCAGGTTTGTTACATAAGTATACACGTGCCATGGTAGTTTGCTGCACCCATCAACTGTTCATCTACATTAGATATTTCTCCTAATGCTATCCCTCCCCCAGCTCCCCCACACCCCGACAGGCCCTAGTGTGTGATGCCCCACCCCCTCCCCGTGTCCATGCGTTCCCATTGTTCAACTCCCAGTTATGAGTGAGAACATGCAGTGTTTGGTTTTCTGTTCTTGTGTTAGTTTGCTGAGAATGAATGATGGTTTCCAGCTTCATTCATGTCCCTGCAAAGGACATGAACTCATCCTCTTTTATGGCTGCACAGTATTCCATGATGTATATGTGCCACAGTTTCTTTATCCAGTCTATCATTGATGGGCAATTGGATTGGTTCCAAGTCTTTGCTATTGTGAACAGTAAGCACTATATCTTTAGAAAAGGGATAGTGAGTTTTGGTCACCTAAAAGCAAAACTTAAAAAAAAAACAAAAAACTCTCCATTTCTTTCTCTTGTTTTCTTAAGTTTTCAATCATTTTGTTTTTTGTTTTTTTTTTTCAACTTCTAAGTTCAGGGATACATATGCAGGATGTGCATGCAGGTTTGTTACATAGGTAAACATGCGCCATGGTGGTTTAGTGCACAGATTATTCCATCACCCAGGTATTAAGCCCAGCACCCATTAGCCATTCTGCCGTTTCTTTCATCATGAGCCACGAACTGTCAGAGGTGCAGTGATGAAGACACATGCAGTGATGAAGATAGAAGGTGACAGAAGACAAACAATTAAAAGTATCTCTTCATTCAGAGAAGTAGGTACGCTTATCTATGTATGTGACTTGTTTCCTGGGAAACACATCAGGAATTGAAGCCACCTGTTGAGCTTCACGTATAAGCCTAATACTTGATCAGCAACTTGACTATCTATACCTGTGCACAGTGGGTAGTGGTGAAGAAGGGCCTCCAAGTCCTACAGTTAGTGTTCCTGGGCAGTATTATTCACATATTACACATCATCTGTTTCTGCATTGCTGACTGTGAGCATTGTACTTTGTTTAATTAAACCCCTTGGGTAAAAGGATCTTCCCAATCAGAACAAATTCTGGAATGCTCTGCAGAGGTAAGCAGATTAAAGAGAACAAAAATAGGGTCAACCAATTATTTGATAAGAAGTGGGAAGCAGGAGCTATCATGCACCTCTCTTAAAAAGAGCATGAATCAGGGGAGTTTAAAAAAAAAATCTTAATAGTCATCTGCATTGTCTTCTCTATGAGGCAAAATTTTTTTACATTTTTTAAAAGCCTTTGAAGACAGAATCAATGAGCTTCATTGCAGCACGGAGACAAGACTTTTTTAAACTCTCAAAAAAAGAAAAGTTAGCATTCATTAGTATTAAGCTGAGCATTTTCTCTCATCAAAGTCAGTACGCATTCACTTGTCTTTATAACACTGCACTTAGTAGCTTGTCTACTTCTATTATTAACTAAATGGAAGTGCATACAGATTTAAATATTGTTTTATTTTTACACAATTTGTTCTTAATTTTTCACCTTTTCTCATAGAAGATGAGTGCGGGCCTGGCATAGTGGCTCACATCTGTAATCCCAGCAATTTGAGAGGTTAAGGCAGGTGGATCACTTGAGGCCAGGAGTTCAAGACCATCCTGGGCAACATGGCAAACCCAGTCTCTACTAAAAATACAAAAAATAGCTGGGTGTGGTGGTGCATGCTTGTAATTCCCCCTACTCAGGAGGCTGAGGCACGAGAATTGATTGAACCCAGGAGGCGGAGGTTGCAGTGAGCCAAGATCACACCAGTGCACTCCAGCCTGAGTGACAGAGTGACATTCTATCTCAAAAAAAAATAAGAAAAGAAAAAGAAAAGAAAATGAGTCTGGAGTTGAATTGTTCTTCTTATTCATAATAATAATTATTAATGAAATTTACCTTTCACATCTGTGTATACAATACCATTTAATCAAGTTGTTTTGCCAATTTTAATACAAGTGTTTTCATGCTCAAGACCTGTGAGCCTGTCCCATATTAGAACAATTAATGAGTTTATGATACCTGTCATTTGCTCACATTTTCTCAGAAGAAAAACTGTATCATGCTAACTGCCCTAATATGCTCTTTTATCTACTTCACAGCCCTTCTACTTCTAATGTCAGTAATTAATATTTGCCATGTTTAATAAGGATTCATTCAAAGAGGGGCAGCAGCCTCTTCAACCCTAAGAACCCCAGTGAAAGTGGCTATAGTTACTGTGCTATAGCAAAGTCATAAACAGGGAAAATGGGAAAAAGGCAAAAAAAAAAAAAGAGAGATGCACACTGAATCTGATAATAAAAAATGCTCAATTTAATATTAATGAGTACCAAATTATTTCGTTTTCAACAATTTGAAAAGAAAGTAATATAAGCAGTAAAAGCTACTTATTAAACTAGTAACAGATTGTCATATTTCTGTCCTTTACATGGATTACCTTATCCTTAATCTTTTAACAATCTTATAAGGTAGATGTCTTAGTCCATTTGTAGTGCTATAACAGACTGTCATAGACTGGGTAATTTATATAAATAACAGAAATTTATTCTCCCAGTTCTGGAGGCTGAGAAAGGCAAGATCAAGACACCAGGATCTGATGGCAGCCTTCTTCCTGTGTCTTTACACAGTGGAAGTCAGAAGGGCAAGACATAAATTCTGTGTCCTCCTATGGCAGAAGAGTGAAAGAGGGAAGACCTACTTACACAAGCTCCTATTATATCAGCATTAATCCATTTATGAAGGCAGAACCTCCATGACCTAAACACCTCCCAAAGGCCCCACCTCCCAGCACCGCTGCCCTGGGAATCAAATTTCCAACACATGAATTTGGGGGACACATTCAGATCATAGCAGTGTTACCTATGTAACACAGAAAAGAAAACCAAGGCATACAGAGAGTAAGTGGCTTGTCTAAGGTTGCACATGATGCAAATGGACAACCTGGAAGTAGAACCAGGGCTAACTCAAAATTTTCACGGTAATATCTTTAAAAATGTTCATGCCACTCATGGGGAGAGGGGCAGCACCCACTACAGAATGTACCTTCCCATGCCATATCTCATTTTGGAGAAAGTTAGTGCTGTTGCTAATTGCATTGTTCAAATATTGAATTTGTTAAGTGTTTTCTCTCTGACAAGTGAATTTTGATGTTTAGAAATCAACAAACAATTGTGCCATATTGAAAGGTTCTGACATTTAACAGTGGAAACTACATTTTCTCAAAAGCTGACTTCTCTGGAGTTACTGAGTGTCTGTAAACATTTGATTATTTTTCTCAATAGGAGTGATTGATCATCAGAAATAAGTTGCAACCATTCTCAGACATTCATGGATAAGCCCCTTTTAGTTGCCATGGATTATCACAGATATAGATTCTAATCATATTCTAAACTTAGACTTGATCTGCTTTTGAAGTGGTTAGGGGAAAAAAATACTCAGCATCTGATGGCTAGGCTATATCAGTGGAGAATCAACAAAGGTTTGCCACATACCTGCTGTGTAATTTAAAATGTGATAAATGCCATGGGGAACACAAAGAAATACAAGCAAAAGTCCTTCCCTTTGGAAATTTTACAATCTAATTGGTAAAATGAGACACGTATAGATGAAATGGTTCATAAAGGAGAAAAGTATGTAATAAAATAATTATGTGGAAGAAATAATAGTGTGATGAAGGTGTTAAAAAACAAGCATAGGTGGTATTGTGTATTTATTCAATTATTGAATATTAATTTACTACTTCAGTCAGGTAATATGATTTTTCAAAGACTAATTGGAAATGAACTCTGTCCTCTAGACTAGAAGTTTATAATATAATTGGGAAAATAAGTACCTATAAACAAAAATAAAACTGTATTACAACGCAAAATATAATGTGTCTTAAAATATCTAACATGAAAAATTAGAGAAACTCATCAAAGAGGTTCTGAAAGAGCTGATTTTGAGGGCTGAGGAGACTTTCAGTGGATGAAAAGTGGGTGGAGAGTTCCAGAACGGAATTATACATGTGATCCTGCATGTATATACATGCACGAATGCTTGCATAATTAAAAATTAAGAAAAGGCACAAAAATTTAACTGGTTATTTATGAGTTGGGAAACTACAGGGGCTTATTTTCTTAACCTGAGTTTTCTCTCAAAAAGCAGTCTGACACAGGTAGTTATTTTGGGAAGTGATTCTAAGCAACAGAATTGAAGACCCAGTGAGAGTGAAACAGAAAAGGAGAGAAAGTCAATGTAAGTGTGCAGTCTTGGCTTGGTCACTGCTGTGGGCACCTAGGCCTCAGTCCTGCTGAGATATTCTGAAAAGCCATGTGGAACATGCCTCAGAATTGAACACCTCAGGGACAGAAGAGGAGACATTTATTCCCTGGCTACTATGCCCATTGATCAAGAGTTATCCCGGGGATGCTAACACCAGCGCATTTGCAGATTATCCTTATGCAAATACTAGGTGAACTCCCACAACTTCACAGGTAACAGAGTCAGAAAATTCTGCCGAGGTGAGGTTACACTGGCACAAGGCTGGTCACTCCAGGAACAGCTGGGGTAAATTGTGTGCCCAGGGGGTGTGAGGAAGGGTACAAGATATGTCAACTACACCTGTCAGCAAGCATTTCAACAGTAGGAGTTCTCTTCATTTTTACTTTCAAGAACTTGTTAAATAGTAAATTGTCAATTTGTATTGTTACATTTAAGATATCACCCTATAAACAGGACATTTACATTTTAACAGAAATTAAACCATAAAAAACCTAGGTAGATAAATTAGGTTTATATTGAGATAGTTAAAGAGGAAACTAAAGTGGTTTTTCTTTTTCTTTCTTCTGAAAGAAAGTTTAGGAAGAAAGAAAATTTACTTTTACTGATAAGTACTAAATGTCATGCCCTGTGCTAGGTACTTTGGAATATTTTCTCTAACTGTCAACTCTATGAGAAAAACATTGTAATCTAGATCTGACTTGAGCCTATTTGCACCTCAGAGATTTCAGTTTAGAGGCTTGAAACAGCTCTTTCACAGCCTATGCAAATCTTAATACACACTCCAAAACTCCTGTGACTCCCAACTTTACTTCTTCAAAACCTTAGCTCCTTCATCTGGGAGTGACACCCCAGTAAGATCTTTTCTTGTAGAGTAGATACAACTTGTCGCTTTAGTAGTTAACACCCAAAAAAACCAGTCACACTCATGCTTTTGGAAGTTTAACTTGGGCTTTTAAAGCTTGAGGAATAACGGAAAGAGATCACATCCGTCACCACCCAGGTTTCCTTCTTCTCTAAGTCGCCTCATACCCTCCTCCTTTCCAAAAGCCTGCTCCACATTCACAACCATCCTGATTGCACACAGCTGGCCTCTGGGGCAGGGAGTGTTGTTTCTGGCTCTGGATGTGACGCTCATGGGGAGCTGCCTGATCCAACTTGTCAGCCCTCCTTATCTCCCTAGAGTTGAATAAAGTGACATCATTTCCACAACACTATTTGTTTAGCCAAGAAAATGTGTATTTACTGTCTATTCTCTTACACATTAAGCTCTGTGCTAAAAACTACAAATTACAGGCACTGACCTTGCCCAGATGGTACTCAGAGTTTTGTGGAAGAGATAGACAATTATAATCATAATTCTGTGTGATAAGTTTAGTGGTAAACATTTTCAAGTAACAGAAGAGATGATTAACTCTGTGTAAGGCAACCAGCAAAGCTTCCAAGAGGAGTTGATGCCTAAGATGTATTTTAAAGGATGAACAGGGGATTTTCCTATGGAGAAGGGAAGGAAGAGCATTCTAAGGGCCACATAATTTACAAAGGCACACAAGTAGGCAGCTCCATGCTATATTTGAGAGAAATTAACATAGTTTTTAAATAAATAGATAATAAATGTAATGGGAGGAAAGTGTGAAATGAATTTGGATAGGCAGATGAATACTAGATGATAAAGTCTGGAGTCATGCTAAGCACCTCAGACATCTCCTGTTGATGTTGAGGGCTAGAGAAAGATTTGAAACAGCAAAATAACATGGTAAATTTTCTATCACTCTGGTTACCATGTGGAGGATCACGGATCAGACATAATGGAAGCAGGAAGACCCATTAGACCAATAGCCCAGGTGAATAACTATTACACCACAAACCCTGATGGTGACATTGAAGATGGGTATTTAAAAGAAAAAAAAACAGGTTTTAGAACGTGTTAGAAAATGAAATTGACTGAATTTGGAGATTTGTGGGATGTAGAGAGTAAGGAAGATGTTAAAGTCAAGAATGATATCCTAATGTCTGGCTGAGTGATGAATGGTGACTCCATCAACCATTAAAAGAAATACAGGACAAAGGAATAGGTTTATGGTGGGTGGTAGAAAGGGAGTTTAATTTTAGGCAACTTAAATTTTAGATGCTGTAAAACATTATATTGGCTAGCTATTGATGCAAAATAAACAATGCCAAAACTCAGTAGTTAAAAAATGATTACTTATCATCATTCACATATCTGTGGACTGACTGGAGTTTGGCTGATCTAGGCTGGGTTCAGATGGGCACCTTTGATTTAGGATGTGATGGGTGGGTCTGCTTCTCACCACAAGTCTTGGGTTGGATGGGAAGGTTCTGTTCCATCTTTTATTCATTTTCCTTGAACCAATGAGCTATTCAAGACATGTTTGGGTTTTGTTTTTGTTTTTTTTTTTTTTCCATAAAGATAGCAGAGGTGGGAGAGAGCAGGCAGAAACACACAAAGCCTCTTAAGGCCTGGGCTCAAAACCGGTATACTATCACTTCCCTCCATATTCCAATAGCCAAAGCAAGACACACAGCCAAGTTCAAAGTCAAAATACCTTTTACCCACAAAGAGACTATGGCAAGGGTGTGGACACAGACAAGGGGGAAAAATTGAAGCCAATAATATGCTGGCTGAAATATCCAGGAGAAGATTTGGGTAAGGCAGTTGGATATGTATAAGACTAAAGCCTGCAGAAAAACTCAGGCATAAAAGTTATAAATTCTTGTTTAATTGGAGTATAGCTCATGAATAAAATGATGAGGAGATTATATGTAATACATATAGTAATAAGAGGCAGCCCAAAGACAGACTGCTAGGAACGATCAACATTTACAGAGTAAAAGATGGGATTCCTTGAAAGAAATTGAAAAAGAATTGGTCACTAGGGTTGTAGGAGGCACAGGAGGGTTTCCTCTTAAGGAAGCCAAGTAATTAGAGCCTTTCGAGAATAAAGTGGTTAAAATTATATCACACTACTAGAAAATTAAAATATTTATTGAGGTTCTACTAAAGGCTGAGTATTATACTAAATTATTTTACATGAATTATTTCACTTAACCCTTATAAGGATGAAATGAAGTGTATAACATTATTATCCCCATTTTATTGATATGGAAATTGAAGTGAATCGAAATTAAGAAATCAATGCAAATTCATACAGCAATTGAGGCAGTATGACTCAGAACCCATTATCTGGACCTTGATAAGAGACTGTGTCTTAAGAATGTTAAATGCCAACTTTTCACTATGTAAGAAATAATACTAAAAATGGCCCATATTGACATTAGAAAAACATATTCAGAGGATCTATCTAATTTGTTTAAAATCATGCAATTTGCAAGCAGCAGAGGCAGGTTTTGAACGCTGATCATTGAAACTCCAGGGTTCTTATACTGATCGCACTACCATCAATGTAGTAGTAATTCTTCCACACCTTTATTTCACCCAAAGCTCTTCTCCAAGAGCATGGGCTTTTCACCAAGGCTTCAGCTAGCAATATTGCTTTTGTTCTATCATTTAGTGAATGACAGCTTAAGAAAGCAACAAAAAAGTAAAATATATGGATCGTGTACAACTTTTCTTTCTGATTGATGTGAATTTCAAATAAGACTTGACAAGTAGAAATCAAAATCTGGTAAATATCAGTCAAACTACTGTTACTCTTAGGAGCCTAGGCTTGCTAGAATAGATAACAAATTGAACATGCCTTTATCTACTAAATACAGTTCAATGGTACTGTTTATGGATAAGGATAGATCTCTTCACAAAACCAAAGCATTTGACAAATTCATCAATTGAATCTACATGATATGAGATATTTGAATGTATTACTTGGAAAGATATTATTTCTTTCCGAGATATTATAAAGAAAAAAATTATATCCTATTCTATAGTTGAAACTACATAAATGACACCGTATAAATGGGCAAAAGTGATAGAAATGATAGAAATTATTGAAAATAAAGATCATTTGTTGAAGAGAATTTTTCTTTTATTTAATTATAATAATGTTCATTCAGTAAATTATTTTCTTTTTTCTGAAAGGTTTTGAATCTACTTTATGACTCCTCCTTTTTTTTTAAATGAAAAAACAACAACAACAACAACCAAAAAAAAAAAAACCTTCTTTTTTTTTCACTTGATTTATTGTTGTTGTTAGAGACAGGGTCTCACTCTTCAATAGTTCACTGCAGCCTCAACCTCCCGGGCTTAAGTGATTCCCCCACCTCAGCCTTCCAAGAAGCTGGGAATACAGGCACGTGCCTCTAATCTTGGCTAATTTTTTATTTTTTGTAGAGATGGGGTCTCACTGTGTTGCCTAGGCTGGTCTCTTACTCTTGGCCTCAAGCATTCCTCCCGCCTCCGCCTCCCAAGTGCTATGATTACACGCAGGCCAACCACACCTGGCCTTGACAAAAAACTTCTAAACATAAGAAATGTTCTTATGATTCATTGACATCATGTAAGAAAATTTTGCCTAAAATATTCCTCAATGTCTTTTTAAAACAGAAAATAATTTATTTAATAAATAAACTGAATTAACGGAATCCACTACTCAGGTCCCCTCCCCAAATTTTACTTGGATCTCAAGGACACACTTACATTCACCCATCAATCCAATTACTTACTCAGCCTTTTGGGTTTAAGAATAAGCCATTCAACCCAAATTAAAGCTTCTTATAAATCTCTTCCTGTATCAAGTTTGGGAGAATTGCATATATAATTCCAAACCTTAAAGAAAAGAGAATATCCTTTGATGATGAGGCTATGACTTCATGCACAGCATGCGCAGGGCATTCTTTCACTCATTTACCCTTCTGTCCTAGCAAGTCTGAACCTTACAGGTTTTTTGCTCAGTGGGGGTAAGTTCCCACTTTACACACTTCCTTCACCCAAACCCATAATTTGGTGGAAAAGAACATGATGCAGTCCCTCCATACTCTTACTTTATACCTTAGAACACAATCAACTATGTCATATTAAAATTTATTGTACATGATCCCATTTCTACTGCAAAACAGAGAGTAATTTGAGAGAAGGAACTTCTTGTATTCATCATTATATCCATGATGTCTAGAGCAGTGCCTGCTGTTATCAATAGAGGTTGTTAAATGGGCACAGGTAATTGCCAATAGAAACCGTGTGTTGCTAAGGCCCAATCTAGTGACTGGTGATAATAATAAATGCTAATATTTACAGTCTTCCAAGAATAATGTTAAAAATCTTTTATGTGTACCACTTTCTTTAATCATCACTGGAACTCTATGGAGTTGGCACTATTGTTTCCTTCATTTTGCATATAAGAAAACTGATTCAGAAGTAAATAATTTATGTAATGCCCTATGAATAGTAAATTGGAAGGTCTAGATTCAAACTCAGACATTTTGACTCCATTCTTTCCCAGTGTTGTAAGCTTCCTATCTTCCGTACTAAGGACAGCATTCTCAAGTGAGAACATGGAATGTTCTGTTTCTTCTGTATCTAGAAGAGGCACACAAAGCACAAGGAGAAAATATAGTTTCTGTCAGTTCCTGGACTATAACTTTAAGTTCTCTGGGCTTGTCCCATCTTGAGGTCATGGAAAATAGAAAAGAAAGGCCATCCCTGCAGCTTTGAATTCAGGAAATTCCTCCCTCTTTTATCTTCTTTTCTCCTGCTCTTTGCCAGAATATATATGGACTCTCCATTCTGATCCATACTTTCCCTATTGCTCCCAATTTAGGCTCAATAATACAGTTCCACAGTGCTCCTTCTTTACTGATTTAGAAACCCCATCACCAAGTGCTACTGCCACAGACCCTAGACTGAGGGCCCTATTAAATCCAGGGCCCTATAAATCACCCCCTCCCCCACCCCAAACCAGCCAGAAAATACTTCCAGAAAGGGACACCAGCCACTCAGAGTGATTTAGTTTTGAGAATATTCATTCATATTTTTTTTTACTCTCTCCAAATTTTATTTCTCACTTTTAAAATGAATGATAATAATTCTTAAACACTAAGCCAATCATAAAATTTGCATACACTTGATCGTTATTATACCAATTATAATCTCCAGACCAGGAACTTGGAATGTGGATTCTTAAGCCCCACCTCAAAAATATGGAATCAGAGACTTCATTTAGCAAGATCCATAAGTGATTTCTCACACATTTACATTTGGGAAGCATTACAGTTGATGACAACCACTCTGTACTGAAATTCTAAAATATTTTCTACTCTTTATTCCTACAAAGTACATAATTGCTGCAGTTCATTCCAACATATTCCATATGTTCCTCTGTGTAACTAGAGGAAAGATCCAGCAACACAAAGCAAAGGCAATATCATTATTCTAGATACTGACTTCGGTCTATCTTGAAATGTTTATTGATTCAAGGTTGTTATTCGGAGTGTTGTCTGTTACTTTAGAGTTATCGTTTTACTTTTCCTTGCAGAGAATGCCTTTATATATCAAGGCAGGGCATTTATATATAATAATATTACATAATAATATTATATTACAATAATAATATTGCATTAATCTAACCCTAGAGGCTACCACAACATTTGGTACACAGTAGGTAACTAATAGTATGCTGAATAAATAAATGAGACCATTTTGTATTGCACATATTTGTTTTTCTAAATTAACTCCATTGTGAGATTGTAGAACCCTTGGAAGTAGGTGGCATGTCTTACTCATCTTTGCATTTTCTTCCAACATCCAGCAGAGTACCTTACATGTAGTATTTGGTTCATAAATGTTTATTAAGTTGAACTAAATTGGTCATTGGGCATGAAAAACAATAGGTCATTTACCAAATTGGAGGATTTAATCTGAGAGTGAAGTTCAACCTGCTGTCAAGGAAGCAGGATGGAGAAGGCATTAATAAGAAAAAAGTAATTATTGCCATTACAATATAATAGGATAAAATCTTACCTAAGGGAAAAGAAAAAAAGGACGTTAATTTTCTGGTGACTTAGTGAACATTAATTTTTTAGTGACTTACTGAGTTTGGGATTACTTCTTGACTCAGATGTTTTTTGATGCTTATGCAAATGGGAGAAATAACTACTGTAAAAAACATTATGATGTCATGGAAATGCCACAGGCACTTTCCTTGTGTGTAAAACAGGAACAACGGCAAAACATCTGTTTTACAGATTGTTGTGAGGGTCAAACAAAACTCTGTAGGTAACGGGCTCAACACAATTCTTGACACTTACTATATACTGAATAAATGATAGTTTCCTTCTTCATTGTAGTAAATTAAATGCATTTATTATACCCTCTTCCTTCATTTATTCATTCCACATTTAGTGGATATCTACTTTGGAATCCAGAGAGGTTTCATGGTATAATGGCACTTGTTTCAAGCCTTGAAAGATAAAAATGCTAATAAACAGAGAAAAAAAAAAGAGAATTCAGATTGAAAAACAGATGTGTTTAGAATACAAGGTAAGTTGAGGAATAGTAATAGAATTTGAAACTGAAAAACCACAAGAAAATGGATGTTTTTAAATGCCAAGATAAATATTTGGATTTTCATTATGTAGGCTTTTGGAAGCCACTCAAGACTTTTGGCATCACTCATGGCTAACTTCTTATCCTCTTCTCATCTCATTCTACAAAGTCTTCTCTAGATGACCTCTATTCCTATGGCACTAGACAACTTAGATTACCCAACTCTACGTCTCCAGCCCAGCTTCTCTGAGTTCACACCCATACATGCAACTGCCTAAGAACATCTCCATATGGAAAGCTCACAGATACCTTTCAGCTAACCATGTAAAGTTGAACTCATTATTTGTCCCAATTGTTCCCTATGTCAGATTAATTCCATCGTCATCTACTCAGTTCTTCCAGATCAATAATTGTGATCCATCATTACTTTTCTTTCTCCCTTATCTTCTATATCCAATCATAACATTCTCTATAATCAAACTCCTAAACATCTCTTGAATTTTTCTATTTCTCTCATTTTAACTGAACGCATACTTGCCCAAGCCAATGTTGTATCTCACTAAAATGGGTATAATAGTCTCCTAACTGGTCTTCTGCTTCAGCTTTTGCCCCTCTCCAATTCATTCTCAACACAGAAACAAAGATTTTTTTTATAATGTCAACCTGAGCACATTGTTCCCTTGCTTGAAACCCTTCACTGGCTTCCCCATTACACATGAAGCAAAATTCCAACTCCTAAAATGGTTTGCAAAGCCCTACACAATTTGGACCATATTCATCTTCATTTCTTCTACTTTCCCCCATGATTGCCACACTTCAGTTAGGCTCTTCTATGTCAGGGTCCTTACACATGCAGTCTCCTGTTCTTAAAAAGCTCACCTTTTCTTTCTCCAATTGATGTGACTAACAACACCCCTTGTGCATCAAGTGTATAGTGCATTGTGCAATGTCTGCCCTCCTGGGAAGAATGCACAAAACCAATCTTAACTCTCTGTGCCATAGTGCCTAGGCAATGCCTGGCAAATGGTAGCTGCTCGATAAAGGCACAAATAAAAGGAGTGATATAACCAGAAGTGTGTAGAATCCATTTGATGTCAGATGATAGGTTGTCTTTGACAAGTCAGAAACCAAATTCAGCAAGCTATTGACAAATTATATGAGAGCCAGGCCTGAGTTAGATAAATAAGGAAAAAAAAAAGATATATTAAAAACTACTGATGTCCACAACAATATTCTAGAACTGAAATAAAAACTCACCACATGATGTCTACACAAAGAAATGAAATGAGACTAAAAGTATCACCGTATATCTGGACTGCTTCGAAGAAATCTATTACTCTAACAGCTCTTCTTGATTCTATAGCCTTCGCCATTCTCTCTCAGAAAGTGGCCTCAAAATGCAGCCTACGTTTTAGGACTTTACAAACCTATTCAATCTAAAATAACTGCTCATAAGTCTATTTCCACTGCCTTAGAAAACAGCTTAGACAGATTTCCAAAGGCATTTTAAGCTACCTCAAGAGAGAAACTGTTTACATATCCTTCTAGAACCACTACATTATTTCCTGTATTATATTTGATGTGAATAAAGCTAGAGGGAAGTATCTAGTAATGTAAAATAAACCCAACAATATTGTTCAATGTAACTACTGGTTAATATCTAATTTTGAAAGTGTATTTTTGGTTGGGCACTGTGGATCACACCTGTAATCCCAGAACTTTGGGAGGCGAAGGTGGGAGGATTGCTTGAGCCCAGGAGGTCGAGGCTAACGTGACCATGATCATGTCACTGCACTCCAGCCTGGGTGACAGACAGATCAAGACCCTTTAAAAAACGAAGGAGGGAGGGAGGGAGGGAGGGAAGGAAGGAGGGAAGGAGGGAAGGAGGGAAGGAAGGAAGGAAGGAAGGAAGGAAGGAAGGAAGGAAGGAAGGAAGGAAGGAAGGGAAGGAAGGAAGGGAAGGGAAGGAAGGGAAGGGAAGGAAGGGAAGGAGGAAGGAAGGAAGGAAGGAAGGGAAGGGAAGGGAAGGGAAGGAAGGAAGGAAGGAAGGAAGGGAAGGAAGGAAGGAAGGAAGGCAGGCAGGAAGGGAAGGCAGGAAGGCAGGCAGGCAGGCAAGGAAGGGAAGGAAGGGAAGGAAGGGAAGGAAGGAAGGAAGGAAAAGAAAGAGAGAAAAAAAGAAAGTTTATTTTTTGCAGGAATATTTTTTGCTTGGCATCTCTATAACTATGGGCATTGATCCCTCAGTGAAAATATCATTAGGATGTTTAACGGAAATGGCGTATCATTGAATAAGCTTTCAGTCAAACCCCAGCAAACTAAGCATCTGCCAATAAGCTATTTTAAAGTCAATTTTAGAACTTTGATTTCTATGGTTAAATATATTTCCAAGAAGCCAACTAACCTAAATATCAGAGTAAATAATAGGTCTTTATTCCTATCCACTACTCTGGACCCATCAACGCCACTAAAGGAATGATTTTTTTTTCTTAATCCAGGAAAAAGATAAACAATAACTTTTTAGTTTCTGTAAGTTTGAAGGAAGCAGTGGTGTTGAACAAAGATTTATGCAATGACCTTGAACAAGTACCTTCCCTGCCTTAGTTGTCCCATATTTCAAAAGAGAAAGGACAACCAGATGATTATTAAGTCTTCTGCTCTTGGAAAAACGTCTTATAGTCTAAAGAGAGGGTCAGACAAAGTGTCATATGATGTGATGTGTGCAACAATAATATTCAGGGGTAACTAGGAACTGCCTCTCCCTGGAGCTACTGAGAAAGAAAGTCTTCAAAGGAAAAAAGAAAGGCTCTTGAGCCGAAGCCTTCAATGATAAACAAGAGTTGAATCAATGACAAAAGGAGAGAAAGGCATGCCAGGCAAAAGAGGCAGTTTGGACAAAGTCCTCAAGGTCTGAAAAAGCATGTGCTTACAGGAAGCAGCAAGTGTTTTTTGATAGCTAGTGAACAGTATGCCAGAGACAGAACTGCAGGAGGTGAGCTTGGAGATGCAGGCTGGAACCAGAAGAGTTGATGTACATTGGGTAGACAACGGGGGAGGGGAAGGTGGGTGTTAAGAGATTTTAAGGAAGGATAAAGTATGAAAATTTTTTTATCATACAAAAATTACTCTGGAGTAACAACAGAGGATGTAAAGAAAGTAGGAGATATCAGATACAGGAAAACCAACTAAGGCTATTATCATTGTGAAGTTGTAAAATAATGAGTGACAGTGAGGATGTAAAGGAATTTTTTTTTTTTTTTTTTTTTTTTTTTTTTTTTTTTTGAGACAGAGTCTCACTCTGTCTCCCAGGCTGGAGTGCAGTGTTGCGATCTTGGCTCACTGTAGCCTTAGCCTCCCAGGTTCAAGCAATTCTCCTGCTTCAGCCTCCTGAGTAGCTGGGACTGCAGGCATGCACCATCACGCCTGGCTAATTTTTGTATTTTTAGTAGAGACAGGGTTTCACCATGTTGGCCAGGATAGTCTCGATCTCCTGACCTCGTGATTGGCCCACCTCGGCCTCCCAGAGTGCTGGGATTGTAGGCGTGAGCCACTGTGCCCGGCCACGAATTTTTAACATACATCAAAGAGATCCTATATTGTGAGGGCTTGATAGCTTGATAAATGATTGGATGCAGGAGTAAGAGATAGGGTAAGCTGATGCACCCACTCCCAGCTATAAGCCCCTCAAGGACAATGATCATACCTCAGACATAGTAGAAACTCAGGAAAACATTTATTGAAATGAAAATCACTCAGGTAGATCAGAATGCAGGTAATAGCTATTTATTACAACTCCAAAGATTGCAACATCTTCTAGACCTTGGACATGCAACTAGATTAAGAACTACCAAAAAAATACAAAAATGGTGATATTTGTTCTGTCTTCCATTTCTCAGGTGTCAGCCAGCATCAGAATGTCCATGACTCCTCTCATTTAATTATACACAGAGAATATTTCTCCAAATTGCCTTTTTAGGTGAAACTAATGACTGAAATAAATTTCTCCCACTTAGATGCGTTACTCTGGAGAACTGAACTGAGAGGTAAGGAAAAGCTATAGAAATTAAAATTGGGCCAGGCGCGGTGGCTCACGCCTGTAATCCCAGCACTTTGGGAGGCTGAGGCAGGCAGATCATGAGGTCAGGAGATCGAGACCATCCTGGCTAACACAGTGAAACCCCGTCTCTACTAAAAATACAAAAAATATTAGCCGGGCATGGTTGTGGGCGCCTGTGGTCCCAGCTGCTCGGGAGGCTGAGGCAGGAGAATGGCGTGAACCCAGGAGGGGGAGCTTGCAGTGAGTGGAGATCGCGCCACTGCACTCCAGTCTGGGCAACAGAGCGAGACTCCGTCTCAGAAAAAAAAAAAAAGAAATTAAAATTGGACATTTTTGTTTGTTTATTAACTGGTTGGTTGGTGTTTGGTTTGGCTTAAATTGGTTTGACTTGGCTTGGTTTTTGGAGGCAACAAAAACCATAAGGGAAGATTTTAACTTTATAAGAATGTAGTTCACCCTTCCAAATACTGATCAGCCCAGACAGTTTTGGTTTGGTTGATTTCTTTGCAGGTTGTGCTCTTTTGATTCCACTTTGCCTGGTCTGGCCTGGCTTAACTTTGCTTTACTTTGTGAGCATTTACCTTTGTTATCCAGCAGTTTTATCAAGCCAGGCATTAGAATACTGAGTCCAGTCATTATAGGAAAACAAACTAAGACCAAATTTAGCCATTCTGTTAACAACTGATGGGTAAGATGTGAGAGGAAAGATGACTACTCCCAGACATTCAAGGCATCATTTTAAGAAAATACCAAAGATCAAAAAATTACTAAAATAATTTGGAAGTAAATCTGTTCCCCTACACCCGCATATCAGTTCATGTCACTCTTGGCATTCTTCCATTTCACCAGAAAATTTGGGAATGTAAACAAGCTCAGGATAGTCTAAACAGGAAGGGCCTTATTATAGCCTCCAACCCCGGACCCCAGAATAGAGATAAGGGAAGAAACAAGGTTGAAAGTGATCATTTTCATCACACTTTATCCCTTGGCAGAATTACGCAGATTTATTCTCCTTGCTACCATTCAGCACTAGTGGATATTTTCCCTTTAGGTTGTCATCTGTTCCTAGAGAAATGTAGCTCACAGAACATCAAGGCTTCCACATATCAACCGTATAGGTAGAACTCTTTAGAACTCACTGCCAGTTTTATCATTTAGATCTCCAGGAATACAGTAGAATGTATCAAACAATAAAAGATGAGAGACTGAAAAAAACGTGTCTGTACAACCTAGCAGGAAGCATATGCTTCAAGAGGAAGATCATAAATGTGGCGAATTACATCCTATGTGTCTACATACTGAATCCAAACAGATTCTTTCTATACAACAGAAATATGCTTTATCTTTTCCCAGGAAGATGCAGCGTTGTGAAGGTGTGAATATACATTTTTTAAATTTCATCTTGCAAATGTATATTTAAGCCCATGAAAAAAAATGTCAATTTATTGAGTTCTAACCCTAGGTCTCCATTGTTTCACTGTTGTAAAGCCTACCAGGAATCTCTGCCATGCAAAATAACAGCAGTAATTCAAAAATTTGCTTTTATTAGGTGCCTGGGCAAGCCCTCTAAGGCTGCATACTGTTTAGAAGAGTAACAGTAACAATAATAATAGCAAATACTTATTAATGTGTACTCTATGTCAGGCACTACACTAAGTTCTATGAACACATTAGCTTATTTAATTCTTACAATAACCCTATTTAATAAATTATTGTACCCATTTCACGCTAAAGAACTAAATCAAAGACACACTGAGTGACTTGTCCAACTCATATAACTAGTAACAGCAATCTGGCTCCAGAGTTTGTACCTTTAACCATTACACAATACTATCTCAAAGTAGAAGGTAGTACATACAAGTGTCTAGGACTTGGATTAATAATGGTATCTTTGGAGTTTAAATACTTTAATTCTAAAACAACTCAATAATGCATAAAATATGCTTTGAGAATGTAGAATAGATGTTACATTCATAAAAGTAATATTTTATAAGTATTACTTGTAAAGTGCTTAACAAAGTGCCTGATACAATTGAAAAATTCAATAAATGGTAGATAATAACCTCTATTTTACAGATGAAGAAATGTAACAAAGAAGGGTCAAATAATTTACCCAAAATCGCTAGTTACCAAGTGGCAGAAGCTAGATTGAATGCAAAGTCTATACTGAAGTTTCAATAAGAAATAAACAAGTTTAAAATGTGTAATATTTAGCTTACAAAATTTTTCACTCAATATAAATCTATTAAACAAATGAAGTGAAATATATATCAAATATTTGTAATTTACCATGAATCAAAACTCTGAGTTCATCTGAAAATGGGGTGAAAGTGTGACATATTATATAAAATGTTCATTGAATGAATACATTACCAATCAATTTTTGCACTAAAAATCAAAGTTGGCGATGCACACTTATTTCTTTACCTCGCCCCACCCCCCACCCAACACACACATAAATATCATGGACTAACATGAACAAATAAATGATCAAGAAATTCCTAATGATTTGTGTTATCAGCATCCGCAGAAACTGGAGAAGCAGATGATGCATCTACACATCAATAAGATTAATGAGTGCTATCAGATTGCTCTTGCATCCCCTTTGTCAAATTTCTTTCAGCTTGTACATGTTGAGTATCTTCTGCTCTGTATAAATGACCTTCGTTTCATAAAATCCATGAGATTTTTACAACCTGAAATAAATTCTGATTCCTGTGTGAATCCTATGCCCCCTTGATGTCTATAGATTGGATCACCACAATACTGGCAGTAGGTGTCAGTAGCACCAGGGCTCAAACCATCTTGAGGTTTCCAGATGCCACACATGTAGCAAATCACTGTTCAGTTATTACAATGAGATGATGTTTTAAATGAATAGTTGTTTAAAAGTTTCCTTGAGGACTAATTCCCTTATTTAAATACTTTAGTATTTAGAGTTCCAAATCAATGATCTTCTACCAAATTAGTTACATTTTAAATAATTAATAGAAACTCAGATAGTGTCCCAAGTAGACTTCCAGCATGTTCACAGAAGACAGTCACCATTTTCAAACTATCATGTTGCAGAAAGAGAACTGTATTTAAAACAAAAAGGTCCTGGACTTGAGTTCAAGGGTCATGAACAGTTTATTTAAGCTCTCTCAGTCTCAGTTTTTTATCTGTCAAAATAATCATTTACAGGGTTAGTGAAATAATTATACGAGATAATGTGATCTATAAGCTATAATGTTCTTTCTAGATATTTATTATTGTTATTGACAAGATATGTTGATCCAGGAAGTCTTCCTTGAGTCTTCGAGACTGGATTAGGTCTTCCTACATGTTCCTGTATCACCCTGTGCTTGTTTTTTATAGAAGATCCATTGTAACCCAACCTGCATCCCCTTTGCAGCTTCAGTTTCCATACACAGCCCCTGCAACTCTGTCTAGAGCTCTCTTTGTCCACAGGAAATGCTGATTAGCTCAAACACAGGAAAGGTTGAGAATTGCCAGGTGGTTATCCCAGGAGTAGCCCTCACCCAATGACTGACTAAAGGTAGTAAATACATATATTAGCTCCCTCCCTACTGAAACAACTCTGAGTGTATTCTTCAGTTTCCAGGAGGAAATCAGGATTCAACTCCAGTTGATTTGAATGGAGATCTGCCCTTAATGTGGGTGAGCACTATACAACTGGCTGGGGCCCCAAGATTGAACAAAAAGGCAGAGGAAAGGTCAATTTTCTCTCTTTCCAGGAACTTATTCGGCTGGAAGAAGTTCCAGCAGAACAACTTCTCCTGCCCTTGAATATCAGAACTTCAGGCTCCCCAGCCTTTGGACTCTGGAAGTTATACCAGCATTCCCCCATCCTAGTCCTCAGACCTTCAATGTTGGACTGAGTTACACCTTCTACTTCCTGGTTCTTAGGCTTCCAGACTTGGGCTGAGCCACACTACCAGCATCATACCAGGGTCGCCAGCTTGCAGACAACTTGTCATGGGACTTCTCAGCCTCCATAATCACATGAGCCAATTTCCCTAATAAATCCCTTCTAATTCATTCCTATTGGTTCTGTCTCTCTGGAAAACCCTGACTAGTGTTTGTCAGTATGTTTCTAAGAATTTATCTATTTCATCTACGTAAGCAGTTTTTTGGTGTATAATTGTTCTTAGTGGTCTCTTATGGTCGTTTTTATTTCTGTGACATTAGTTGTAATATCTTTCATTTCTGACTATTTGTTTTGAGCCTTCTCTCTTTTTACCTTAGTCTGGCTAATAGTTTGTTAATTTTATTTATGTTTTCAAAGAACCAACCCTCAGTCCAATCTTTTTTTTTCCTATTGTTTTTCTATTTTTCTATTTCTATTTTATTTCTGTTCTAACCTTTCCTCTTTCCTTCTTTTCAATAACTTTGGACTTAGGTTGTTTATTTGAGATCTTTCTCTCCTTCTCTTTTTTTTAATATAGGCATTTATTGCCCTGAACGTCCCTCTTAGTACTACTTTTCCTGCATCCCATAAATAATTATATTTTGCGTTTTCTTTTTCATTTGTCTCAGGTACTTTCTAATTTCCCTTTTGTTTTCTTTCCTGATACATTGGTTTTTCTCAAGAATGTGTTGTTTAATTTCTGCATCTTTGTATGCTTTCCAGTCTTCCTTCAGTTATTGATTTCTATTTTTATTGCACTGTGGTCAGAATACATGCTTTGTATGAAGAAAATCTTTTCTTTAGAGGGAGTTAGACATAGATATTCAGTGTGATATCACAAATTCTGTAAGCATTGCTTCATAGTAAAAATGGAATCACCAGAAATACTTTCACATAGCAGTATTTCCCAAAGTGTGGCTTGTATTTAGGTGATTCAGTGACAAAATTAGCTTTTAATAATTTTGCATCCATTTTAGTATAAATTAGAAAAATGAAACTTTCTATTTGTGGTAGTGATTTTAATTTTCTTGTTAGACTATCTTGAGTTTTAAAAGTGACTCATTAAAAACACTAAGTACATTTGAGTACAGATAGTACAGAAATCATGATGGTAGAAACCGTGGCCTAGATTCTATTCATATTGCATTTTCAGCTGCACCTACCAGAGTCATCACTGATACTGCAAAGTAAAGGAAATCATCATGACAGCTGGACCAAAGCTATATCTTAGTGTCTATTCAATGCTAATTTAATGCAACTTTAAAACTGATTGTACCCTAGCTGTTTAGAAGAACTCATTAGCTAAGAAAATGCTGGTTGTGTTTGGGGAGGTGGACTGGTGGTTGATCTTAGTTTATATTTATTACATGAATAGTTAAGTTTGTGTTCCTTTGATTAATTCATGATGGTAAACAACAGGAATGTGAGAGTAGGTAGTTCTACAGTTTGTATGGGGACTGTGCGTGACTCCAACCCAGTAAGGATATGAGAGAACAAGCAAACCAAAAGAAAATAGTGGCAGGTGAGGAAACCATTAGGGGGTCCATTGTCAGAGAAGGAAAAGCAAAAGAAAACCCAGATACAACTCCGGGGGAGTCCTCTGGCAGGGGAAGTTACTGTATACAACTAAAGGTTTATTCACTAAATTATACTTCAGACGTTTAGTAATTATTTCCTGAGCTACTCAATAAAAAACTCAATGTGAAATTGGTTGTCAGTGCATTTGGCATGAATTTTTATTACACTTTGGAAAATGTCAAGTCATATTACAAGCACTGGTTATCATAAATGTAGCCCAGATTTTGACTACTTCAAAATCTAAAAGGAAAAAGATGGGTCACAAAGTCAGAAAAATTCCTGATTCTCTCTCAATATGCAAGCGGAAGAGGGAAAAAAGAAAAAGTCAGACTCAGGATGAATATATACGTAGTATATTTATGAAATTGAACTTTTATTATGAAAGGTCTCTTGTGCCATTTAAGCTTTGCTATAAAATGGACTGGAGGCCCTCAATGATTCTAATCGATGAGTATATCTTTTGACCCTGAGTCCCTACAGTGGTGATTTGATTCCATCACAGATATGATTTATGTGCAGGTCTATGTAAGGGGCTCACCAAGCAGTTTTATTTTCAGGTTAGAGAAACAACCTTTTCCTTGTCCCTCAGAATCCCAGGAGCTTCTCCCTCCAACCCAGTTCCCTTTTTCTCTCCAGTTTCTCTCTCTAGTTCTTTCCCTCTATTATCCCGTGTTCCGCATTTTTCATCTCCGTTCCATATCCTTCTCTCTTATCTTAGTTTGGGTTTCCACAGAAGCAGGCGTCAAAGATTCAAGTACAAATAGTTTATTTGGAAAGTGTAGGAAATGCCTGTATAGGAGCATGAAAGGAGGTCAGGGAAGAAAAGGCAGTCAGTAAACAGTATTTATTTTATCAAGTTAACATGGTGAGTGACTGGAGTTTAAGCCCACAAGAAAATTCTGGAAAATCATGTGAAATCATAAAATCACATGCCCCAGATTTATCCCAGCTGAGGGTGAACTGGAGTATTTTATACAACCTCTCACCACCCACTGGCTGAGGGTTGCTCCTAGTGGAATTAATTCCCTGCTATTTGAGTTCTTCTATGCACTCAGGTAGAGAGGTCTGCCTGGCTTGAAGAAGGAGGCAAAGAGATGCAGAAACTGGCAGCTGGAAGTGACAGAAGCAAACTGAAGTGAAAAAGCTTAGGATGGAGTACCTCTCCTCTTTCCCCAGATTCCAGATCTCCAAGATTCCCCATCACAGTAATGATCTCTCCCAGTGGTAATAAGGTGTTCACAGGTGTTAAATCAGGAGAGGCCTCACATTTTAAGATGCAGTCATTAGAGGACTTCAGGATATGGTTGCTGATAATAGATATGTATATCCCAGATCTGAATATGCATGGTTAAAATGTTCGGTAAGCCTCAGAAAATTAGGAAGCCAGTTAAAGCCACAGTTCCCCTTTGACAGCAGTGATGGATGAGCTGCCAGACGACTGTGAGAGTGCCAAAGAGAGATCATAGTATCAAGCATCAAAAGTCATTAGCAAGCATCAATGTGCATTATCTCCTTTCATTTTAGGGCTAGATGTATCAAAATATGCTATGTTGACAAAAGTGTGTTTTTAATATATATCATCTGTCTACCTTTCTATAATACTTGGCAGAGAAGGCTACTTTTCATAGTGAGTGAAATTATAGGTTGGGAATTAGACCAATAAATGTAAATGCCAATTTTCCTTCTTACTAAAGCAAGTCATTCAGTCTATCTCTTTTCCTATCTGTAAAATGAGGTTTATATTCCTTCAGTATATGTTGAAATAATTAAACTATATATATGTGTATATATGTATATACATGTATATATATGTCTATAGTTTACAATTAATATATATATATAATGTTTGCATGTGTACACAGTGTTTAGTAGAATACCTGATAGTTCTAAGTGTACTGAAAACATGTGGTGGTTTTGGCACAGTTTCAACTCAGTGGAACTAGAAGTATGCCTCCCAGAATTCCCTCCTGTGTATGGTTCTAAGCTAGGACTGGCCACAGGAGAAATTCTCTGAGATTTGGAAGGTGGGAGTGAAGCAGCAGCCATTGCCCTTTGAAGGTAAGTGCAGAGCAGCAGGCGCTGTGGCAGCCCACACACATCATCACTGACCTCTGCCCCATTTGGCTGGTGTGGAGAAGTGCATAGATCTGCAGCTCCTCCGGCTCCCACTGTATCTCCTCCTTTAGCTTCCCCAGGACCTGGGCCAGATGCATGTGCAGCTCCACAGTGAAGGGTGTCAGCTTCTCCTACAGTCACCCACATTGTCAAAATTGGAGGCGGTGAGAAACAGTCATGGGTTCTAGTTCATCTTTATGAGTTCCCATTTGTCCTTGCTGTCATTCACGTCCAGCCTTTCTTCCTGATAATAGGTCTAGCTGAACCATAGCAACATACAGATAAAGATCAGATGCGAAACAACAGCCTGCATAACCTGTCCCACCAGCTCCCACAATTACTTAAGGTCTAACCCCAAAATACATTTCTTATTCTATGTCAAGACCTGACTGATACAACATGGTAGTTATGTGACAAGATGTGAAAATGAAATTATTTCAGATTAAGTTGTACCTAAGTGGTGCCATACATAAATCTTAAGAGAATAAATAATAATGTGAGGTATCCTGAGATAAATGATAGCAAAAATGATTATGTCATTCTTCTTTTTATAATCTTTCAGACCTTTCCCACTGCACCCGAGATAAAGTTTAAACTTGTTTACATAGCACACAAGAACCTCCATGGTCAAAGTCCACTCTCCAGCCAAACTGGAGCCTCCTTCAATTACTGAACTCTTTTTCTCTCTTCCCCTCCCTCCCTCTCTTTCTCCCTCCCTCACTTCCTCCTTTCAAACCTTCTCGTAAGCTCTCTCGTCTATAATACCCCACTCTCCTACTCACCCCAAACACATACACACTCCTTTCACCTGACTAGCTGTGCTTATTCCTCATATCTCAGCTTATACCTTACTTCTTTTAGAATATCTAACCATACTCTAAGAATCCGGTTTGGAAGTTGTTCCCTAAGCATTACCTACTTTCTAACCTCCTAGCTTTCCAATCTCCCCTCTTCATTCACATTTGTCTCTCTAATTCCCAGTAATCTTTCAGAATTTATCTGCTACTCCTTTCTCCCCTCTAAACTACATTAAATTCCCCTGCTCTGAGACACTCACTCTTATTGTAGTCCTTATCACACAACATTGGAATTAGATTTTTACTCATCATCTCTACTAGACACTTAATTTTCTGGCCACCATTTGTGGTGGATGCTGTGATATGCTCCCCAGATCTCCCTTTAAGAATAAAGGACTTATCCTGGGACTTGGCAGAATTTGAGGGAAAAAAAGAATAAGGAACTTAGTACTGTAGTTTCTGGGAGAGCTGCTGGAGGAGAGCCCTCTGCTACCAGCGGCTTTGGGGACTGCAAAAAGCTGAAAACTGAAAAAAGTCACTTTGTCCAAGGTTGTATTCCCTCCTAGGAGGGGCCAATATTGATGCAGATGTATAAAGGGCCAGCCCTTCTTGCCCCAGTGCAGAACAGCTCTGAAAGGTCATTCTTCATTCTTCTAAACTCCTCATATGGTTGCCTGAGGCTTCTATTGAAACTGCATCACAGTTTAACCTCTCCATCTACCCTGTCCAGCTTCTTTACCTTCCCTTCCACAGGTGCTAATCCCATGAGCACCCTCCAATATACCTCTTACACGCTAATATCTGTCTCAGAGTTTGCTTCCCAGGGAACCTTGTCCCCACCACCCTCAGCACAGGGCCTGGAATAGATAGGGAACTATTCAGTAAATATTGGTTGACTTAAAAGGGGAAGTCTTCAATGGTCCAAGGAAGGAACACAGCTGGGGGACTACTAGTCAGCTATCTTAAATACTTCAAGTGATCTCTAGAAGGCTTATACACTTACTTACCACTTACAAACCTTCTGGATGTTGCTACAACCTCAGCCACTGGCTCCTTTGAGATAATTTAATTATGCAGGGAATTCAGCCACTGGCTGAAGGAAACAAACTCTGGCCTAGGTAATTCATGTTACTAGAAAATTACTAGCAAATTAATTCTCTAAATTATTAGTGTGTGTACACAGTGTTTGGTAGAATACCTAATAGTACTAAGTGTACTGAAAACACGTGTGGTGGTTTTGGTACAGTTTCATCTCCATGGAGCTAGATTTAGAATTCCCTTCGGTATATGGTTCTAGGTTAGCAATGGCCACAAGAGAAATTCTCACAAGATTTGGAAGGTGGATGGATTCTCTGTGAGAATCCATTCCTAAATTACAACAAAAGAATAGGACATTCAAGGAAGAAAAAGATAAGAATGTATTCTTTACATTATAGAAGAAATAAAAAGTTCAATCTGTCTGAAGTTCACAGTGGAAAGAGATGGAGAATGAGGTAAGAGTCATATGGGCTATAGAGGGAGCAGTTAGTTGCAAAAAAAAATTGTATCAAAATACTTTAAATTTTTACTGAAGCTAACAATGGTATTTATTTACTAGTTACAATAGATACTTTTAAATTTTTATTCCATTTTCCAATAAAATCATTAAATTTATGTTTTTTAATTACTCCCTCTAAATCTAATCTACTCCCAAAGATTGAGTTATCTTCACAGCACTTCAGGCTAGCATACTTTCTTACTTGTCATTTAACAGAAAAAATTAGTTATGTTAATAAGGGGAAGGTAGGAAATACGATAGATGAGTGAAGACAAAATTCTGTTGCGCTAAGAGAAACCAATATAAAATAGTCTGATTCTAAATACTGTGAATCCTGTTGAAAGATAAGTGCTTGCCAGGTAACTTGACATTCTTCTAAGAATGTACAAATGCTTACTTTGAAAATTTTAGCCATGTGGTTGCATCTAGTTAGATAAAAAGCGTTCATGTTATCTCCATTGTAGCAGTTACCACAATCTGGAATTATTTTATTACTATGGGATAGGGAGTGAGATTGGGGAGATGTTGATAAAGAACACAAAATTTCACTTAGAAATAAGTTCAAGAGAGCTGTAGTCCAAGATGATGGCCAAAGTGTATTATATTCTTTAAAATTGCTAAGAAAGTAGATTTTAAGTATTCTCACTACAAAAAAAGATAAGTATGTGAGGTAATATGTAGGTTAATTAGATCAATTTAGCCAGTCCAGAATGTATACATATTTTAAAACAACTTTCTGTGCACAATAAATATATACAATTTTTATTCGTCAATTTAAAAATGAAATAAAATTATCTTCTGATTATTTAATTATTTATATTTGTCTCCCTTCCTAGAATGTTAATTCCATGGGGGCAGAAATCACATTTTTATTGTTGTTGTAGCTGATATTGTTACCCCCTTTTATCTCTAGCACCTAGCATAGCACCTCTCTCACAGTTGGCACTAAATCATTAATTGGGGAATAAAAATGAATAAGTGATGAATAATTGTGAAGTGGAAAAAAAGTCATTTTGGAGTACTTGAATTACATTGGTAGCAACCTTAGAGATACTGATAAAACTGAGATAGAGCCATTGAAGCCCTGGTTTAAACCCGTGAGCACTCCTTATCTGGTAGAATGGCGAAAAGTCACATTTGTTTACTTCTCTTATGCTATTTGTGTGCCTGTATCAAAATGCTATCCCATCAACAGGATAGGGTTGAGGAAAGAGAGAATAAACTATAAATTAAACCGTTTTGTGAGTTAGGGTTCTTTGGTGACAACTAACAGAAAAACTTCTTGACTAACTTAAGCAAAGGGAAATTAGATTACCAAAACAAAATTGCAACAAAACCAAACCAACAAAAAGCACTGTTGGGATTTTGACTGGAACACATTGAATATATCGACCAATTTGAGGAAAGCAAACATGTTGACTATACTGAAACCCTAATCTTTGAAAATGTATCTCTTCATTAAGAAGTCCTCTATAATATATTTCAACAAATTTTTATATTTTTCTCCATAAAGGTGTTGCATGTCTTTTGTTAAATTTATTTCTAGATTTTTCTACACAAACATACACTCATACATGCACGTGTGTGTCAATATTTAATATTGTTTTAAAATTACATATTTTACTGGTTATTTGCTGCATACATGAAAATTAAGTTGAACAAGGTATATTGATTTTATGGCATATATTATGCAGGCTTAGGTGTGTAAAAAGCCACCCCAGATTCAATGGCTTGTGTTCCTGTGCCTCTGTTATGACAGGAAGATACATATAATCTTCCACATCCATGAGACATGAGTTCGTTCATCCACTATCTTGTACAGAGTATAAATCTGAGTAACTGGTGGGTGGATATGACTCTCCAGGCAAGTTGTAACACTGGTTCCTAAGCCCTGCTCTAAGTAAACAGAAAAATAGACAATTGCATTTTTGAAACTGGCCACAATAATATCTCCCATTTCTCATGCTCTTCCACATTGTAACCTTACCACGAACCCATTAAAAGGTGGTGCCTATGTTCCTTCCTCTCAAATTTCGGTGACCTATGACTGCTTTGATGAATAACAGATGGCAGCAGTGACACTCTGTGACTTCTGAGGATAGGTCATAAAAGATGACACGGTTTCTGCCTTGTTCAGCAAAACACTCACATTTAAAGCTGAGCCAGCCTATAAAAAGTCCAGCTACCCCAAGGCCTCCATGCTTAGCAGGAAGGCAAGCTCTGCTCCATGGAAAATCTGCACACAGATGCTCAAGTTGAGCTGCATAGCCAAGGTTCCAGCCAGAAGCCAGCACCAACATCCAGACGTGCAAGGGAAGAAGCCATCTTTGGAAGTAGATTGTCCAGCTCCCAGCCATTTGAGTTTTCCCAGCTGAATGTCCAGACATCACGAAGCAAAGAAATCTGTTTCCACCATGCCCTTACTAGATTGCCAACCCAGGGAATTTGAGAGCCTAATGAAATTGTTGTTATTTTATATCACTAAGTTTGTGATAGACTGCTAAACAATAGTAAACAGAACAGAGGTTTAACCAAATCATTTTGAGACCTCCAGTAATTTCTAAATTCTGCTACAAAGTGAATTACATCAGTGCAGGGCTATACAGAACACTACTATCTAAATCCCAGTCCTTTAGTTGGAGGTTGAGAGGACTCACTTGTTCTCAGAATGATGAATAATTCAGAACCAAGGCTTGTCCACTTGGGGCTGTCTTTTTTCAGATCTCTGTTTTTCCAGTCAAGGCCATAACATCTTTCTAGCTACAGTGGAGTACAGGATCAAGGGAGCTTGCAGAAAAGACAGCCGTGCTCACTACATCTTTGAGGAATTGATACAGCCAGACTTTAAACTGAGCCTGGTTCAGTTACTTTAGCTTCACTTTGGGTTTCCTGAAAGTATTCTTTGCTCAGCTGCTTTTGTAATTTTCTTTTTTACCAGGGAAACTTGAGATAGAAACACACACACACACACACACTCACATGGGTGGGGTGGAGAGGGGGAGGGCTATTAAAAACACCCATTGTGTTGAATAATTAATTGCTCCCCAAAATACAATTCAGCTGACAGAAGCTAAACTGAATTCAAACTTCTATTGTCTTCCATTTTTCCATGTTGACTGCTCCTTTTGGGGCCCTAAAGCAGCATTCTTCTCTGACAGCAACAAGGAGAAAAACATCCACAAGCCTCCATGTTACATTTCTCTCTTTCAAAGGAATTGCTTAGAATATTACCCCAGTAAATTCAAAGTGTATTTCTTATTTCCAACATGAGTAATTCACACAACTATAAAATCCCAGCTCACTATAAAGGATGCTCATGTATTAAAAAGACATTATTTGATTGTAAAAGTCTGAAGTTACTGAGTGGGGTGTGGAAGGGAGCCAAAAGAATCTTTCGGGGGGAAATGTCTTTCCTGTCTGCCTACACTTGCTTGTTTTCACTTTGGAAGGAAGATGCAAGTGTCTCGGCTTCACTGTAAGGACTTTACCTTACAGGCAAGAATTCTAGCTATCAGAACCCCAGCACTGGAGCACTTATTCAAAAGGCCTCTGATTGGGAAATATAAGCATCCTCATGAAACATAAGAGCATCAGTTCCTTGCATAGCCTCTGACGACCATAGTTCCCTCTTGCTGGAATAAGAGATCATCCCAGGTTTTTCAGAGATCTACTTATTTCTAAAAATCAAACCCAGGTAACTTTTTTTTTTTCATGGGAATGTTCCAGCAGCTTACAGCTTTGCATTGAAAGCTTTCAAATCTCACAGAAGGATGCTTTGAGGTGGGAGTGAGGCAGGAGAATAGGATCTGAAGGCAGGGAGCCTAAGGCCAATTCATGCTGACTTCCTAGAACTAAATCTAAAGGAAAATCCCAACCTTCCATGCCCAAGTAACAAAAAGACCAGAGGCTACTCCCTTTGCATGCCCCCCCCCACCACCTTTCCTTTGTGGCAGATGAAAAATCAAAAGTACCTCTGATCAGTCCCTTCCCACAACCAATCAGTCTGGTCATGCAGGCCAAGTCTTTATTTGCATGGGAGTTTAACTTTGTAACTTCACTTCGGCCTCTGATTGGTCACTTTCCACAATCAGACATTTGCATAGGGTATAACTTTGTAACTTCACTTCAGCCTATGATCGGACACTTTCCACAACCACTCAGACTGATTGCAGGACACTACTTCATTTACATAGGGTGTACACCAAGTAACCAATGGGAAACCTCTAGAGGGACTTTAAACCTCAGAAAATTCTATAACCAGGCTCTTGAGCTCCTGTGCTTGGACCTGCTCCCACCCTATGGAGTGTACGTTCGTTTTCAATAAATCTCTGCTTTCTTTGCTTCATTCTTTCCTTGCTTTGTTCACGTGTTTTGTCCAAATCTTTGTTCAAGACACCAAGAACCTGGACACCCTCCACTGGTAACAGGAGAATTACTACAAAAGGAACCATAGTACCAAGAAACTCATGTCCTGTAGAGATAATGACTCCATGTGGTAGCTAGTCTCCAAAGATGTCCCCCAGAAATCTCTCCCTCCTCTGTTTTCCCATGCTATTCCTGCATGCAAAGGCAAAACTTATACCATCACTCCTTGAATCTGTGCTGGACTGTCTATTGCTTTGAGCAACAGAACGATGAGAAAGTGGCATTTTGGTACATCTCAGACCTCTTCTTCCCTCAAAGATGTTTGAGCTACCATGGAAAACATCCAGGTTATCCTGCTGGAGAAGAGGATGAGGCACCAAGTGGAGAGAAAGGTGCAAAACATCCAATTCTTATAAGCTTATGTGCATCATTAAATTATTAAACTTGGGCCAGGCATTGTGGATCACAACTATAATTCCAGCACTTTGAGAGGCTGAGGTGGGAGAATTGCTTGAGGTCAGAAGTTCAAGACCAGCCTGGGCAACATAGCAAGACCTCATCTCTACAAAAAAAGTAAAACTTAACCGAGTGTGGAGACACACACCTGTAGTCCCAGCTACTTGGGAGCCCGAGGCAGGAGGATCTCCTGAGTCCAGGAATTGGAGGTTGCAGCGAGCTTGGATCGTGCCACTACACTCCAGCCTGAGGAACAGAGCAAGACCTCATCTCTACTAAGTAAATAAATAAATGAATATTATTGAACTTTCCTGAAACTCAATTTCCGAATTTGTAAAAATGAAGATAAATACCTATTTTGCACTGTTGTAAAAATCAAATAAAATTATTCTCCCTCCCTTTTTTAAGTTTTATTGAGAATCTACCATGTTCCAGGCATTGTGGATACAACAATAAATAAATTATGAATTTTATTTTATAAGAGCGCACAGTCTAGAAGAAGACATGCAAAATCCTTGAGCTTTGTTCTGGAGTAAGCTTTGAAAATGTAACAATAGGGTGGAGCCAAGATGGCCGAATAGGAACAGCTCCAGTCTAAAGCTCCCAGCCTGAGCGACACAGAAGAAGGGTGATTTCTGCATTTCTGTTTGAGGTATCGGTTTCATCTCACTAGGGAGTGCCAAACAGTGGGTGCAGGACAGTCGGTGAAGCGCACTGTGCGCGAGCCGAAGCAGGGCCAGGCATTGCCTCACTCGGGAAGCGCAAGGGGTCAGGGAGTTCCCTTTCCTAGTCAAAGAAAGGGGTAACAGATGGCACCTGGAATATCGGGTCAGTCCCACCCTAATACTGTGCTTTTCCAACAGGCCTGGAAAACGGCACACTAGGAGACTGTGTCCCGCACCTGGCTTGGAGGGTCCTATGCCCACGGAGTCTTGCTGATTGCTAGCACAGCAGTCTGAGATCAAACTGCAAGGCAGCAGCGAGGCTGGGGGAGGGGCGCCCGCCATTGCCCAGGCTTGCTTAGGTAAACAAAGCAGCCAGGAAGCTCGAACTGGGTAGAGCCCACCAGGGCTCAACAAGGCCTGCCTGCCTCTGTAGGCTCCACCTCTGGGGGCAGGGCACAGACAAACAAAAACTCAGCAGGAATCTCCACAGACTTAAATGTCCCTGTCGGGCTGACAGCTTTGAAGAGAGTTGTGGTTCTCCCAGCACACAGCTGGAGATCTGAGAATGGACAGACTGCCTCCCAAAGTGGGTCCCTCACCCCTGAGCAGCCTAACTGGGAGGCACCCCCCAGTAGGGACAGACTGACACCTCACTCGGCCCGGTACTCCTCTGAGACAAAACTTCCAGAGGAACTATCAGACAGCTGAATTTGTGGTCTCATGAAAATCCGCTGTTCTGCAGCCACCGCTGCTGACACCCAGCCAAACAGGGTCTGGAGTGGACCTCTAGTAAACTCCAACAGACCTGCAGCTGAGGATCCTGTCTGGTAGAAGGAAAACTAACAAACAGAAAGGACATCCATACCAAAAACCCATCTGTACATCACCATCATCAAAGACAAAAAGTAGATAAAACCACAAAGATGGGGAAAAAACAGAGCAGAAAAACTGGAAACTCTAAAAAGCAGAGCACCTCTCCTCCTCCAAAGGAACACAGTTCCTCACCAGCAACGGAACAAAGCTGGATGGAGGATGACTTTGACGAGTTGAGAGAAGAAGGCTTCAGACGATCAAACTACTCTGAGCTACGGGAGGAAATTCAAAACAATAGCAAAGAAGTTAAAAACTTTGAAAAAAAATTAGAAGAATGGATAACTAGAATAACCAATGGAGAGAAGGGCTTAAAGGAGCTGATGGAGCTGAAAGCCAAGTTTCGAGAACTACGCAAAGATTGCAGAAGCCTCAGTAGCAGATGCGATCAACTGGAAGAAAGGGTATCGCTGATGGAAGATGAAATGAATGAAATGAAGCAAGAAGGGAAGTTTAGAGAAAAAAGAATAAAAAGAAATGAACAAAGCCTCCAAGAAATTGGGACTATGTGAAAAGACCAAACCCACGTCTGATTGGTGTACCTGAAAATGACGGGGAGAATGGAACCAAGTTGGAAAACACTCTGCAAGATATTATCCAGGAGAACTTGCCCAATCTAGCAAGGCAGGCCAACATTCAGATTCAGGAAATACAGAGAACGCCACAAAGATACTCCTCAAGAAGAGCAACTCCAAGACACATAATTGTCAGATTCACCAAAGTTGAAATGAAGGAAAAAATGTTAAGGGCAGCCAGAGAGAAAGGTCGGGTTACCCACAAAGGGAAGCCCATCAGACTAACAGTGGATCTCTCAGCAGAAACTCTACAAGCCAGAAGAAAGTGGGGGCTGATATTCAACATTCTTAAAGAAAAGAATTTTCAACCCAGAATTTCATATCCAGCCAAACTAAGCTTCATAAGTAAAGGAGAAATAAAATACTTTACAGACAAGCACATGCTGAGAGATTTTGTCACCACCAGGCCTGCCCTAAAAGAGCTCCTGAAGGAAGCACTAAACATGGAAAGGAACAACCGGCACCAGCCACTGCAAAAACATGCCAAATTGTAAAGACCATCGAGGCTAGGAAGAAACTGCATCAACTAACGAGCAAAATAACCAACTAACATCATAATGACAGGATCAGATTCACACATAACAATATTAACGTTAAATGTAAATGGGCTAAATGCTCCAATTAAAAGACACAGACTGGCAAACTGGATAAGGAGTCAGGACCCATCAGTGTGCTGTATTCAGGAAACCCATCACACGTGCAGAGACACACATAGACTCAAAATAAAGGGATGGAGGAAGATCTATCAAGCAACTGGAAAACAAAAAAAGGCAGGGGTTGCAATCCTAGTCTCTGATAAAATAGACTTTAAACCAACAAAGATCAAAAGAGACAAAGAAGGCCATTACATAATGGTAAAGGGATCAATTCAACAAGAAGAGTTAACTATTCTAAATATATATGCACCCAACACAGGAGCACCCAGATTCATAAAGCAAGTCCTGAGTGATCTACAAAGGGACTTAAACTCCCACACAATAATAATGGGAGATTTTAACACCCCACTGTCAACATTAGACAGATCAACGAGACAGAAAGTTAACAAGGATATCCAGGAATTGAACTCAGCTCTGCACAAAGTGGACCTAATAGACATCTACAGAAGTCTCCACCCCAAATCAACAGAATATACATTTTTTTCAGCACCACACCACACCTATTCCAAAATTGACCAATAGTTGGAAGTAAAGCTCTCCTCAGCAAATGTAAAAGAACAGAAATTATAACAAACTGTCTCTCAGACCACAGTGCAATCAAACTAGAACTCAGGATTAAGAAACTCACTCAAAACCGCTCAACTACATGGAAACTGAACAACCTGCTCCTGAATGACTATTGGGTACATAATGAAATGAAGGCAGAAATAAAGATGTTCTTTGAAACCGACGAGAACAAAGACACAACATACCAGAATCTCTGGGACACATTCAAAGCAGTGTGTAGAGGGAAATTTATAGCACTAAATGCCCACAAGAGAAAGCAGGAAAGATCCAAAATTGACACCCTAACATCACAATTAAAAGAACTAGAAAAGCAAGAGCAAACACATTCAAAAGCTAGCAGAAGGCTAGAAATAACTAAAATCAGAGCAGAACTGAAGGAAATAGAGACACAAAAAACCCTTCAAAAAGTTAATGAATCCAGGAGCTGGTTTTTTGAAAAGATCAACAAAATTGATAGACCGCTAGCAAGACTAATAAAGAAGAAAAGAGAGAAGAATCAAATAGATGCAATAAAAAATGAAAAAGGGGATATCACCACCGATCCCACAGAAATACAATCTACCATCAGAGAATACTATAAACACCTCTATGCAAATAAACTAGAAAATCTAGAAGAAATGGACAAATTCCTCGACAAATACACCCTCCCAAGACTAAACCAGGAAGAAGTTGAATCTCTGAATAGACCAATAACAGGTTCTGAAATTGTGGCAATAATCAATAGCTTACCAACCAAAAAGAGTCCAGGACCTGATGGATTCACAGCCAAATTCTACCGGAGGAACTGGTACCATTCTTTCTGAAACTATTCCAATTGATAGAAAAAGAAGGAATCCTCCCTAACACATTTTATGAAGCCAGCATCGTCCTGATACCAAAGCCTGGCAGAGACATAACCAAAAAAGAGAATTTCAGACCAATATCCTTGATGAACACTGATGCAACAATCCTCAACAAAATACTGGCAAACCGAATCCAGCAGCACATCAAAAAGCTTATCCACCATAATCAAGTGGGCTTCATCCCTGGGATGCAAGGCTGATTCAACATACGCAAATCGATAAATGTAATCCAGCATATAAACAGAACCAAAGACAAAAACCACGTGATTATCTCAATAGATGCAGAAAAGGCCTTTGACAAAATTCAACAACCCTTCATGCTAAAAACTCTCAATAAATTAGGTATTGATGGGACGTATCTCAAAATAATAAGAGCTATCTATGACAAACCCACAACCAATATCATGCTGAATGGGCAAAAACTGGAAGCATTCCCTCTGAAAACTTGCACAAGACAGGGATGCCCTCTCTCACCACTCCTATTCAACATAGTGCTGGAAGTTCTGGCCAGAGCAATCAGGCAGGAGAAGGAAATAAAGGGTATTCAATTAGGAAAAGAGGAAGTCAAGTTGTCCCTGTTTGCAGATGACATGATTGTATATCTAGAAAACCCCATTGTCTCAGCCCAAAATCTCCTTAAGCTGATTAGCAACTTCAGCAAAGTCTCAGGATACAAAATCAATGTACAAAAATCACAAGCATTCTTGTACACCAATAACAGACAAACAGAGAGCCAAATCATGAGTGAACTCCCATTCACAATTGCTTCAAAGAGAATAAAATACCTAGGAATCCAACTTAAAAGGGATGTGAAGGACCTCTTCAAGGAGAACTACAAACCACTGCTCAATGAAATAAAAGAGGATACAAACAAATGGAAGAACATTCCATGCTTATAGGTTGGAAGAATCAATATCGTGAAAATGGCCATACTGCCCAAGGTAATTTATAGATTCAATGCCATCCCCATCAAGCTACCAATGACTTTCTTCACAGAATTGGAAAAAACTACTTTAAAGTTCATATGGAACCAAAAAAGAGCCCGCATCGCCAAGTCAATCCTAAGCCAAAAGAACAAAGCTGGAGGCATCACGCTACCTGACTTCAAACTATACTACAAGCCTACAGTAACCAAAACAGCATGGTACTGGTACCACAACAGAGACATAGATCAATGGAACAGAACAGAGCCCTCAGAAATGATGCCACATATCTACAACTATCTGATCTTTGACAAACCTGACAAAAACAAGAAATGGGGAAAGGATTCCCTATTTAATAAATGGTGCTGGGAAAACTGGCTAGCCAGATGTAGAAAGCTGAAACTGGATCCCTTCCTCACACCTTATACAAAAATTAATTCAAGATGGATTAAAGACTTAAATGTTAGACCTAAAACCATTAAAATCCTACAAGAAAACCTAGGCAATACCATTCAGGACATAGGTGTGGGCAAGGACTTCATGTCTAAAACACCAAAAGCAATGGCAACAAAAGCCAAAATTGACAAATGGGATCTAATTAAACTAAAGAGCTTCTGCACAGCAAAAGAAACTACCATCAGAGTGAACAGGCAACCTACAGAATGGGAGAAAATTTTTGCAACCTACTCATCTGACAAAGGGCTAATATCCAGAATCTACAATGAACTCAAACAAATTTACAAGAAAAAAACAAACAGCCCCATCAAAAAGTGGGCAAAGGACATGAACAGACACTTCTCAAAAGAAGACATTTATGCAGCCAAAAAACACATGAAGAAATGCTCATCATCACTGGCCATCAGAGAAATGCAAATCAAAACCACAGTGAGATACCATCTCACACCAGTTAGAATGGCCATCATTAAAAAATCAGGGAACAACAGGTGCTGGAGAGGATGTGGAGAAATAGGAACACTTTTACACTGTTTGTGGGACTGTAAACTAGTTCAACCATTGTGGAAGTCAGTGTGGTGATTCCTCAGGGATCTAGAACTAAAAATACCATTTGACCCAGCCATCCCATTACTGGGTATATACCCAAAGGACTATAAATCATGCTGCTATAAAGACACATGCACACATATGTTTATTGCGGCACTATTCACAATAGCAAAGAGTTGGAACCAACCCAAATGTCCAACAACGATAGACTGGATTAAGAAAATGTGGCACATATACACCATGGAATACTAGGCAGCCATAAAAAATGATGAGTTCATGTCGTTTGTAGGGACATGGATGAAACTGGAAAACATCATTCTCAGTAAACTCTCGCAAGGACAAAAAACCAAACACCGCATGTTCTCATTCATAGGTGGGAATTGAACAGTGAGAACTCATGGACACAGGAAGGGGAACATCACACTCCGGGGACTGTTGTGGGGTTGGGGGAGGGGGGAGGGACAGCATTAGGAGATATACCTAATGCTAAATGACGAGTTAATGGGTGCAGGAAATCAACATGGCACATGGATACATATGTAACAAACCTGCACATTGTGCACATGTACCCTAAAACCTAAAGTATAATAATAATAAAAAAAAAGAAAATGTAATAATAATAAAATGATCCTTGAGTTGAGCAGGGCACTAAAAAGCTATAAAACTGAAAAATATGATTCTTGTCCACAAGAAGCTTTTAATATAGTTAAAATTCTAGAGTTAACATATAAATCATGAATACTGACTGCATATCATTGTATTCTAAACTTTACAATTGCTGTTCAAGAAATTTTAAAATTAGAAAATGCAGTGTGGAGCAGTCTTGCAGTGTATGGTGGAGGTGAGAGTGAGCCAAGCATCAGGAAGGCCACTAGGATTTGCAGAGGGAGCGATGTGGGAAGCTCATATTTCTGGCTGGAAAAGAACTTATGTAAACTGATGACTGCAATAGAACTATCCATAGGACTTTCTGCCACAGCGGAAATGTTCTGTATCAGTGCTGTCCAGTGCAGTAGCCCCTGGCCACATGTGGCTATTGCATACTAAATATGTAGCCAGTGCAACTGAGGAATTGAATTTTTAATTCATTTAATTTCAATCATTTTTAATTTAAATATCCACAAACGTCTAGTGGCTACTATGTTTGATGGCACATGCCCGAAAGACTTAGGGAAAACCGGCCATGATATTTTTCCATTGCTTTCAGAGATGTCACCCAAGTTCAGCTGACATATTGTGACTATTTATCTGCCACGACTCTACTCCAACTAAGGTATAAAACAGACTGAAAAATAGTGCTTCTTTGCAACATAATTCCAGGGCAACTTCATGGGCTGCCAGAGTCTATTCACTCATCCTCATTCTGAACCAGTCATTTCTCCTTTCAAAGGACTGTGGTTCCCTGTAAAATCCAGAGAAGAGGGAGGGAAAAAACAACAGCCAGCAGTGAAAAAGACAATGACAGAAAGTGCATTTACCAGAAAGTTTTAGTATTTTTCAGTTTCCTTGGTTACAAGTAATAGAATAAGGTGGGAGGAGGAAACATTTGAAGCACAAATCACTGGAATAAGAAACCAGACAAGGTTTCAAAGCTCAGAGTAACATCTAGGGCACTAGCAAAGCAGAGTGGAGAAATAAGGCAATTATTCTGATGGTCCAAGGCAAAATGAAATCTTTCACCTGGAAATCACCAGATAATTCCAAATGAAAGGATTTTTTTTGGTTGTTGTTTTCTGTTAAGTTGAGCTGATAGTTACTAGAGTTTATTTTCTCAATATACTCTTCAGTATAGCTATACAAAAAAAGTTCAGATGAACTTATTAGGAGCTGGAGTCTGACTATGATGAATCTGATGGAATCCTCATCCCTTGTGGAATTAAACCAAGGGCAAATAGGAAAAAGAGAAAAGAATAGAGTACACACAAATCCAGAAGCCCTGAGGAATATAAGATTAGGGGTTTTTCCCCCCTAAGAGACTTGTGGTGCAGCCTCATAACTAGCTGTCAATACTGGGTTTAAGGCATGAGCTGCAGTGGGGAGAAGGAGGTCGTAATTTCAGGAGCAGCAGCAGCAGCAGCAGCAGCTCCCATCAACATTACTGCTTATGCTTGCATTAGTAGGCATGGGCTGGATGTTCTGTCAGGATTTCTCCTATTTCTCTCACAGTAGGCCTAAGAAAAAGTCTCATTATAGTGTGGAAAACATGCATATGAATGTCCTGATTCAGGGAAATATCCCTAAAGGAAAAGTACATTCATTAAATTAGTGAGGGAGAGAAATAAACCAAACTATAAGAAATAAACTTCAGAATCAGTTTAGATGTATTACTTCGAATTCTAAATGCTTCTCTGCCAAAGACCCAGCAGACCTTAAAAAAAAATCAGAGTAGGTCCTATAGTATATTACGCTAGGGAAAACTCTCAAGTGATGAATTAACGTTGGTGTAAGGCAGCTGAGACCAGCTTTGCTCTCCAGCAGGTTAAAAGGCTGATACAGTGTTGAAGCGCTCTCTGAGTGTGCATTAGACACAAAAGGATCCCCCCACTGTTCAACACATTGTGCTAGAGCAATGGAATTTCCAGAAATAGATTCGCCCTAATCACCTCTCTTATATTTTCTAGGGCTGAACCTGAACTTTCAAGGGGCTTGACTTGGCTTTTATTTTTCATTCTTCTTTTCATAGATGATTTAATTTCCCAATGTTGCTTTCAGATCGATGTTATTTTGGGCACAATTCAAAGAAAGCCATCTATATACATTGAGAAGCAGTGGGTGGCAGAAAAGTTCAGCTTGATTCCTGATTAAGCAAAGAGGCACATCAGGGGGTGTAGGAGAAGGTGGAGGGGAAAAAAAACCACTAAAGGCTCCAAGGTCATTGAAAAGTACAAGTATTTGACTACACAGGATGATGCTGTCTGATGTTCAGAGTCTACTAGGTCTCAAGGGGGGACTTGCAGTTTTTTAAATACCAGAGCTATTGTTCACATTTACTACTATCACAAACCATGTATTTAATTATTATACCTTGATATTTAAAATTTTAACAATAGAAACTGTATAAAATCACAATGAAAAAATATCATTTGATATAATTAAGGAATTTTTGTCATTAAAATCTGACTTAACCTTCTCCTGGTGACATAACTATTCTCCAATCCTAGTTCATAACCTACCCTCAAAACCTCTTCCTGACCTCCTCTTTCCCTTCCTCCCTCTCACCTGCCAGAAATAAAGCAGGAAATATTTGTTGAACCCAAGAACCTGTACAAAATTATTTGCCTAACTGTTTCACTTAATTTTCCTCATAAGACTGTGAGAGAAAAGTGGGGCTCATGTAGATAAATAACTTGCCCAAAAATAGACAGTTCACAATCAGATCTATCTGATTACAAAGTTTACACTCAAAAAAAGTTCTGTTTGACCACAAAGAGAGCAGAGCATTTATCTTAAATTCGGTGTTTGAAGATTTCAATGTAATGATGTGAGGAGGGAAGGCCTGATATTTCCAGTGACTTCACACTAAGGCACCTCAAGTCATTATTTTCCTCTTTGTTGGTTCCAAAGTGTATTGGGGAAGCAATCTGATTTTAATATACTCACTAGGGAGTATATTTTTAAAACATGTTGGTGTCTTCAACTTCCTGAAAGAGAGTGGGAATTATTTTTTGTCATCCCTTCCTTCTTTGAAATTCTAATTCATTGGTAACCACCTGGGACAGCACCCACACACGCTTCAGCATCACGTCAGTGGGCCCCTCCCCTACAAGCTTCTAACTTGGATCCTAGGCAAAGAAAATGTGTTTCTGCTTAGGGAAAAAAATAACAGCAACAACAAAAGAAAAAAAACCATAGCACCCCACCCACACATCTGTTTCATGGGGCTGAAATCAAATGAGGCAAATAACTGAAAGCAAGATTAATATATTCAGAGAACTAGAGGTATTTTTAATTGATTTTCCACCTACTTCATACATTCCAATGAAAGCATTTGAGGTCTCATTGAAGATGTCTTAAAACAAATAAAAAATTAAAAAGCATTTAAGCCCAAAATGTATACCTACTTTGTTGTCCTATCTTATCCTATCTTCCAGAGAAACTTATGGAGATAAGAAACTTATGCCCACGCTTAACTCTACTTGGTAGCAGGATCACAGACTGAAGATTAAAGACAATTCTCTTGTTTTGAGCCATTTTTAATAAGATCAAATATGACACCAAAATGCTATAATCCAGGGCATGAGGGGAAATTATATGGATAATTTTTATCATTTTTAATGATCTCTATTTTCTCATTTTTAAATGGTCACTTTCCTTGTATTTGTAAAGGTTGTTTTAACCAGAAAGAAAATGAAAAGCCTGCATGTTAAAAACCATAGACAAAAAAAAATCTGATGTGCTCCCATTTCAGACAGTGCTAGGAAAAAAATATTTTTTAAAGGCTTCATTGGATCCATACAGTTCTCAGGCTCCTTTGTCTTTAGGAATTCAAAGTTTGATTATTAATAGGGCATAGTGGAAATCCCCCAGAGCAGAAGGCAAGCTATATGAATTCTAAATCTCAGCAAGTCCATTCAGTAGTGGGATGACCTTGGGCAGATCATTTAACCTCTCCAGTTCTTAATGAGCTTTTTAGAAAAAGGAAAGATACACTGGACACACTCTAAAAACCTCTTACAGTCCTAACTGTGCTCAAAATCTAAAGCAATATGCCATATTTAAACTGTAATGAATGTTGCTGCTGGAGGTAATTAGGTATCTTTGGGGATTGCAAGATGGTAAATGGATGCCTGTTTCTCTCAAAGGATATTATTCCCCCATCTGCCAATTCCCTTGGGCCAGGATAATAATCATTAGTCCCTTCTGAGTTTGTTCTTGTCTCTTTTACTGAACATATAGTTTACAAATGATGTACACTCACTTATCCCTTGCTGATAACAAAGCACACATTATTCTCTGTTCTCTCAACATTTCTATAGTCAAATAGTCATCACCTTTAACCTGCTGAAAAACACCACAGAACCTCAAAAGAACTCAAAAACAGAGTGGTTACACAGGATATCATAAAGGCTATAGTAGCAAATGTCTGGAGAAGGTCTGTTCTATACATGGTTGCCAGAAAAAGCCTCTTTGAGGAAGAGAGATTTGAGCTAAGATGTGTTAGATAAAAAATCAAACATGAAAAAAGGCAAGAAAAGAACGTCCCAAGTGGGAGGAACAGCATGTACAAAGGTCCTGAGGTGGGAAAGAGATTGCCGTATTCCAGGAACTTAAAGTAGGCCAGTGTGATCAGCTGGGGGGAAAACTACACAAAATGAGGTTGAAGAGTTAGGAAGCTCTGATTCATACATGCTGCAGGCTGTGCTAAGGTGTACTGCTAAGTGAAGTGGGAGCCACTGCACAAGGGTATAACATGATCTGATCTAAGTCTTTGAGAGAGAAAGTACTCTGGCTGCTGTATGGGAAACAGGTGTTCAAGGTGTGGGGTAGCAAGAACTAAAGTGGAAATAAATACGGGAAGAGTTTTGCAATAGTTCAAAAAATAGTTGGCTGGACTATGATGGTGGCAATGAAGACAGAGAGAGTGCATGAAGTTGAGATATATTTTGGAAGTAGAAACAATGGGACTTGTTATGGATTCAATGTGGTCAGGGAGGTGTGTGGAGTAGGGTAGTTGAAAGATAAAATGATTACTGTTTAGATTCTGGCAGCTCAAGTACCAAGGAGGTGGGGAGATTTAATGAGATGGAAGAAAGCAAATAGCCCTGCTTTTACAACACAACCTTGGTTTTCTTCCAGAAAAAAAAAACCTGTTGTAGAAGCAAGACTCTCTGTGTACAGATGATATTTAAACAGTGAAAATAGATGAGCTCACCTAGGGAGAGAATGTAGACAGGAGAGAGTACCTGGAACCAATGTCAGAGGATTGTAATGTTTTCAACAGAGAATGAGAAGGAACAGAGATGTAAGAGGAGAACCAAGAAAGGGTGTTACCATGGAACCCAAGAACAGAGAATATTTCAAGAGGTAAAAGAGTAAACTGGGTCTAATGCTACTCAGAAGTTTGGTAGAATGAAACCTGAAAAGTGACCATTGGAAATAGCAACCTGGTGACCTTAACAAAAGCATTTTCATGGCATGCCAGGGAAGTCAGCTTCAGTGTGTTGAGGAATGAATGGGAGCTGAAAGCAAAGGCAACCCACACACACAATTCCTTTTGTTTAATTTAATATTTTAATAGGAAATACATTAATAGAACTCAAAATTCAAACAGTGCTAAAGAGTATGCAGAAAGAGGATTCCCTCCCACACAGATCCCTAAGCCCCACTGTTCTTCTTGAGGTATTTTATGCATAAGTAAGCAATATTCTTGTCTTTTTATTTCTTTTTTTAAATACAAATGACTGTGACCTATATACACAGTTCCATGCCTTGCTTTTTTCACCTAAAAATATATCTTAGATCACTTTATATCACTATATAGTTTCCTTTATCATTTTAAACTTTTGTAGTGCTTCATTGAATGAAACTAATAGTTTAGTCCCTACTTGACTTTCTGTCATTGCAAACCGTGCTGAAACAAATATCCATGTGTATATGTCCTTTTGTAAATGTGCGGGTGTCTCTACAAAAGAAACTTAAAAGTGGAATTGCTGTGTCAAAGAGTGTGTGCCTTATTTTGATAATAACTGTCAAATTCATCTCCACGAAGGTTGTACATCCACCAGCTGTGTATGAGACTATGTATTCCCCATACTTTTGCCAAAACAATATAGCAAACTTTTTTTTCTAACTTTCAGGCTCAGGATGTACACGTGCAGTTTCATTACATGGGTAAAATGTGTGTCGCTGAGGTTTGGTGTAGACCCAAGTAGTGAGCATAACACCAGATAGGTAGTTTTTCAACCCTCACCCCATCTCCCCAGGTCTTGGGACTCCTAGTTCAGATGCACACTGTAGTCTTAACTCCAGAGCACAATGCGGCTGAGAGCCACAGGCAACATCTGTTTTGCGACTCTCGGCAAGAGTGGTTTCAGAGCATAAGTTCATCACTCAAACTGATACAGACAGCTTTAAGGTCTGTCTGTTCTCCCATGTGGCAGTGTTGCTCTTCTTGTAAAGGAGGGTAGGGCCCACATTTGGGCCCCTGCAGGTGGGTGTTGGTTGTGGTGGTGGTCAGCTGGTTGGCTCCGCCAGATCTCAGGCCCCAGGGAAAGCGGTCAGGTGCCAGCACAGTCGGAATGGGGTAGGTAGTTCCCCAGTTCCCAGGCCCCCATATATCCCACTGGACAGCAAGTATGAGTCCCAAAGGGACTAAATCCTTGCCCAGAGTTCAAGTGCTGGCTGTCATGGGGAAGCAGACAAGCTGCTCCCCAGGTCACCCGCCAAACTCTCTGGCAGGGGCAGGAAGAACACTTAGGTTGTGGGAGCCCAAGGAATATCACAGGCCTGTGGCAGGTGGGTTTTCAGAAAGCCTCTGGGCCTCGGGTGAAATGATGAGGCAGGGGCAGGGTGGCTGTGCCATGGACCTTTCACTGAGGAGGGCCGGAACCCTCACGCAAAAGGTGCCAAGTGTTGTCTGTTCCCTCTGAGAGTTTTGCCCCAGAGGAAGGCAGAGCCACAATTATATAACAGTGCTCAGGCGCGGGCAGGGTTGCTGCGGGGGAAGTCCAAACCTGGAGCCTCCCGGGCTAGCAGCAGCAGGGGTGGAGGCTGCACGTCTGCCGGTCGGGCAGTACCCTGGGGAATTGCTGTGCCTGCTTGCAGTGTTCAAGAGGGTGGGTTGCTGTGCTGGAAGCCCCAGGGGAGCCTTACCTGGTGAAGAGCAGCGGGGCAGTCTGACCACTCCTCCGCATGACAGCTGCAGCCTCTTTGGGGGCTCTGGCAGCTGGTCCGCTGCTCAGGGATCCATGGCCTGTGGGGCTCCACGTGGGTTTGAGGGGTGCCTCTGAAAAAACTCCACGTGGCTCTCTGTGTGGGTCTAGATGCCCAGGGTGGTGAGGGGAGTTCTCCCGGGCCCAGGATGGCAAAGGTCCGCTTGGGAAGTGTGGATCCCCCTGGGCCTCTCACTCACTCGCCCCTTCCCCACCTTCAGGAGCTTCCCACAGCTCCACCGTCCCAGTTGGGTGGCTTCCCGGCTTTGCTCCTCTCTGTTCTCTGGGTCCCCTCGCTTTCTTGGTGAATCCCAACGTGGTCTCCTAGCGGATCCACTTGAAGAGCTAATATTTTCTCGCCACTTTGTTTCCACTCCGCTGCGTTCTAGTCGGCCATCTCGAACCTCACGAATTTTTTGATCTCGGTCAATCTGACAGATGAGTAAGGCTTCTCAGTGTATCTTAAGTGTTATATTGATATTTTCATTGTATTTTTAAACGTCTTGATATTTTTTGCATGACTAGGTAATGGATTTCTTCATCTCTTTCAGTAACTTTCAGTAGATACACACTAATGTTGGCCACTCTGGATTTTTTTTTCCTAGGACACTATATGCTCTCAAAGTATTTATAATAGGTTCAAGATCTTTCTCCTTTCTGTAAAATTGTCTGGGATGAGGTGTGATGGCTCACACCTGTAATCCCGGCAATTCGGGAGGCTAAGGTGCAAAGATCACTTTGAGACTAGCCTAGGCAACATTAGTGAGACCCTGTCCCTACAAATGATTTTTTTTTTAAATTAGCTGAGCATGGTGGTTGTGCTTTTATTCTCAGCTATTCAGGATCCTTAGGCAGGACGATCGACTGAGCCTAGGAGTTCAAGGCTGCAGTGAGCTGTGATTTCACCACTGCACTCCAGCCTGGGCAGCACAGCAAGACCCTGTCTCAAAAAAAAATGTACCCAGCCCATATTGTCTTCTAGCTATTTCTGTACTTTAAATCTCAAGTGATGATTCATTCATTCATTCATGCAGTTGCCCAAGCTAGATCTCAGAGAGTCAGCCTCCATTCCCCATTTTCTTTTTTTGAGACTATCATAAAACAGCAACTCTTTTTCTTTTATTTGCCTCACATCTATAAGGTCACTACTATTCAATACTATTTCCTAAATCTTCAACAAATTTGTTCTTGTTCTATTTCCACTGTACCTAATTTTATATTTCCAGTTTACTACCTAGATTATTATGGAACTCAAAATGCTTCCTTCCTTCAAATCTTCCTCTTTCTCCTCAATACCTGTAGCATAATCTCCAAAATGCAATTCCGAGTGTATCACTCCCTACTTTAAAATCCCTCTGTGGTTGGTTCTTCAGGTTAGTAAGGTTCTACCTCATCAATTAGGGTGAAAACAGGGCCTTTGCAATTTTGTTCCTTACAGCTTTATCTCCAGGTTCTCCTCCTTTTTTGACTTGCCTGAATTCCAATTGGATGGATCTACAGTGCAGTTTCTCAAATGTACTGCAATACTTCATATTTAGGGCATCTTTCCCTGCTTTGCTCACGCCTGGAATGCCTTATATTACTTTTACTTAGTAGTGAATTCTGTCATCTTTAAAGACTCCATACCTACTTTGTGAAGTCTTCCCTGAATCTTGAGGGAGAAATAGGCATTCTTTTCTCAATGTTTCCTTGATACCTTTAGATTTTCTTAGCTTTACACTCTTCATAGTAAAACATAACCATTTATTTACTTGTCAACATCTTAGGAGTTCCATGAGGGTGGTGCCTCGGTTCTTCCTATTTGTATTCTCCCTGCCCAGCACTTTGCTTAGGATACATTAGGGGCTTGATTATGTTTATGGAGTGAATCAATGAATTGAGTGAACAGATAAAATATGATGGTTAAAATTTAGTAAGACTTGAAAGGAATGAAAATCCCAAACACTGTGACCTCCCTTTTAACCAAGAAAATTCCATTAAACAAATTTTTATTGAGTACTACTTGGAATAAAAGGTACACATTGCTCCTTGACTTTTGGAAAACCCTGCTTCATCAGATAAACATATTTATTGAGTTCTTCTACCCAGATCAGAGTTTCTCAAAGTGTGGTTTGGAAACCCCTGATGGTCTCTGAAACCATTTTGGGGATCTGTGAGGTCACAACTATTTTTATAATAATGGTAAAATGTAATCTGCCCTTTTCATTTTTATCCTCTCACAAGTGTATAATGGAGTTTCTTGGAGGTTACATGATGTGTGATATCATCACAGATTAAAGGCAGAAGCAGATATAAAAATCCAGCTGTTTTCTATTAAGCCAGTCTCTAAAAACATTTGCAAAATGTTAATAATTTAAAAAATTTTAAACAATGTCCCTCTTCTTGAAGTATTTTTTTGTTCTGGAAAATATAACTTAAAAAAATAAGTACTGTAACTTATGTTAACATGCAAGAAGTTTATTATTATTTTAACAAATTAAAAATATTTAAACATTAAATAAATGGAAGTTCAATCTTTAAATATTTGTTTTATTTTATAATTTTAGTTTTCTTCTTTGGAGACTCAAGTTTTGCAAATATTGTCTCTCCTAAGCCTGCTCATCCAGTCCTCTTTTTTCCTGACACTTCACTGATTATTTATTTTTCTTTCCTTCTTACTTGTCTTGTTCTTCTCTTTTATATCACTTAATATGTTTTGATCTGACTCTACTTCCCTGTTTGCAACTTCCAATTTCAATTAATCTCTTAAATGAACAATTACTGTTAGTTCACTTTTTCTAGAGCTATGATAGCTCATGTTTCCTTTTCTTATGCAGTCTCATCCTCTTCTATTTGAGTTATTTTTTCTTTAGTTTATGCTCTTATGAGAAGATTTCATGATTTTTCATAATTCATGAAGAAATGTTTACATACAATTTTCTCCTTTTTACACAAATATTCAGAGCAGTTTTATTCATAATTATAACAATCTGGGGCAATCCAAAATTTCTTTGATGGGTTAATGGTTAAATAAACCCTCCTGGGAGAAGCAATAACATCCATAAAGGTGTGGAAGTTGAAGCAATTGATTAGAGTAGACTGCCTTCCACTGCTCCCACAGCCTGTGTTACTGATGTGACTGTTATGGAAAGGAAGAAAATTTTGAACAACAATCCTCTCATTTCTATGATTTTAATCTTTTGAAATTTATTGATAAATATTCTTCATCCCTAGCAATCTTCTTGCCTTAAGTCTATTTTGTCTGGTATTAGTATAAACACACTAAAATTTCTACTAGTATATATGGATTATTATTTTTCATTCTTCTACTTTCAAATTTTTGTGCCCTTATATTTAAAATATAGCTTTTTTAGGCAACATACAGGACTTTTGAAATCTACTTTAACCATTGTTTTGCCTTGGAGTACTTATTCAATTTTCATTAAATGTAATAACTGATGTAGCGTGGCTGACGTCTTCCATCTTGCTATTTTTTCTCTATTTGCCCCATCTGTTCTATATTCCTTTTTCTCCCCTTTCTGGTCTTCTGCTGTACTCATTAGGCATTTTTACTTCCATTTTCCCCTTTATTAAACAATTAGTTACATGTTTTTAATGGTTATAGCTGTTACAACATGCCTTCCATACCACAAGGTTAATTTGACTTCTTCCTTTCCAATTTGGATGCATTTTATTTCTTTCTCTGGGCCACTTGCTCTGGCTAGGACTTCTAGTACTATGTTGAATAAAAGTGATGAAAGTGGGCATCTTGGCCCTCTCTCACCACTCTTATTCAACATAGTGTTGGAAGTTCTGGCCAGGGCAATCAGGCAGGAGAAGGAAATAAAGGGTATTCAATTAGGAAGAGAGAAAGTCAAATTGTCCCTGTTTGCAGATGACATGATTGTATATCTAGAAAACCCCATCATCTCAGCCCAAAATCGCCTTAAGCTGATAAGCAATTTCAGCAAAGTCTCAAGATACAAAATCAATGTGCAAAAATCACAAGCATTCTCATACACCAATAACAGACAAACAGCCAAATCATGAGTGAACGCCCATTCACAATTGCTTCAAAGAGAATAAAATACCTAGGAATCCAACTTACAAGGGATGTGAAGGACCTCTTCAAGGAGAACTACAAACCACTGCTCAATGAAATAAAAGAGGATACAAACAAATGGAAGAACTTCTATTCCATGCTCATGGATAGGAAGAATCAACATCATGAAAATGGCCATACTGCCCAAGGTAATTTATAGATTCAATGCCATCCCCATCAAGCTACCAATGACTTTCTTCACAGAATTGGAAAAAAATACTTTAAAGTTCATATGGAACCAAAAAAGAGCCCGCATTGCCAAGTCAATCCTAAGCCAAAAGAACAAAGCTGGAGGCATCACACTACCTGACTTCAAACTATACTACAAGGCTACAGTAAACAAAACAGCATGGTACTGGTACCAAAACAGAGATACAGATCAATGGAACAGAACAGAGCCCTCAGAAATAATGCCACACATCTACAACCATCTGATCTTTGACAAACCTGACAAAAACAAGAAATGGGGAAAGGATTCCCTATTTAATAAATGGTGCTGGGAAAACTGGCTAGCCAGATGTAGAAAGCTGAATCTGGATCCCTTCCTTACACCTTATACAAAAATTAATTCAAGATGGATTAAAGACTTAAATGTTAGACCTAAAACCATAAAAACCCTAGAAGAAAACCTAGGCAATACCATTCAGGACATAGGCGTGGGCAAGGACTTCATGTCTAAAACACCAAAAGCAATGGCAACAAAAGCCAAAATTGACAAATGGGATCTAATTAAACTAAAGAGCTTCTGCACAGCAAAGGAAACTACCATCAGAGTGAACAGGCAACCTACAGAATGGGAGAAAATTTTTGCAATCTACTCATCTGACAAAGGGCTAATATCCAGAATCTACAAAGAACTCAAACAAATTTACAAGAAAAAAACAAACCCATCAACAAGTGGGCAAAGGATACGAACAGACACTTCTCAAAAAAAGACATTTATGCAGCCAAAAGACACATGAAAAAATGCTCATCATCACTGGCCATCAGACAAAAGCAAATCAAAACCACAATGAGATACCGTCTCACACCAGTTAGAATGGTGATCATTAAAAAGTCAGGAAACAACAGGTGCTGGAGAGGATGTGAATATGAACACTTTTACACTGTTGGTGGGACTGTAAACTAGTTCAACCATTGTGGAAGTCAGTGTGGTGATTCCTCAGGGATCTAGAACTAGAAATACCATTTGACCCAGCCATCCCATTACTGGGTATATATCCAGAGGATTATATATCTTGCTGCTATAAAGGCACATGCACACGTATGTTTATTGTGGCACTATTCACAATAGCAAAGACTTGGAACCAATCCAAATGTCCAACAATGATAGACTGGATTAAGAAAATGTGGCACATATATACCATGGAATACTATGCAGCCATAAAAAAGGATGAGATCGTGTCCTTTGTAGGGAGATGGATGAAGCTGGAAACCATCATTCTCAGTAAACTATCACAGGGACAAAAATCCAAACACTGCATGTTCTCACTCATAGGTGGGAATTGAACAATGAGAACACCTGGACACAGGAAGGGGAACATCACACACTGGGGCCTGTTGTGGGGTGGGGACAGGGGGGAGGAATAGCATTAGGAGATATACCTAATGTAAATGATGAGTTAATGGGTGCAGCACATCAACATGGCACATGTATACATATGTAACAAACCTGCACATTGTGCACATGTACCCTAAAACTTAAAGTATAATAAAAAAATTTTAAAAAAAAGAATGCGGACATCTTTGTCTTGTTCCAGATTTTAGTGGAAAGGCTTTTAATTTTTCCCCACTTCATATGATACTAGCTGTGGATTTGTCATATATGACCTTTACAGTGTTGAGGCATGTTCCTTCTGTACCCAATTTGTTAAGAGTTTTTATCATGAAGGGATGTTGAATTTCATTGAATGCTTTTCTGTCATCAATTAAAATTACCATTTTTTGTCTTTGATTCTGTTGATATGATGTTATCATATTTATTGATTTGTGTGGGTTGAACCATCCTATACACACAATTTTTATCTGTTCCATGGCAAATTTTCTTATATTTTTTTTCTATCCCTAATGCCCCTTTTTATATTTGCACTGTTTTTGTTTAACTTCTGCTTCTCTTTCTTATTTATTTATTTATCTTGGAATATTCTTCCTCAAGCTATGGGCAAATTGATTGTGTAGAAAGAAACAAGGCCATGTTCCAGGCTAGGGGAATTTTCCTTATGACCTGCAATGGAACATATTCTTCAGTCCTATACTTCTCCCCAGCCAGTGGAGTGAAGCAGCTTTCTGAAGAGTCAGTGTAGTCTCTCCCCACTACCCTGCCTCACTAATAGTTTCCTGCAATATAGATTGCCTCTGTGACATGATTTGTTCAGCACAAACTTCACTTTCAAAATCGACCACATTAAGGGAAGCTTCTGCCCCTTATCCTTTCACCTTGCTTCCCTTGTTGCAATAAGGAATTTGGATTTTGAACTTCAAGAAGGACCTTTCAGTTTGAAAAAGAGTGCCCCTGGGCTCTCCGAGGTCTGTAAGTTGTAGGTATCTTTGCTCCACTGTCCCCCTTGTTCCTCTTTGTTTTTGGCAGCCGATCCACGTATTTTGTGATTTTGTGTTTCTGTTGTTCTCTAAGATGAGTTTGCATTTCTAGTCTCTTCCTCTCTTAGGGGGAAGGATAACTAGGGATTTCTCGAACGAAGTCATGCTGCCTTTTCTGGTTTTGTCAAACCAGAAGTACAGACAATTCTTTTATTGTTATTTTTTTTTATTATTATACTTTAAGTTCTAGGCTACATGTGCACAACGTGCAGGTTTGATACATAGGTATACATGTGCTATGTTTGTTTGCTGCACCCATCAACTTGTCCTTTAGATTAGGTATTTCTCCTAATGCTCTCCCTCCCCCAGCCCCCCACCCCACAACAGGCCCTGGTGTGTGATGTTCCCCACCCTGTGTCCAAGTGATCTCGTTGTTCAATTCTCACCTATGAGTGAGAACATGTGGTGTTTGGTTTTCTGTCCTTGTGATAGTTTGCTGAGAATTATGGTTTCCAGCTTCATCCATGTCCCTACAAAGGACATGAACTCATCCTTTTTTATGGCTGCATAGTATTCCATGGCATATATGTGCCACATTTTCTTAATCCAGTCTATCATTGATGGACATTTGGATTGGTTCCAAATCTTTGCTATTGTGCATAGTGCCACAATAAACATACGTGTGCATATGTCTTTATAGTAGCACGATTTATAATCCTTTGGGTATATACCCAGTAATGGGATGGCTGGGTCAAATGGTATTTCTAGTTCTATATCCTTGAGGGATTGCCACACTGTCTTCCACAATGGTTGAACTAATTTACACTCCCACCAACAGGGTCAAAGCTTTCCTATTTCTCCACATCTTCTCCAGCATCTGTTGTTTCCTAGCTTTTTAATGATCACCATTCTAACTGGCATGAGATAGTATCTCATTGTGGTTTCAATTTGCATTTCTCTGATGGCCAGTGATGATGAGCATTTTTTCATGTGACAGACAATTCTTTTACAAGTTTAACTGTGAAAAGGAATTGAACATGGGTTGTAGCTGGAGAAGAATGTGGGAGTCAATGGAGAGTTTTCGTTTAGATAAAGGATCCAAAGCTTATTGGTGTTGTTGGCTGATGAGAATATTGAGTGGAAAGGAAGTAATGATAATGGAAGAGAGAGAGAGGAGTTAGAGAAAGAATTTGAGAATTTCACTTTTCCTCAGGTATAATAGGAGCAAAGATAGAGAAGACGGGGCTGACGCAGGTATGCTTATAGATCTGGTGGAAGGTACATGAACACCTTCCCATTTGATGACTGCCATTTCTCATTAAAATATGAGCTGAATGAAAGAAGACATACAAATGGCCAAAAGTATGAAAAAATATTCCACATCACTAATCGTCAGAGAGATGCAAATCAAAACCACAGCGAGATACCATCTCACACCAGTCAGAATTGCTATTATTAAAAAATCAAAAAATAACAGATGCCGGGAAGGTTTCAGAGAAAATAGAGCTTATACACTATTGGTGGGAATGTAAACTAGTTTAGCCCCTGTGCAAAGCAGTTTGGAGGTTTCTCAAAGAACTAAAAATAGAATTACCATTTGGCCCAGCAATCTAATTACTGGGTATATACCCAAAAGAAAATAAATTGTTCTACCAAAAAGACACATGCACTAATATGTTTCTTGCAGCACTATTCACAACAGCAAAGACATGGAACCAACCCAAGTACCCATCAACGGTGGACTGCATAAAGAGATGTGGTACATATATACCATGGAATACTACACACCCATAAGAAAGCAAACAAAATCTTGTTCTTTGCAGCAACATGGATGCAGCTGGAGGCCATTATCTTAAGTGAATAATTGCAGAAATAGAAAACCAAATACTGCATGTTCTCACTTATAAGTGGGAGCTGAACATTGGGTATACATGGACATAAAGATGGGAAGAATAGACGCTGGGGATTTCAAGAGGCAGGAGAGGAAAACTACCTATTGGGTACTATGTTCACTGTTTGAGTGATGGGATCAATAGAAGCCCAAACCTCAGTATCATGCGGTACACCTGTATAACAAACCAGCACATGCACTCCTTGAATTTTAAAAAAAAAGTTTTAATTAAAAAAATATGTGAGCTGAGGACACCAACTTAAAAGAAGGAGGGGAAAAGAGAAAAAGTCATAGAGAGAGAAGATGGTAGGAAACAGTAACCTTGGAAGATATATAAATCCAAGAGACACATTGCTGGACATTTGAGTCTTGAAATCAACCTTTTTATACTTAATTGCTTCTATGTTGGAATAGTTTTTCTTTTCCAACTTTTAAAAGCTGGAATCCTTATGAAGATAACCTATATACCAATGCCAATAAAAGCTTGATGGGTGGGAAAGATTTTAACACAGAAAGGCAGATAGGAAGCATTCCTGGCAAGGGAAATGCAATGAACAAAAAAGCACAAAAACAGGATGCCATGGAGCATGGACAGGCATCGTGGAAAATATATTAAACCACACTTTAAACTCTTGGTCCTTATTGATTAAACCACCCTCTTCAAATGTGAAATTATCATCTACCAGGCCACAACAAAACTATTGTAGCAATATGAAATGCAGACATGTATAGAATTCTTGAGCCGTGATTGACGTCATGCTGACCAAACACACACACGCATACAAACCAAAACAAACAAACAAACAAACAAACAAAAAAAACCCAGCATGCTTTATTGCCCATTGTTGTACTAATGGCACTCAAACACATCTTCAATAAAATTGGTGTTCAAAGCAATGTGACTAGAGCCATATAGTTACACCTGCACTTACCATCCAAGGATCACTGCTTTCCCACTACTGTGTGTCTTCTAAGCTGAGTCATAAAAATTCACTGTTTCCACTTTGTTCACTGGAACACTCAAATTTTGATCCCTGAGTCCACCTATCTTGATGACATTATGCTATGAGGAATTCAGACCACACAGAGATGCCACTCCTGCTGTAGTCCTAGTTTTTGAGTCATTCCTGCCTAAGAACCAAACATGCAAGTAAACAAGCCTTCAAATAATTCCAACCACCATCCATTAAGTCACTTTCGGCCTTATAGTCTTCCCAGCTAAGGCCCTAGTCATTCTGGACCAGAGACAATTTATCCCCATTAAGACCTATTTGAATTCCTCACCCATAGAATCCAAGGGCACAAAAAAAGAGAAAGTTGTTTTACGCTGTTAAATTTTGTAGTAATTTCTTATGCAGAAATAGTAACTAGCATAGTAATATTTTAAACAAGCAAGTGATACACATACAGCAGTAAGATATCTTTAATTATGCCACCATTATGTGTAAAATTGCCGTGTTTTTGTTTTTGTTTTGAGACAGGGTCTGACTGTTGCCCAGGCTGGAGTGCTGGAGTGCAGTGGCTCAATCTCATCTCACTGCAACCTCGACCTCCCTGGCTCAAGAGATCCTCCCACCTCAGCCCCCTGAGTAGCACGTGCCACTGTGCCTGGCTAATTTTTTTTTTTCCCTAGAGACGGGGTTTCACCATGTTGCCCAAGCTAGTCTCCAATGCCAGAGCTCCAGGGTTCTGCTCATTGTGGCCTCCCAAAGTGCTGGGATTACAGGTGTTAGCCATGCGTGCCTGGCCTGTGGTGGGATTTTTAAAATAAGCAAGACACCGAATCCTTACTCTTAGACTCTGAAAAAGACACTTTATAGGAACTGTACAAGACAAGTGGACATGGCAGTGTTATTAGCAACACAATGATTATAGACACTCTTTCCAAAAGACAGTGTTTTTAGATTGGAACTTGTCAGAAGTGAAGGAAAGGTTGTAAAAGTCAGGAAATGTAAAGCTGCTTTTCTCATTTAGGAGAAAACAGTGAAGCTGGGTACCCTTCTCATCTCTCACCAAACAAATGTACTTCCTTTGTGAGGTTGGCAGTGAAAAGACTAACTGGTCTATAAATTATTGAAATGGCATCTGGTTAGATGTTGATATGGTCATTTAAAATTAAAATGTGTTGTATTAGCAAGTGCATGTTTATGGAAGAATTAGGCACTCATATATCAGAGAAAATGAATTCATAAACATGATCATAAATCTTCTAACTTATCAATTGATACCTTGCTCTCTTTCAGATATTTCCTAAGCTCTGCTTACATCTTTTATTTAGGGATACAAAATGTCTTGACATTAAAACCAGATACGAAAATATATACAATTATATATACAATTAGAATTATTATATGCTAAAACATGTATTTGTTCAAAGACAAGACAGAAAGAATAGCCATCACTTGGGAGTCATTAGATTGATACAGAAAAGGCATTATCTTGGATCTGGAACAATATACAAGATAAATGCTCACATAGTTATCACTGGGAGTGGAATTCAGGCAGAGGAGGAATTACTCACTTTCTGCATCATGAACATCTGTAGTGTTCCATTTTTTACAAAAACAGTGTGTTGCTTTTTGGATGCCAATTCAAACAAATTAACATTTATAAGATAAGGAAATCTGAACACTAACTGGATATTAAATAAGAAAATGGTGTTGTGATTATACTTTTTAAGGGTCTTATATTTTAAAGAGATACTGAAATATTTTCAGATGAAATATTTTAATATGTCTGGGATTTCCTTTCTAATAATCCAAGGGGTGGGAGGAATGGGTAGAGAGTTAGAAAAAATAAGATAGGATCATGTACGAATAATTGTGAGGCTGAGTATTGAGTAAATAAATGTCTCTACTTTCCTATGTGTGTGAAATTTATCATGACACAGTGTTAGAAACATAAATTGCTTTTATAGTCAAAAGTAAATAGTATATGTTTAAATAGTATGTTCTCCCAATAAACAGATCCATCATAAACGATACTATAAGTGACATTTGATGATCATGAAAGATGTTGATATATTGTCAAGGAATACAAACAAAAATGTAAAAAATACATATATGCTTAAACACACACATAATATATGTAATATATATAATAGTACAATAAACATAATATAACTTATAATAATAAACATATATGAATGCATTTATACATAAAGATAGGGCTAGAAAGAAATAGACCAAAACATTATTGATCATCTCATGCTACTGGTATTAGAGGTAATTATTTTGTCCTTCTTTTTGTAATTAAAAAAGGATTAAAGTTAGACAGAATAAATAATAATCTCAAAAGAGAAACCGAAGAAATATTTTGTTAAGTACTTTTGTGGCTTTTTAATTTTACGCATAATTTTTTTCTTTTCAAAACCGGAAAACTTAGAGTTTTAGAATATATATGATGTACATACATTGCTACTCAGCATACAATGCTTCCAGCTATTTCTAAGACAGTGCAAGAAATGATTTTAAACTACAACTGTCTGCTGTGATTGCTCCTGGAGATAGGATCACAAGCACATTTAACAGATATTTTTCATCTAATAACATTTCTGATTTCAACTCCAGAAGAAAGACAGCAATTTTATTCAGAAATAGAAATAATCATAAGCTGGAAAATTTATTCTGATTTATGTTCTTTAGTTTTGAGATTCAGAGATAGAAATGCAACCAAGAGCCCGCTATTTTCGGAATTGGCTAAACTGAAAATTAAGGCATATACTTATTAGTCAATTTGGGTAAATACCATCAAATGCTACAGATACAGAAGTTTCTGGTTTGGGGTTAGGAAAGGTACTCATGGATTTTTCCAAACCTCTCTATCAAACAGTAGTGACAAAGCCTATTTATTCTTGCCTGCAGCTCCCAAAATTAATTGGCTGCACCTTTTAAAATATCCCAAATCAGTTCTTAATAGACAAATTGATGTCTCTGTGAGGTAAACTTTTGTTTATGATACTCTGTGAACATGAAACTAAAGCATCAAAGCAAAAATTTCTGATAACGTTATTCATAAAATTAAACTGACTAAACCAAGTTCCAAATGACAAATTTACATTCAAATGAGTTTAAGGGTATTTTTTCTCCTATGTTCCATCAGTTAGTTTTGTGAATGTAGATACTTCCTGCACATGATGCTTGACATTGTGTGGGACAAAAAGTCTAAGAAAACATATTTGACTGATATGTTAATTTTTTACTGGTATGTTAATATTCATTATACTTCAGGCATATACTTCTGTGACACAGATCCTCATCTCCTGGTATCCATGCCCTTGTAAAATCCCGTCCCCTTGAATGTGGGTGGGAACTGTGGCTTGCTTTTAGCCAATAGGGATGGTGAGTCACTTGAGTGATTACATTACATAGAATTGTGACCTCCATCTTACAAGAAGACTCTCTCCCTTGCTGGCTCTGATGAAGCAAGTGACCAGATTCAGAGGCCTGTGGTGCAAGACACTAAGGACAGCCTCTGGGAACTGGCGGTGACCTCGAGCCAACAGACAGCAAAAATTGGGAACCATGTACCTTATAACCTCAAGGAACTAAATTCTGCCAACCACCATGTGAGGTTAGAAGGAGATACTTCCCCATTCAAGTCTTCAGATAACAACCCAACCCTGTCTGGTACCTTAATTGCATCCTTGCAGAGAACTAGCTAAGCCATGACCCCAGAAACTGTGAGAAAATAAATATGTGCTGTCTTAAGCCACTGAGTTTGTTATAATATTGTTTTGTAGCAAATCATATTAATACAGCTTAATTTTCACAATTGGACAAAACTTAATTCTGTCATATTTCATAAAGTAGAGCAACTTTTAGCTCCAAATACCACCAAAAAAAGGTTAAACATTGGAATAAAAAAAGTTAGTCCAATTAATAAAGTTGTGATTTCTCTCTAAATAAGCTGCACTTTTATATTCAAAATATCAACTGTGGTAATTGTATGATATAAGCTATTTTCCATAATATATTTTTCTGTTTTAAAATATACAAGGTTAGATTAGATCTGAAGTAAATACTAATAAGAGAGACACACACACTGATCAAATTTTATTTTCTAATTCTCTTTTTGCCATGACTTCCAAGCCTGCAGAAATTTTACTCCTCTATTTCAGAACCACAAAGTATATTAGACGAGGTAAGAAAGAAAACTATTATTTACTCTGTGCCTGCTATATTTCAAACCCTGGACTAGATACTTGACATACATTCTGTTGTTTAATTTTTATAACCACTCTGCAATGTAGGCATTAGTTCTAGCATTTTACTGTTAAAGAAACTGAGGCTCAGAAATCTGACATTACATACTTAAGATATCACAAGTAGCAAGTGGCTGAATGCTAAGTGAGGCTTCACACCCAGGAGATGTGTGTCTCCCAGTTCCATGCTTTTCCCATTCTACCACTTTAGAAACCAGAACATTACAAAACAAGTGCTGAATATTGCTAAATTCTCTGTAAGTAACCCCAAGTTGCACTAAGGAAAGCTATTTATAAGATATTCCTAGTCCCACAATAGGTTGGTGTTAGTTGAACATTACTGAGTGGGGTGAGCTGTACAAAACAATCCTGGATGTGTATAAGAAATAAAACATCCTTTCCTTAAATGGTTCATATTCTAATGGGTTTAAGGTCCTCCGGGAGGGGCAGGTAAGATGAACACAAGAAAAACGAGTACGGTAGAAAAATAAGTACCAACAATATCAGCATCACCTGAGAACTTGTTGGAGCTGCAAAATCTCAGGCCCCATTCAGACCACTTGAATCAGAATCTGTATGAGCAAGATTCCCAGGTGGTGCATATTAAAGTTGGAAAAGCACTACAGTTGAGAGAGTAAGCAATTCTTCTCTATAGGATTAAATCTCTTAAAAAGAAAGGAGATATTTTTAATTTAAATTTTAAATAAAAAAAGGATGTTAACTTCTGCAGAATATTCGAATTTTCACATTCAGCTCTTTAAAGTTACCCTTAGAGATGAGTTCATACCTGTAATTTCTCACCAGTTATCTTTAAATGAAATCCTATTCCTTGCACATCTGTACCAAATTATATCGTAATATCCATAGCATGTATGTTCTGTATTTTACTCTTCAGATTGACAATAACAACTATATCACCCAGAAGGCAACTTTTATATACCTCCAAAAGTTCTTTATAAAGCAACCTGATCAAAATATTTATGATATACCTAAGAGATCTAAAGAGATAATTCTTGAAAAAAGCAAGAAATACAATGTTGTTTGCTGGTCACCTAACCAAAACAGCTTAAAGTTTCCCCACTTCGAAGTGAAGGCACTTAGAACAACTGCCAAGTTAATAACTACAATCATTGTCCCATCTTCATTTTTTAACCTAAATTGATATGCAAAACACATAGCTGAATTCCATCAGACTAGAAATGATCCTGATGGAAGACAACATTCGTCATGAAATTGTAACCAAAAGTTCTATTAATTACACTTCTAAAAACAAACTCTTGACAGCTTGACTAAAAGTTTTCTTGTTACCTGTTGCGATACTCCTTCTTTTGCTATTTCCTATTTTATTATCAGGGGAACATTTTTGAATCACTGTTTGCTACGGAGGGCATTTGAGGTTAAAAGTTACATTTCCAAGGACTTATTTTAAACCCTTTCGTGACATTTGGTATTTTGAAAGGATATATGTAACAAAGTGTCAAAGTAAGAATAAAGCACAAATTCTTGAATTCCAAAAAAAAATCTATAAATATTCTGCTATCACTTCTGTCTAAATTATTTAAGACTTTCAGCAGTAAAGCTTCAATGTACACATTATCTCTAACAAACAGAATCTAGTTTAAGCCTCATAATTGTCTAATCTGTTTTTAATAAAGGTTCACATTATTACATATAAATGACATGAATAAAGGAGAGCTTTTTGTGTTTTTCTTTATATAAATTAAAATTTTAATCCAAACTCCCACAACCAAAAATGAAAGCTTTTTTTCTTTCTAAAACAACTTCAAATTTAATAAATTTGTGTTGTATTTTAGGTGACAAATAAAAAATTTTAAAGACTTCCCAAAAAGTTTATCATTCAAAGAAACTATTGTATTGCTTCTCAGCACTTTGCCTAAGATCAAGTGCAAAGAAAGCTATTTTTCTACTGTATTTCCATCCAGTCTTTCATACATATATATGTAGGTATGTCCAGTAAGTCTTCACTTAACACTGTCAGTAGGTTACTGGAGACTGCAGCTTTAAGTGAAACGACCTATAATGAAATCAATTTTACCATAGGTTAATTGATATAAGCAAGAGTTAAGTTCCTATGGCATATTTCTGGTCACAAAAACATCATAAATCTTCTCAATAAAGACCAAAACATTTCTAATGTTCAATACTGAAATAAATGTGAGCTATCGTACACTTAAAAAAGATTAATTTTAAATTTTAAAAAGTAAGTTAATTATTTACTCAGTTATTCCAGCTCGGGGTCACAGTTGGCCAGAGCCTATCTCTGCAGCTCAGGGTTAAGGTGGGCACCCACCCTGGACAGAATGGCATTCCACTGTAGGATGCGCTCACACTGGGACAATTCAGACACTCAAATTCCCCAACCCTGCACACCTTTGGGGTGTCGGAGAAAGCTGGAGTACCCAGAAAAACACCACGCAGGCATGGAGAGAACGTGTAAATCCTACACAGTGGTCCCAGCCAGGAACTGGTTTTTTTCTCATCAATGTTCTAACAAGAAGTCATATTTGAGGATCCTCTGTATGTGGTTATATTTATTTATCTATTATTTACCCTGTGCCTGCTATATTTCAATCCCTGGAATAGATACCTAGATACTTGACATCTCTTGTCGGAGACTGCAGCTTTAAGTGAAACGACCTAAATGTATATATATGTGTGTGTGGGGGTGTGTGTGTGTGTGTGTGTGTGTGTGTGTATATATATATATATATATATATATATATATATATATATAAAAATTGCCTTCTGGGTGATATAGTTGTTATTGTCAATCTGAAGAATAAAATACAGTACATATATATATATATATAGAGAGAGAGAGAGAGAGAGAGTCTTGTTACAAAAGTAATGCATATTTATTATACAAAACCCAAAACATTATAAGAAAATGTTTAAAAATTCGTCATAATCCCACTTCAAAAGACAATCATCATTTATAATTTTTCTATTATTTTATTACACATTTCTATATTTTAATTATATATTCATTCATTAAGTGCCTACCATGTATCAGGTGCACTTCTAGATACAATAAAATTATGATGCAGAAAAATCACAAAAACTCCTTCCTCCATGGGACTTACATGCTAATGAAATAAATGAGTACAATAATCCAATAAACAAACTGTATCGCATCTTAGATGGTATTAGGTACTACAGACAAAAAGCGGAAAAAGAGGCCTGCAATTTAAATTTTTGATGTTTTGAAATCTGATTTTTTCCATACTTAACCTTATAATATAATCATTTCTATGTAATTCACATAAAGTCAAATTTCATAATTTAACTAGCTATATCACAGTTTACCCAACTATTAACTTATTACTAAACATTTGCATTGATTCTAAATTTTCATTGTTTTAAATAGCCTGTAATTGCCTTTTACTGTTTGATGTATGAATGTCTGCTCTTCCTAGCTAGTTTTTGACTAAGTCAAATACAAGGGTGAAGACACCTTCAATCTTTATGTCTCAAGTGTGACCCCCTATTCAATTTCCTACCTCATCTACACTTAGTGAATGCTTTCTGAATGAACAAACACACGGCCTAATGATAAATTACAAATTAATTATAGAATTATAAGTCTACAGGGGACATTAAAACAACATTGAGAGCAGCCAGCCCATTGCTCCAGATGAAGCAAGGCTCACTAGAATGGTAGAACTCAAGCATGCCATGCTTTCATAAAATTCTACAGAGATGGAAAGCTTTTGACCTTCTAGTCATTATATCATCACTGAAGAAAGAGAAGAAATTCTATTTGAAACTACTAAGGACAATTCAAGTGGCTTATGAAAGTTCCTTAATGAGTAAATGTCCCACCTATAAAACATATGTCCTATGTTAAATTAATGAAAAGCCTACAATGGGACAGGCAGCAGTATGTGGGGAGAAGAAAGGTAAAAGGATCTCCAGACCTTCCTATATAGAAACCTCTTTACAGTATGCTTTATTCTCTTGTCAGAGATAAGTTTCCTGTATTGCTGCCTGAAAGCGATAAGGGGTACCAGATCTCTGTTGAATAGCCGCGGTGTGCCAGGCACTCCAGTAGACACTAGGACATATAATGGTTTGTCATGAAGTTTAGAAACTAGAAATGAGAAAGGGAGACAAACAACCACAATGTAAACAACTAAATGACTGAAAACTGTCATAAGTGCTATCACAAAAATGAACAAGGCTCTGAGAGTTATTTAGTGGGGACAGGTGACTACTCAAAGTAAGAAGGCATTTCCAGTGAAAACACATTAGACCTGAGACCTGAAAGATAAGAAAAAAAGTCAACCATACAAAGAAAAAGTAACAGGTAAGGAGTGGCAGGAGGAAGAATAATGTTCCAGATAGAGACCACAGCATGCGCTTTGCTGTGAAGAAGCCAATTTAACTTCAAAATGCTCCTCACTATCCTTTTTCATTTTCACAACCCAGGTGCTCCCATCCTGGCTTCCTGCCTCAGCCTCTCTTCAATAGCCTCTTTCCCAATTAAATTTTAACTTGTATTTCAGTGCCACAGCATACTGCTGTCTATCAAAACCATTTATTTTTATGTGCTCAGATGAAATTAAGTCACATGCTGTACAATACTTTGCACATTTTAATTTTTGTCTATAACGCCAATCATACTTGCATGTGTGTGTATGCCTGTGTGTAGACCTATCTGAAAAAAAACTCAGCAATATTTCCAAAGTCCAACTAGGGGTAATATTTATGTGTTTACATTCAGCCAAAGAATACCCAAGCATTCAATGATCACACAAAAATGCCACCTTAATTTGTAAATGCTGATAGTTTCCAGAAAATCAAGATTCTACCTGTTTTTAAGTTACATTGTTATTTATCTGCTTGTAAAACTTATTTTACAACAAATAAGGCCTTTCGATATTTTCTTGATGTAGAGAAAGATCCTCGCAGTTTTTTTAAATTGTTGAACTCATTCATGTTTATTGAATAAGATCAATGACTTAATTATCACGAAATGATGTGTAAAACCAACCAGCTGTGGCCAACATAACTCACAAATTAAGTGAACAAACACAATATTTGCCCATAATAAACATTCAACCTTTGCCAGTCCTTGAATTACTACAGTGAAATTTTCAACTTAATAGGAAATCTGTGAACATTTTAGGAAACAGACATAAATTTAACAAAACAAATGCTGAATGTTGGTTCAACCTTAGTATTGTGGTAAACACTATAGAAATATTTACTTTTTTGTCAATGGAAGCAAAGCTTAATGTTCACTTCATTGTGATCTTTAAGTTCTCAAAAGCTCTAGGGTCCATATTTCTCTCTAGATTTCTATTACTGGAGATTGTAACCTCTAATCTCAATGTAACTTTTATCCTTTTTATTAACTATTAATTATATAGAAAGGAATAATTATAAAATACGGACATAGGTAGCCTGTAACAGAATAGAAAGCCCAGAAATAAATCCACATATATGCAGTCAAGTGATCTTTGGCAAGAGTATCAAAAACGAGGAAAGAGTAGTGTCTTCAACAAGTGATGCTGGGAAAACTGGACTTCCACAGGCAGAAGAATAAAATTATATCCTTATACCATACACAAAAATCAACTCAACATGAATTAAAAACTTAAACATAAGACCTGAACTATAAAACTCCTAGAAGAAAACATACGAAAAAGCTTCATGACATTGTTTTTAGCAATATTTTCATAGATATGACACGAAAATCACAGATGACCAAAAGCAAAAATAAACAAGTGGGACTATATCAAACTAAAAAGCTTCTGCACAGCAAAGGAAATAATCAACAGAGTGAAAAGGTGACTTACTGAATGAGAAAAAACATCTGTAAATAATATATCTGATAAGAGGTTAATGTCCTGAATATACAAGGAATTCTTACAACTCAATAGCAAAAAAAAAAATTAAAATTAAAATAAAGTATGGACTAAGGACTTTGAATAGTAGGCATTTCTCCAAAGAAGACATACCAATGTCCAACAGGTATATGAAAAAATACTCAATATCACTAGTCATTAAGGAAATGCAAATCAAAACCACAAGGAGATATTATCTCACGCAGTTTAGGATGGCTATTACTTTTAAAAAAGCAAAGGACTATATGCATTGGTAAGAATGTGGAGAAATTGGAAGGCTTGCACCCTGATGGTGGAAACTCAAAATGGTATAGCTCCTATGGAACTTTTTGAGTATGGAGGCTCCTCGAAAAATTCAAAATAGCACCACCATATGATCCAGCAATCCCACTTCTGGGTACATACTCAAAAGAATTGAAATCAGGATCTCAAAGAGATATCTGCACTCCCATGTTCACTGCAGCATTATTCTCAGTAGCCAAGATATGGAAACAAGCTAAGTGCCCATTGACAGATGAACAAATAGAGAAAATGTGGTGTGTGTGTGTGAGTGTTGTGTGTGTGTACAATGAAATATTATGCAGCTTTTAAAAGAGAAAGATATTCTGTAATATATGACAGCATGATGAACCTGCAGAACATTATGCTAAGTAAAATAATCCAATCACATAGACAAATAGTGCATGATTCCACTTATATAAGGTATCTAAATAGTCAAATTCATAGACTCAAAGAGTAGAATGGTGGTTTCCAGGAGCTGAGGGAGAAATGGAGAATTACTAATCAATGGAAATAAAGTTTCAGTTAATCAAGATGAAAGATCTGTTCTACAACAGTGTACCTATATCAACAATATTGTAGTGTACACTTAAAATTTGTTGAGGGTAGATATGTTAAGTGCTCTTACCACAACAAAATTAATTTTGTGCATTAAAATAATAATAAAATATTTGTAAGCCATAAAAATAACAATAAGGAAACCTACCTGAACATGAACTCATCGTGCAGTTTAAGAAATAGGGCACTTTAGGCCGGGCACAGTGGCTCACACCTGTAATCCCAGCACTTTGGGAGGCCAAGGTGAGCACATCATCTGAGGTCAGGAGTTCAAGATGAGCCTGGCCAACATGGTGAAACCCCGTCTCTACTAAAAATACAAAAATTAGCCAGGCATGGTGGCAGGCACCTGTAATCCCAGATACTCAGGAGGCTGAGGCAGGAGAATCACTTGAAATCGGGAGGCAAAGGTTGCAGTGAGCCGAGATCGTGCCACTCCACTATGGCCTGGGCGACAGAGCAAGACTCCGTCTCAAAGAAAAAAAGAAATAGAGCACTTTAATTAACCTCCAAAGTTCTACAATATATAACATCATACATATATATCACCAAGTCTGACTACCTATGAAAGAATTTAATAAATGTGACTATTTTTCTGAGCATTAGTTTACTTAAATAATTTTTGTGTTTCTGGAAGTTTAATTATATAATCAGTATTAAAGCATTTTTTAAAGTGTAAAAATGACTGAGTCATTTGAAAAACTGTAGAAGAAAGGATATAGAGAATAGACTAAGAGATCATTGATGACTCTCTATCAACTAAGATGAACAAATGATGAGAAGAGTAAATTAAAATAGGATTCATAAAAGTATCAAATGCAAATAGTCAAAAGATGGTCATTGCAGAAGGGTTTGAGCTTGAACTCTGGGCAGTAAAATGGAAAACGTCTGCATCAAGAATTCAAAATTTAAACACCACAAATGCTGTTTTGGTGAAAGTGACTCACTTCACTGTGTGAGAACCAATTCTTTTACAAGAGTTGCTTATAGGAGAAACGTCTCAAGAAAAAAAAAACCCAGGGGACATGTGTGTAGGATAACTCCAAACCACGGTGCATGCAACAGACGGGCACCACAAGTCTTTCACTACCTGTATTAGTCACAAATAACTTTTTGTCAGTTTCTCTTCAGAATTTTATATCTTAAATATATAAATAAATAAAATGCATTCGCATTTTATTAGCATTAAAAGCCTCTAAAACAAACTGTGTTAAAACTGCGTAGCTAGTTGCTTCTTTAATGTTTCCTTTTTCTTCTAAGTTCCATAAGGGCAATGACCATAACTTGTTCATTACTGCTTCTCCAAAATGTCCAGTCCAGTGGCTGGCACATGAAAGATACTCATTAAATATTTGCTGACTGACTACCTGACTACAAATAAGTTCATTGGTTAGTTCAAAATGTTTTCCCTAAGAGGTAATGTACCTGATTTTTAATAATTGCCCCCTAAACTTTTCAACTTTCAAAAGAGCCTTTTCATTGTCTCTCTAGGCACACATCAATCCCATTTTTTGAGAGACTTAGGCCATGATATTACAATTAATTATTTTTCTCATTTTTAAACAAAGGCATACAAATCCCAATCAGTACTTCCAATTGGCTCCGGATAATCGGTGTTATCTCCATAAATTCTATAACACCAGTAAAAATTAAGAAGCCACAATGTATTGCCTAATCACCAAAGAATTTCATTTAGGCTTTTTGAAATACTGAAAATAACTCTAGACTGCCCAGCAAGCCCTTCTCTGGGCTCAGTTTAAACTAATCCCTTTTGTTTACATGTCTGCTACAACCTTCAGACCTGCCCTCAATCCTATTCATACAAAAAAAATTATCTTCACATTTCACAAAAGACAATGAAATAATTATGCTGTATTACCTTCTTCCCCAACCCCAGGGCCTCACACCGATACTGCTGCCCCCTCCAAAAATTGAAAATAATTATTTTTCCATAGATCCAAGTACAAGAAACATGCTACCAATTTTAAGAATATGGCCTTTCTCAATGTAAAATTGTAACAAAACTTCAATGTGTAAATTCTCATGAAACAAAACTTCATTGATTTTGCCATGTCCCTACTGGCACTGAGTGATATTTTTCTCATAATGTATTTGGCAGAGGTACTGCAGGGTATTCAACTTTTCAGAAATCTGAATTCTTCTCAGCCCTGTTATTTACAAATGGATAAAATGAATTGCTTTTTCTAAGAAAACAGCTTGACAGAAAGACAGGGAGATAAATAAAACATGCTCTCTCTCTGTTTAGAAAAAAAAACTTGCTTTTTAAATATGTAAGTGTTAAGGGGTATATTTGCCAAGATAGTTCTATACTTGAATAGCAAGAGTCATTTATTTCTAGGTCTTTGTGTAGTGTGACATTTGGGAAGAAATAACTTCGTAGGTAGAAATATCTCTCTTCTACAGTTTCTTCACTTCCATCATTTGTGTTTTTCCTGGAGCTTCCCCATCACCAGAGCTTCCATTTAAAATCCTGTAAGAATGTAAGCCTCACCTACATTTCCAGAAGAGTCATAGAAGTCTCCTCCAATCTTCCCCTAGATCCACAGTACGGTGGATCTCACTCTTAATCACAGGATCACCAACTCTGTTGTCCTTTTTTTCTTTTAAATATCAATGAATTTTGTGTGCTATCTTATTGGATATGATTACAATTTAGGCTATAACCTTTCAGGAGGCTACAGGAAGATCTGTGCAATAAAAATAACTTACATCACTGATATTCTAACCCATTGATACTCAAAGAATGGCCCGGGAACCTGCAGCATGGGCATCACTTGAAAGCTTGTTAGAAATGCAGAATTTCAGATCCCATCCCAGTCCTATTGAATCATAAACTGCATTTAAACAAGAGTCCAGGTGATTCCTAGTCACATTAAATTTGAACAAGCACTGTCTTAACTGACCTTAATCCATCAGAGCCAACAGTAGTCTTTTAATGAATCTGCCAACCACCACTACCACTAACGTTTTATACAAAACGCATGTCCTGTTGATTTGCCATTGTTAGTAAATAATTATGCACATTCTTAAGACATGGTTTTTTTGTATTGAGGTGGAATATTCATAATAAACTTTTTCTTGAATAGAGCGAATATTGTACAGATACTTCAGAAATTAATTTTTCACAGGCTAATATTTCTTACAGCTAAATGGTATTCTAACTCCAACAGCAACATGTAAGCATATTACTTAATCTCTCTGGAGTTCATTTTCCTCACTAGCAAAATGGAAATAACAATAGATAATCTAGTGAGTTATTGTGAGGATTACATGAGATAATATAAATGGAGCCACACTGCATCTCAAGGCATCTCTTTTCTTCACACATTGGTCACTTTCTCTCCTACTGGGGATGACCCTCTTCATGCAGCTAGGGGAGAGGTAGCAGTTTCACAACTCCAGCAGTTCACAAAGCTCCTGACATCTCCAACTAAAACTATGAGAAAGAAAATGTTGATTGGTCCTGAATGGGAGGCTGATGGAGTGTACTGAAATCTTGGGTTGCATTTCTAACCACAAAGTGGGAATAAGGATAGGATAGCCATATAGTTTGGATCTGTATCTCCACCAAATTTAATATTGAGTTGTAATCCCCAGTGATGGAGGTGGGACTTGAGGGGAGGTGATTGTATCGTGGGGTAGTTTCTCATGAGTGGTTTAGCACCATCCCCTTGGTACTGTTCTGACAATAGAGTTCTCACAAGATCTGGTTGTTTAAAAGTACATAGCACCCCCACCCTTCCCTCTCTTCCTCCTGCTCTAGCCATGTGAAGTGCTGGCTTCCCTTTCCCCTTCCACCATCATGGGAAGTTTCCTGAGGCCTCCCCAGAAGCAGAAGCCACTATGCTTCCTGTACAGCCTGCAGAACCGTGAGCCAATTAAACCTCTTTTCTTTACAAATTAACCATCTCAGGTGTTTCTTTATAGTAATGCAAGTGCAGACTAATAAAGATTGGAAGAATGGGATTCTCGCAATCCAAATTACACGGCTGAAAGATGGGATGGATTGCTTTGCAGAAAAACAACCAGTAAGCAACATGCACCTAGCCACTTCCGAGATTCAGGTGAAAGAACTGTACGAGATATATAAATGTGGGTGTTATCCAAATTTAAATGACATTTTATTGTGAGAATGGGTGAAATATCAGTGAAAATGTAGGGAGGGAAAAAGAAGGAAAGTACTGCATGCCAACTCAAGAAAAGGCATTAAGTGTTGATGGTCCCATATGGTTTAAATCTGTATTTTTGAGCTCCCAGGTTATTCTGATAATGAACCAGGCTGGAAACCAGTTTTATAGTATTTTTTTCTAATAACTCTCTGGTGGAAGTACTTTCCCCATATTTAAATAATCCCAAGAATGTTGGAAAAGGGACTATGTTTCTGAAGATAGTAAAAATAATTACTGGGAAACTTTAGGGGGAAAAATCATTAAGACAATAAAAAAACACAGTAAGTAGAAAAAATATGTGTTATTATTACTAAGTTTCTTAACGAAGGAAAGATGACTGATTGCATAGATATTAGCATCCTGATTATCCTGGGTTTTTTTTGTACCAGTCATTTGAGACCAGATAATTAAACAAACACTCTCAAAAAGTACATCTATTTTTTCCAGAAGCTTGTACCAAACTTCTTATATCCTGTTCATGTCAGAAGGAATCATGGGGGGCAGACAGAAGCTCTAAAACGGAACAGTAATTACAATAAAAGAGCATAACTATTACTTATAATTACATGCCTCTCAAGAGTTCTTTCCTTCTAGTTCTAGAGGTTTGACCCCCTTCTGAGGTAGAGTAATTGTAAATACTAGGGAAGGAAGACAGATTTAAAGGTTATCTGTCAGTGGAAGGGGACATATACTTCATAAATTTTTGTATCTTCATTAAAGGAGTCTAAAAAACACAGTGAATGTCATCTTAAGAAATAGGTGCTGAAAGTAAAAATGAATATAAATTATTTAAATGTTAAATTTCAGGGCAATACCTATAACTTCTAATGAATAATAAAGTAGCATGAAAAGCAATTTTATTCTAAATAATCTGCTACAGTTAAAAGATATTTATAGAAAATTTTGGCAGCCAGAAAGCAAATAAAAACATCCAGATAGTGTTTTGGTTCTATAAGCAGAATTTTTTTTTATTTTAACTTTTACCAAATGGGGAGGTCACTCCACCCAAAGATTTCTGGTCTCCCTGTATTCCTCTCCCATGACAATCTCATTGTATCACAATATGCATGTAGAAATAGGTGACTTTCAAATTCAGATAGTCTTTAATTTCACATTTTCAATGACTTGCTGAACATTTATACCTAGATAATCTCAAACTCATTCTGATCAAAATTGATTGCATTCTCTTCCTTGAAAACATGAACCTCCTCTTGTGTTATCTTTGTCCCATCACCACCCTCCTTGTCACCTCTAGACTGCAAATCTCAGACCTATATTTGTCTCCTCCTTTTCACCTTCAGCATCCAATAATTTGACAGGCCTTGAACTTTTACCTCCATGAAGTGTTATATTTGTCCCTTTTTCCAAATTTCCTCTGCCATTTCCACATTAATTCCTTGTTATCTCTTGCCAAGACTACTGTTGGAGGCATCCTACATAATACAACCCACTGAGGTAGATTTTCCCGGAGGCTAGTGAAACTTAGACTTGGGGTCCAACACTTACATGGACCCCTTCCATTAGGTCCTATACCTAATGTCAAATTCATAATATTGTATCCTTTCTCTTGAAGCATATCCACTACTCGTTTAAGCTTCAGGTCCCCCAGAACACCAGACTAACTTTTCTAAGGCAGAAATGGCAATTCCACTCTCTGATTCAATGGCCCACCATCAACCCACCCAAGTTGACTACATAATAAATTCATTCCTCTTTGTCTGATTGTAAAGCCTTTCTTAGTATGACTGAAACCTTTCTTTCCACCTATGTTACCATTACTTAATTAATGCAAGCTATTACATTAAAACAAACTGAGTTGCCACTGCACACCCATTTGCTAACCAACTCCACCACACTTTGGCTTACATTTTTTCCTCTACCGAGAGTATCCTTCCTGCCTCATCCTCACCTTTCTCCCTACCATAGCCCAAAGTTGATATTATACACAACAATGAGGTTCCAGGTTAAATCATCACCCCCATGAAGTCTTTTTATACTGCTACCAGGTAGATGCAGGCTCTCCTTTCTCTAAATTCCTATTTACTGGAAATTCTCAAATGGAATTATTACTTTATATTTTTCAAGTGTGAACAAACTGTGGCCCATATATCAAATTCAACCCACCACTTGTATATAAATAAAGTCTTATTAGTTTCTTTCTCCTAGGAAGAGATTTTTTAAAAAATTTAAAGAACACAGCCATACCCATTTGTTTACATATTGTCCTGTGGCTGTTTTTGCACTACAACAGCAGAGTTGAATAGTGGCAACAGAGCCCATACGTCTGGCAAAGCATTAAATATTTACTATTTGGCCCTTCACAGAAAAAGATTTCCAACTTCTGTTACCGATTATTTATGTATGCATTTTACTTTCCTTATAGGCACTAGCATAAGCTGCTCAAAGAAAAAATGGCCTCTTTTTCATTGATATTCCCCAACAATACCTAGCAAGCTTATTGAAAAGAATCATTCCATAAATATTTGAAGAGAGAGTGAATAAATCAATCCTATGTAGTTATTTAAGGATTTTTACTGCTAATTTTAAAAAATAAAGTATTTGTGTATTCAGATTTTGATCATTATCCCAATTAGTATTAGAAACTTTGAATATTGCACACACACACACTCATTCCACACCACTCATCTTGTAACTTTTATCCAGAATATCTTTATTTTTATCTTCTTAACTTTCTAAAATTAAGCTGTTTTCTTATCAGTCAATATTTAATAAGCTGGGCTGACATTGTATCGGTTTTCATTGGCATTGTTATTTCTTGCATTCCGGGTGAAGGGATTAGCATGTGAGGAAATAACCTTGAATGCAAGGAGCAAGGAATAGAAATGTTAAAATGGGCGGCTAGGATCAATAAGAGGACACTGACTGATTTACGTATGAAGAAAATAACTCTGTATAAGGGTTTATGGATGCAAAAATCCTATCTTAGAGACATCTAAAATGTGATGCTCAGATGACCTTACAAGAAAGGACTCTACCCAGCTACAACAGGAGTGGTTAGTTAGCTGATAGTCTTGCCAACACAATGTTTACTCAAACTTTTTGAATTTTCCCCACATAATAGGTGAGAAATGGCATTTCAGTGCAGTTTCAATATGTACATTCCTTACCATGAATGAGGTTGAACATATTTTCATATGCTTATTTTTATGTTGCAGTGATTTCATTTCTGTAATGTATCTGTCCATGTCTTTTGACTTTTTGCGATTGGGCTGTTAGTCTTTCCAATATTGATTTGTAGAAATTCCTTATATGTTAGGGAAATTAATCTTATCTACAGTGTAAGTTGTAATTCATTTTCCTACTCTATCATTGGTCTTTTGACTTTGTTTGTAGTAGCTGTGTTGTAAGGATTAATTCCAGCAGGCCTAGAATTGGTCTGAACTGTTTTGCTGAATTACCTGCATATATTGATCTCTGGTGAAGATATTAAATGAATTGATGAATACTGTTGCTTTGTAAGCAAGAGTTCCAAGTGAGTTTTGGAGTAATGCATATGAGCTTGTTAGCATGTTCGTTAATAGTAGTGAGGCACATTATTTGAACCTGGTCTCATTAAGATCCCTACAAGAGCTCTGCCACAGGGGCTTGTTATGTGGAAATAATACGCCTAATTTACCAGCAAAGTAGAAGCAGTCCAGTCTGAGACTCCATTAGGGCATCCCTGTTTCTGAGATATTTCATACGCATGTTAGTGGTTCCCTGTCTGAGAGCTAACATGTATCCTGGTATGACCCATCAGACAGAGTACAGTTAGAGTTTGCACCTGGCCACTCCAGATCCCTTGCTGCCAGCCTGCCTTTAGTTGTGATGCGTATCTTTATTTTAATGCTGTTGCTGTATCATTCTTCTACAAAGAAAAAAAATACTATAGATTTGAAAGCATTGTCATTTGGGGTGCTGTGAGTAGTCTTTAGCAGTCAAATCCTATCTAACTGCCACTATTGATACAGTGGCTTTTTAATATAGCTAAAATTGTCAATCTACCTTATGACATCGAATTCATTGTGCTTTTTAAAAAATCTGGACTAATTTTTCATCTGATTGTTGATTTACTTTACCATCATTTTTAGCTTAAGATTTCTTCATTTATTCTAGAATTTTGAGTCTCAGACTCTTTGAATAGAAACTTTAGCTCACTTGCTCTCATTCTCTGTCTCCCCCAGTCTTTCTCTCTCTTCACTCCTTTCCATTTCAGGTTGACTGCACCCAGACCTTCAGTTTTATACTGATAGTTCAGTCTTTTCCCCAGAGTAATTTGAAGAAATATGGCAAAACCAGTTCACTCACTGAACCAATGGGAGGCTGGTTCAGTTCCCACTGGTGAGACCAAATTCCAATTCCCTGAACTCACAAAGTTCTATTAGTCATAACCCACAATAGCCTCTTTTTGTCTCTTTTCCAGAGCAGAGGCCTTTAAGCAGTTAACCCCATACAAATCCTATATGCATGTTCACCCAAAGCCCAGCAAATCCACATTTTGAAATCCAATTAAACCTTTGATTTTTTTCTGCCCATAGAGATGTTCCTCTACCTATTGAGCCCACCTATGTCTTTTATATTTAATCTATCACTTCACATGTTTGGAGTAGAATTTACAACTCTATCTTGACTAGAAATTTATGATAATATGAAAATGTCATTACTATATTTCTTTCTATATGTAGAAAGAAAAGTTACATATTTTATATACATATTTTACTATCTGTAATTATGCCCCCAAGAAGAACTCCCTTCTAAAACCATGACCAAGAGACAGTGTAGCCCTCAGAAAAGCTTGATAAATATTCTCTATAATCACTCTCAATCAGGACTCCAGCCAGAATTTCAGACAACACTACAGATTTTAATAATCCCTGCTACTCATCAGGCAATCTTTCCATGTAACAACAGATCACTGACACAACATTCTCACTAAAGTTGAGTGTGCTGTTTTGATTAAAAACCAAATTTCTAGGCAGTGTACAATAAAAAAATTAGACTGCTATAATTATGGGTTTAAGTAGCTAAATGCATCTGAAAGAACAACCTCTGATCCCTTCTTTCATTAAGAGGACTAAAGTCGAAAGACCATCCAGAGGTATAATGTCTAAAAGAATACATAGATGAAGTAAATCTTAAAAGAGACTTCATAATCCAACCAAGATCCAGTTTATGAGTATTGGAACGCAAAGTCATTAGCACCCAGAGAAGGCTCTGAGCCTCAGGTAAATCCCTAGAGAACTGTTGTCCTCCCATTATAATGAAGTAGAGAAAATTGTGTTCACTAGATCCTTTTCAGGAACAGCACTGGCTTTGGAAACAATTCCTCTTTACACCAGCCTCAGGGATGCTGAAACCTGCAGGAGACCTGAGAGTTCATGAAAGTGACATGAAGGAAATTCTTGGTTATCTTAGATGAAGAAGGGAAAAAAAGAAATAGGAAAAAGGGGTACTGCAAGCAAAATGACAAAAATGTACAGTGTGTTCTGTGATCCCTTCTTATTTCCTTCCCCCAAAACTCAGTAAACCCTTTAAGAATCTAAAAAGACTTTATGGGGATGACTTTTTTTGTCAAAACAATGAGGGAATGTGCTTGCACATTTGGGATGTCCTGGGGAAAATTAGAAATGGCCCACATGGACAAGGGAGTACAGAAGCCAAGAGAAGAACTAGGCCCAGAATCAGCAAAAATTTTCTGTAAAGGGCCATATAGTAAACATTTTAGCCTATATGGACCCTATAGTTTCCATTAAACTTCTCAACTTTGCTATTTTAGCATGAAAGCAGTTGTAGACAATAAAGAATGACACTGAAATTGGAATTTTACATGATTTTTCATACGTCACAAAATATATTATTCTTTTAGATTTTTGGTAAAGTATTTTAAAATGTAAAAGCTATTCTTAATTTTTGGACTGTATAAAAATTGGGGTTGGTAGTTTGCCAACCCCTGGCCTAGAATATAAGGTATAAGAAAACAATGAAATTATGAAATGGCCTTCAGGCTGCTCCAGGGAGTGGAAATCAGGCTAGACACTAAAGGTAAGGTTGTACCAACTATCATGTATGTAGTAGGCTTTTAGCGAAGCTTCAGGCAGTTTTATTTATTTTTTATTTTGATAGCTTTGGGAGTACAAGTGGTTTTAGTTGTATGGATGAGTTGTATAGAGGTAAAGTCTGAGATTTTAGTGCACTCATCACCCAAGTAATGTACATGATCCAATCGCCCACCACGAGGCCTGGCCTCCAACATTGGAGAGTACAATTTGACATGAGATTTGGTGGGGACACAGATCCTTACATTACTTAGGGGAGGTACTTTGGTTTCTCCAGAGATTGGTGGGGCTACAGAGCTCTCAAGTGTTTCTTTCCTTTGTGTTAAGCTACCAGGGCAGGTAGAAGGGCAAAGCCAGGTTGGGGCTGGGTCAGGCAGGCCTGCACTCTGGCTCTTCACATGCAGGGCAAGCAGTTGCCCCTGTGGGTGTTGGGGACAGTTCTCTGGCCACTGGGGTAATGGTCCAGGGAGGAACACAGCTGCCTCTGCTGCACAGAAGAGTTTGTGGAGGGAGTGGGAAGCAGCAGGTAGCAGTAGGCCCTACCCAGCTCCCACGTGAGAGAGGCCTCACATTCATGGTGTTCCACTAGCAGCAGCTAGCTAAGTCCCAGGCAGTCTATGCTCATAACTCAGAACTGCTCCAAAACCACGAGTCTTCTTCACTGAGAAAGCAATCCTGGCTTCCAGGCCATGCCCCTCCCAGTTTGCCCACAGAGACAAGGCACCCAGCTCCTACACTCATGGCTGCAGTGTACTTCCCACTCACCCCTCATTTCTAGCCAAGAGAGTTTGTCCCAACTCAAGATTTATATTATGAATTTCAGCTAGAAGCTTCTCTCAATCGATGCTCATTGCCTGACTTAGCTAGGAGGCTTCAGCGAGGTCCCCTGTGACATAGAATCAGGGATGGCTTCCCTCAATCCTCGATGGAGACTGGAAGTACCTGCAAAGCTCTTCCCACTGCTGCTTCTACTTTTACATTTTCCACTGCTCCCTAAATCAGTTTCAGTGCTAGGTAGCATTAAAGCCTTCTCCCATGGGCTAGATTAGCAGGTTCCTCAGTAGGGTGTATATCCTGGAGGCAGCCTCTCCCCTATCACACTCTGGGACTTACAGTTTCTCACCTGGCTCACAGTGTATGTCCAGGCAGATTTATTAAAAAAAAAAAAAAAAAAAAAGTGACCTCTCTGTAACTTCCTAGTTATCTTAGACCTGCCCTACTTCTCACTCCCCTCTTCCTACCCAGTCCAGATTTACATAACACCTTTACATATTATTTAAGCAAAACCAGTTGGGTTTTTTTTTTTAGGAATAGGTGGAACAAGGGAAAAGGTCTCACTGAGACTAAAGTGCAGGAATGGTCAGACTTGAGGAAGTGACACAATTTTGGTTTTGGGGAACTCGAGATACAGTAAATACACTTTCAAAGACTTGAATTCATGATATAATTGATTTACTATCTTGAAACCCTGAAGATGAAGGCCCCTCTTTCTTTGACTCTTTTCCCTAGACTAGAAGATAAGTGAAGAATTAAGCAGTTGAACTTCCATGGGGTTTCAAGGAGACAATGTAAGAGACTGTGCAGTAGGGCAAGAAATCCTATGTGTTCATAAGTCACCCTAAAGAAAAGTATTCAAATACTGGAAGTTGTATGTTTACAAGTGAATATAGAAAGAAATAAAGATCACAAAGTTGACTTCATTTCGGTGTCTAATTTACTAAGTTTTCCTCCCCTTGGGGTTTAGAAAGTCAATTGTATTTCAAATGTAAAATTGCCTTACAGCTTTAGAAAAACATGACACTTGAAAATTATTGCTGTTAACTTTATTAGACATTCTTGGAATTCAAAGGCATCTGGAAAATAGTTGAATCACATTATTCAAACTTGACTCTACAATGTACTAACACACCCAATAAATCAGAGAATCTCCATACCTTTCCTTAAACTGGTTCCAGTTAAGGACCTAATCAATTGCTTGGGGAAGTTTTTTTCTGCTTTTGATGGATATAAAATGAATGTTTTCCCCTCCTTCAGAGACATTAAAGAGAAGGTACTAGCCAGGTGCGGTGGCTCATGCTTGTAATCCTAGCACTTTTGGAGGCTGAGGTGGGTGGATCACCTAAGGTCAGGAGTTTGAGACCAACCTGGCCAACATGGCAAACCCCATCTCTACTAAAAATACAACAATTAGCTGGGCATGGTGGCAGGCACCTATAACCCCAGCTACTTGGGAGGCTGAGGCAGGAGGGTCGCATGAACCCATGGGGCAGAGGTTGCAGTGAGCAGAGATGGTGCCACTTCACTCCAGCCTGGGCAAAAGAGTGAAACTTTGTCTCAAAAAAAAAAAAAAGAGAAGATACTGCTCCCACTTCTTTCTGATTCTAAGATGCTCCTACTAAGCACATTCCCTTGAATCCATCCGTTTGGTATTCTTCAGTTTTTATTAACTCTTTATGTCTTAAAAAAAATTGGGGTTGCTTCTATTAAAAAACACAGGCAGAATAAGATTTTTAAAAATGATTAAAATTGGACTGAAGACAGACACAAGTAAACAAGGGAATGCCAAGAAGCTGTAGAATTGTTTATCAGAAATGTTGCTCTGCATTTCTGACAGAGAAATAGGAGAATAACTTATGTACTCTTTTATTATTATTAGAAGGAAATACACTAATTTCTTAAAAATTCAATCCTTTGCTTTACCCTAAGCTCTGAAAGGAATATTATTATTCAATGATATGGATTTATCAACAACTACCTATGTGCCAAGCTCAGCGTTAGGCAAAACATTTAGAATGCATTTTCTTTCCTCCAAATGTTCATAGTGTAGTAAGTAAGACAGATATATAAATGAAATGTTAATATGGGTTAAGGTATTTAATGGAACTGTATACAAGATGCTATAGGATATAGAGAGAAAGGCAACTTACTTTTTCTGTAGTTGGTTAGCAATGCTTCCTAGATAAAGGGAAATTGAAAAGACAAGCATACATTCATCAAATGCATGAAAAGGAACAATTATTTGAAACATAAGGAAGGGCAAACATGCAGAGGTAGGAATGGATGACTTCTTTAGAGAAGCCTTCTCTAATGCAAAAAGTATAGAGTTGGGAGATGGTGCAGTCAAGTAAGGAGATTGAGAGTCCATTGTTAAAATGATAAATGCTTGACGTGATAAATACCTCAAGTACCCTGATTTGATCATTACACATTGTATGCCTGTGTGAAAACATCACGTGTACCCCATTAATATATACAACTATTATGTACCTCATATGGTTTGGCTGTGTCCCCACCCAAATCTCAACTTGAATCGTATCTTCCAGAATTCCCACATATTGTGGGAGGGACCCAGGGGGAGGTAATTGAATCATGGGGGCCAGTCTTTCCCATGCTATTCTAGTGATAGCAAATAAGTCTCACAAGACCTGATGGGTTTATCAGGTTAAAAACTAAAGCACAAACAGACACATTAGCCTAGGCCTACACAGGGTCAAGATGATCCATATCACTGTCCTCCCCCTCCACTCCTGTTCCACTGGAAGGTCTTCAGGGACAGTAACAATCACAGAGCTGTCATCTCCTAGGATAACAACATCTTCTTCTGGAATACTCTCTAAAGGACCTATGTGAGGCTGTTTCACAATGAGCTTTTTTTTTTTAATAAGCAGAAGTACACTCTAAAATGATGATACAATGTATAATATGGTAAATACATAAACCAGTAACATGGTCATTTTATCACTATCAAGTATTATGATGTAATGTACATAATTGTATGTGCTATACTTTTATATGACTGGCAGTGAAGTAGGTTTGTTTACACCAGTGTCACCACAAACATGGGAGTAATGCATTGCACCATGACATTTGTTATGACAGCTACAATATCACTAGGAAATAGAAAAGTTTCAGCTCCATTATAATCTTATGTGACCACTATTGTATATGTGGTTTGCCATTGACCAAAACGTCATTATTCAGCACATGACCATACATTGACTGAGATGTGGATTCATGGATTCCATATTTGTGAATTTGCCTACTCCCTAAAATGTATTTGTAACCTCAGAATCAATACACATGCCACTTCTGCAGTCTTTGTGCACATCCATAGAGTAGCAAGACATTTGAAATACTGACATGATTACTCTGCCTTTCTGTTTCAGCTCTCATGATATAAACGAGTGTCCTTTTCATGGTATCATGGGTTTTGTGTGTGTGTGCTTTTTGTTGGTAATTTTGCTATTTAAAATGGCCCCCAAGTGTAGCTGCTGAAGTTTTGTCTAGTGCAGGGGTCTCCAACTCCTGGGCCTGGTACTGTTCTGTGGACTTTTAGGAACTGGGCCCCATAGCAGGAGGTTAGCAGTGTGTGAGCAAAGCTTCATCTGTATTTACAGCTGCTCCCCACTGCTTGCATTACCGCCTGAGCTCTGCCTTCTGTCAGATCAGTGGTGGCATTAGATTCTCATAGAAGCACAAACCCTACTGTGAACTGTGCGTGTGAGGGGTCTAGGTTGCACACTCCTTACGAGAATCTAATACCTGATGATCTGTGACTGTCTCCCATCATCCCCAGAAGGGACTGTCTAGTTGCAGGCAAACAAGCTCAGGGCTTCCCCTGATTCCACATTACAGTAGCTGTATAATTATTTCATTATATATTACAATGTAATAATAATAGAAACAAAGTACACAATAAATGTAATGGGCTTGCATCATCCTGAAACTATCCCCACTCAAGTCCATAAAAAAATAGTCTTCCATGAAACCAGTCCCTGGTGCCAAACACTGCTGGCCTAGTGTTCCTAAGTGCAAGAAGGCTGTGATATGTTATAGAGAAATACATGCATCAGATAAGCTTTTGCTCAGTCAGGAATGACAGTGCTGTTGGCCTTGAGTTCAGTGTCAATGAATCAACAATGTTAAATAAGTGTCTTCAAACAGTGATACACATCAAACAAGGTTATGTATTGACCACTGGAGGAAAATATTGTAACCAGAGGCTTGCAGGTGCCTGTATTTCCATTAGGAGCAATGACTCACTATTCACTAATTTAGTGTTACAGCGACTTTACAGACCATAACTACTATGAATAAGAAGCAGCAGCTATATGTGACTTTAAGAATTATTCAGTGTGATTCTGATGTAAGTTTCCACATGTTCTCCTGAAACAGCCTTAACCAACCCCAGGCCAGATTCACTCAGTGCCCCACTGCCTCATCTCCCTCCTTTACATTCTCCTGCCCCAGAAGCAAGAAAGTGATTGTTGCCCACCTGAGGGAAAAACTGTTTTTATACTCGCAACACCTGTGACACCTAACGCGGGAGGTTTTTTTTTGTTTTTGTTTTTGTTTTTTTTTCCCCACACCAATCACCAATACTGTGACTCTCCAAACACCAACTGGGTGTCCAGTAATTCAACTCAATTCCGAAACTAACCACCAGGAGTTAGATCACACCCCACTAGTGAAGGGCTCAGTCCCACACACAAGCCTCCCACTTCAGATGCCAGTAGTAAACCTGGACCTCCAAACTTATGGCCAACTGGCTATAAATAAGGGGTCCCCACGACCCCACGCTTGAATTTAATATTTTGCTCGACTGCCTCACAGAATCCAGGAAAACAGTTTACTCGTTTATCATAAAAGACATGACTCAGGAACAGCGTATGGAAGAGAGGCTGTATTTTAGTCCGTTTTTACGCTGCTGATAAAGACATACCCGAGACGGGGAAGAAAAGGAGATTTAATTTGACTTACAGTTCCACACGGCTGGGGAGGCCTCAGAATCATGGCAGGAGGCGAAAGGCAGTTCTCACGTGGCAGAGGCAAAAGAGAATGAGAATGAAGCAAAAGCAGAAACCCCTGATAAACCCATCAGATCTCGTGAGACTTATTCACTATCACGAGAATAGCACTCACGGGAAAGACTGACGCCCATGATTCAATTACCTCCCCCTGGGCCCCTCCCACAACTCATGGGAATTCTGGGAGATACAATTTAAGTTGAGATTTTGGTGGGGACACAGCCAAACCGTATCAGACGCCCAAGACAATGTATGGGGAAGGGGCGGAGAGCTTCCATGCCCTCTCCAGGAGCACCACCCTCTAGGCACCTCCACGTGTTCACCAGTCCAGAAGCTCTCCAAACCCCATTATTTAGGGGTTTTTAATGGAGCTTTTATTACATAAGCACAATTGATTAAATCATTGGCCACTGGTGATTAACTCAATTCCCAGCCTCTCTCCCCTTCCATAGGTTTGTGGGGGTGATGGGGCTGAATTTGATTCCTCTGGCAATCAGTCCCCAACTTGTTAGGAACCGCAAAAGAAGCTCCTCCCACTCCCATCACTCAGGGAGCTCCAAGGGGTTTTTAGACGCTCTTGTACCAGCAACCAGGGCAGAAATCAAATATATAGTTCTTAATTTCTTATAACACCCCTCCCAGAAATTCTATCTTGTGGCACTATTGGGAGGGCCAGTGCAGCCTGCTTTGTGAGCGTTTTTTTTTTTTTTTTTTTTTTTTGGTTTGGTACACTGGGTACAGTGGCTCACGTCTGTAATCCCAGCACTTTGGGAGGCCAAGGCAGGTGGATCACGAGGTCAGGAGTTCGAGACTAGCCTGGCCAATATGGTGAAAACCCGTCTCTACTAAAAATACAAAAATTAGCATGCGCGCCTATAGTCCCAGCTACTCGGGAGGCTGAGGCGGAAGAATCGCTTGAACCCGGGAGGTGGAGGTTGCAGTGAGCCGAGATAGGGCCGCTGCACTCCAGCCTGGGCGACAAAGTGAGATGCCATCTCAAAAAATAAAAATAAATAAATAAGTAAGAAAGCAAGAAAATTTGCTGTTCCATTGTGGGGATTTCCTCTGACGGCTGTCCTTGCATGGTGCCATATTGGTACTGCATGTGCTCATATGCTTATATCCTGTATGCATTTCATATGTTAAGAGATAAAGGGTGCCTCTGTTTCTTCCAAAAACTTCCTGGCTATGGGTTAAGAGAACTACGTGATCAAAGGGAATCCAAGATTGAAGGGTTAGAGGAAGTGAAAGGAAATTTAATTGAGAAAGGACAGGGCATCCTTAGTGAAGAATTGGGATCCAAAGTCACAAGTAAGCTCTCCTGGTGACAGAAGACGCGGAAGCAGTCTGTTGCCTGAGCTCTCTGTTATGTAACTTCAAGGATTCTCACACTCACTCGCACACCCCAGAGTCAGGAGGTGGGGTGTGGGAAAGTACATGGCTGTGGTCACCCCTGTGTAAATTGCAACAGGGGCTGGGGACACAAAGGCCCTTGAGAAAGCAGCTGATTTCCTCCCCAGCACAGGCTGGCTACCACAGGGAAGATTCCAGAAGAGGAAATTTGCTCAGCTCATAACAAAGTTTATTAGCTTAGCAGATCTGTTTGTCAAATGAGAGTCCGTTTCTAAAGACTTCATTCATCAAATTGGCTCAAGCTTAGTCATTTGTGAAAAAACTGCCAAAGACCCCACAAAGACAGCATACAGAAAAAACTTGCAGCCCAAGGTTTGGGAGGATTTGAAATAAACACAAGAATCAGAGATAAATACCAACTACCTAAGACTATGAGCTGATTTCCTCAAGGGTGGATAGTTAAATATAGAAGGAAACTGTAATTGCTCCACGGGTTCTTCCTGCCCACTGCCCAGACAAAACCAATTCATTGCAACCATGACACTGCAATAAGGAAGTTTAATTGACACAAGACCAGCCATGCCTCGTGGGAGATGAAGTTATTACCCAGATCAATCTCCCTGAGAATTCAGAGGCTAGGGTTTTTAAGAAGAGCTTGGTGGGCAGGGGGCTGAGGGAATGGGTACTGCTTGATTGGATGCAATCACAGGGGTGTGGAAAGTGGTCCTTGCACAGAGTCGCTTCTGGGTAGGAGCCACAGGAGCAGAGTCCTGGGTCCGGGTGGGCCATCTGGTAGTTAGAAATGCAAAAATCTGAAAGGACATCTCAAAAGGCCAATCTTGTTAGGTTCCACAATAGCGATGTTATCTACAGGAGTAATTGGAGAATTTGCAAATCTTGCGACCTCTGGAATAATGGCTGGTAATGGTTTATTAACTTGTTTATAGGTAATAGTTTATTCTGCCTACATCTTAGAAGAATTCAGGCTCCTCTCATCCTCCTAACCTGGTAGCCTTTTATTAGTTTTAGAAAGATGGTTTACTTTTGGGGAAGGGCTGTTATCATTTAAATGATAAACTAAATTTCTCCCAAAGTTAGCTAGACCCAAACCTAGGAATGGCCAAGGGAAGTCTGGAAGTTAAAGGCAAGATGGAGATTGGTTAGATCAGATCTCTTTTACTGTCATAATTTTCACATTGTTAAAATTTTTGCAAAAGTGGTTTCAAAACTGTCCCATCTCTTGTTAGGCATGAGGGACAGGAAGGAACAGAAACAACTGAGATACCTTCCAGGCAGTTAATGCCAGAAGATGTCTCAAGACTGGGTTGGGTCTAGGTCAATTATTTGTGAAAGTGTGGGTGCAAACCATGTTCTGTCTAGGGACTGCCAAAACTCAAAACTGGGAAGATAAAATTCTGCTACAGAGAATTCAAATGTGAGGCTAGAAATGAGACAAAGTCAAGATGAGGAAAGACGGTACATCACAGAAGTGCCTGCACTTGGCTCAACACCAAGAGGCACAATTCACACTGCAGTCTGTACGAATGGTGCCCAGTAGAGCTGGGCTGTGTGTACCCTGCACCATTCCTTTGTAGCTGTGGATAATGAGATAAACAAACCAAGAAATGAGAGAGCCCTGGATCAAAAAGATCCAAGATAATTGCTGAGGATAAGGCTTGAGCTTCCTCGTTTTTATTAGCTCTCCATTTTCAAAGCACAAATAGCCTGAAATAGAATGAAGATGCAGTAGAAAAAGCAACAGTCTAGAAATTAAGAGATGGGAGGTCAAATCACCCTCTGAGAAGTTGGTCATTTATTCAATATTCTTTGCATCTGGTTTATCTCTAAAGTGGAGACAATGAGAAGTGGTCTGCTTCTCTTCCTTTCGGAGTAGGACCAAGTTTGATCAAGGATATAAGCAAACACTGAAAATGAATGCTTTGCAAATGTCAGGGTTACAAATGACGCAGTCATCATGGTTTTAGCAGGGTGCTGAGACCTATCAATGGCCTACAAGACCCTGAAGTATCTGTCTCCTCTTGCTAGCCCCATCCACTCCACTCACACTGGCCCCTTCGCATTCCTCCAGTTCCTGTCCCCAAGGGCCTTGTGAGTGGCTTCTTCCCTCTGCTTGGCACACTCTCCTGCAGAACATCAGCTTGGCTTGCTACCTTCCCTCCTTTGGGTTTTATTCAAACATCAAGTTCTCAGTGAAGATTTCCCTGACAACACACTATTTAAAATGCTCACCTCCTAGCATTTTCCAAACCCTTCCCTATTTCATTTTTTTTTCCTCCCAAACACATCACCGTCTAATGCACAATTTAATTTACTTTTTCCTATGTTTATGTTTCGTCCTCCCCCATCAGAATGTAAGCTCCTGGAGGGCAATGATTATAATGTTTCGGATCCTAAGCCAAAAATAAAGTCTAGAAAACCGGTAGGTGCTCAAAAAAAATCAGATGTATGAAAGGGAAAAAGCTGTTCAAAGACACAAGTTCATCTCCTTACCAGGATGCCTTTTGCTCTTCAGTTGAAATGGCTCCACCCAATAAAATGTCTGTTTCAGCACTTTGCTATCAATCTTGACTTTTGCTCTGATTCCTTTTCAGACTCCAGGACGTTTCATTGAAGTTTTAATTTCCCTTGCTTGTTGCCCAGCAAAGAGCATTGAGAAATGCAAAGTCAATTTGGAGTTGACAATTTGCCAATTTGCCATATTTGCTGACCTACTAGTGAAATGAGCCATATTTCAGGGAAGGCTGTGGGTGAAGTGAGATGGGTTGTAAGAGCCCCACAGGGGAAAGAAAATGTGGAGAGCCCCATGCCAGACAACGGAATGTTTAACAGGCATTCAAAAAATACATGTTGCTTATTGTAAAAGAAAAAACAAGCTCTCTCTTGAGCTTTCTTTGTTTTTGTTTAAACAAAATACATCCTCTGAACTCAGTAACTTGGAGAAATCTGCTATTGCTGCGGAACTGGGAAACATATAGAGTTCTGCCAACAAGAAATCTATTCCCCTTTGGGAGTTATATTCTTATCTTGAGTTATTTTCTCTTGGCCTAGAATGTGGTACTGAGTTATTCTCAAATGGCTTGCTTCTGGGTCAGTTCTTTATGCAAGGACACAGTTACCTCACTGTGATCTAGTCAAAGTCAGTCTCTGACCTGCTGGGAATAGAGAGGGAATGGAAAAGAGGCCACTTCGCTGCCATCTGAAAACAGGTGTTTGTAGATTATTTGCTCAAATTGGTTAATATAATGATAGAACTTGAGTGTGTGTATATATATATACTCCCAGGTTTAAGCGATTCTTCTGCCTCAGCCTCCCGAGTGGCTGGGATTACGGGCACGGCTAATTTTTGTATTTTTAGTAGAGATGGGGTTTCACCATGTTGGCTAGGCTGTTCTTGAACTGCTGACCTCAGGTGCTCCACCCGCTTCGGCCTCCCAAAGTGCTGGGATTATAGGTGTGAGCCACCGCACCCAGCCAGGACTTGAATAATTTTCACCATATGAAATTATCTAGAGGATTCAGAATACACTCTGCAGAAGCAATACATCATCATACTAAAGACTAGCCTTTAGAATGAAATAGTCCTGGTTCAAATCTCATTCCTTCTACTTATGAGTTATATAATTTTGAGCAAATTACTTAAGCTACCTGAGACTCAATATTTTCATCGCCAAAATGGGAATAATAATATATACATTAGTTTTTTCTGGGATGATAAAATGAGATAATGTATTTAAACAGCTCAACAAATTGCTCTTGTTTATAATGATTATTCCAAAAACCCAGGAGCATAGTTTTGTTAACCAGGATGATTTACCCTTAATTGATGAGAGAACACAGAAGGCAGGTAGTGAAGACAACATAGTCTGTCTGGTGAAACTTGGCCAAAGTGATCAGATGATGTCACTCTCCTGTCTAAAACATCCTGCAGCAAACCAACATGTCAGCATCAGAGCTGTTGGTCTGCAGATGGATGAGAGGCCAGTGGGAAGCTGGATCACACACCCTGGGACAAGGAAAATGATTCTTCCTCCCTCCCTTCCCCTTCCTGCCTTCCTTCCTTACTTCCTGATACATCTTTCTAATTCTGTCATTCGTGGCTGTCTTTTCCACACAGTGCCTATTGTGTGTCTACACTGGATGTGCTCAGGACTTGTATGGTCTAGACCCAGTTTGGCTCACTCACTAGTTGAGTTGGACAAATCACTTTTACCACAGAGTTGAACGGTTAAGAGCATGAACTCAGAATTAGTCTATCTGGATTCTAAAAGCCTGCTCTACCACTTACTAGCTGTGTGACCTTCAGTGAGTTGCTTAAAACCCTCTGTGCCTCTGTTTATCCATCTGTGAAAAGCAGATTTACAATAGTGTCTATTTCATAAGGTTGGTAAGAGAATTCAATGAGTTACTAATGTGAACCACTTTAAACTGTACCTAGCACAAAAGCCTAATATCTCCTCATTATTCTAATAGATTCCTATTACTATCTGTAAAATAAGGGGATTGTGCCATCTCTTAAGCTCCTACTATGATAGAACTAACACTTTGTGAGTCATCTGGGATCCTCCCTGCAGGGACTGAGTTTCCCGCTACCTGCCTGCTCCTTTTCCCCATCCATTCAACCTCATTCACCTTTCGAGTTTCACAGCTTCCCTCCTTGGCAGAAATTATGGAGCTGTTCCAATGTGCCATCATTGGTTCAGTTAGGTGACAAAGATGCCATCTGCTAGGAGTGTCCATTTGGGAAATCAGATGTTTAACAGATCACAGCAGTATTATGTTCAGGAGAACAACATCATGTTCCTGCACAGGAAGGAGACTCCAGGAGCCTTGGTTTGGAACAGGGCTGGTACACATGTCCGTACAGTGGTTCCCCCACCCCTTATTCAAGGTTTTCTTTTCTAATGTTTCAGTTAACAGTGGCCAGTGGCCAGTGGCCAATGGCAGTCCAAAAATATTCAGTGGAAAATTACAGAAATGAACAATTCCTAAGTTTTAAATTATGATGAAACCTCATGTCATCCTGTTCTGTTCCACCTGGGATGCAAATCATCCCTTTGTCCAGCAGATCCACACTGTAAACACTCCCCACCATGAGTCACTCGGGTGCTGCCTGAGTTATCAGATCAACCGTCACGGTTTCCACAGCGCTGTGTTCAAGGAACTCTTACTTTACATAGTTATAACCCCAAACACAAGAGGAGTGATGCTGACAATTTGGATCTGCCAAAGGAAAGCCATAAAGTCCCTCCTTTAAGTGAAAAGGTGAAAGTTCTTGACTTAATAAGGAAAGAAAAAAAAAAACTTCATGCTGACGTTGCTAAGATCTATGGTAAGAAGGACCAAAAGCCAAAATTGACAAATGGGATCTAATTAAACTAAAGAGCTTCTGCACAGCAAAAGAAACTACCATCAGAGTGAACAGGCAACCTACAGAATGGGAGAAAATTTTTGCAACCTACTCATCTGACAAAGGGCTAACTTCCAGAATCTACAATGAACTCAAACAAATTTACAAGAAAAAAACAAACAACTCTATCAAAAAGTGGGCGAAGGATATGAACAGACGCTTCTCAAAAGAAGACATTTATGCAGCCAAAAGACACATGAAAAAATGCTCATCATCACTGGCCATCAGAGAAATGCAAATCAAAGCCACAATGAGATACCATCTCACACCAGTTAGAATGGCCATCATTAAAAAGTCAGAAAACAACAGGTGCTGGAGAGGATGTGGAGACATAGGAACACTTTTACACTGTTGGTGGGACTGTAAACTAGTTCAACCATTGTAGAAGTCAGCGTGGCGATTCCTCAGGGATCTAGAACTAGAAATACCATTTGACCCAGCCATCCCGTTACTGGGTATATACTCAAAGGATTATAAATCATGCTGCTATAAAGACACATGCACATGTATGCTTATTGCAGCACTATTCACAATAGCAAAGACTTGGAACCAACCCAAATGTCCAACAACGATAGACTGGATTAAGAAAATGTGGCACGTATACACCATGGAATACTATGCAGCCATAAAAAATGATGAGTTCATGTCCTTTGTAGGGACATGGATGAAGCTGGAAACTGTCATTCTCAGCAAACTATCGCAAGGACAAAAAACCAAACACCGCATGTTCTCACTCATAGGTGGGAATTGAACAATGAGAACACATGGACACAGGAAGGGGAACATCACACACTGGGGCCTGTTGTGGGGTGGGGTGAGGGGGGAGGGATAGCATTAGGAGATATACCTAATGTGAAATGATGAGTTAACGGGTGCAGCACACCAACATGGCACATGTATACATATGTAACAAACCTGCACGTTGTGCACATGTACCCTAGAACTTAAAGTATAGTAATAATAAAAAAAAGAAGGACTCTTCTATCTGTGAAATTGTAAAGAAGGAAAAAGAAATTTGTGCTAGTTTTGCTGCTGCAAAAGTTACTGCCACAGTGCACGATAAGTGCTTGAGATGGAAAAAGCATTACATTTGTAAGAGGAAGACAGGAACAGAAATGTGTTCCTATTGATTACAATCAAGTTTAGTATTATCTGTGATTTCAGGCCTCCACTGGAGGTCTTGGAACATATCCCCGTGGATAAGTAGGGGAGACACTGTGTTATCACCCCAGAGAATCAGTATGTACTATATATTCCACCAGGCAATGGGAATGTACAGAGTACAGCCACCCAGCCACCAGCTGAGGCCAAGTGCCCAGTGGCAGCATGTCATGGTTGGAGGTCAGTCTGGAGCCAGGAGACTCCGGCTTATGCTCCAGCTCTGTGTCAACCTGTGAGATCTGGGGATTGCTGAACTTCAGAGGCTGAATTTTCTCAGTTATTAAATGGGGATAACAAAACCTACTTCATAAGTCATTTTAAGAATTAAGGGAGCAATCGTGCAGTTTAGAGCTATCATGGAGGAGAAGAAGATATTTTGTAAAATGTATAGGCTTACACTGTAAGAGTCATAATTATTCTCATTATAGCTTCAATACATGGAAGGACGTGAATTCCTGAGTCTTCCTTAAAAGACAATAACCTAATTGGTTTTCTTGTTTGTTTAGTTTCAAAATGTTTACGATTTCTTAGCTAAACAATACATTCAAGAAGTTGGAGAAGCAAAAATAACAGTAAAAGATGTCCCTTCCCCATCTTTCAAATTCCCACTGCCTCCTGTTACTAGGTTTTTGTTGTTTGTTGTGAGCTCTCAGATCTTTTGGATAAATATGAAGGCAAAGGCATTTGTCCATTTCAAAATACATAATCCCCTGCTTTCCGCCTTTTAACCACAAATGATGTCACACTATACCCGTTGTTCCATATTTACTCCCTTGAAATCTTAGAGGAACTTCCACATCAGTACATAGAAAGTTTTCTCATTTCCTTTTCTTTTGCTTCTTTTTTTAACCATCGAATGAGTTCCATTGTATATATATTCCATAATTTAACAGTCCCCTATTGATGGAAATTTAAATTACTTCTTAACTTTGTTGTTACAAGTTATTTCATATGTATGTGAGTGTATTTGTAGTAGAAATTCCTAAAACTATAATTCCTAGACAGAAAGCATAGGTATTTACAATTTTAGTATTTATTGACAAATTGGCCTGTGACAGGGTTGTGCTAATTTACCCTCCCAACAGAAATGTCTGAAAATACCAATTTCCTCATCACAGCCTTGCCAACTATGAGTGTTATCAAATCCTGAAGATTTTACCAATTTGAGAGGTGAAAATGCTATCTCAGTAGAGTTTTAAGTTGTGCATGTTTCCATATGTGTGTTTAACAAGTTTATTCCTAAATGGACAATATGTAGGAATTATTTATTATTTCCTGTTTTCTAAATTGCCTCTTATTTTTCCACTAGGTTATTTTTTCTTATTGATTTTTAGAGATTTTTTGTGTATTCGGGGGATTACCTTGGGTCCGTGATATGGTTTGTAAAATATTTGTTCTCGGTTTGTCACTTATCAATTAGCTTTGGCTATGACATATATGTGTGTGTGTTTTATCATGAACAACTCTTTAAATTTGTGTGTTGGGCCAGGCACAGTGGCTCATGCCTGTAATCCCAGCACTTTGGGAGGCCGAGGCAGGTGGATAACGAGATCAGGAGATCGAGACCATCCTAGCTAACATGGTGAAACCCCGTCTCTACTAAAAATACAGAAAAAAATTAGCCAGGCATGGTGGAGGGCACCTGTAGTCCCAGCTACTCAGGAGGCTGAGGCAGGAGAATGGCGTGAACCCAGGAGGCGGAGCTTGCAGTGAGCCGAGACTGCACCACTGCACTCCAGCCTGGGCGACAGAGTGAGACTCTGTCTCAAAATACATAAATAAATAAATTTGTGTGTTGCCAAATTTATCAACCTTTTGGGTCTTACTGGTTTTGAATCATACTGAGAAAGGCTTTTCTACTACAAAGACATAAAAAATAATTCTTCCGTATTTTCCTGTAGTCCTTTAATCTTTTTTAAAAATATTTTAATATTGGTTTTATGTGGAGTTAATCCTAGGGTGTGGTTGAGGCATTTACCCCTAAATGATTCCCACAATCATCACTTATTGAGTAGTACTTCCCCCACTGATGTTGAGATGCTATTTTAATAATCATATACTACATTCCCATGTTACTGATTCTGTTTCAAATTTTTAAAGACCAGATCTCACAAAGAGTGAATCTGCCAGAGAATGTAATCTCATCGGCAGGAGAACAAGAATAGCATACCTGGTCTGGATCACTATTGTTAATATGTTCCTGGTATTTGCTTTAATGTCTTTTTTAGCGCTCTGAAGGAACTGTGATATAGAAAGTGGCAGTCTCGGGGCAGGCACTATTCTCTTTTCTAGGGAGTAAATTTACTATGAAATCACATAAAAATAACAGTAAAGCCTCCCAATGACTGGACTGAGGCTCTTTGTGCCTGTTTGTAGAAGTCATAAAAAAGAGTCCTGGCTGGGCACAGTGGCTCACACCTGTAATCCCAGCACTTTGAGAGGCCGAGACGGGTGGATCATGAGGTCAGGAGTTCAAGACCAGCCTGACCAAGATGCTGAAACCCTGTCTCTACTAAAAATACAAAAATTAGCCAGGCATGGTGGCACGCACCTGTAATCCCAGCTACCAGGGAGGCTGAGGCAGAAGAATTGCTTGAACACGGATGGCAGAGGTTGCAGTAAGCCGAGATCATGCCACTGCACTTCGGCCTGGGTGACAGAGCAAGACTTTGTCTCAAAAAAAAAAAAAAAAAGAGTCCTGGCCCACAAGTGGTGCCAGACAAGCGTCACCGCCAATGCTCATAGTGTCCCTGGGAGACAGAGCAAGACTTTTTTTTTCCTCGCTCTGTCACACAGGCTGGAGTACAGTGGTGTGATCTTGCCTCACTGCAATCTCTGCCTCCTGGGCTCAAGCGATTCTTGTGCCTCAGCCTCCTGAGTAGCTGGGACTACAACTCTGGCTATTTTTTTTTTTTAAATTTTTGGTAGAGACGGGGTTTTGCTGTATTGGCCAGGCTGGTCTTGAACTCCTGGCCTCAAGTGATTAATCCACCTCAGCCTGCTAAAGTGCTGAGATTACAGGTGTCAGCCACCGCGCCTGGCCTGGATCAAGACTCTTTTTAATGTCAAACTTCTTTACTTATACCTTTCTTTCTAGTCACACTTCCAAAGTTCAAATCACTTTAATTTAATTTAATTATAATAACTAAATGTCTTAAGTGCTTTTTATGGACCTAGACCCTACTAAGTGCCTTATTTACGTTATCTCATTTGATCCCTACAGTACCTCCATGAAGGAGAATTTATACTAGGGTTCACTAAACGTAGGCAACAGAACCAATCTATCCAAGTCAATTACAAAAGGAATTTTTTAGAAAGATAGAGTAGAGTTCACAGAATCCAAGGAGAAGCCAAAGAAACAGGGTTGGAAAGCACAGGAAAGGGCATCCAGGGTCTGGGTAGCAGGAACTAGTTAATATACTGTCTTCTCCAAATTTCTCCTACATGGTGAACAAACTCCAGCAATTTTCCCATGATTTTTACATCATTCTGCACCTGATTTCAAGTCCGGGAACACAGTGGTTTGATGTGGTAGATGACAAATGGTCACAGTTTCTTTGTAGCTCCTCCCATCAAAATTGGATCTATTTCCCCACCCTTTGAAACCAGGCCATGACTTGCTTTAACCAATAGAATGTGGGGAGGTGACATTGTGTGAGTACCAGGGCAAGGCCTCAAGAGACCCTGCAGCTTCCATCTTTACCCTTTTGAAATCTGAGAGCACTAAACTCTGAAAAGTTCTGGGTAGCCTCTGAGTATAAGAAATCTCACAGAGGGAGAGGCTCAACATTGCACAAACCAGGGAAAGGCCTCTAGAGACCTTGCAACTTCCACCTTTACCGTTTTGAAACGTGAGACCACCAAATTGCAAAGAGGCCTGGGATAGGCTCCCTGTCTATAAGAAATCCCACAGAAGGAAAGAGAGGTCCAACCATCCCAGCTGAGGCCCAGACGCTTGAGTCACACTGTCCACAAATTTCAAAATAAAGCACAAATTTTATCCAAGAGAGATTAAGGCTTAGGGCAAGATAGAGACCTTGTTAAAAGCGTCCAGTCCTGGAATGACTGCTTTAAGTTTAGCCAATCATGTTGATCCTTGGGTCCTAACCTTTACCAGGGACGTCCAGGCTAAGGGATGGAACGCAGTAATGTTCCACCGAGCTCCACCGTCTCTGATGGCTGGCAGTGTCATTTGTACAGCCTATAAACTCCCATTGCTGTTCAATCAGTTTACCGCAGGGGTCCCCTGGGGCAGTGGTGACTTCCTCCAGCACTATCTCCTTAGATCCAGACTCCTGTCTAAAGGCACCACATCCCGGCCCACATGTCTCTGCTATCAGAGTCCAGCCGAGAATAGGTAGCTTAGAACAATAAGGTACATCCACATGACTCCTCTCTTATCACCACTGCTTGGAATCTTTGCCAGCTTCCCTGCTGACTGGCTGGGCCTCCGGACTTGCTTTTCTTAACCCTGCCTGACCTTGACATCTATCAGGATGGTGCCTAGGGCTCCCTGGCGGTACGCTGGCTGGCACGGCCTCCGCAGTCCACAGTCACGTCTGTTTCCCCAGCTGCTGTCTGTCCCCAGATACCCCAGCTCCTCCTGCTACGAGGTTCTTTCACTTCTCTCACCTGAGTCATGTCATGGTCCCTGAGCAGAGCCAAACTTCTCCTTGGTCCTGCACCCAGCCTGTCTCACGTGTTCATAGGGAGATGGCAAAGGACTGAAAGTCTCTCATCTCTGTGTGTTTCAGACAGACTTGCAGGCAGGCTGCAGGCAGGCAATACCCCCAGGACATCAGGTTTACCAGGAAGCCTCTTTTCACAGCAGGGACTGGTGTGTGGGGGGATGGGTGGGTCAGGGCAGGAATAGAAAATGACTTTCACTTTCTCACTCCCTCTTCACTTTTCAAACCTCTCCTCTGGAATGCCACCATGCCACCAGCAAAGGCCTCTAATGACTTCCACGTACCCAAGTCTTATCCAACTAATATTCAGTCCTAGTTTTAAAAAATCTGCTCTGTTAGTTTTCCGGTTTACACTTGGCTTGTGGAAATATCTCTCCAACCTCTGCCTCTCTTCACACGGACTTCTCTGTAAAGCTCTCTGTGTCCTTACCTTTTCTTATGGGAAGAGCAGTCACTGGATTTAGGCCCACCCTAATCCAATATGACTTCACCTCAATCTTTAACTAATTACTTCTACAAAGGCCCTATTTCCAAATAAGGTCACATCCTGAGGTTCCGGGTAGACATGAATTTTTGGGAGGTGTTAATCAACCCACTATACCTTGTAAGCAACATTTAACAAAATTTCCCCATTACGTTTCTTCATCTTTCTGACTACTCCAATATTTTTTCAACCTGCAAGAAATGTTTGGGAAAAAAATTCACATATATAGTTTCTCTTGAAAAATCTCTAAGCCTATAATTCCCCATGGTTGCCTCCTTTAGATGGGGGCTCCCCTCTCATTTTCAGTACCTGCCTGACCCTGGGAGCATTTGAGTTTGTGACCCCATTACATTTATATTACAGAAGGAAGACTTTCTATAATCAGTACAAAATTTACTGAAATAGAAGTGACAGCATAATAAGATTTCTACCATGCTGGGCAAATCTGTTTATTCATTTCATTCGTCTATCAGATAACACCTATGAGAGTCTACTATAGGTTAGGTACTATTCTTGGCACTGGGAATACAATTTTGAGCAATTATAGATGCACTTGCCATTATGGAAGAAAGATATGAATCACATAAATAAATAAAAATAATAATTATGACAAATGTTATAAGTGAGAGGTCCATGATGCTATGAAAAGATGGAATGGGAGAGATTTTCATTAATCTTAAAAGCTAGGGAAGGCCGAGATATGAATGATGAGAGATTTAACTGGACAAGGAGAAGCAGTATGTGCAAAGGTCCTGTGACTGTTGGGACTATTATATGAAACAAGACTAAAAGAAGAACAGTATAGCTGCAGAGGCAGGAGAATGCCATAGAAACCAAGGGGGCGGGGGAGGCAGCAGCCCCATATGGAGCCCTCCTCACCATACTGAGTTTTGTCTTTACTCTAAGAGCAGTGGGGACTTGTTAACGTGTGTTTAAAAAGAGAATATGTTAATATTTGTCTTATTAAGGAGATGATCTTGGATGCAATTTGGAAAACACTTCAAGGAGCACAAGGGTAGATATGGGTAGACCAGTTAGGAGGCTTCCGTCAAAATCTAAGTAAGAAATGATGGTATTTTGGAACAGGGTAGTCAGGTAGAGAAGTGTGGACAGTCTTGAGAGAAACATAGGGTTCCATAAAATCCACAGAATTTGGTAATGAATCAGAAATGGGGTGCAAGGGAGAGGGAGGAGTCAAGGGCCACTCCTCAGTCTAGGTACTGTTTAATGGATGCTGTTCACTGCCATAGGGGACACTGGGAGGGTCTGCGATGGGGCGGGGCAGCACACACTTCCGTTAGGACATATTTAACTCAATGTGTTGTTGAGACACTCAACAGGAGATATTGAAGTGGTGGGTGGTGATTTGGGTCTAGAGCTCAGAGGAGGAGTTTTGGTTAAATAAGGTAACATGTGCAAAACACTTCTGTCAGCATCTGGACATGAGCGTTAGCCAATGCTATGATTTTCCAGCAATATCTTTAATGTGGTCATGATTAAAGCTATATACATGATTAAATGCCTTAACTCAGTTTAAAATGCTAAAGCAGTGCCCAGCTCACCATAAGAGGTTATAAAGGTTGGGGAGGAAATAAAAGGGATTATATCTCTGAAGACGCTTTTTATTTCTATCTATCAGTGTAAGAAATTATGTCTTCCAAATTTGACCCAGCTTTGGGAACTTCATAGACAGGGGGCAGTATCTCCACCTGTTATTCAGAAAACTTCACATTGTTTTCCAAATAGAAATTTAATATTTCTAGAAATTGTCCTTTATACTGTTATCAGAAAGAGCACTGAGTAAAGAGACAAGAAACCCGGTTCTAATTCTTAGCCCCACCTTTGCCACTTTGGCTCCCTGGATGAATTACGTGTTTAAGTTCCATATTTGATTGATTTTTAAACATCCCAGGAAACAACAGCCTCTTGGTACTCAGACCAAGGAACCCACAGAAAAGTCACAGAGAAGCCACACCTTAACAAAGAGACTGGCCCGGCAGGCTCCCTTCCTTTGTCCCCAGCATGGAGATAGCCACCTGGAGATGGCAGGATCATCTGATTAATGGTCATCTTGCATTTGCTTGTTATTCTCTCAGTGTTTCCTCTGAAGTCAAAGGTCAGTGATTTCCCCACTTCCTGTCCCTGCAACAGACAGAAGAAGATGAGGAATGCAGATATACCAGGGGTCAGGACACTGGCACCTGGAGACAAATCAGTGTAGGGAGTGACGATATGGATGTCCTGAGGCACTTCTTTGTGCTTCCAAACCCTTGGGACCCTTAAGTCTTGGGAAACAAATGGGGCCGCTGATGTGAACGGCTGGGAGTAGATCTAACATAATCTCACTTCCCACTGGACGGCCCCGTCCAAGAGGAAGCCAGCACTTAGGGGGATACCAAGGGACATTTACTGCCACAGAGGCTTACTGTATTCCAGGACACAGCTGTGGGTCACAGCACTTAGGGGAGAAGAAAGGTCTGTTGGGGAGGTGATGAGTTCAAATCCCAGCTCTGCTACCAACTCACTCCATGGCCTTAGATGAGCAGCTTTCTGAATTTAAGCTTCCTTGTCCATAAAATCTTAATGACTCCCCTACCCTACCTCACAGGATTGTCATAAAGATCATGAGATTACAGGAATGAGAGCAAGCACAGCTCCCAACATGCAGTAAGGAGCAAGTTCTCAATACGTGTTCTAGATGATTTCCAAAGCAGACATAAATTCTTGCTTCATAGCACTCAACAAGAAACTTCAATGTGTGAGGGGCCCATCAGAGTAAACGGAAGACATATTGTCTTCCTACTCCTCTCACAGAATTCTGCTGGGATCAATTATGGAAAAGAAATAAAAGAGATAGAGAGAGACACAGCCTTTGGACCAGTAAATCCCAAACTCTGGAGACTCCAAAAGGAGCTGAGCTCAGTGGAACATTTCCTCACGTGTTCTGCCTATGTTTTCTGCCATGCAGAGCCCCGGAAATGGGTTCTGGATCATGGGTCTTCTCGAATGTATTTGCAGGAAACTTTTTGCCATCAATCTCGAGAATGTGCCAAATCACAGAATCTACCCCAGGTCCAGGAGATGCAGGAAAAGAGATCTGATGGGTAAATGCACTGGCTTTGTCAACTACATTAGTTCTTTGAAGACAAACATTTCTTACAGGGCCAGGCACGGTGGTTCACGCCTGTAATCCCAGCACTTTGGGAGGCCAAGGCAGGTGGATCACGAGGTCAGGAGTTTGAGATGAGTCTGGCCAACATAGTGAAACCGTGTCTCTACTAAAGATACAAAAAATTAGCCAGGCATGGTGGCACCCACCTGTAGTCCCAGCTACTTGGGAAGCTGAGGCAGGAGAATCGCTTGAACCTGGGAGGTGGAGGTTACAGAGAGCTGAGATCATGCCACTGCACTCCAGCCTGGGCAACAGGGCTCTCCTATTTTTTGAGACTCCATCTCAAAAAAAAAAAAAAAAAAAAATTCTTACACTGATACACAGAAAGGAAAAGCATTTTCAGAGACATCTCTTTTACTTTCTCCTTAGCCTTTATTAATTAAGCTCTTCCTATGCCATAGGCACTGCTTTTAAGTACTGTAAATGTGCGACCGTATTCAGTATGTAAATTTAACCTTGTTGGGGATGACCACAGAGAGGATCTTTCCATAACCCACCCTCTCCCATTGTCAGAGGAAACCGGTGGGATATTCCCTCTTGTCTCACATCCTTTGTTGGTTGTTCCACAGTGAGCACCCACCACCTCCCTGCACTTCCCTTGTTGACTGAGTAGCTGTTAGAGCAGCTTAGGGAAGATTCATAAAGTTCCAGTGCTTCAGTCAAGACCCCTGGCCCTTCCCCAACCCTCGTAGCCTCACTGCCACGATCCCCCTGAAGACAACCAGGGTTAGTCTTTTTGTGCCCAGTGGGGGTCAGCCTGCAAATCCCCAGACAGCCAATCTTGGCCAGACCCCCATGCCCAGAGGGCCTACACACCCTGACAGTCTGGCCCAATACCCTTTGCAACTTGCTGTCATTCATCAGGAAAACATCACTTAATCTAAAACTCTTCCTGAATTGTGCCTTCACTGTCTTGATTGAACTCATGCCTTTTATCTTTGGCTGCCTATTATAACTGCCTGTAAAGCACTTTAAAAATGAAAAAAAAAAAAATCCATCTTCCTCCCCTCCCCAATAATTGAGTAAGGATTTGGGGGCGGGGGCTGCGTGGAGTTTAAGCATGGGTGTTTTTAAAACATTTCAAACAAGAAAGGGGTTAAGTCAAGGCTCTCAGGAGATCTCCAGAAGAGCTGGAACCCTGGCTGGGCCAGCCAGGCAGCAGAGGGGACCCTCCGTCTTGGGGCAGCCCTGGAAACGGGGGAAGGGGGATGTCTCCACTGCCACCTTCACTGAAAATTGGAGTCTGCCCAACACATGCGCCCCCAGGGTACTTGCTATCAGTAAGAGTCTTTTTTTTTTTTTTTTTTTTTTTTTTTTTAATAGAGACAAAGTTTCCCTACATTATCCAGGCTGGTGTCAAACTCCTGGGCTCAAGTGATCCTCCTGCCTCGGCCTCCCAAAGTACTGGGATTACAGGCATAAGCCAGCACACCCAGGCTGGCTCACATGATTGTGGAAGCTGGGAAATCCAAGATCTTCAGCATAGGCTGCCAAGCTGGAGACCTAAGAAAAAGATAATATTGCAGCTTCAATCCAAAGGCAGTCAGCTGGCAGGATTGTTCTCTTTCTTGGAGGAGATCAGTCTTTCATTCTTAAGGCCTTTGACTAATTAGATGAGGCCCACTCAACAACATTATAGAGGTTCATCTGCTCTACTCAAAATCTACCAATTTTTTTTTTTTTTTTTTTGGAGATAGGGTCTTGCTCTGTCACCCATGCTGGTGTGCAGTGGCACAGTTTTGGCTCACTGTAACCTCCACCTCCTAGGTTCAAGAGATTCTTGTGCCTCAGCCTCCAGGGTAACTGAGACTAGAGGTGCCCACCACCTTGCCCAGCTAATTTTTGTATTTTAGTAGAGATAGAGTTTTACCATGTTGTCCAGGGTAGTCTCAAACTCCTGAACTCAGGCAATTTGCCCACCTTGGCCTCCCAAAGTGCTAGAATTATATGCATGAGCCACCGCGCCCGGCCTAAAATTGCCTTTTTAATTGATGTACAATTGTATGAGTTTTAATACATGAATGCAGAACTGTTCCCTCAGCCCAAATTACCCTCTCAAGCTACCTCTTCATAGTGAAATACTCAATTCCCCTGCAACCCTGGGCAGCCACTGGTCTGTTCTCTATCACTGTAATTTTGTCTATTGGCAATGGGATGTAAATAGAATCATGAAGCATGCGGCATTCTGAGACTGGATTCTTGCATTCAGCGTAATGTACTTGAGATCAATCCAAGCTGCTGTGTGGATCAAGGGTTTGTTCCTTTCTACCGCCAAGTACTGTTCTTTTGTGTGGATGCACCAGTTTATTTATCCATTCATCTGTTGAAGGACTTTGGAGAATCTCCCATGATACCACTATCATAATCAGCAATGCTGATTATGGAAGAACACTTGGATTACTTCTGGTCTTTAGTTATTTATAATAGAACTCTCAGGTCCATGCTGTAGGGTGAAATTGTTTGGCCAAGTGGTAAGAAACCACCAAACTGCCAAACTGTTTCCCAAAGTGGCTGCACTGTTTTGCAATCCCAGTAACCATGTGTGGCCATTCTAGTTGTTCCAAATATTTATCAGAACTTAGTATTGTCGGTATTTTTTCATTTTATCCATACTCACAGCTGTGTCTTATTGTGGTTTAATTTGCATTTCTCATTGGTATTTTTTAATGTCACCATGTGATTTTAATATGTAGCTGGAGTTGCAAGCCACTGAAAACACTAGATCTTGTCTGCCCAACAAGGCCAGCTTTTGCCATCAAATCTACACATGTGTGCTATGTCTCTGCCTATTACAATGGAGTTACCTGTCCATGTTCCCACAAACTCCTTCATCTGCACTCCAGGTACACACTGGATTTTTTTTTTTTTTTAGAGGGAGCCTTGCTCTGTCACCCAGGCTGGAGTGCAGTGGTGTGATCTCAGCTCACTGCAACCTCCACCTCCCGGGTTCAAGCGACTCTCCTGCCTCAGCCTCCCAAGTAGCTGGAATTACAGGTGCATGCCACCACTACCCAGCTAATTTTTGTATTTTTAGTAAAGACGGGATTTGCCACATTGGCCAGACTGGTCTTGAACTCCTCAGCTCAGGTGGTCCGCCTGCCTCACCCTCCCAAAGTGCTGGGATTACAGGCATGAGCCATCATGCCTGGCCTACACGCTGGATTTTCTTCCCTCTCCCTTACCCAAGGGCATTACTTGTGTAATTATTCCTTCTATTTCTTGCCATCATCATTTTTCCTACTACTAGATCATTATTATCAAAAATATACAAAGATTCTGTAATTTAAAATAACTTTTTCCCACATCCATTCCTAGCCACCACCCCACTTCTCTGTTCCCTCTTACAGCAACAATCAAAGGGAGAGTAGTCTGTAAGCAGTGTCTGCAGGTCCTTCCCCCACTCCATCTTCCCTGCCTTTTCTTTTACATCTGCTCCAGTCAACCTTTCATCTACACCAATCCATGGACAATGCTCTTGTCAAATTCCACAACTGCTTCATGTGCCAGATCCAAAGTTCAGACACTCTGAGATCTTAGCTTGTTCAACTACCCTCAGCAGAAGTTATCACTCCCTCTCTTCCTTAACAGTCTTTTGGCCTGGCTATTGTGGGGGGTAGCTTTTGACCCCTTAGCTCTGTACCCACTCTGTCTCAGCATCCTGTGCTGATTCCTCATCATACTTCCTCTGGCCCTGGGCTCGGTCCTCAGATAACTTCTCTTTACACTCACTACCCAGCTGATCTTATTCTATCCCATAGCCTCAAATACCATCTACAGATTGGTGACTTTCAACTTTATCTCTCCAGTCGAGACCTCTGCACTGAACTCTAGACTCACATAGCAAGCTATCCACTAGGCATCTGCACTTGTATGTCTAATAAACATCTCAGACTTAGCATGCTTATCACTGAATTCTTGAATAATCTCCCAAGTGTCTGTTTCCCATCTGATCTTCCCCATCTCAGAAAGTAGTAACTCCATTCTTCCGTTTAATCAGGCTAAAACCCTAGAAATTGTGCTGGTTTTTCTCTTTCTCTCATATCCCACATCCATCCAACCAGGAAATCTTGTTGGCTCTCTCTTTGAATATATCCAGAAGGTGAATAATTCTATTTCCACTGCTACATCCTAAGAGAAGCTACCATCAGCTATCACTAAATTATTGCAATATCCAAATGGTCTCCTTGCTTCCACCTCTCTGTCTTTTATTCTTCACACACCTCAAGAGTAAATATTACAAACATTTAAACTTAAAAAAAAAAAATCAGCCAGAAGCTATCACTGGATATGTTCCAGGGGCTCCCCATCTCAGAGTGAATAAAATCCACAGCCCTTTTCACCAGCCTTCAAGGCTTTCCACGATCTTACTGCAACTGTCTTGCTGACCCCATTCCTCCACCATGCACCTTCTCCTGCTCATCCTATTCATTCATAAGCAATTCCTACAACTGGCAGCTGACAAAAGATACAATTGTGGTTGTGTTGTTAGAGGGTGTGATTTGGGGGAGCAAGGAGATACTTACGTCACGTGATCATTGGCCATCCCCCAGCAAGCTCCCTCTTGTTCTCCTCTCTGCCCAAATGTTTTTTCCCTGGATATCTGCTCTACTCCTTCCTCGGGGATTCAGGCTTCTGCTTCTTCTGTTGATTAGGAGTCTTGATTAGGGTCTACCAGTGAAGATGACGAAGGGGCTTCTGTCAAAGGGGCTTCCTTGAGTGCACTTTCTAGAATCACATCTCTCTGTTGTCATTCCCACCCAGCTGATTCATTCTTCAAGGCACCTATAACCCCCAGAATTATCTCATTTATTTATCATGGATCTCCCCTCCACCTCCCATGTGAATGGAAGCCCCATAAGACAGGGATCATTCCAGTCTTGTTCACTGATGGAGCCCATGTGCCCAGCACAGTGCTGAGTTAGCACTTTGTAGGAGTTCAATATTAGTTGAATGAATAAATGAATGCATCTTCCCTTACCTAGCCATTTTAGGATACTTTTTCTTTCTAACGCTTCCCTGAATTTCATCTGAGCTGAGTTTCATCCACATGATAACTCCTAGAGGGCCCCATATGATGTATTTTTCCTAACCAAATCTTCTAGCAATAACTCTGAGACCCTGAGGCTCTCTAAGGATGTTCCCACTCCAAATTAATTTACAATGGCATCACTTCAGGGGAGAATCCTATTTGGAAAAGTCATATGAGTGGAAATTAACCACAAATGGAATCTCTTGGGGCAAAGGATTCACACACACTTGCACATAAACAATTTGGTCTCTTTGGTAAATATTATATTTTGTCTCCAAGCCAAAGTTATGTTCTATTTGTCTTCTGGAACATGTCTTTTGGCTTTTAAAATGCCTTAAATAAAAACCACAGTTCATCTCCATAGGAATTCTTACAGAAATTAGTTGTCCAGTTCCATTTTTGAAACTAGGTCATCCACAATTTGGAAATGACTCAACACAAAGCATAATAAAACAGAACCAAAATGCACACATTCACATAAGAAATTTATACTTTTAGGATATCATTTTATAAAATGTTAGTTATATTGATTTTTTTAATTTTCAAAGTCCTAAAATTTTATTTACTCATAATTATTTTAATCAATACGGAAGAAAAAAATTACCTACCTGCAAACATGTTCTGTGTAGGTAACAGCTCCATAACTTAACTGGTGCTATCATTTTGATATATTTCTATATAGAGTTATATTCTATAAATTTAGTCTATCTTTGAACTTTGCATCGACTTCATCACTAAAGGAGCTAATCCACAAATATAATCACCGCACTTCAGAGGGATAGGCAGGCATCAGGCAGCAGATGTTCACGGAGTACTCACCACTCTCTAGGCTACACAACACCTATGAAGAATACCCCTCATCCTAAGAAGGAAAGGCAGACAATGACGAACAGCCAACATTCATGGGGCTTCTTACTGGGAGCAAGACTCTAAGTACTTTCTGTATATCAACTCATTTAATTCGCATAATGACCCTATGAGATGCATGCTATTATTTCCCCCATTTTATACATGTGAAAACTGAGGCTCAGCAAGTTTAAGGCATCCAATGTCACACAGTTAGACTTACTCCCGAGTCTACTCTTTTACTCACCATGGGATGCACACGAACAAATGCACAAGTTATTTTTAAGAAATGAAATGATATCCTAAAGAGTAAATGGAATTGATGCTTTAATGATGTTAGAGAAGGGTCCCTGAGAAACTGCCGTCTGAATCGAGAAGGCAGCCACCTGAAGACCTGGGGAGAGGTATGTGGTTGAAGAGTGCAAAGGCCCCAAGATGGAAAGAGCTTGTCTGGGGAAGAAGAAGTGAGCCAGGGTGTCTAGGAAGAGTGAAGGAGATGGCTTAACATGAGTTGGGATGTGCAGGTGTGGGCAGGCTTCACAGGGCCTTCTAGGCCTTGCAAAGAATTTTGGATTTTATGCTGGTTATAATTGGAAGTCATTAAAAGGTTTAAACAGTGGAATGCTGTAATCCAACTTATGCGTTAGAAAGGTCACTCTGTAAAGGGTGGATTATTATAATGGTCAAGAGTGGAAGCAGAAAAATAAATGAAGGAGCTACTGGGTTAATTCATGTGACAAATGACCATGGCAGATTGAACTAAGTATGTGGCAGCAGAAATGGGGAAGTCAAACTCAGGATGTATTTTGAAATGGATTTACCGATCCATTGGAATGTGTGTTAGCTGAGCCCCAGGACCTGGACCTAAGCAACTAGGTGGCTAGTAGTGAAGTCGATGATTGCGAGGGAGTAGGGTTGATTGGGAGTGAACCACATTATTTAATTCTTGCTGTTTTGGGGCTTACTAAAAAAGATGTCATGCTTTATATAGTTTGAGAACTTGCTTCTTTCTTCCTCTGTAACATTATGTTATGAAGAGGAATTCATATTGTTGCACTTAGCTACATTTCATCATTTTTATTACTGCATAATATTCTATCATATCCACAAAATGTATTTATACATTCTCCTCTCATGGATGTGGAAAAGTGGAATGACAGCTCCTCTGGAGAAGTCATGCCCTTGTCCCTGGAGCCTGGGAATATGGGAGCTGGGAAAATCCAGCATGTAGGCCACTGCATTTAAAAGAGAAATTAACATTGCAGAGGGAATTACAGTTGATAATCAGCTGACCTTGGAATGGGTTTATTCTGGATCATCCAAGTGGGCCCAATGTAATTATAAGATCCGTCGTGGAAGAGGAAGGCATAGTCATCTGCGTCAGAGGGATGCAGGATGACCAAGACTGGACCAGCCATCGCTGGTTTTAAAGATGGAAGTGGCCCTGAGCTGAAGAACATGGGTGGCCTCTATAAGTCAGAAAAAGAGAGGAAACAGACTCCCTCCCATGGAGCCTTCACACGTAGCTCTGCCAACACCTTGATATTAGCCAAGCGAGATCCCCTTTGGACTTCTAGAACTGTAAGATAACACATTTGTGTTGTATCAAGTAGCCATATTTGTGGTCATTTGTTTTACCAACAATAGGAAACTAATACAAAGGGCATTTCGATGTTTTCATTTTTTAATGACTACAAGGCAGAGCAGCTATGAACATTTTTGCATACATCTTCTGATTTACACGTACAAGAGTTTCTCTTGGCTGTATACCTAGGAATGGAATGGCTGAGTTCTTGGGTACGTGAAAGTTCAGTTCTATAGGATAATGCCAAATTGTTCTCCAAGGTAGTTGAACCCATTTACCTCCTCACCAGCAATGTATAGGAGATCTGATTGGGCCGGGCGCAGTGGCTCATGCCTGTAATCCCAGCACTTTGGGAGGCCGAGGTGGGGGGATCACAAGATCAGGAGTTCAAGACCAGCCTGGCCAACATGGTGAAACCCTGTCTCTACTGCAAATACAAAAATTAGCTGGGCATGGTGGTGCATGCCTGTAGTCCCAGCTACTCTGGAGGCTGAGGCAGGAGAATTGCTTGAACCAGGACCCAGGAGGCGGAGGTTGCAGTGAGCCGAGATCACACCACTGCACTCCAGCCTGGGCTACAAAGTAAGACTCCATCTCAAAAAAAAAAAAAAAAAACAGCTCTGATTGATTAAAAGATCTTCTCCAGCACTTGGTAATGTCTGCTGTATCAATTTTTAATAATCAAATAAGTGTAAAATTATATTTAACCCTGACAGAGAATATATGTCCTACAAAACTTAAAGTATTGATTTCTATTAAGGAGGGCATTTTTATATGTTTACTGAACAAAAGTCTTTCTTTCCTGTGAAATGCAGGTTTATGATTTTTACATGTTTTCCTATCGTTTGTCATTTTCTTAGGAATTAGATCTTTTATATTTTTATATTTTTTTTTTTTGAGACAGAGTCTGGCTCTGTCACCCAGGCTGGAGCGCAGTGGTGCAATCTCACTTCACTGCAGCCTCTGTCTCCCGGATTCAAACCATTCTCCTGCTTTAGCCTCCCAAGTAGCTGGGATTATAGGCACCCACCACCACCCACGGCTAAATTTTGTATTTTTACTAGATGCAGCGTTTCACCATGTTGGCCAGGCTGGTCTTGAACTCCTCACCTCAAGTGATCCGCCTGCCTCGGCCTCCCAAAGTGCTGAGATGACAGGCATGAGCCACTCTGCTGGCCATATATTTTATTTTCTTGATATTAGCAAATCCTTTGACTATTTGATGTGTTAAAAAATGTCTTCTCCCTCTGTGTATCTTGCCTTTTCACTTTGTTGAAAGCAGAAGTCTGCAAACTACAACTAGCTGGTCAAATCTAACCCATGGCCTGTTTCTGTATGGACTTTAGGTAAGGATAGTTTTTATGCTTTTAAGTGGTTGTAAAAACAAAACCACTATAACAAAAAGAAGATAAGACAGAGACCATGTGGCCTGCGAAGCCTATAACTGTTGCCATCAGATAGTTTTCCTGCTTTAAATCATGTTGATGAACATACTTCTTAATTTGATTAAACTTTCAGTCGTTAAGTGTCTTGTTCAAGAAATCCTTTGCTCTATGAAAGGAAAGATGTTGACCTATATTTTCTACTAAAAGCTTTAAAGATTTCCTATTGACATTTAAGTTCTTAAATCACTTCAAGTTCCATTTTGTGTCTAACATAAGGTAGAGATGCAATTCTATGCTCACTCACCACCATTGAATAATTATTTAATTTTAGCTCCATTTATTTGCCTTTGGTCTTTCATCCCCTCCTGTCATATATCAGCTTTCTGCATTGGCCTTATTGCATGACCTTCTGTCCTATCATTCAGTTTGTCTGTCTCCTATGTCTGTCCCAGTATTACACTTTCTTAGTTTCATAATAAGTTCTGATATCTAGTAGGATAAGTCCCCCTTCCTTATTCTTCTTATTCAGAAGCATCTCAAATATGCTTGGCCATGCCTCCCTATTTTAACTTTCAAATCAGTTTGTCAAGGCCCGTGAAAATCTCACTGGGGATTTTCACTGTAGCTGCATCCAACCTATAGTCTGTAAGTCTATCTAGAGAGAATTGGCATCTTTATTGTATTACAGTTCTCTGGAGGGACAGAACTAAGAGGAGATATATATATGTAAAGGGGAGTTTATTATTAACTCACACAATTACACGGTCCCATAATAGGCTTTCTGCAAGCTGAGGAGCAAGGAGAGCCAGTCCGAGCCCCAAAACTGAAGAACTTGGAGCCCGATATTCGAGGGCAGGAAGCATCCAGCAAGGGAGATAGATTTAGGCTGGGAGGCTGGGCCAGTCTCTCCTTTCCACGTTTTTCTGCCAGCTGATTAGATTGTGTCCACCAGATTAAGGGTGGATCTGCCTTCCCCAGCCCACTGACTCAAATGTTCATCTGTTTTGGCAGCACCCTCACAGACACACCCAGTATCAATACTTTGTATCTTTCCATCCGATCAAGTTGATACTGGGTACTAACCATCACATTTATGATATTAAATAATCCTATCTCTGAAGACTGAAAGATCTCTCCATAACATAGATCTTCTTTAGTAATTTATTTTGGTCTTTAATATTCCCCCAGCCTTGGGTCTTCTCAAGCTGGCCCTGAAAATGGCTTTAGGGTGGAAATCCTTTTTGCTGTTTATTCAGTTTTCTCTCCTTCCCACTCATCACAAGGGTCTAAAGCCTTTCCAGGTGGCTCAGACATCTTGCTCTTGTCAGTATCATTCTAAATAGTAAATATTTGATAGGTACCTGTTTTTATAATACACTGTTACGGGTAATACCCAAAGGCCCAGGGCACAGTCCCTTCTTTTAAGGAGCTTTCAGTATAATTGCAGAAAAAAGACTTGTGAAAAAAATCACTAACAATTCAAGACATTAGGTACTGAAATTTTTTTAAAAAATAAACTGTAAAGAAATGGTACATCAACTTCAAATCATTCCGATTTTGTGCCACAAAATGAAAAGTTTTGGTCTTTATAAAGCCTTTTGTGTAAATAAACTCCTGCCCAAACAAATGAAAAAAATTCAGTTTTAGCTTAGGGGCAACAAGGTCATCTCAAAATTTCAAATGTACTTCCTCAGGCTCTGCCTGGGATCACTATAATTATAGCAGCCTACCAGGACTTGTATTTCTAGTGATGCCCCTTAATCATTATGAAAAAGTCAGACTCTGCTCAGTGTAGTCTGTACACAAGGCTGCCAAGATGCATTTTAAATTGATTTCTATCCTAAAACAACTAGAATGTGTTCAGTTGTTGGTGCTCAAAGGCATAGACTCTCAACTATTAAAATACAAAATAGCCCTGAGAAATAACTAATTCCCCAATGGTTTTGAATATCTAAAATTCAACTACACTTTGAAGTTGGGGCAAAAAGCCACAAAAGATACCATGGGGGGAAATGGAAGGGCATTTCCTCCAGTCTAGGTAACCCTGAAAAAGCTTAGCTTCTAGCCTCTTTCCTATGTCTGGTGGACACGTGTGGGTTCAAGGCACTGCTTCCTCTTTTCTCCCTAAATTATTTTTGGCAGGGCGTGGTGGCTCATGTCTGTAATCCCAGCACTTTGGGAGGCCAAGCGGGTAGATCATGAGGTCAGGAGATCAAGACCATCCTGGCTAATGCAGTGAAACCCCATCTCTACTAAAAACACAAAAATTTAGCTGGGCATGGTGGCACGCGCCTGTAGTCCCAGGTACTTGGGAGGCTGAGGCAGGAGAATCGCTTGAACCTGAGAGGTGGAGATTGCAGTGAGCCGAGATTGTGCTACTGCACTCCTGCCTGGGTGACAAAGTGAGACTAAGTCTCAAAAAAAAAAAAGAAAGAAAGAAAGAAAAGAAAAATCATTTTTCACTTTTTTCTTTTCTTTTTGAGACAAGTGGCAGCATGATTCATACAACTACTTCTTCCTCCCACATTGTCCTAGAAAAGGGTTTCTAGTGGAGAAAAAATAATGATTTAGTGGCAAATCAGAATTTGCTTGCCGACTTGCAAAACTCCCCCTTCTCCTTTTCATTCTATGTTTTTCTTCTAAAACAGGAAGAGTTGGGTAGAATCTATGTAAGCATCTAGGTTCTGGTTTATGTCCACCCTCAGTAACCTTCATTACTTGGTACTTAAAGAATAGAGTTTCATCCATTGTACATTTATCAACGGCAGCCTTAATTAAGATGTGGATATTCTAGCATTCATAAAATATTTTTGTTTTCTGATTGCTGAAAGTGAATAATTATTGGAAGACTACAAAAGAAAGAAATACATATTTAAAAAAAGAAATGCTACAGTTCAGAGATGTTACTCTATGATTAAGGGGAAGACAAACTCAGTGAGCCTCAGTCTCCTTATCTGTTAAATAGGGATAAAGAGTATATATTTTACTTACCTCAATGGCTTGGTTTGAGAGTGAAGTGAGATAAAGCAATGTTCTGTAAGGTGGCTTAATTATAAGGTTTCCTTGAGTTGCCTGTTTAAAAAAATGTAAATTTTCTAGATTTCTATGCTTTCCAGAGAATTGGGTAATTCTTCTCACAGGTAAGTTTGGGAAATGTGAAATAAGAGGAGATGATCACAGAAATACAAGATGCTCACTTTTCTGATAGTATCTTACAAGTATACACAAATTTTCTTGTAAAATTATTTTTCATATTTGTCCTTTGTCAGTCTTTCCAAGGTAGAGACTGTTTTGCTGCTATCATTGTTTTTTGAGACCTTGGTTCTGATCTCAATTCTCCTACTAACTGGTTGGTAATTGGGTGGCTCAATTCTCAGGGCCCACTTATTTGCAGAGTAACTGGAAGGCTTCCATTTTTTTAACTTTTTTTATTTTATTTTATTTTTTTTTGAGATGAGGTCTCACTGTGTTCCTAGGCTGGTCTTGAAGTCCTGGGTTCAAGCAATCCTCCTGCCTAAGCCTCACGAGCAGCTGAGATTACAGGCGTGAAGCAACTCGCCTGGTTGGCTTCCCTTTCTGATGTTCTCTTTCTTCCCTTGACAATTTTCCTCCCAATTTTCCATCTGTAAATGTCTAATATGGTGAAGTATTTGATCATTTCAGAATTTAACACATCTATATTTAATAAGGAGTCATAGTCCATGCCCATATCATTTGAAAACTTATGATTTTTATAACTCTACACCAGTATCATAGGGAAAGCAAAGGAGGTAAAAAACATTCAACAATGTAATTGGCTGATAGAGACATGTGGATAATTACATGTGAGCTCACAAAAGGTCACTTGACAATTAACAGTGAGAGATATGAGTGACATGTGCTGTGAAGGCAGATAATAAGATGGCTTTCTTATTAATATTAATGATAAAAGTTTTATTATTTTTAAATTATAAAAGCAAAACATATATTTTAAAACCTAATGGTATTTATATATTAAATGTAATATATAACATTACATATACTATACTATGTAACATTACATATTATATAATATATAATATATATTAGCTAATATTACATGTATACATATTATATATATTTTTAAAATCCAAGAGTAAGCAATGAAAAGCAAATCCTTCTTTCATATTAAAGTCCTAGTCATTCCTCCTTCAGAAGCCAATTTAGTGAATTCTGCATGTCATTTTCCAGAAGTATCTTATGCACAGACATGCACACAGAGACAAACACAGCCACACACACACACACACACACACACACTGCACCAACATGGTTTTACAACTTACTTTTTCTCTCCTAATACACCTAGGAACTCAATCCAATCCATTTCAGCCCATATAAATCGGCTGCATTGCACTTCATGTCCAAAGAGTGTTCAATCAATTGCACAATCATTTACCTTACCGTTTCTCATATTTATGGACATTTGAAGGCTTTCGGGTTTTTGCTATTAACTAATTACTAAACAATGCTCCAGTGAATATCTTTGCACATCCCTCTTTGCACATTTCATGCGGGTGTATGTGTAGGATACATTCCTGGGCATGGAATAACTGGATATGTGCATTTATAATTTTGAAAGTTATTGGCAAACTGTTTGGCCTTTAATTTGTAGCAATGTAAAGGTGTACTGCTTCTGTACATTCATAAAAGCTTTATTAATAACATTTTGACCTTTGACGTTTTGATAGAAAAAAATGGAGACTGATTTTGTTTCTTATAATGAGGCTAACTTTGAAAACCTCAGATATTTACTTTCTTATTTTCTGGAGTTCTTGACTTTTTTCTCCTATTTAATTGAGTCTTATTTGATTTTCTATTTGATTTCTTATTTATTCATAAACTCTTTATATTATAAAAATTAACCCTTTGTTGGATCACATGTCTTATAATACCATTGTTAATTATTTTTGTCTTTTAGCTTGTTACAGTGTTGATAGGGTTTGGCTGCGTCCCCACCCAAATCTCATCTTGAATTGTAGCTCCCATAATTCCCACGTGTTGTGGGAGGGACCTAGTGGGAGTTAATGGAATCACAGGGGCGGTTTCCCCCATACTGTTCTGGTGGTAGTGAGTAAGTCTCACAAGATATGGTTTTGTAAGGGGAAACCTCTTTCTCTTGGCTCTCATTTTCTCTCTTGCCCCTGCCATGTAAGAAGTGCCTTTCACCTTCCACCAAGATTGTGAGGCCTTCCCAGCTACATGGAACTGTGAGTACATTAAACCTCTTTTCCTTCATAAATTATCCATTCTCGGGTATGTCTTTATCAGCAGTGTGAAAATGGACTAATACAGGTGGTTTTTGTGAAGCACACATTTTTATTCAATAAAATTACTAATATTTTTATCTCATGACTCTTGGGTTTTGCCTCTTACTTTAAAATTCCTAACAAAATGATACAGTTTATTATTACATGCCTTTTGGAGTTTTTTAAGTTTATACTTATGAACTACTTGGGAAATACTTTAATGTAAGAAGGTAGGGATTTATGTTTTCCAAAGGGCTACCTTGTTGTTCCCCAACAATTTATTGAATAATCCATCATTTATCCAGTGACTTGAAATGCCTTATTTATTATATATTATATATAAGACTCACACATGCATTAGGTAATATTTCTAGAATATTTATTTTGTTTTGTTCATGCATCTGTAATTATGCATCATACCATAACTTTAAAATAACTATATCTTTATAGTATATTTTAATGACTGGTAGGATTTGTACCTCAATACTCTTCAAAATATTTTCAGTTATTCTTACATGTTTATTTTCTATAAAAAAGTTTAGAAGAAGCTAGTCTGGCTACTAAAAACACTTCTTTTGACATTTTTACTGGGATGATACTAAATTATAGATTATTTTAAAGAGATCTGATCTTTTTACAATATCAAGTTTTTCTTTGCAAATTACATCTTTCAATTTATTCGAATCTTCCTTGGGTAGCTGGAGAGGAGAGAAAAGAATACCCAAAGAAAGTACAGTGATAAGATGAAAGAGCTGTGAAAGAAATGCTCAGGGAACTCTGGATAGATCTATTTTTTGGAGTCAAAGAAAGAGTAGACAATGGCAGGATGAGGCTTCTGGGAGGAGTCAGGTTATTGAAGACTGTTGAATGCCAGGCTAAAGAACATGGATCTCATTCAAGCAGGTGAAAGGCTTGCTTCAGGAAGTTTCTTAAGAGCTGAAGTTTGGTTCTCAAGCAGGAGCAATTTTGTCCCTGAAGGCATATCAACTTCTGGAGACATTTTGGTCAGCAGAGAGGGAGGTGTTCCTGGTATTTGGTGGACATTGGCCAGGGATGCTGCTAAACACCCTACAAGGCACAGGGTAGTGCCCACAACAAAGAATTATCCAGCCCCAAATATCCATAGCATGGAGGTGCATAGTCCCTCTGCTAGAGAGACTGAAGGGCAAAGAGACTACCATCAAGGAAAAAATTTAAGCGGCCATGCAGGCCCTGTGGGCTCTGAACATGCCCCCATGTCGGTCATTCCAGTTAGCATCTCCCCTCCCAGCATCTGTGGCGCAAAAGCAGAACAGAGCCAGTGAAGCCCAGGAGGTCCTGAGTTGGCTCCCAAACTCACTTCCTGCAAAGGAATTCTTCCTTAGTGGTTTATACACTTCCTGTTTATTCACATGCAAACAAACACACAGGAAAACCTCAGTCCCTCCATTCAGAACATATTTTGATGAATTCAGGCTGCAAAGCTTTCTTCAAAAATGAAAGCTTCTTTGTGTAAATGCTCAGAATTCATAAGCAACTAAATGAGGGACGGCGGGAACGAGGGAGGGTGGGAACAGGAGAGAAACCACATGGGGCTGACTTTAGAACAGCCATAATTCAAGAGAACATGGGTGGTTTTTCTGCTTTTGAGAGAAATAAACAGCATTTCCTCCCAAGGAGTCACATTCCTGAAAGCATTCTATCTCCCCACTCCTCAAAGTGATCATGGCTACTGGGCCTCTAACGCAACACTCGGCATCATGCATGCAAATGGTAGGCACTCAATAAACAAAGTGAGTGACTGTATAGTAAAGGAAATATAAATGCATCACTATTTTATTACAAAGTAATTTAACAATGAGTTGATTACAACTAACATTTACTTTTGCACTTAATATGGGCAAATGCACTGAGCAGATTCTCTCCTTGACTCCTCCCAAGAGTGAGAAATGAGTTAATAAATGTTGTTTTGATTAACTCATATTGTTAAATTACTTTAAAATTGTCAGTGAAATAGGTGTCATTATACATATTGAAGCTGCAACTCCTGTTATTAATGACAATTTCCACCCTCTGTCTTATTTGATCCTGGCCTTGAAGGATAAGCATATAAAATCCCATTTTGTAGCTGTGAGAGTTGAGGCTCAGAGAATGAGACCTGTCTGAGGCCATATGTCACCGTGCTGGGCCTAGAGCCCAATGCTCCCTGTAAAATGCCATGATCTGTGTCAGTTATCAATTTATTGCCTCTCAGCTCCAAATTCACCCTTCATTGTTCTGGGTTAATGGAGCTGACCCTGTATTTCCCCTTTGCTAGCTGGCACAATGTGGACCCTTGTTAGCACAGGATGTTGGAAGAACACTGCCGCCAGAAGGGGTTTCTCTCTTCCAGGTTCCAGAACACTCTCCTCTCTGGACTCTTGCAATCCACAGCCTGTTCAATATCTGAGGCCAGCAGTGAGTGACCACATCTGCACCCAGCTCCTGCAGGGCCTCAACACCTCCTCAGGAATCTTTGCAGTGAGTCCTGAGACCTATCACCTACCTGTGGACAGTTCTCCCTGGCACCTCAAAGGGAAGATTAACAGCAAGTTCTGCCACCATGGCACCTCTGCAACTTGGTGGCTGAGCAGTGAGCCATGGCTGGGCTCTCAAAGAGGTCTGGGTCTCAGCCTTAGGGATAGCAACTGCTCTTTATAGCTGCAAATCCTACATTATTCGGGATTTTCTCTCCTCCTTACTGACCAATTCCCCACTACTTCAATATCTTGCTCCAATGAATAATTCTTTATAGTAAACTCTCCACATTCAAATATCTGTATGGTTTTTGTCTCCTGGCTGGTCCCTGATTGATACCTGTTGCTTCCTTTCTGAGCATCTTATTGCAGGGATTAAGGCCTGAAAATTACCTGGCATCCCACAAACATGAACAAGAGATTCAAGAAGCTGGGACCTGAGGAAAAATTGCTTTTATCTTATCTTCTTGGTTTCTCATCTAGGTTTCATGGGATGCAGGAGAAAGGGATCAACTACAAAGCACTTTGTAAGTGGCAACTATGAAATATACACATCTTGTTTCATGATCTAAAGACATTTCAGTCTTTTTTAAATTTCTTTTTTTTTTTTTTTGAGACGGAGTCTCGCTCTGTCACCCAGGCTGGAGTGCAGTGACGCAATCTCCGCTCACTGCAAGCTCCGCCTCCTGGGTTGACACCATTCTCCTGCCTCAGCCTCTCCGAGTAGCTGGGACTACAGGCGCCCGCCACCACGCCCAGCTAATTTTTTTTTGTATTTTTAGTAGGGACGGGGTTTCACCGTGGTCTCGATCTCCTGACCTCGTGATCTGCCCGCCTCGGCCTCCCAAAGTGCTGGGATTACAAGCGTGAGCCACCGCGCCCGGCCCAGTCTTTTTTAAATTTCATACTTATGTTTCAACTATAACCCTAGGTACAGTAGCTAGCATCCACTTCTCCATCCCATTGGATTGATTGATTTTAATCAGTCTTAAAAGCTCAGTGTAAATCCTCCCCCAGGAATGAGTGCACTCAATGATCAGCTCTCATGACAGTAAGGCCACCTCCCATGCACACAGCAGCTCCACGTGTGTTAAGTCATTCAACCATCAAAGCTCTGGGACATCCAGAGCAAGTTTTACTGTCCTCCCCTTTAGGCAAACAAACCTGACCCTGGGAGAGTTAAATGAGTCTCACAAAGGCAAGTGATAAACAGCCAAAGTGTGTGCTAAAACTAAAATCCAAGTCCTCTAAATTCATTGTTCTTTTAGCCATGGCCTCCTCCCCCACATCTCTCTGTTTCCTGGACAAAGGCTTTATCTTCTGCTAAAGAATTTCAAAGATCAGCAAACAGGAGTATGTGGGAGGTTATTGTGGGGGCAACGGTGGGCAGTGTTCAGGGCTCTTCTGGCACCCTCATCTCTGCTGAGTAGACACCATCTGATGCACTGAACTGGTTTCAAGCCAGCCCCAGACAAAAAGGCAGGAACCGAAGGTAGGTGAGGGCTGATGTGGGGAGGGAGGGACAGTGGAAATGGTGTTGCACAATTAGACAGGGACTCATGAGGCTGGCACTTCCCTAGTGGGGAGTCACGGCTGCACAGAGGGAGAAGGGGGTGGGGTGGGGTGAACAGTGGCTATGTCCATCCTGTTTGGACACTAGCAAGGCTATATGAGAAAAGTCACAATTCATTGAGATTTGGGTGGGGATACAGCCAAACCAAATCTGAGTCAAGCCAAGTCTGTACATGAGGGAAAGTAAGTACAGATGTGAACATTTCCAAGTGGAATATATGTGTAACCAGAGCACCCCTAGGCCTCAAGAGCTTATGACAACCAGGATTGCCACCATGGAGATGACAAAACAGTGGCTAGAATTTATTAGGCATGTACTGTGGGCCAAGGACTGCTCTAAGCATTTTATATTCACCATTCTACTTAACCTCAAAATAGCCACGTAAAGGAGATGTGAATGAAAAATGCTATATTTAACTTAGTACCCAAAAATAATAGTTACTAGCTTCTCCTTTTAGTACCTCCTCGTTCTCCCATACCTCATTGAAGACCTTCTCACCTTCTTCCACCCAACTCCCAGTTACTTCCGGAACCCTGGAAATCTCATGAGTATGTATGTGTGAGGTTTTTAATTTTTTTTTAACTTTTTCAAGCTTTTCATTTTGAAATAATTTCAGACTTCCATAAAAATTACAAAAATGTCACAAAGAATTCTAGTGTACTTTCACCAACTCCCCAAATGTTAACATTTTATATAACCACAGTACAATGGTCAAAGTTAACACAGGTATAAATAACAGTTATAGAATCTACTAATGTCACTTTTTTCTTATCCAGGATCCAATCCAGAAACACATATTGTACTTTGTTGTCATTTCTCCTTGGTTGTCTTTAATCTGACACATTTCCTTAATCTTTTTGGCTTTCATGATCCTGATACTTTTCAAGAAGACTGATCAGTTATGTTGCCCAACGTTCCTCAGTTTGGCATTGTCTGATGTTTCCTCATGATTTGTGTTCACACTTTCTATTTGGGGTAAGAATAGCACAGAAGAGCTGTTTTGTCCTCGTCAGGGCATCATGCAAGGAGACACACGGTATTTATTTGTCCCTTTACCGGTGACAGCAACTTGGACCCCTTTTTAAGGTTGTGTCTGCCGAGTTTCTCCATAGTAAATATTTTCCCTTTGGTACTTAATAACTAGATCCTTTAAGAAAATGCAAAGACCACGTTCTCGTCATATCTTTGTCAATTAAGTTTAGCTTACATTAATGATTCTCGCCTGCAACAATAATTGCTGTTGTGTTTCCATAATGGTGATATTCTATTAGCCCTTTTGTATTTACTCATTGAAATTCTACCCGAAGAAAAAGCTTTTTCTTTTCCTTCATTTATTTTATTTTATGTTTTGATACCGAGGCTCTCTGTCACCCAGGCTGGAGTGCAGTGGTGTGATCTCGGCTCACTACAACCGACCTCCACCTCCTGGGTTCAAGTGAGTCTCCTACCTCAGCCTCCTGTGTAGCTGAGATTACAGGCATGTGCCACCAAGCCTGGCTAATTTTTATATTTTTAGTAGAGATGGGGTTTCATCATGTTTGCCCAGCTAGTCTTGAAGTCCTGACCTCAGGTGATCTGCCTGCCTCAGCCTCCCAAATTGCTGGGATTATAGACGTGAGCCACAGCGCCTGACCTCCCTTCATTTATTTAATTATTTATTTGTTTATTTGTATTGACATAGACTCAAGAATTCTTATTTTATTGCATGGATTTCAATCATCTCAGATGTGGCCATGAAATCGAAAACCCTTTTAAACTCATGCCTGTAATCCCAGCTCTTTGGGAGGCTGAGGCGGGTAGATCACTTGAGGCCAGAAGTTCGAGACTAGTTTGGCAACCATGGTGAAACCCCATCTCTACAAAAAAAAAAGAAAAAAAAAAAGCCAGGTGTGGTGGCATGCACCCATAGTCCCAGCTACTCAAGAGGCTGAGGCAGGAGAATCCCTTGCACCCGGGAGGCTGAGGTTGCAGTGAGGAGAGATCACGCCACTGCACTCCACCCTGAGTGACAGAGTGAGGCTCTGTCTCAAATAAATAAATAAATTAGCTCCAGTAAGACTCGTGTTCTCTGTCACCTAGGCTGGAGTGCAGTGGTGCGATCATAGCTTACTGCAGCCTCAAAGTCCTGGCCTCAAGCAATCTTTCCATCTCAGCTTCTTTAGTAGCTGGGCACGCAGCACCACCCACGGCTACTATTCTCTTGAGGCCATTTCCTCCTGGAGGTCTGTGTCCAACAGCCACGTTTGCAAGAGGCCCTTGCCACTGCTCCTGCCTTTGCCACTGCCTGAAAATGGCCTCTCTATGGGGTGCCCCTGCTGATTCTGTTTTCCTGGTTTTCTGAAGGCCTGGGGTCCAGGGCAGGAAAGGGGACATTGCCCCATTCTGTGTGGCCCTTTGTCTCACCTGGGCCTCGAGTGGCCTTGCCTACAGCCTGCAAGTGCTTGTGTTTTCAAGAGACTTTATTCGCTTCTAAGTTCTTTACCTTGTGCTGAGAATTTCAGGAGTCCTAAGAGAAAAGAGCGTGGTGAATTTTAGGGGCTTGGGAAGCGCTGGCAGCCACAGAAAGGAATCCAGAAAAGAGTCATAGAAAGTTGAACAACTATATGGTCGGGCGAGTCTCTAAAATCAAATGTGCCAGGAATCCCTCCATTGGAGAAACAATTATTTAATCCATTTCTTCTACTAGAATAACAGTAAGCATCCTTCATTCACTGGCAGGTAGGCCATTACTTCCACAAATAGCTTTTATAATCATGGTATGTCTTGATCTTGATATAGTTTTATAAAAAGAAGCAAAATTAAGGCTTAAAAAAACCCAGCTATTTTATGAATGAGAAAACAAAGGCCTTTAGGAGGTCCTACAGGCTCAAGTGAGTATCTGTACCTGAAACTCAGGTGTTCTGATTCCCATTTCAGGTCTCTATTGATCACACTAACCGTCCTGTCACCACCCTTCTCTTGGCTGGTTTCCTCTACAATACAAAGCTGGACTGGACCAGAATTTTGTTATCCCAAGAGGCATAGAGGTGATGTGAGGTGTGAAAACAAAGCAGAACTTTCATCCATTGCTTTGATCTGTTTTTTATTTTTATTAAATTTGTCATTAATGGCAATTTTTTTTTTAATTTTCAACTAACTTAGAAGCAGATTATAAGATCATTATATCCCCTTATCTAAGGGGATATGGAGAGAAAATACTGAGAAACACAGGAGTAGGTGGCCCTGAGTTCTTATTCAGCCTACTGGTCACTGATTCCAATTCCATTAACTTAGTGACACCACCGGGAAGTTAATTTGCATATGTTGACCCACATTCTCAACAACTCTCACAAATGTTAGGTTTTTTGTTTTCTAAAATTGTATTTACCCACATATATATGTACTTATGCTAACATACCTCAAAAAAGGGAGTTAAATGTTTTAAGACAAAACCTGGTCCAGACATAGCTGCATGACTTGAATATTTTGAGTTTCTTCCACTTGCAAATTCTAAAAGAAAACAGATACCATCCCCAGAAAAAATGTCACTATGACAACTCTAGAGTAACTATGATTTGTTTTTGGTAGAAGTTTATTCTAGAGAATGAATTGCTAGAACATGTTTCCAAGCTGGAGATTTAAGCAGAGCTCCCTGTTCAGAAACAAATCCTGTGATCTCAGCAAGGGAAATGAGATGAAGGGCCACACATTCTCCCCACCAGCCCTTCCTCCTCCAACGTCTCAGGGCCCGGGGGAAATGTGAGTGAGATTTCAGTAGGTAAATGATTTAGAAACAATTTGAGGTTCTTTTGCATGTTTGGAGTGGACAGGGGGAGTTGCAGCATAACTTTTGCTAAAAAACAGATTGGTAAAGTAATGAATGAACTTGGCTGCAACCAAGTTTAGAGCTTGTCTCATTTCCTCATCTCCTGCTTGCATTGGAAGTAGCATAAAATCAGGTGTCTTTTGGCTTTAATCATAAATGGTGATTGTCAACTGAATAAAAATCAGGTAAAAATTTATTATAAATGGCTATTATAACCACCTTTTTTTTTTTTTTTTTAGACGGAGTTTCCCTCTTGTCGCCCAGGCTGGAGTGCAATGGCGCGATCTCGGCTCACTGCAACCTCCACCTCCCGGTTCAAGCAACTCTTCTGCCTCAGCCTCCCAAGTAGCTGGTATTATAGGTGCATGCTACCACACCCAGCTAATTTTTATATTTTTAGTAGAGACAGGGTTTCACCATGTTGGCCAGGCTGGTCTCGAACTCCTGACCTCGTGATCCGCCCACCTCAGCCTCCCAAAGTGCTGGGATTACAGGCATAAGCCACCATGCCCAGCCCATAACCACCATTTCTACAGGTTATTTACTCAGACAAGGAAATAGATTCCTTTTACAGGGCCTTCTTTCTGGTGTTCAGAAAGTTCTGTGGACAGGAGTCAGAACATGGGGATTTGCATTCTGACTCTGCTACTCACTAGGTATGTGGCCCGAGCAAGATGCTGAGCCTCCTGGAATGTCTGTGTCTTCATCTACAAAGTGGAGTGAATGATACCTGCCAGTTCATATTGGATCAAATGAGGGGGTTTCTATATGTTGTAAGGCGCCACATAAATTTAAGATGTTATTGGTATTATTTCCCATTAGAGGCTTCCACCTACATAACCTGTACAAAGTTTCCATCTCTCTCAAGGCCAAAGGAAGACCCTCCCTCTGGTTTAAAGTTTGTCTTTGACACTTGAGAAGACAGGAGGTTCCAGAATGTGCTATGGTTCTTCTTCCCAAGACTGAATGTGGCTCAAGACCCCTCCGTAGAGATTGCCAGAAACGGAACTCTCATTCTTTGTCTGAACACAACTTGATGTGTAACAGAACAGGCTATTATGATGCTATTTCTCTAATAGACCCAGTTGTCGGCTGCACCCAAGATTTGGGCTGCAGGTGTCTTGTCAGCTAGCTTTCTGTCTTGGGTCTTTGCAGAACAAGGCTGACTTGACCATGGACCACATTCTAGTGTCAAAAGCCACCATATCTTTTTTTTTTTTGGACCCAGAGTCTTGATCTGTTGCCCAGGCTGGAGTGCAGTGGCACGATCTCGGCTCACTACAAGCTCCGCCTCCCAGGTTCACACCATTCTCCTGCCTCGGCCTCCTGAGTAGCTGGGACTACAGATGCCTGCCACCATGCCCCGCTAATTTTATTCTTTATGGATTTTTTAGTAGAGATGAGGTTTCACTGTGTTAGCCAGGATGGTCTCGATCTCCTGACCTCGTGATCCACCCACCTCCGCCTCCCAAAGTGCTGGGATTACAGGCGTGAGACACCGTGCCTGACCAAAAGCCACCATGTCTTTTCCATATCTAGGACTCTGAAGAAACAGACTCTGATGGGAAAAACTAAAGCAGACACTGCTTGCCAATGACTTGGGATTGTTCTTGATTTGGGCTTATGACCTATGTGGGGAGTTTGGCTGATACAGTTTTATGAGGCCCTCTTTCACCTACAAGGATACGTCTCTAGATTTCTTTGCCAAATGTAATCAAGTTCCTTTACGGGGCTCTCAGAGGAGAAATAGTCACATATTTTAGGAACATTTGGCCCAGCAATGTGAATTGTGAAATGATTTTCAGAGAACCGTCCAGAAATATCGTGTCTGGATAGAAAGCAAGCATTGTTTTGATTTTTTAGTGGAAAAGTGAATCTTACAAAATCAGTTCAACTCCCTATGCCTCCTCTAGTTCACTTTCGCTGCGTGTGGGGTAGAAGGCATAGCAGTACTAGGTGTGTCCATGCTTCCTGATGATCAAGAGAACATAGATTTTCCCCAGCGAATGCTTTTGCAAGTGATCTTATCACAATCTCTCATTCAATCTTAGCTCATCATAATTTATGTCTCCAACACCTTCAGGTGTGTGCTCATGGTTTCTCTGGGCTTGAGGCTTCTTCTTGGAACTCTTCCTGCTATTCTATGATTTCCTTAGTCCAAACACGACAAGGATTTTGAAAGAGGCCCTTGGACTTCTGCACATGCCCCCAAATTATGCAACATCTTCAACAGAGAGAAAATGAAGCCAGCAACGACCAGCTACTTAGGGCAAAAGCAGTGGCAGGCAGGATCCAAGACCCTGACCTGGGCTCTGGCTTGCTTAGGTTTGGTACACTGCTGCAGCCTCTTCACCAGTCTGCCTGTCTCCTGCTGCCCCCTTCATCTACACTACATGGCCCTGGCCAATCATCTTCCTGGACGACTGCCTCTGTATGCTCCCTTCCATTCTACCAGTAGGATGAAAGCCAGCTTCCTCTGACCCGTTAGAGGCTCTGAGGGTCCCTTAACCCACACCCAACCACCTCTTCCTCCTTAGCTTTCTTTTCTGCTCAACCTGACACTTCCGTCCTGCTGGCTTTTCACCCTGCCATTCCTCTCCCTTCTCTGTCCATGGCCCGAATGTCCCCAGCATACCTGTGCTTTCCTCAATATGCCTGCTTCTGTCTTTCCCAAGATGCGTTCCCTTTGAGTCAGATGCCCGACTGAAACCCAATCCCTTCTAAGGAGTACAGCCCAAACTCTGGCTTCCACAGCACTTTCCTGGGCCCACTTCTTCCCTTTAACTGTTTCAGAAACATTTCGCTCTTTCTCACTTCAACCAATCTCCTGCAATTGTAAACTTTGGTAATGCTACGAGCTGAATGCTTCTGTCCCCCACTTGCCAAATGTATATATTGAAGCTTTAACACCCAAGGGGATGGTATTTGGAGATGGGTCCTCTGGGAGATGATTAGGATTAAATGAGGTCAGGAGGATGAGACCCTGGTCTGATGGACTTAGTGCCCTTAGAAGAAGGGATACCAGAGAGCTTTCTCTCTCCCTTTCTCCAGGAACATATACTAAAGAAAGTCCACAGGAGTAGCAGCCATCTGCAGGCCAGAAAGGGGGCCCTCGCCAGAACCCAGCCATGCTTGCACCTTGCTCTCAGCCTTCCAGCCTCCAGAATGTTGGCCATCCAATCTATAGGTTTTTATTTTGTTTTGTTTTGAAGACAGAGTCTCGTTCTGTTACCCAGGCTGGAGTACAGTGGCATGATCTCGGCTCACTACAACCTCCGCCTCCCAGGTTCAAACAATTTTCCTGCCTCAGCCTCCTGAGTAGCTGGGATTATGGCACGCACCACCACACCCGGCTAATATTTTTGTATTTTTAGTAGAGATGGGGTTTCAACATGTTGGCCAGGCTGGTCTCGAACTCCTGACCTCATGATCCGCCTGCCTCAGCCTCCCAAAGTACTGGGATTACAGACGTGAGCCACTGTGCCCAGCCTATTCTGTTTTCTTAAAAAATAAGCGCTAGCAAGCTTTTTTTCGAGAAAAACTTGGCATGGCCTACCTTTCACCAGTCTGTTCTGGCACACTACTGATGATACTATGATCGCCCTGATCAATGGTAGCCAGTATGCCTACTCTGTAGTATTTTCCACATGCTGTGCCCGATTGGATATTATTGCTACTTTAGTGATGGACAAGTTTTGGCCAACATCATGTTGTCCTCTATTTTCTATTTCCTAGAAGTTGGGCAGTTGTTAGCAGGCATGGCCAGTTTTGCTTTGCCTCACCTGATCATCTCTGGAGTCTGCTTACACCCCAGCACAGATTTTCTACTTTTCATGTGTTAGAGTCTAGAGTTGATACATTCCAGTGAGTTTTTCTACAAAGCAAGCACTAAGCACAGACCTGAAGGCCTCTTTTGCCACCACCTCAAAACTATGTCCATGGTAAAGGGAATTTGAGGAGATATAAAATTAAAAACAAAAACAAAGTAACTGGATCTAGCTTTCTGAAGCCCAGCCCATTAATAAAACCTCCCCAAGTCATTGAGAGGGCCTCTGGGGTCCCTTGGGGCCCTCCAAATGCCAGTGGCCATGCTGTCATCTCAGTAGGCTTGCATCTGCCCACCCCTGCTGAGACTCATCTCTCCACGTGAATCCCAGGCTATGGTATTTTGTTATGGCAGCCTAAGCTGACTAAAGCAGATAATATTTCAAGTCTTTTGCTAAATAACTTCTTTTTCTCTTGTTTTACTTTCTAATTCCCGACAGGATAGTGCCCTCTCCTGGAGAGCAAGGTCGTACCCACCTTAGCATCCTTCCCAGGAACTGACACTCAAATAGGGATTTGTCTCATTCAATCCAGTTCAGCATTTCAGACCAATTAAGGCCTGTCTACATTTATGACAAAGTATGCTTCTGAATATAATTCAAGAGATCTAGTTTTACATTTTTTAAATTGTATTCTAACTAAAATCATTTTCTAAACATATCATTTGAGAGAACTCCTTTTGAGTCCTTAATGTATAAATAGAAATTGTTGACTTAGTTGGATTTTAATGGATTTTTCTTACTCTTGACAATGCTTACGTGGGCTTTTCATGCCTCTGAAGTATTCTGAATCTCCAACCTGTCATCGTGTTTACATTACTTCTTCCCAGTGTTGAATCAAGTTTGGCCTAAAGCTACCTACTTACATATTTTATGATCAGCCTAAAGGTTTCTCTGTACATCATGAATTATAACCTACACGGAGGTGTAAACAGACTGTAGCCTACTTTGTGCCAATCACTGAGTTTTAGCCAATCAAACGTGGCCATCTATTCAAAGTATTCAAATAAGGCAAGCTCCAAGCTGTAACCAATCCACCTGTTTGTTCCTCACATCTGTTCTCTTTAAGTCACTTTCCTTTTTCTGTCCATAAATCTTCCACCACGTGGCTGCACTGGAGTCTCTGAGTCTGTTCTGGCTCCGGAGGCTGCCTGATTCACCAATTGTTCTTTGCTCAATTAAAACTCTTAAATTTAATACGTCTGTTGTTTTTAACAACAGCAAGAACCACACTTCCTTTATAATCAATCATAAATCAATTCATCTTTCATCTGATCCACCGTGATTTCTCAGGAAATTAAAACAGAATTAGTGAGGTTTAACAATGTGTGTATTTTACAAAACAAGTTTTCTTCTCCAATCAGTTCACGTCTGCAAAAGCTTTATCTTTTCTTAGCATGCTTACTACAACGTGGGAAAGAAAAACACCCCAAAAAAGTTGAGGGCTGGTTTTCCACTCCTCCCCTGCATCCAAGATGGGATGTTCACTCTGTCTCTGAAATTTATAGCAACACAGCTCTAATAGCAGAGACAAGGAAAGGCCTGGCTTCTTAGGAACTCACTGTACCTCCACTTAGAAATTTACATGGCCCAGAGATCACAGCAGCTGATGAAAATAAGGGTGTGAGATTGTTAGACAGGATACCTAACTCAGTGGGGCTGCTGTGTCCTCATTGAGAAAAAGAATCATAATGCATTTCCTGTCCTCGAGTGGATGTTAGTTTGTTATCTACAGGAAGCACTCAACAAAGCTTCTTAGATTATTGAAGAAGCAGCTGAAGAAGTCCTTATAACTATACTCTGAACAGCACAGTCTATTAAGCCTGAGGCCCTCTGCCTGGTTGGGAGGACTCTTCCATTTCTCCTGCTCCATGGCAGTGGCTGCTCCCTCCAGCAATTCTGTTTCCTGACTCACCCTCTCCAACAGATGCTCCCTACTACCCGCATACTGGCCTCAGGTGTGTTTGCTCCATAGACTGGCCTCAGGTGTGTTTGTGTCCACAATCCTTGTTCAAAAACATTCTATGGTACCTGAAGTATCCACACTATTAATTCCAAACATCTTCAAAATGGTATTCAAAGCCCTTCACAATCTCGCTGCTTCTAAATGTTCCAGCCTTCTCTCTCATTACATTCCCAAGCATGTGATTCATAACACCCGTGGGTCTGGACCTACCCTAGTGTCTCCTACCTTTGCTCAAACTATTCTCCTTCCACACAGCCTCATTTTTTACCAGTTTGGCCAGTGCTGTGTTGAGCCACGTTGGAGTCCAGGCAAAAGGAAAGATACACACCCCCACATGCACTTCTCAAAATATGCTCTCACATTTGGAATCAAGTGCTGTATTCGTCTGTTCTCACACTGCTAATAAAGACATACCTGAGACTGGGTAATTTATAAAGGAAAGAGGTTTAATGGACTCACAGTTCCACATGGCTTGGGAGGCCTCACAAATCATGGTGGAAGGCAAATGAGGAGCAAAGTCACATCTTACATGGTGGCAGGCAAATGAGGAGCAAAGTCACATCTTACATGGTGGCAGGCAAGTGAGAACTAGTGCACGGGAACCCCCATTTATAAAACTATCAGATCTCGTGAGACTTATTCACTACCATGAAAACAGTATGGGAGAAACCACCCTGATGTTTCAATTATCTCCACGTTGCCTCACCCTTGACAGGTGGGGATTATTACAATTCAAGGCGAGATTTGGGTGGAGACACAGTCAAACCATATCAAGTGTAAAAGCTAATAAAAGCTCTACAGTTTTTAAAAATGACTACATATACAGCTCTAGGTTGCCCAATCTGCTCACAGGTTGCCGACAACCCTTATAAAGGCTCCTGGTAGGGAACTAGGAACCAAGAGCTGATTAAAAACAATAGTTCCCTTGTACGAGAATGCAGGCTCATTCAAAACATCCTGGACTTATTGAAATAATGGATGTTCTATTACTTACGGGTTTTTTTGCTTTTATTTGATTTTAAAATATTTCATTAACATATTGTTAATCTTGATTACTGAGGGTTTTCTTTGGCACTCCTGTACATGCTGTAACCCAGTCAAGTGTCCCACTCATTTTACCCTAATCCCCACCTTCAGTCTGACAAAAGTCTGTGAAATCCCTGTTTCAATACCATTTCCTCTAATGAGCTTTACCAGAGCTCCCTAAATGAAATAGATCTCTCCCTGTCTTCTACTTCCATAGCACACTGCTTGGGTCTCTGTCTTGGTCGTAACTACTCTGCCCTTTAACCGGTTATTTATGTAGGTCTTACTCTCTTACCAGCCTGAAGCTCCTGGAAGGCAGAATTCACACCTTTTTCTTTTCTACTCTTCTCTTCTCTTTTTTTGAGACAGAGTCTTGCTCTGTCACCCAGGCTGGAGTGCAGTGACACAATCTCGGCTCACTGCAACCTCCACCTCCCGGGTTCAAACAATTCTCATGCCTCAGTCTACCAAGTAGATGGGATTACAGGCGAATGGCACCACACCCAGCTAATTTTTGAGTTTTTAGTAGAGACAGGGTTTCACCATGTTGGCCAGGCTGGTCTCAAACTCCTGGCCTCATGTGACCTGCCTGTCTTGGCCTCCCAAACTGCTGAGATTATAGGAATGAGCCACCATGCCCATCCCCACATTTTTCATCTCTGTATTCCTTGCTGTATTTAACACAGTGCTCTGCACACATAATTTTTCAATGACAAGTCTTGGCTTGATTAAATGATAACTCTAAGCCCCTTCCCTGGAATCTCACTCAGGTGTTATTTACTGTAAAGCAGGACTTAATATAAGTTATTCTATTGCAACTGTGGGGAGTTTCACTCCTGAAGCTCTAAGGATACTAGTTTCATTATACAGAGGCCAAGGTGTAGTCCACTGAAACCCCTCCTGATGACTTCCTAATCTTCTCCTTTAGTGTCTCTTACAAATGGGCCTCCTCCCATTTTCCCTGATTAGATCAATGAGGGCTTCTCCCACAGTGAGGACTGACTAAATTCTTTACTCTCCCTGCTGTAGAACTAGAACTAGACATTGGGTCAAATGCTCTAAATGTTTTTCGTATTTATGTGTATACTTGACTGTTTTCCATCAATCTACCTCTCTCTCTCCAGGCAATGCCTCTTGAATGGGAGAAGCTGCTGCTCCCCCAAATTGCTGGGGAAGAAAGGGAGTTCCTGATCTTTCTTACTGAGGCTCATGGAGCTTCTGTCCTGGAGATTCAGTATACTTCAGTAACGGCTCTGGAGAAGAGAACTCAGGATCCTCAAGACCCAATGGCTCCAGATGATAAAAGCCTTTGGGTCTACCGACATTTTCCCTACGTAATCAAAGACGTCTGCATGCATTTATTGGCATATTTTTCCATACTCAAAGCAAGTTGCTACGTGTTAGTACTAAAGCAACCCATAATAGTAAAAACGAATTTCTGCACCAAGACAATGAATTGGCAGCTGAGAAAGTCAGAGTGAAGAGGCCCCAGTAACATCTCTACCTACTTGAAGGTTAAATATTCCTAAGACTCTAGGAGGAAAGAGGAGAGAAAGTGGTACCTGTTCTTTCCTCCAGGATGTAAGGTTTTTCCAGCCTACTTTGAAAAGTCTCAATTACTCCAGACTATAGAAGAATAAAATCGGAGATGAGTTCCCTGAAATCAAGGACACTGCCTTATCTAATGGTACTGGGAGTGCAGTGAACTTGCTGGGGACAGTTTGAAGGATCCTCTTAAGCTCTGAAACCAGGTTGCTGCCTGCTACAGACCACCCACAGCCAACATCCTTGGCTGAGTGACACAGCTTCCCAGTGAGCACCACCGATCCAGCCACCAAGTATGCAGCCCAACCTATGGGGCTGAGCCCAGAAGTGGCTCAAGAAAACAAGCTACAACCCAGAACTGAATCACAACAGCCTTTTCCCTTAACACCACACTTGCTCTATTCAACCTCCGCTGTGGCCAATTCAATAGATTCACAGAAAATATCACCAGGATACCTTGGTTCTCAACACCAAGTTTGGAAAGCTGGGTTTACACACCCCAGCTGAGCAAGCCTGATCTGATTGGTGATTGTGTTGGGCTCATTCCTCACTTGGCTTCTTCAAGCAGAGATGGGCCCTGCAAGAAGTCTGTCTAGGAATTGTTTTCTTAATATTCTAAAATTCACTTTTCCTATATCCTATCAATGGGCACGGAGTGACAGTGTTACAGGCATGTGGAATTTCACAAGGCTGGATGTGCCAGCTTCAAGGCTACTGAGCTTTAGGTATATACTTGCTATGGTTTGGATTTGTGTCCCCACCCAAATCTCATGTCGAATTGTAATCTCCAAAGTTGGAGAAGGGCCCTGGTGGGAGATGACTGGATTGGGGGGCAGATTTCCCCTTTCCTGTTCTTGTGATAGTGAGTGAGTTCTCATGAGATCTGGTTGTTTAAAAGGGTGTAGCACCTCCCCCTTCTCTCTCTTCCTCCTGCTCTGGCCACGTAAGATGTGCCTGCTTCCCCTTCACCTTCCACCATGATTGTAAGTTTCCTGAGGCCTCCCCAGCCATGCTTCCTGTATAGCCTACAATAGAGTGAGCCAATTCAACCTCTTTTCTTTATAAATTACCCAGTCTCAGGTATTTCTTTGTAACATTGCAAGAATGGACTAATACAACAACACTGAAACACACATGCCAGCCAGTATTCACCCTGTCCTGTCCTCGACATGTTGACCTACCAGTATCACTCTTTCCAAGCCCATTTCCATTGCTCCTTCATGTTCTTCTTTGCCTCTTGAGTAAACAAGTCAAATCTATCCATTCATATCCCCACGTATTCACTTGCTTATCCAACATTTTCTGAGCACCTTCTGTGTCCAAGCCACTGGCCAGGTGCTATGGGGGTTGGGTGGCTCAGAGATGACTCTCAGAGCAGCAGAGAGCCCTGGTAACTCATCTCCCTCCCCATCTGCTCCCTGCATAACCAGCATTTTGGAAGCTCAGACCTCCCCATACCCTTAGCCCTAGCTACCATTACCTGGATGAACCAAAATCAAATTCTTCAATAGGGAAAGATTTAGAGACCTTGTCCTTATAGAAAAGGTAAAAGCAGTGTTCCTAAAATCCACAGTATGGTGTTTCAATTAGAAAAATAAAAGTTCAGGTTAGCCAAATATTGCTGGGTATCAGGAAATCTGTGCAGACAGAGAAATTGTCTGCCGCGTCTGTGCCAAGATAATCTTCTGTCCAATCTTCTGGGAGGTCAGGGCGGGCCAAAGCACTGACTCACCAGGGAGGGCTTTCTAAGAAAGAAGGCTGGCCAGGAATCTTCTAGTGGGAAATATGCTGTTTTCCTTGTGCCTGGTCTTCCCAACTCCTCCTAAATCTGTTGAATGAGGGAGTTCATCCACTCGGTGTTTGAGAGCTCAAGCTGTCCAACTTTATAGTAAACATCAGGCAAAGTGCAGTAAACAGAGGCTCCCTGTCCCAGCTGGGAGGAGCCCAGATATTGATGAGCACAGTGGACAGCCACAGACACACAGAAACACAAAAACAAGTGCCAGGAGCAGTGGCTCATGCCTGTAATCCCAGCACTTTGGGAGGCCGAGGTGGGCGGATCACCTGAGGTCAGGAGTTCGAAACCAGCCTGACCAACATGGTGAAAGCCCGTCTTTACTAAAACTACAAAAAATAGCCGGGCGTGGTAGCGGGTGCCTGTAATCCCAGCTACTCGAGAGGCTGAGGCAAGAGAATCGCTTGAACCTGGAAGGCAGAGGTTGCAGTAAGCTGAGATCACGCCACTGCACTCCAGCCTAGGCGACAACAGCAAAACTCTGTCTCAAACAAACAACAACAACAACAACAACAAAAGCAAACATGCAGGGCTGCCCATAACCTCTGGAAAGAAAGAACTCTCCTGGTCAGGAATCTCCTCTTGGGCATGAGTGTGGAAACAAGGACTCGAATTTGCTTGCCACATCAGAGGCAGCATTGTAGGGAGGCCTTTACATGTGTCTGTCATCCAGCCTCACGGCATAATAGATAATAGATTGTATTACCCTCATTTTCTCCAGGGGAAAACTGAGGCTCAGAGGTCATCTTGCCTACAGTGACTATTGGCAGGACTGAGGTTGGTACCCAGGTCTGTCTGACTCCTCTCCTTGCAGTCTTTCCCAGAAATCAAAGCCTCACGGGACCCCCTCCTCTAAGGCATGGCAGAACCCAGCTGTCTGTTCAGGCAGGGGGAAGGATGATGTGGCCCACCTGGTGGATTTCAGGGGTGCTGCCACCTGGAAAGTGGCCCTCAGGAGCTCACCAGCAGTGCCTGGAACTCAGACCAAAATCACTCTCTTGGGTGTTTAAATTGTAAATATGTTTACTTGTATTCAATCTCATCCTGTTTATTGTTTGCTTCTCTTCAGTTCACAGAGCATTCAACACTCACCATTCTAAAAATAATAAAACTGGGCTGGGTGCGGTGGCTCATGCCTGTATCCCAGCACTTTGGGAGGCCGAGGCAGGTGGATCTCCTAAGGTCGGGCGTTCGAGACCGGCCTGTCCAGCATAAAGAAACGCCATCTCTACTAAAAATACAAAATTACCCGGGTGTGGTGACACATGCCTGTAATCCCAGCTACTCGGGAGACTGAGGCAAGAGATTTGCTTGAACCTGGGAGGCAGAGGTTGCAGTGAGTCAAGATTGCGCAACTGCATTCCAGGCTGGGCAACAAGAGTGAAACTCTGTCCCAAAAAACATAAATAAATAATAAATAATAATAATAAAACTGGCTAGGTATGATGGCTTATGCCTGTAATCTCAGAACTTTGGGAGGCTGAGGCAGGAGGATTGCTTGAGCCCAGGAGTTCAAGACTAGCCTGGACAACATAGCAAGATCCCACCTCTACAAAAATAAAAATAAAAATAAATAAATTAGCTGGGCGTGGTTTTGTGCACCTGTAGTCCCAGCTACTGGGGAGGCTGAGGTGGGAAGATCGCCTGAGTCCAGGAGTTCGAGGCAGCAGTGAGCTATGATTGCACCACTGCTCTCCAACCTGGGCAACAGAGCACGACCTTGTCTCTTAAATAATAATAACAGTAATAAAACCAAAAACTGTTCACACCTCTATTTATATTTACAATCTTACCTTTGATGTTCCAGCTCTTTGGAAAAGTGGGATCACAGCACCACTGCATTTTCTTATCCCCCTATAACAAGTTCTGGAGTTGCTAAAACAACGTATTCCTAAGGTGCCTAGTAGGTGACTCCTAATTGTCACCTGTAATGGTACCTTTCAGTCTTCTCTTACATAAGTGTTCTGTGGCATTCAGTATCTACAGGCCACCATTTCCTTGAACAGTCTTCTTTCCCACCTTCCGACAAACTCGTTTGTTCTGATTTATTTATGGCACTCTGATGATTCCCCATCTTCTTTGCCTGCATGCTGGATTGATCTCCAATTTGCAATCCATCCCTTCTTCTGTTTCTCCCTCTTTACCTCCCTCTCAGCCAAAGATCTCTCTTTAGAAACCATTACCCAAGGTAGAGGAACGAATCTCTATGCTTTGACACCTCCTTCTATTCCTCTATTCCTCACTCTCCACATTCATTCTTACAAAGTTTTTTTTGTTTGTTTGTTTGTTTTTGAGATGGAGTCTCACTCTGTTGCCCAGGCTGGAGTGCAGTGGCATGATCTCGGCTCACTGCAACCTCCACCTCCAGGGTTCAAGCGATTCTTGTGCCTCAGCCTCCCAAGTAGCTGGGACTATAGGAACCTGCCACTATGCTTGGCTAATTTTTGTATTTTTAGTAGAGATGGGGTTTCCCCATGTGAGTCAGGCTGGTCTGGAACTCCTGACCTCAAGTGATTCACCCATCTTGGCCTCCCAAAGTGCTGGGATTATAGGCATGAGCCACTGAGCCCAGCCACGAAGTCTCATAAATTCTGCCTTTTAAAATTCATCCTGCTGCCTCCATTATCTCTGCTCATGCCCCCTTTTAGGTCACTTTTAAGTAGAAGGCTCCTAGCTGGTCTTCCTGCTCACAATATTTCCCCAACCTCCACATGGCTGTCAAAGAGATCTTTTAGAAGAACAAATACAGCAAATACAACCACGTTAAGACACAAATGTAGGTCTGTCTGACTCCTCCTTACTTACTGTAAGTTCAGGTCTGAATGCTCCCTGGCTGGTGTGTAAACCTCTTTTTACAGGAATCTGACTGTGCTTTGTCAGACCTGCCTACAGCTGCCACTGCCATTATCTGCCCTCAATACACCCGCCACTCCTCCCTGTCTTCACTGCTCAACTCCCATTTAGAAAAAGCTACTCTTGTCTATGCTTCAAAGTCTAGCTCAAATGTCACCTCCTCTGGATAAGTTTCTCCCTTCTACCCTCAGCCCCTTCCCCTAAGAATGGCTGAAGGCTGGGTAGGTCGCTCTGTGCCCCCACCACACTTGAGTCCTCCCACCTCCCAAAGCCCCACTGTTATATGGAGGTGCTGGGCAGGCATAGCCAGGTTTTATCCGACTTTATTTTTCAGGTAAAGTAACTGAAACATCATAGGTCCGTAATGAATGATCATGATGACCATAGAAATAAACGAATGAGTGAGTGAGCTGCTGAGTTGCAATCATTCTTTCAATGACTTTCAGAAAGGAGGGAGGGAGAGAGACAGGGGTGTAGATAGAAGGTAGTTTACTGGGTCACCAGCCAGAGTTCAATGAAGGACCAGGTCAGTTTCATTGGAAAGAAGCAGGTTGGTGGCTTAGAACCAGAAAGCTGCCTTGGGAACCCCAGGAGGGGTGAGAAGCCCTGGTGAGCAGAACACAGTTCCAGCAATGGGAGGGTTGCATCGGGCTCCGGGTGGCCTGTGCATTCCAAACTGAAAGGGGGCAGAAAATTGACCAGAAATACACGAATTCACAATTTTTCCTTGAGCCTTTTTGTAGAGTAACAGTTTTCCATGCTTGTAGAAAACTCCCTATACTTAAAAAGCTAGATGCCGCTGAGGAGTCAGATTTCAATAGTGTGATAAGGGCTCCTCCTGGTGGATCTACATAAAATGAGAAAAGAATCTTATTATTATTATTTTGAGACAGGGTCTCACTATATCATTCAGGCTGGAGTACACTGGTGCAATCAGCCTCACCTTCCCAGGCTCAAGCAATCCTCCCACCTCAGCCTCCTGAGTAGCTGGAACTATACGCACATACCACACCTGGATAATTTTTAAAATATTTTGTGGAGACAGGGTCTCACTATGTTGCCCAGGGTGGTCTCAAACTTCGGCTGAAGCAGTCCTCCAGTCAAGGTCTCTCAAAGTGCTCAGACTATAGACATGAGCCACCATGCCTGGCCTAATAATCTTTCCTAATTCTCTTCCTCTTATCCAGTTATTGGATTTTCTCTATTTTTGTACCTGTTAGTTTTCTCTCACTACTGTAAAAAATTATGACAAACATAGTAGCCGAAGGCAACACACAATTATGATCTTACTGTTCTATAGATTAGAAGTCCAAAACCAGTCTTACTGGGCTGAAATCGAGGGGTGGCAGGGATGTGTTCCTTCTGAAAGCGGGGGCTCTGGGGGGAGCTCGTTTACTTGCCTTTCCAGCTCCCAGAGGTCACTGCATGCCTTGGCTCATGGCTCCTCTCTTCACCTTCAAAGTCAGCAAAACGACGAAATCTTCCTGGCCCTTCTTCCCTTCTTCAGCTGTTGTGTTGTCCCTTGACCGCGACCTCAGCTGCTGTTCCCCAGCGACCTCAGCTGGGGAAGCTTCTCCTCTTTGAAGGATTCGTTTGATTAGATTAGACCTGCAGGAGTACCTCAAGATCACCTTCTTATCTCAAGATTCTTCACCTGAATCACATCTGCAACCCCCTTTTGCCACATAGGGATCATACTCACAAGTTCTGGGGATTGGGCTGGGGACATTTTTGTTGAACCATCATTCCACTATCACTGACTGCCACATTCCAAGTGCCACAGTAAAGAATGAATAGTATGTTCCCTTCCTCATGGAGCTCTCACTCTATCAAGGGAAATGGACTTGGAAACAGCCTTTGGCATCATGCACCTTATATAAGGCAGAGACACTGTGGGAGCACTGAGGGAGAAGCACTATCTGTATTAGTTCTCTCACTGCTATAAAGAAATACGTGAGGCTGGGCGCAGTGGCTTATGCCTGTAATCTCAGCACTTTGGGAGGCTGAGGCAGGGGGATCACTTGAGGTCAGGAGTTCGAGACCAGCCTGGCCAACATGGTGAAACCCTGTCTCTACTTAAAATACAAAAATTAGCCAGGCGTGGTGGCACACCTCTGTAATACCAGCCACTCAGGAGGCTGAGGCAGAAGAATCGCTTGAACCTGGGAGGCAGAGGTTGCAGTGAGTTGAGATCGTGCCATTGCACTCCAGATTGAGCAACAGAGTGAGACTCTGTCTCAACAAAAAAAAAAAAAAAAGGAAAAAGAAATATCCAAGACTGGGTAATTTATAAGAAAAGAGGTTTAACCGGCTCATGATTCCACAGGCTGGACAGAAAGCATAGTGGCTTCTGCCTCTAAGGAGCCTCAGGAAACAGTGATGGCAGAAGGCGAAGAGGAAGCAGGCACATCTCACATGTCCAGAGTAGGATGAAAGGTCTCGTGAGAACCCACTCACTATGGTGACGAAGGAGGATGATGCTAACCACTCCCATGATCCAACCACCTCCCACCAGGACCCACCTCCAACACGGGGGATTACAATGAACGTGAATACAGAGCCAAACCATATCACTGGCTCTGCCTGGAGACATTAGAGACAGGTTCCCAGCGGGGAGGCTTCCTCAGCCGAGAGATGAATTAAGAACAGCATTGACTGGATGTTGCTGTGGTTTCACTGTCCCCTCCCAAACTCACATCGAAACTTCATCCCTAGTGAGGCAGTGTCCTTTAAGAGGGAATGGGATCATGAAAGCTCTGCCCTCAGGATTAGATTAATCCATTCATGGACTAATGAGTTAAGGGATCAGTGGGGTATGAAGAGGAACTAAGACCTGAGCTAGCACATTAGCACACTCAGTCCCTTTCCGTGTGACACCCTACACCACCGCAGGACACTGTCTAGTCCTCACCAGCAAGAAGCCTCTCACCAGATGTGGCCCCTTGGATTTCTCAGCCTCCAGAGCTGTAAGAAATAAATTCCTTATAAATAACCCACTTTCAGGCATTCTGCTATAAGCGGCAGAAAACGGACTAATGCACATGCCTTATCTCCAACTAGAAGCTACTCCACCCACTATTTATGGACTGTTTTACTACTTGGCTTCCAGGAGGGAGGGAACTGTATTAAAAGAACAGAGATGCATAACTACATACAGAAATGGTTTCCAAGGGGGCTGAGAGCTGTGTCAAATGTAGGTTTAAATGTTTTTTAATGATTTTTATCCTCAGAAAACTTGGTTCAAATGCAATCTTACCTGGATGTCCAACAAGTAAAACAAATGAAAATAATGATTACCCTGGGGCTTCACTGACTGAGTGTGAAGGAGGCTTTGGCTGCCGGAAATGTGGAGGACCCCAGAGACCCTCTGGGGCAGTGGTTCCCAGTGTTTTGTCTTTGCTCTTCAAGCAGCATAATCATTCCTTTAAACAACATTTTAGGTGAACATGTGAAGCGGGGTAACCCCAAACTCTGTCCACCTATCTCTAGGGACAGTCTAGAGCTCTGGGGGCCTGGGCGAGCATCTCTGACCTAGACCAACCGAAGATCTTAACGAGACCCAGAGAGCAGCCACAGCTAATATGGGCAGGGTGACAGAGAGGACAACCTGTCACCTGCATGCTTCCCCACACTTGAGGCTCCAGCACGCATGAGAGAGAGCCCCGAGAGACACGCTATGCATCATATAACGATCCTGAAACAAAAGAGACGCAGAGAACTTATTCCAGATGTCACTGTTAAATGAACCATGGTGGCAGTTTCTGCCCATCAGATTCCCATATGTAGAGACTAATGAAATTCCCCTACCCGAAGCTGTAGAAAAGTTCAAGATTCCCACCAACCCAGAAGGGGGAAAGCTGCATTGAAGTCCTGTTAGGAGAAGGAGGAGCACTCAGCCCTCGGGGCCCAGGGCTGTGGAGAGGCCGGGTGCCCCCTGCTGGCTGTGTCACCACAGCACATCCCGGGTTTCCAGGAACAGGAAGGGAGCTAAAGGTGATGAAGTTTAGGGGCCCTTAGGGCCTCGAAACTACAAGCAATTCTTCAAAGACCAAGCCTCACATGCCTCTGGGTCCAGAGGTGCAAAGGCGGGGCTGTGGGTGAAGGGTTTCAAAGGCAGCCCTCTCTTGCTCACCTCAAAAATCCTACCTAGGTAGACACTTCTGGGTATTATACAGTTTAAGGCATCCGTCATTCATTCTCAGTGGAAAGTCATGCAGATGCTAGAAATCAAAAGAGTTTTTATTTATTTTAAAATTTTAATTTTTTTGAGATGGATTTTTGCTCGTCGCCCCGGCTGGAGTGCAATGGTGCAATCTCAGCTCACTGCAACCTCTGCCTCTGGGGTTCAAGTGATTCTCCTGCCTCAGCCCCCCAAGTAGCTGGGAGTACTGGTGCCTGCCACCATGCCTGGCTAATTTTTGAGTATTTTTATTACAGACAGAGTTTCACCATGTCAGTCAGGCTGGTCTTGAACTTCTGACCTCAGGTGATCCACCTGCCTCAGCCTCCCAAGGTGTTGGGACTTCAGGCGTGAGCTACCGTGCCCAGCCAAAAGAGTTTATTGACTGGGGCAGGACGATGGAAGTAAGAATACAGGTCAGACTCAAATAACAGCCTTACCTCTTTTACTTAGATATCCAGATGTTCATTTTAGCAAATTAAATTTTCTAATTTGCTTTTACTTGTACATTGATATGCTAAGTATAAATGCACTAACTCTGCTATGTTTAAACGCATCCAACACACAGAATTTTAAAGTGTTTTATGAGAAATTCTGAACCTCCAGTAGACAACGACCCTTCTCCTACAAACTACAGTTATTCCAAGGGCATTTCACTCTGTCTTCCACATGTAAGAGCTTGTATCAGGAAAAAAATAAAATGAGAAAGAGAGAGAAAGAAAAGAGAGAGAAGGAAGGAAGGGAGGGAGGGAGGAAGGGAGAGGAGGGAAGGGGAGGAGAGGGGAGGGGAGGAGACAGGAGGGGAGGAGAGGGGAGGGAGGCAGGGAGGGAAAAGAGGGAGGGAGGCAGGGAGGGAAAAGAGGGAGGGAGGGAGGGAGAGAGGGAGGCAGGGAGGGAAGGAAAGGAGGAAGTAAGATATGTATGTATATACTTTTATTTATGTCTATGTCTGGATGGGTCAGCACAAATATTGAATTCACACTATGTGCTGTGGCCTGCAACAGATACTGAGGATGCGAGCATGGATATGAGACCCAGTAATTAGCCTGGAAGAGCACAGAATGTACTGAGGGAGATGCTTCGTAACAATACAGCTGCTATGTTATGTTCTCCTGCTATAACAGAGGCAAGATCTCAGTGTTCTGGGGATGCAGGCGGGGAGGTGTGTGGCCTGGATAAATCTAGGAAGACTTCATGGAAGATGACACATTTGAGCTAGATCTTCAAGGACGATAGCAAGCTTTCTGTCTAGTGTAAGGGAAACTCATTTCAGTCTGCAGAAACAGTGTAAGCTGGGGTGTGGAGGATGAGAGATGATGGCAGCTGGGCCAGGCAGACAACAGAAACAGGGAGAGCAGTGGTTGCTGCTACCACATCACCCTCCTTGGCAGTAGTTTGGCCCTGACTGCTGAGGGGCAGGCCAGCTCAGGGGCATCTCGACTCCCCAAACCAGTGCTGAACATTCCCTGATCAACCTGGCTACCAAACCTTCTTCTGAAAATGAGAAGTAGCTTGTTAACCATCAGAGCTTTCTCACATAAGAATGGGCTTCAGGAGTGGTAGTGAGGTCCCTGTGAGAGGAGGTATGTAAGTAAAATTGATAGGATAGGCCCTTTTTTCCAGGCTGTGGTAGAAGGGAGGTTTGGGATGAAAGAAGATTGGCCTAACATACCCCCCTCAGGTTTCTTCCAGAGCTAAAAGGCCATGATTCCCTTTGAAAGTAGAAGTTCCTGCTCTCCTATAAGGAATGGAAAAACATGTCTAGAGAGGTTAAGTGACTTGCCCCAGGCTACACAGAAAGTTATCCGAATCATTGTCCAAACATTTCACTTGCTATGATCTGATCTCAAGTGGACTTTTAAACAGCTGAGAACAGATGCTGGCTCTTGTCTCTCTGCATCCTCTTTACCAACTTTGCAAGCATCAGACAGCATCTGGATCATCATACATATGCCTCACATATGCAGCTTCAGTTCTGCCAAGCAGGGCCATGCCCAAATGTGAGCATAATATGTTTATGTGGACCTTGAGCAAGACACTGTGAGTTGAGTCCTGACTTCACAACTGCAAGCAGGAGGTCACAGAAGCTTTGCAAATAAAATGTTAATCTCGTACCCTTGGCCCATATCAACACATGCTAATCAGATGGGTCAGGCTGTGCAGCTTCCCTCTGCAAGCAGGACTTGTTGTGACTAACTGAGGGGTTTGTAGTGAACCTGTCCCTTTGCCTCCTGCAGGTCTTGGCATCCTAAAGCAAACCTCAGATCTATCAACACCAGTGATACTGAGAAGCCGATATTCTCTTCACTCTGTTCTCCTTCCCAGCATCCATCACGCCTCTGGGCTACAATCCTGCCTCTAGAAGTCCCAGCTCAATTCACGAAGATGTTCTGGGAAGGAAGGCAATCTTCCCAAAGTTCTTGAGAACCTGGGACGTGCCGTTTGTGCAGAACTCTAGAGTATGCAACGTGGCTTCACACACGTCACTCCATTCGGACCCAGGGCTCTGGTACAGGTGTCATCCAAACCTTCTCCTGCACACATGTAGCAAAGCAAGGCCCAGGGATGACGCCCTCTTGAAGTCACAGAGAGAATAAGCGGAGCAGCAAGAAATCGCAGCACAGTTTTCTGACCCTGAAGCCTGGGTTCTCTTCCGCATACACCAGATGGCCTGTTGAGCAACGCTTGGGTATTCCTTGGCAAGGGGTGAGCAGGGCTGGGATCCAGGGTGAGGTGAAGTGGGCTGAGGACTTTCCAGGACTCATAGCTCCAGCGGGAATGTGAGCAGGCCACAGGCACCGAAATCAGTCTTTAGAGTTCGCTGTGGCCACAAATGGGTGCTGGGCTGAGGTGGTGGCTTGTGGTTGTGAGTGTTGAAGATCACAGTTCAGCGCAGGCCGGGTCTCATCCAGGCAGGAGGACCAGGCACTAACTGGCCTGCTCTGCCCTCGATCTGGTGCCTGTGTGCCTGCCTGACAGACATAGCTCAGAGGCCACCAGGGCTGAGCCGTGGCCCCGGGGCCACCCTCTGTGAGGCTGTCTGGAAGACAGAAAGGGCCACAGGGCAGCTACAGGGACAATGAATGGCTTGCTGGTGAGGGACAGTAGGAGGCTGAAACCAAGGTAATGGACGAGAGCTCACAATCCCAAAAACTGATGGTGCCTTGTAGCAGACAGACACCGAGAACCCATGGCTGGGGCTCTGAAAGGGGAAGAAGCCTGCCAGGATTACCACTGGGTCCCACATGATCCTCCCTGCTCCCCGTTCATCCTGTGTGACAGCCACGCCAGTCTTTCAGGCCTTTCTTCCTTTGGTTTTGATGCCTTAGGAGACAGTTCACAGACCCTGGCACGAAGGCCACCTGCTTCTAGAATCCAGCCCACCCCACCCTCCCAGCCTTGCTACCTCCTCCCACACCAGCTCCTCACTCACTGCCCCACCTCCTGGCCTTTCATCACTGCAGCGCCTCGCTCCGAATGACTCCATCTGTCATCCAGTCATTTGATTCCCTCCCATCCTTGAGGACCTACTTTTTGGGACCCTAGTTATCTACAAAGACCTCCCTGGCCCCTCACTCTGAGCATCACTCTCTCTAATCCCTCTAGGGCTTGCCTGGCCCCACCATATACTGTGCTTCTCCTGTGCTGCCTGCCTAGGTCCTCCCAGCCTCTAGAGGATGGGCTGGCCATGCCTTGTCTACACCTCCCATCTAAACTGGGCTTAATAGCTTGGCGGTAAATATCTGTGGTCCATTTGATTGATGGATTCGAGCTACAACTATAGTAGCCTTTGTAGGAGAAAGCAGCAGCACAGGGAGCACCTAAGACCCACAGCAGACACTGATGTTCTCTGTTCTATCATCTCAGGCTCCGTCTGAATTCTACACCAGGAAAAGCAGAAAACCAGAAAAATAGTTGTCTTGCCACTCACTCCACGGGTGCAGTGGCCTGCAGACTAGCATTCATAACTGGCATATTGTCTGGTTTTTACAATTATGAGCACACACTTCCCCTCATCTGATCCTTGCAGCAATCCTGGGGAAGGCAGGGTAAATATAGTTACCAAGTCTTACTACACTCCATGAAATAAGATTCAGAGAGGAGAAGACATCTTCCCAGGGCCTCCCAGGGCAGGCAAAATCCAAACTAGGTCTTTGATTTTGAAGCCAGACCTCCATCCAGTATGAGATGGTTATTTTAGAAAATGACCATGCCAGAACTAATTATTTTTCTGGTGTTTAATACCCACGACGTGCGCTCAGTGCTCGTAATGCCTAATCTCTGACCCTCACGTCTTTCAATGGTCTTCCATGCCCAAATTAAACCTCATTTCAGGTCTGATCAACGATGAAAAGTTAGGTTTTGTAATGGAATGAAAGTGATGTTAAGGAATTGAATCAGGTGTAAGATAACATTTCACATAGGATTTACAGGACATAATTGTATTTCATCAACAGAACTACTCAAGTCATTCATTTGAACACAGAATTTTTTCTTTTTCTTTTCTTTTTCTTTCTTTTTTTTTTTTTTTTTTTTTTTTTTTGAGATGGAGCCTCGCTCTGTCACCCAGGCTGGAGTGCAGTGGTGCGATCTCAGCTCACTGCAAGCTCCACCTTCTGGGTTCACGCCATTCTCTTGCTTCAGCCTCCCGAGTAGCTGGGACTACAGGTGCCCACCACCACTTCCGGCTAATTTTTTTTTATTCTTTTTAGTAGAGACGGGGTTTCACCGTGTTAGCCAGGATGGTCTCGATCTCCTGATCCTGTGATCCACCCGCCTCGGCCTCCCAAAGTGCTGGGATTACAGGCATGAGCCACTGCGCCCGGTCCCGAATTTTTTCTTTAATTCAGTCCTATGCCAAGGAAAGCCCTGCCGGTTTCTGACTCTCAAAGAACATAGAAGGCACGTTCTCCCCTTCTCTGCAGCCTTGCAGTGATGCTATTTGCAAAGCTTCTTTTGTTTCTGAAGAGGCAGACAGAGGCCCAAGCCTGGTGCCATCAGGGAACTAAAGCTTTATCTGAAGTGGTGGAAACTTCCCGGGGATCTCCGCAGCCCAAACTCTGTCTCTCTTTCACTACTGAGCACTGATCTGAGGAGTCCCATGAAAAAATACCCATATTCAAAAGTCTTACAAAACAGGAAGTAAGCGGATTTGCCAGTCACAGGTGAGTAAAACATTCCACTGGTCCACCTAAGGAACTCTGGCTGATTCCAGCTTGGTGTTTCTCTCCAAGGTCCCAGTGAAAGGTAAAAGCAGGATATGCAGAATCCTAGAATAGTTGGGCTAGTAAAGACCAACCTCCCTGTTTCATAGATGAAGACACTAAACCCATGTTAGGGAAATGACAGCTAGTGAGCACTCTCAGTGGGATTCCCTCTCCAAGTTCCAATCAACCAAGATTTTCCAGCTCACATATTGTGGAAAGTTCTGAGGAAGGCAAGAGGAGTATGTGGCACAGAGGTACCCTTGAGCCCACAGTCTGGCCTTGGGAGATACCATTCCTACACCCTGAATAGTAAGAATGACACTGGCAGTGGCTATGGCTATCTGGGTAAGTGACTCTGGGTGTTTGTTTGTTTTTTGTTTTAGGAGGCAGGGTCTCACTCTGTTGGCCAGGTTGGAGTGCAATAGTACCATCATAGTTCACTGTAGCCTCTAACGCCTGGGCTTAAGTGATCCTCCTGCCTCAGCCTCCTGAGTAGTTAGAAGAAGCACATCATACTACAGAGTAAGTGTTTATTATTTTTAATTTTTTTTTGTTTACAGAATCCCATATAGATCTGATTAGTACCAGCCAGATGGTAGGCAATGTTGTTGCACTGAAGTCAGCCATTAGAATATCATCACTTTGAGGTAAATCATTGACACATCCAGTAAACTACTTTTTAGGATTATCCTTGGGAAAAAAAAAACAGAGCCTGAAGAAAACAGAATTTTCACCCACTTATTTTGAGAGCTGAGAGAAGTTCAGAGGCAAGACAGAGTGAAAGGAAACTACCTTTGGCTCAGGAAGGCTGGAGTTGGAAAGGAAGACAAGGATGTGGACAAGGGAAAAGCAGGGAAGGGGAAGGGAATACAGAAAATAAACTGTGTGAGTTCGTTTTCACACTGCTGTAAAGACATACCAAAGACTGCGCGATTTATAAAGAAAAGAGGTTTAATTGACTCAGAGTTCTGCGTGGCTGGGAAGGCCTCAGGAAACTTACAGTCATGACGTAAGACGAAGGGAAGCAAGGATCCTTGTCACACAGCGGCAGGAGAGAGAAGAGTGAGCGAAGGAGGAACTTGCCAAACACTTTTATGAAACCATCAGGTCTCATGAGAACTGCCTCAAATCACGAGAACAGCGTGGGGGAAACCGACCCCCTGATCCAATCACCTCCCACCAGGCTCCTCCCTCAAAACTTGGGAATTCCAATTCAAGATGAAATTTGGGTGGGGACACAGAGCCTAACCATATCATAAACTTTGCTTAAAATGTGTAAGCCAAAGCCAGTGTGTGTAAGGCCCTACTACTTTGTTTAACAGAAAGTAAAGTACATCAAGTCTCAAGTCTCAGAATTTGGTCCAGGCAGATCCAATTTACTTGTTTGGTGTCTGAGCAATTTAGTGTGGGCTCTACTGCCCTCTTCTGGAAATACTGGGAATTGGTATTTACTTGTGGTTTTTCAAGTCAGTCACAAATACTAGAAATCAAAAGCCAGTTTCATCGTGAGAGTTGAGACAGAATTTGGTAGGTGGCTCAGGAGGAAGGAGAATCAAGGTGCGAGAAGGTGAAGGTAACACAGCACATTTCTTAAAACATGCAGAAAAGTTTCTATAGCCCAAACATTAGTAATAAAATTTACTGCTGCAAAAAAAAAAAAAAAAAAGCCTTGTGTTAAATTTGTTCATGAGGAAAAGGTGTTGAAAGATTGATTTGTTAAGGAAAGGCCTCAGACTTTGGAGTCAGACCCACCTGAGTTCAAATCTAGACTCTGCTGCTTGTTGTGTAAGTGACTATGTGACCTCAAGCTGATAATTTAACCTCGCAGGCTGTTCTCATCTGTAAACTGGGGACCACAATGCCCACCCCAGGGGGATGAAGTGAAACAATGCATTTAAGAGGAACAACATGTCACAGACTCCCCTTTAAGAAACTCAGGTAGAGAAAATTATACAATCCTAATGAGAAAAATAAGGAGAGACCCGAGTAAGTGGAGAAGGATTTATTAATGTCAGGAATAGGCAAAAGTAATTGATGGGAAGAGAAGTCAGAATGGTGGTTACCTCTGGAGGTGGGTGGGTATTGGCAGAGGAGGGATGGAAGGAGCCTTCTGGACTGCTGAGAGTGCTCTATATTTCGTTCTAAGTGGTAGTTACACAAACACATAAATTTATCAAGCACACACTTAAAATTTATGCACTTCACATACATAACCTTTAAAAAGAGGGGAGAGGAGGAGGAAGAAGAAGGAGGAGGAGGAAAAGGAGAAGCAGAAAATAAAGAAAAAGACTATTTTTTTGAGATGCTGGAGTGGAGTGACACAATCTTGGCTCACTGCAACCTCTGCCTCCTGAGTTCAAGCATTCTCCTGCCTCAGCCTCCTGAGTAGCTGGGACTACAGGCGTGCACCATCATGCCCAGCTAATTTTTGTATTTTTAGTGGAGATGGGGTTTCACCATGTTGGCCAGGTCTGTCTCCAACTCCTGACCTCAGGTGATCCACCCGCCTCGGCCTCCCAAAGTGCTGGGATTACAGACGTGAGCCAACGTGCCGAATCCAAGATAAAGACTGAAAACAGTGGTGGAGTGGGGGAGATCCTAGAACTTGAGTCAGAATAGTTATCTCAGCTTTTTAAAGTCGGCCCCGTCTCTTCTACCCGTTCATTACACAACCCGTATTGGTTCTGAAAATTATGGGAGGAGACATCCACACGCTGATCCTTCATGCTGATTATGAAGAATTTCTGCCACCACAGCTGTGAGCAGATAGAGTGAAGGCGAACTAATCTGTGATTCAACCCAGGTGAAGGCAAAGCCTGTGAGCAGTGAGTGGGTAGATGTGATTTCCAAAAGAAACCCCTTGGCTCAAAGTGGCAGGGGCTGGAGACCAGGATGGACTGAGAGGCAGCCAGAGTCGAGTTGAAGGGTTCGTAGATTTCGCTACCATAATTTCTGGAAAGTGCTTCAAGTGTGGGGCGTCAACAAGAGTGGGAATTCCCACATCAGCTCCCACACCTTGGTATGCCAAGCATCCTACGCATGCCACAAGCAGTTCAGCCAGGGCTCCGCCCCAGCTACTTGCTAAGAAGAGTTGTCATGCCAGTTACAGGAAGAGAGCCCTTAACTCTAGCCTCTTCCTGCAAGCATAACAAACACAGGCCCACAGGCCCATAGGCCAAACTCTCTTCTGCAGTGAAGGAGCTCAAAACTGGCTCCTTCCAATGTCCTTATGAGAAAATTAAAACTATGAGGAATTTCCCCCCATTTTCCTTTAAATGAGCTGGAAAGATTTGAATAAAGACTCTTGTAAGCTCTGGTAACTACTGTATGAAAAGGTTTAAAAGGAAATAACTTGGGGAAGTAAACAATAGCCCATGAAAGATAGAAATGCTTTCGAGATACTGTTGGAATGAAAATGTTGGGCGAAAACTGATAAGAACATTAGCAAAAGTAAACTGTCTGAATACTAAATTACACACAAGGAGATGTCAATAAAAATAGTCAACTCGTACCACAGAACACAAGACATAGGAATTGAAGGTGATGTAAGATATGGGGCTGGGGGAAAAAAAGCCAGATTCATGAGAAAAAAGAAAAAGTGAAAGGAAGGACACCTCAGTCCCATCCACCATGCCCTGAAGCCAGCCAATAGCCCCATCACCACCCAGGTGGAAGGATTTATTATGTGGAAAACTTAAAGCACAGAGGGTACAAAGAGAGGACTCGCCACGGAGGCAGGGGAGCAGGGCCACACTTAACACCATGAGAGTGACCCGGCTGAGAGTCTGCTCCCCACCCTGAGCCCCCATTAGCCACTTTGTTCCAAGAAGGTTGACTCTACCCATCCTCACCACCAGGAGGAAGTCTCCACTGGAGGAATTACGAGAGAAGTCCTACAGACACTGATATCAGGGAGTTCTCCAATAAAAGAGCCAACACCTACCAGTCACCCTAAGAGTTCACAAGCCCCAGTCTTGCATGTAGACTTCCAGAAGCCTTACAATGCACGCAAGATATTTGAAGAAAGTCTCCGTAGTGAAACAGCTCAAAACAAGCAAAGATTGGAAGTGAGGGCCAGACGCAGTGGCTCACGCCTGTAATCCCAACACTTTGGGAGGTCAAGGCGGGTGGGTCACGAGGTTAGGAGTTCAGGACCAGCCTGGCCAACATGATGAAACCCTGTGTCTACTAAAAAAAAATGCAAAAATTAGCCAGGCGTGGTGGCAGGCACCTGTAATCCGAGCTACTTGGGAGGCTGAGGCAGAGAATTGCTTAAATCTGGAGGCAGAGGTTGCAGTGAACCGAGATCGCGCCGCTGCACTCCAGCCTGGGCGACAGAGCGAGACTCCATATCAAAAAAAAAAAAAAAAAAAAAAAAAAAGATTGGAACTGAGGAAACATAAATGCAGGGAGAAAAAATAGCTTGACCTGCCCTCAGAGACAGAAAAAATATCTCAACCATAAAATGAGATTAGGAGGCCATGAGAAAATTCAGAGAGCTGTTGTAAATCAAATTACGATAGCTGAAAAAAAAATTCTGAAGAACAGCTGAATGTAGAATTGAGAAAGTCTCTTAGAGAGTGGAATAAAATAAGTTAAAATGATTGAATAGGAGGAAAAGGGAAGATTAATCAATCAATCCAACATCCAACCAATAGGATTTCTGAAAGAAAGCAAAGATATAGCATAATCAAAGATATAGCACAATAAAATTGCCAGAACAGACAATATGAGTTTCCAGATTGAGAGGGCCTACTGGGTGTGCAGCACAGTGAATAAAAAATACCCCAACAAATACTCATTATTGTGAAATTTCTCAAGACCTGGAATAAGATCCCAGTAGCTAAAAGCAACCACAGATCTCATTCAAAACACGGAGAATCGAATGGCACAGGGCTTCTCAACAGCAATGCTGAGACCGGATGAAAGAACAACCATTGGAAATATGAGGGAAAATAATATTCAGCTCAGAATTCTGCACCCAGGCAATTATCAATCAAGTGGGACATTTTCACACATATTCGATGTCTCAAATTATATGCCGCCCTTCCACCTATCTGAGGAATTATTGGAGGACATACTCCGACAGAAGACGAAAATGCATCAAGAACAAGGAACCGAATTCAGGAAACTGGAGTCCAGTTTAGGAGAGCAACACAAGAAAACCCAGCTCAAAGCCCAAGCAGGTGGCTTTGAGAATGAATCCAGGGGACGCAGGGCTGGAAACAAAACGAACCGACAGATGACCTGCTATGCTCGGAAACAAATAGTCAGGGGGCTTCATAAATCAGTGAGTAGCTTGAGAAGAAAGGCTGACAGCAATCTGGAAAATGAAGTAAACAAAGCAACTTCAGAAACAACAAAGCAGACGTCATCAGCTTCACCAATAGCAAAATCTAGAGCAAGGAGGTGAAATCAGACAGCATCCCTGCAGACACCATATTCTGCAGCAAGCATTGCTAATATGGTCATTATAGCGCAAATACTTAGTAAGTGACTAAATCATGAAATAATTAAGCTTGAAGCTTGAAGGACAGGAAGAGGCCTGTAAAGACAGTCATTATCTACCATTAAATTAAGACAGTAGGTTACATCAAAAAAAAAAAAAAAAAAGGCAAATAAAGAAAGAACTGAGTAAGCAGATTTTGTAGATGTAAAAAAGTAAAAATAATAAAATAGATAAAAGTGTGAAAGTGGAGGACAGGATTCAGGAGTGGGAAAAGATGACACAAAAGCCTGCTGTTTTCTATCATATACTTGAGGTATTATTACTTTTTAATGATGTAATTTTAAAACTTACTAGAAAGTTACATTAAGACATGAGACAGTAAAGACTGACAGATAGATGAATAGAACTGAATTGAGAATCCAGAAATAAATTTTCATATTTACAGTCAATTGACTTTCAGAAAGGATGCAAGTAAACTCAACGGGGAAAGAATCGTCTTTTCAATCAGTGGTTCTGGGGCAACTGGATATCTATGCGTAAAAGAATGAAATTGGGTCTCTACCTCCCACCATATAAAAAAACTAATACAAATGGATCAAATATGAAAATGTAAGAGCTAAACCTAAAAACTCTTAGAGGAAAGCATAAGTGTACATATTCATGACCATGGGGTAGGCAATGGGTTGTTAGACATCATGCCAGAATCATAAGCAATAAGAAAAAATAGACACATGGACTTCATCAAAATTAAAACCATGTGTGCTGCAAAGGACACCATCAAGAAAGTAAAAAGACAACACACAAAATGGGAGAAAATATTTGTAAACCACACATCTGATAAGGAATTTGTATGTAGAATATGTATTTTAAAATTCTTACAATTCAATAATAAAAAGACAACATTTTTTTTTGAGATGGAATCTCACTCTGTCACCCAGGCTGGAGTGCAGTGGCACAATCTCAGCTCACTGCAATCTCCACCTCCCACGTTCAAGCGATTCTCCTTTCTCAGCCTCTCGAGTAGCTGGGACTACAGGCGCGCGTCACCACATGTGGCTAATATTTGTATTATTAGTAGAGAGGGGGTTTCACCTTGTTGGCCAGGCTGGTCTTGAACTCCTGACCTTGTGATCCACCCACCGCGGCCTCCCAAAGTGCTGGGATTACAGGCGTGAGCCACTGAGCCTGGCCAAGACAACCATTTTTTTAAAAATGGTCAAAGGCTCTGAATAGACATTTCCACAAAGAAAATGTATACGTGGTCAATAAGTACATGAAAAGATGCTCAACATTATTGGTCATCAGAAAAATTCAAATCAAAACCACAAGCGACCATTTCGCACCCTGTAGGATGGGTATAATTAAAAAGACAGACAATAACAAATGTTGGAAAGGATGAGGAGAAATTGGAACCTTCATCCACTGACTGTGGAAATATAAAATCCACCAACTGTGGAAATATAAAAGGTACTTTGGAAAACAGTCTGGCAGTTCCTCAGAGTTTTAACATCAAGTTATCACAGGACCCAACAATTTTACTCCTAGGTATATACCTAGGAGAAATGAGAACACGTGCCCACACAAAAACTTGTACATAAATGTTTAGAGCAGCATTATTCATTATAGCTGAAAGGTGAACATGACCCAAATGCCCATGAGCTGATGAATGAAATAAGATGAATAAACAAGATGTAATATATTTGTATATTGGGACATTATTTAGTAATAAAAAGAAATGAGGTACTGATACATACCACAACACAGATGAACCTTTAAATTTTTTTAAATTTTTACTTAATCCCAGATGTAATAGTTTTCTAATAAACCTTGAAAACATGTTTAGTGAAACAAGCCAGTCTCAAAAGACCACATATTGTATGATTCCATTTATGTCAAGTGTCCGGAATAGGCAGATCTATAGAGAAAGAAAGATTAGTGGTTGCCTGGGACTGGAGGGTGTTGTTGAAAGAAAATTCAGGGATGATTAATGGGCACAGACTGATAAAAATATAAAATTTATGGTGGTGATGGTTGCACAGTCCTGTGAATATACTTAAAGCCAATGAATAGTACACTTTAAATGGATGAATTGTATGGCATGTGAATTGTATCTCAATAAAGCTGTTACCAAAAAAAATGGATTTTGGCTGGTGGCAGTGGCTCATTCCTGTAATCCCATTACTTTGGGAGGCCAAGATAGGAGGATCTCTTGAGCCCAGGAGATCAACACCAGCCTGGGCAACATAGTGAGACCCATCTCATCAGTTTCCTCTTCTGTAGGATAAGAGAATTGAACTCATTGATAATAGAAAGTAGCCCTTAAATAAGTTTTTTTTTGTTTTTTTGTTTGTGTTTCCTTTTCTTTTCTTTTCTTTTTTCTGTTTTTTTTTTTTTTTTTTTTTTTTTTTTTTGAGACAGTCTCACTCTTTCACCAAGGCTGGAGTTCAGTGGTGTGATCTTGGCTCCCTGTAACCTCCACCTCCCAGGTTCAAGCGATTCTCCTGCCTCAGCCTCCTGAGTAGCTGGGATTACTGATGTGTGCCACCACACTCAGGTAATTTTTTTGTATTTTTAGTAGAGATGGGCTTTCTTCCATGTTGGCCAGGCTCGTCTCAAACTCCTGACCTCAGGTGATCCGCCCTCCTCAGCCTCCCAAAGTGCTGGGATTACAGATGTGAGCCACTGCACCTGGCCTTATAGGGGTTTATGGTTGATAAAGTATGTTCTTTCTCTACTTCATATTACCTCATTCATCTTAATTACACTCCTATTACAACTGTGTCATTGTTATTCTCATGTTACAAATAAGAAAGTTTTCACTGTCACATTGTTTCTATGTGGTGGAGATTCCCCAGAGGGCTTTGGTTTGCAACATTGTAACAATGCTCCTCCACCCGCTCCCTGTCATTCCATGAATATCGTGGCAGATCTACTTTTTGAGCACCAGGCCACCTGCACACTGAGTCACACCTAAACACAGAAAACTTCCTGCTTTCCTGTGATGATTTGCTCAGCAACCTGTTGTGATCTGCACCCTGGTCACCTGCCCCTAATAGGTATAATTGCTGGCTGGGTGCAGTGGCTTATGCCTGTAATCCCAGCACTTTGGGAGGCCAAGGTGGGTGGATTGACTGAGCTCAGCTGTTTGAGACCAGCCTGGCCAATATGGTGAAACCGTGTCTCTATTAAAAATACAAAAAATCAGCCGGCCATGGTGGCACATGCCTGTAATCCCAGCTACCCCTTGGGACACTGATGCAGGAGAATTGCTTGAACCTGAGAGGCAGAGGTTGCAGTGAGCCAAGATCATGCCATTGCACCCCAGCCTGGGCAACAGAGCAAGACCCTGTCTCAAAAAAAAAAAGAAAGAAAGAAAGAAGGAAGGAAAAGGAGAGGAGAGGAGAGGAGAGGAGAGGAGAGGAGAGGAAGAAGGAGAGGAAAGGAAAGGAAACGAAGGGAAGAAAAATTATCAATTATTGACCTGGGGTTAGTAGCCAAAACAAGCAAAGTATGATCCCCAGAATGTACTCTTCTCCCCTATGATTTCCAGAGACCACATAATGACTCGATTTGGATGATAAATCCTAAAAGACCTTGACCACGCTCACGCCTCTGCTAACACTGTACTCGTCATTCTCCAGAATAAGAAAGAAAAAAGGGGAAGAAGAAGCAGGGAGGAAGAGAGGAGGACGGGGGGGGGAGAGGAGGAGGAAGAAGAGGGGGAGGAGGGGGAGGCAGAGGGGGAGAAGGGACAGCAGGGGAGGAGAGGAGCGAGGAGAGGAGGAGGAAGAAGATAAGGAGAAGGAGGACAACAAGCAGGGCAAGGAGGAGGGGAGGGGAACGCAACACACTTTACTTCTAATAATTTCTTGAAAGCAACAAATGAAACCTGAAATGAAGTTTGTGTTTCTGGGGTGATGCTGGCTCTCAGCTTTGTCTGCCTCTCAGCTTTGTCTTTGGCTTCTCACTTAGTTCCTGCCCCTGAGCTCACGGAAAGCCACCCCAAAATGAGCCAGTGGCAGATGGAGCCACAGAAAGCCAGAGCTACAGAAGCTGATGCCAAAGCCCAGAGACGTGAAATGACTTATCCCAGGTCACACAGCTAGTTAATGTCAGAGCTAGGCTAGGACCTCAGGATTAGGTCTGTTTATTACTGATTTGGTCCTCCCTCAACCACCTTGTGACTTGATCATTTCTCTCTTCAGCACCTCCCAGCAACAGCAGAGAGCACTTCGTACCAAAGCCACCATGCTCCAATGCTGCCTTGTTGCAGAGAAAGTTCTCCTGTCCCATACACGACATTGTAGGGGTGAGCTCAGCAGAACTGAATTGGGTAACGCAGCGGCCCTGGGGTGTCAAAGCCTGCTGAGAATCGACCACACATCCAGGAAGCTGTGTGGAAGGGCTGCACCACCCTTTCTTCAAGTAAGCCTCAGAGGACTGACACGTACAAGCATTACAGAGCTGCCTCCAGGAATAGGGAGCAATGTTACTAGGAAATTTGTTTGAAGCCTGGGCAACAAAGCAAGACCCTGTCTCTGCAAAATAATAATAATAATAATAACAATAATAATTTAAAAAATAAATAAACTGAGTGTGATGGCATGCACCTGTAGTCCCAGGTACTCAGAAGGCTGAGGTGGGAGGATTGTTTGAGCCCAGGAGTTGGAGGCTGTGCTGAGCCATGATTGCACCATTGCACCCCAGTCTGGGTGACAGAGCAAGACCTTGTCTCTAAAATTTTTTTAAAAATTATTTTATGTAGCTAAGGCTTTATCTTGGAAAAATCAATTCCATACGTAAGACAACACAGTGGGTGGGGGGTGGGGGAAGTATTTCCTAGTATTCACCCTAGAGTTAGCCCTCTAGTGATTTTAGAGTTCCTCCAGTGGTGTTCTGAGACTGTGGCCATCACAAATGAGCCTCCTTAAAGGTGTAGGCAACTTTAATCGTATCCCCTTGAATCTGGGTCCCTCCCCATAAGAACTTTCCTGTCACTTGCCACACTGCTGTTCCTGCCACCCGTTCATCATCCTGTGTGATCTCTGCATTCCTTCAGCCTCCGTAGTTACCTCCTTAATTTAAGGTGCTGTAGCTCCCACCCCAGTGTGGAACTGCCACACTTTTCCTGCTTTCGCACTTTGGAAAGGATGTGTCTTCTGGTTTGTTTCTAATGCTCTGTTAAACTCCAACATTTTCCTGGCTTATCAAGCACCACAGCTCATTAGTTGCACAGTCTTCTTTGCTACATGGTAATTGGTGGTTGAAAGCCCACCTTTCTATAAAGATTTTTGTAGTCTCTGCACCTCCTCCCTTTCATGAGGGAAAAATGCATCTCTTCAACTGTCCCACGGTGGAGTGAAGTGCCATTTTATGATACTTTCGTAGAAAACTTCTTGTGGCTCATCCTTGCTGGGTGGCATTTTCATCATTAGAAGAAATTCATCTGACCTGTGAATATGGGAAATTTACCATGCATTCTCTTCTTTATATTAGTGGCTTTCTTTATAAGGCCACTAATAAAGACTAATTCCATTTCCTATTTTTGTGGAATTCTTCTTTTTATACTCTTCCATATATAGGCTACATTTATGATCTTTAACCTACCTCTGGTCTATAATTTCAAAAAGTGTCCTGACCTACTTTACAGTGTTAGGTGTTGACTCTATTTTTTGAGACAGGGTCTTGCTCTATTGCCCAGGCGGAAGTGCAGTCGCACGATCATGGCCCAGTGCAGCCTCCACCTCCCAGGCTCAAGTGATTCTCCTGCCTCAGCCCTTTGAGAAGCTGAGACCACAAGAACATACCACCGTGCCTGGCTAATTTTTAAATTTTTTGTAGAGAAGGAGTTTCGCCATGCTGCCCGGGCTGGTCTCGAACTCCTGGGCTCGAGTGACCCTCTTGCCTTGGCCTCCCAAAGTGCTGGGATTGCGGGCATGAACCACTGTGCCCAGCCAGGTGTTGACCCTTGACAAGAATTGTTTTAAGTCTCAAATTGTGTCCACTGGCTTCCCTTTATCCACATTTTTGCATATTGTTCAAACAATGTGAGCTGGCAAGCCAGGAATCAGTTTCTCTAAAAAAATATTGTTCCCATTTTTAAAATGTGTCCATTTCTGTAGCAATCCCAGTCTTTATTATAAGCCCTGCCCCAGGTGGATGTCAGAGTCAGCAGGCTGTCATTGCCAGAGCTCCGCATCCCACCCCACCCCACTCCCACCTGTGTAAGGTATCCCAGTGGTCATTCATTCACTCTGCATGCGTACTTACAGTTTGTATATTTTGACAAACAATTTTCTAATTTCACCTTTGGGCTCCTTCAAACTCAGAGAAAGATGTCATCCTGACCAAAGATGATTATAACACACCTGGTTTTGGAAATCAGGTAGTCTAGTTAATGCCAGCCCGCTAAAAACATATCCGTAAGTCAGGTATCTGTCATTTGCAATATAAAGATTCATTGAAAGGTTCAGCTTGAATATGCTCTTTGATTCATGGTTTGTGTTGGAGCCCCAGACTCCTACAGAGCAGTGCAAAAATCAGAGCTGGGTGTCATTCCAGATAAAGTCTGAAAACCCCAATCTGATATTCAGGCATCCCAAAAGCCTGTCTCTGTGGGTCTCTCCATCCTGCTTCTACGTCTATCTCTGCCATTATTTTCCACCCAGCCTATGAGCATCCCACCTGTTCATACTTGAACACAGAATGTATACTAACTTGCAGCGTTCATCATTTTTTATACTGTGCACACCCTGCTTGCCCAAATAGATGGGGAGCTACTTAGGGGGGTGCCATGTCTCCCAGCTCTTTGAAATTCCATCACCCAATAAGTATTTCAAAAAGGTAGAAAAGTGTGCTAATATTTATAGTATTTGCTCTATTTGCCCACACACTCTCTTGTGCTATAAAACAACATCTAGTTTACCAGGTCTGAGTTAGGCAATAATGTATTTATTAGCAAGTACGAACAATGTCTCATTACACACCTCCTATTAGGAAATCTACAATCGGGAGGGATTTCAAGGCAGTTTCTTTTCACTTCTTCCCATGAAATCTTGGGTCTAATCAATTATTTTTTCTGTCTTTCTTCTACTTTTATTTCTAAGAGTCTAAGAGGTTCAGAAAAGGTAGGAACACACAGGGGAGGTCAGGAGAATGTCAATAACTCCAGCAGAAGAGAAATGGGCTCCTCTTTCCGAATGATAATGAAAATAGAAGAAACTTTTCACTGAGGGTAAAGCCCTTTTAGCAGCTGTAGATTTAGCCACAGAAAAATCACTCACTTTATTTAAAAAAATGCAAAAAAAAAAAAAAAAAAAAAAAGCTGGCACTTGGCAGCAAGAAAGTGCTGAGAACATTTTCTCAACTCAGCTGGGAAAACCCAGGAAGGAACATGTTGAGGAACAGAGGGTAACACTCTTCCAACCTGTTGGGACTATGCCAGAGAAAATCAGGCAACAGATAAACGAGGCTTGTCAGTCGCCCCACTGGTTTCAGGGGCACATTGCTCACTACCGCCTCCATGCAATGAGTCACCCCTTGCAGAACCCGTCACAGCTCAAGTTTAATCAACCTCACAGCAGCGGGAAGGTGCATCACTCTGTCTTCTCATAAAAGATGGGCCACTGCGGCACCAAGGCATAGAGGAAGAGCTACAGGTTACACGGGCGGGAAGAGTATTGGGGACGGTGTTCATGGGAGGGGAGGAAAGAAGATTCCCAGGCAGAGGTATAGGAAGCCCACTGAGCCGTGGGCTCAGCCGTGGTGATCTGGTCCCAGGGAAAGAGGTGGTCACTAAGGCATCATGAATTCAGGGAGCACCTTCTGCAGCTACTCCTCGTGGTCAAGCTCCTCATCACTGTCCTCCCCCAGGGGAAATTCCTTCGTGGGCTTCTGGGTTGCATACATTCGGGTCTCCATGGGGCAGTCCTGACTCAGAATAGCCTGCAGAGACAGGCAAGAAGAGAAGTCACTGCACATTTTTTTTTTTTGAGACCAAGTCTCGCTCTGTTGCCCAGGCTGGAGTGCAGTGGCGCTATCTCGGCTCACTGCAAGCTCTGCCTCCCGGGTTCATGCCATTCTCCTGCCTCAGCCTCCGAGTAGCTGGGACTACAGGCACCCACCACCACGCCCGGCTAATTTTTTGTATTTTTAGTAGAGAAGGGGTTTCACCGTGTTAGCCAGAATGGTCTTGATCTCCTGACCTCGTGATCCACCCACCTCGGCCTCCCAAAGTGCTGGGATTACAGGCGTGAGCCACCGTGCCTGGCCAACCACTGCACATCTTTTTTTTACCAATCTCCCCATTCCTTTCTCCCACTAGTTCATCCAAGGCTGGCATTGCTAAGTACTCAAGAAGCATGCATAGGACCCTCTGCATGTACATGCACCGGCCTCCTGAGTTACCTAGTATATCAACCCTTGTCAGGACAAATATCTCATATGCTTTTAACTGAATCTAACAGTGGTAGTGACAGTTACAGCAGGAAACCAAATGGAGTCACCACCACTCCCTCTCACACCTTTCTGTCTTCTTTTGCTCCCTTCAGCAGCCTCTGTCGGCATCCCAAACCCATCAGGCCCTCAGGATGTTTGTGCTGCAGTAAGAGGAAAGTGCTTTACTAAAGAAAATCCTATGGTATGGATCTCTTCCCTGGGGTTTTTGTACTTTTAAAAAGGTGACCTGCTGACCAACATGGAGAAACCCCATCTCTACTAAAAATACAAAAAATTAGCTGTACATGGTGGTGCATGCCTGTAATCCCAGCTACTTGGGAAGCTAAGGCAGGAGAATCTCTTGAACCCAGGAGGCGGAGGTTGTGGTGAGCCGAGATCATGCCATTACATTCCAGCCTGGGCAACAAGAGTGAAACTCTGTCAAAAACAAAAACAAACAAACAAACAAAAAAGTGACCTGGTAAGGATAATCGTGCACTAGAGTGAATGAGTGGATGAACGGATGTGCCAATGGAATTCTGCCCACTTATGAGGGAGTTAACTTGGTAATTCACATCTTGCTAGTAACTAGCAAGCTAAGAACAGTAACTACGTGATGTCTTTGATGGTCCTCTGCCCCCATTTGCCTTCTCTACTGAAGACCCTTCCTGATAGCCCCAGAAGGAGGGAAGTGGTTACTTAGAGAAGGGAAATTAAGAAAGTGCACAAAAGAAATATGTAGATGAAAGGGGACTGGGAAACATGGCAAAGCAGAGAGAGTATCAATAGAGCAACAGAGGGAGGAAATAACAGCCTGAGAGGAAATAACAGCCCAGGATGAAAGGGAATGAGAGAGATGATGGAAAGAAACAGAAGTGAATTTTTTTTTTAGCAGTTGGTGCTCCTTACAAGCTTCTCCTCCTTGGCCGGGGGGCTCCGCAGGTAGTAGCAGAGTGGAGCATAGACGATGTTGATGACCCCAATGATGACCATGAGCCAGGGAAAACCGATGGCCTGTACAATGGCACCCCCGGTGGATGGACCTGGGAGGGATACATCAAAGTCACAAGTGTCTACGGAGTCTCCATATGGAGTGTCCTCCATGTAAGACACTATGCTAGGGGCAGTGGGTGACCCAGAGGATGTCTCAGGGTCAAAGATCTCCAGAAACCTCGGAGGATAGCCTCCTGGCTGCACTTCCAGCTGGTAAAGAGTAGATAGGGGAAAGTGGGGCACCAGGTCCTGCCAACATACCTATAGCAAAGCCCAGGCAAAAAGCCACGTCAGCGATGGCGTAGACACTCCCATACACCGAGGTGTGGCGCAGATCCACCAGGTGCCCCATGATGGGCATCATAGAGGAATCCACCATGCCTGTGGCCAGAGCAAACAGGACACAGTCAGCCCCACCCATAGCCAGTACCATCCCGCCTCTGCTCCTCCATTTAGTCCATTCGCTTTGTCTGCTGTCTTCTCCCTGGGACCAACACCTGTTCCAGGTGGGAATTACGAGCTCATCTCTCCACAACCATGCCAGCTGCCCTCCTGATCCTTCTGCCTCTCCACCTACCTCCTCTGATGAGAAAAGGGGGAGGAAAGGCATCAGACCCAAAGCCAACATGCAAGGGTTTCTTGTTTTCTTTGAGGGCACTTCTTACCTATGGCAAGGCCAAGCCCTGCATTGGGGCCAATGAGACCAAAAATATTGTGAGCCAGAGGAACCTGCAAGGGGAAGGAGGAAGAGTCATCAGGACTCCAGATGGGTCAGGTGGGAGCAAGGTTCAAAGACTTTTCACATGAAATGCCTTTATTCAGAGTGCACTATTGGCCACATACATCATCTTCCTGCACTTTCACACTTTCTCACGGAAAAGAATCTATACCTCCATTTTAAGGATATGAAAACTTGACCAGCGCTATTGTGTTTATTGCTCTATCCAAAGTTACAGATCTAATGAGTGGCAAGATCAAGTTTGGACCTCAGACTTGGCTCCATTATGCTCTAACGAGGGCCTTCCTCTGTTCCATGGATACTTTCTCCCCTTCCTCTACCCCTCTCCACCTAAACATACACTCCTGCTCTCATTCTTCATGGAATAAAGTTGCCTCTGTTTTCCATTATGGACTTCACTGAAAGGTTTCATTTAGACTTCTAACTTGGTAGCTGTTGGAGAAAGAAGACAGAGAAGAGGCCCCAACAACCAGTTAGCTGTAAGCTAGAGGGGGCAGGCAGTGTGGCTTGGGTCCCCTGTCAGGAAGCTTGTGAGACTCATTCCCGTTGCCCTCCCAATCCCCCAACAAAAACCCTTTCTTCCCTCTTTTTCAGATTCCTTACCTCCCTCTCTGGGCACCTGCCATTCAAACCTGCTACCCCAGGACACTCCCCCTCAAGGGTTTAGCATACCATTTAGAGGCTACTGGCTGATAACAATTTTTAGGGTTCATGCCTCAAGAAATGTTTATAATTTATCAATAGTATTGGCTGAGATTCACTATGGGCTAACCACATGCCAGACACTGTGGTTTATTTGGATTACCTTGACAACCCTGTGGACACCATCAGAAACCTCTCTACATAGATGAGGACGCTGAGCACACGGAGATGAGGTAACCTGCTCAAAGTCACATGCATAGAAAGTGGCAAAACCTGCCATGGAGCCCGGATCCCATGCTCCTGCTCAGGACCTCCAGCATGGTCTTGAGCACAGTGTACAGTGCCTTGTAGCCCTGTTCTTCTCTCCCTCAAGCCTAGGAGGTTTGTGTGTTTCTCGTCCCCACTGGGGAGAGGAGGAAATGAAGGCTTTGAGAGCTTGAGGGGGATTCTTGGAAATAGAAAAGTCCTTCTTTCTTTCTTCTTCTATCAAGCCTCTGGTGCCAGAGACTGGGGCATGGATGATGGCTCCCTGGGGATTTATGAGGCTCTGTCAGGGTGGGATGAGTAAATGAAGTCATAAAATGCACCATTTTGCCATCCCCAGAAATAGATACCAACATGTATCACTTCATATGCCCACACGTACAGCCTCAGACCTCCGGCTCCAGCTGCCCTACAGCCCTCTTCCTCTCCTTTCCCACTTCCCCTCAATGGAAAGCCACTGCAGCTGGTGGCCTCTTCCCCCGCGCTAAATTCCTGCCTATTTAGAAGCAGTCTTTCTGACAGTCCTTGCCGAGCCAACTCTGCTCATTTTAAAGGAAAGTAGTCTTTAAATGTCTGGGTCTCTCTCTCTCTTCCTCTCTCTCTCTCTCTCTCCTTCCCCTCCCCCAGGTCTTCTTATACTTACACAGAGCAAGCTGGTACCTACTACCAGCATCCCGATTAAGGAACACAGCCACCTGGAAGAAAAAAGCCATCATCAAACACCACTAGGGGAGAGCTCGCCCCCACCTGTACCCCATCACCACCATGCTGACCTGTCCCACCAGCCCTAATCCCAGCAACCCCTTAGGACCTGAGGAAGGCATCCCTACATGACCAGTTTGTACCCAAATGAGCTCTCTCCCTGCCCTTTCCTTGTCCCGCCTGGCTCCACACCTCTTTCTATAGAAAGGCAGAGGAGGTGCCGTGGGACACACTCTTTCTTCCCTGACAGGAGGAATCAGCTGACTCAGAAGGCACTTGCTCCTTAGAAGTAGCCCTCAAACTTAACTCATGCTGTTGCCCAGCTCAGACTGCCTCCTACCTGTCCATATTTTATTTGGTCCTTGAGGTCTGTCTCAAAAAATACAGAAAGTACCAAACTTCTTTCCTTCTCTGATGTCCTATGGCAGTGCTTCTAAAATCTTGGTGCTGAACTCCAAAGATAAAATTAAAGCTGTCCTTATTGTAGTGGAGGGAGAGAATCGAGACCCATAGCTCTTGGCCCCCAACCCTTCCTCCTCAGTGGCCTCTGGGGTGCCTCTGTAGAACTCCCTAGGGTTCCATAGAACATAATTTGAAAACCACTTTCCCAAAGTACTGCATTTTTCATAGCTGTTCTCTGTTGTGGTTATTTTATCTCTTCAACTGGACAGCAAATGGATGGAAAGTAAGGGCTGCCCCTCGTGTATCCACTGCCTCTTCTATACCAATCAGCTCAGAGCTCAGGACTACCCATTCTCCATACCACCCTCACCACCCACTCATTACCCATCCTCCCAGTGGGAAGTTTTTATCGGTGTGTACTCGTTCTAAACTTTCAACCGTATGGAAGCTGCTCATCATTTCAAGATCAGGAACAGGCACTCTTCCATCTTACATTTCTATTGTTTGTCCCAGATCCCCAGGCTACATACCGACCCATCTTGTTGGCCAACACACCAAAGAGGTTGGTGCCAATGAGGTAGGACACACTGGCAGGCAAGAAAGCTAGACCTGTGGAAGGACACAGATCCTTACCTTAGGACATGCCCAGTTTACTCTAAAATGCCTTGTCTCCTACGAGACAGTGAAGTCCACCCCTGTAACCTTCCAATATCCCCAAACTACTTTGTTTTAGAACCTGGGGACCTTTGTGCAAACCCACAGTAGTTGCCGTAGGACCCCCACCCCTCTCCTTTCTTCAGGAGCAGGGCTTTGTTTAGCCTCAGTGCTTTTTTTTTTTTTTTTTTTTGGGGGACAGGGCCTCACTCTGTCACCCAGGCTGGAGTGCAGTGGTACAATCTTAGCCCACTGCAGCCTCGACCTCCTGGGTTCAAGTGATCCTCCCAGCTCAGCCTCCCAAGTGGCTGGGACTACAGGTGAACACCACCACACCTAGTTGTTTTTTGTTTGTTTGTAGAGATGGAGTCTCGTCATGTTGCCCAGGCTGGTCATGAACTCCTGCCTGTCTCGGCCTCCCAAAGTGCTGGGATTACAGACGTGGGCCACCACACCTGGCCTAGCCTCTGTACATTAAATGTGCTTCCAGCTTCCCACTTAGATTCCTAATGAATGGCCCTGATGAGCCATTCTCATGTATAAAATACCCTTGATTATCAGCGTGAGAATGTGAGCTTCAGAGATGGCATGGTTGGGTGCCACATACCCGTACATAATTCCTGGGAAGTGAATTCCTGCCTTGCTACTTACCTGCCCTTCTATTTCTCTGAGAGGGATCTTGGATTAATTACTAAACCTTTCTGAGCCTTGGTTCCCACATCTGGAAAAAGCAAAGCTATGATTATATCATACCAGGTTACAATGTGGAGCAAATTAGGTAATGCATGCAAAAATATTTTGTAAATTGAAGTCCTGAACACATGGCTTTTTGTGATAGTAGAGGGAAGTGTTCAGGAAACATGGGCTTTGGAGCCACACAAAGCTCCAAATTTTGCATTCAAATCATGGCTTGATGACTTGTTAGCTCTGTGACCTTGGACAATTTACTTAACCTGTCTGAGTCTCATCCATTCATCCATTCATTCATTCATTCATTTTAACAAACTTTTACCATGTGTCAGGTATTCTGGGGGCTGGGAATACAGCGGCGAATAAGACAAACAAAATTCTAGCCCTCAGCTAGCTTATACTCCAGGGGAGGGAGACATACAATAAACAAGTAAACAAATACACAAAAAAGATAATTTTGAAAAGTTTGAGTTATGTGCAGGAAATTTAATGTGGTGATATGGCACAGCAACTCAGAAGGGCTACCCGGGATTTCAGGGTTGGGGAAGGCTTCTCTGGGGAAGTGACATTCAAACTGAGACCTTAATAACCAAAAGACAGCACTTGAAGCAGAAAATTAAAAGCACCTAATGCAAATTAAGATGTCTTAAAGAAATAATTTAGTTTGCTCTAAGAATAGAAAGGATATCTGTGTGGCTGAAATATAAGAGGAAAGTGGAGGGTGAGAAAATGAAGGTCCTAGAAATGAATCTGGTTATTCCAAGGGCAATGGAAGCTTTGGAAGGAAATGACATAATTGGATTTATATTTTCTAAAATCCCTTAGAAGAATGGGTTCATGGGACAAGAGTGGAAGCCAGACTATTTGCAGAATCCAAGAGAGAAGTGATGGTGCCTCAGATTAGAAGTCATGGTGGAGAGAAGTGAACAAAATGAGAGGTTTTGGAGGTAGAGTTGGTGACATATTCTGTTGGATTGGGTAAAGGCATAGCGGGAGTGAGTATGGGAAGTGAGAAATCAGGGATAACCTAGGTTTTTGTCTTAATCAATTCGGTAGCTGGAGATAGGGAAGACTGGTTGAAGTGCAAGAGCGTGGGGGGAACGTGAGAGGTTTGAAGTGACTGGTAGATATCCAAGCAGAGCTGTCAGGCAGTTAGATACACAAATCTAGAGTTCCAAGGAGAGAGAAATTTGAGACATTGGTTTACACATGGTTCTTAAAGCCATGCAAATGGATGGGATTGCCTATGAAAGAACAAATAAAGAATAGAGATCTGAGGACTGAGTCTTGGGGGACTCCTATCTTTAAATGTTAGCAAAGAAGGCAGAGATAGCACAGGTGATGAGTAGTAGCCAATGAAGTAGGTAAGGGAGATGGAATTGATGAGTCTGGCCTTTGATCAGGGCTGGGATGCTCAAACCATAATTAGACAGAAGGCTGTGAATGTGGGTTCAGGTGCAGGATATTGGGTACACTTAGTGATGGAAACGTGAGAGTTCCCTTCTCATTGCTTCCATTTTCTCATTGCTTCTGTTTTCTCAATGACTAGGAGGCAAATTCAACAATTGAGAATGATGATCGTGAAGGGACAGGAGCGCATATGAGATTAAAATGAAGAAATATAAAATAGTCATCTTGGAAAAGAAGGAGGACATAACTAGGGACTTATAGAAAGATTGTTAGACAGTGTGAAACCCACTTTAGATTTGTGGCCATAAGCACAAGGTGAGATCAACAGCCTGGTTGTGCATTTTTTTGCAGCCCCATGCTATGGCTCAGTTACAGACAAGGAGTAGGCAACAAGATAGCATTAGCTAGAGTGAAGTTTTTGGTAAGTGACAAGCCCAGAGGGGGTGAGGAGTTTCAGAAGAGTGACATCCATGATGGGCCATTGAATCCAAGTTGAAGAAAGAAAGAAGTGAGGACAGGCTGGGCGCTGTGGCTCACGCCTGTAATCCCAACACAAGGTCAGGAGATCAAGACCATCCTAGCTAACACGGTGAAACTCCAACTCTACTAAAAATACAAAAAATTAGCCAGGCATGGTAGCGGGCACCTGTAGTACCAGCTACTCAGGAGGCTGAGGCAGGAGAATGGCATGAACCCGGAAGGCAGAGCTTGCAGCGAGCCACTGCACTCCAGCCTAGGAAACAGAGCAAGACTCTGTCGCAAAAAAAAAATAAAAAAAAAAAAAGAAGTGAGGACAGGAGTAGTGATGGAAGAAAAATTACTGAGGACAGTGAATTGGTGATCCCAGTTTAGTCCAAAATTGTTGATATGGGACTATTAGAACACCTGAGAAGGGAATATGTAAGATGAGAACTGGATTGTTTGGAATTGAGATTTCAGAGGAAATATAATTAATACTGATGTCAAGGTGATATTGCTTGGATATTTGTCCCCTTGAAATCTCATGTTATAACTTCATCTCCAGTGTTAAAGGTGGGGCTGAGTGGGAGATGTTTGAGTCATGGGAATGAATCCCTCATGAATGGTGTGGTGCTGTCCCCATCCTCACGGTAATGAGTGACTTCTTGCTCTGTAAATTCACAAAAGAGCTGGTTGTTAAAAGAGCTGGGCCTCCTGAGGCCCTCACCAGAGGCAGATGCTGGTGCCAGGTTTCTTGTACAGCATGTAGAACCATAAACCAAATAAATCTCTTCTCTTTATAAATTACCCAGCCTCAGATATTCCTTTATAGCCATGCAAAATGAACTAATACACAAAGTGAGGGCATAAATAGGATTAAATTGGTTAAGGTGAAAAGGAGGAAAGGATCATTGCAAAAGAGTAGATTAAAAAATTAGGAGGCCAAGATCCACAGTTATCCACCTGGATATTGAAGTCACCAAAAATGGTGACAGGAGTAGAGGTGAAAAGAACATGGACCAGATGTTGACAGCTTTAATGAATGAGGAGGGACAACTAAGAGGTCACTAGATGTTTGCAACAAAGAAGGGTTGGGTGGTGTAATCTAACAACATGATATTCAAAGGAGCTGAGGTCTTTGAAGGAGGACAAAGAAGAAATGACTCGGAAGCAGCAAAGGAGAGCAAGGTGTGGAACATGAACTTCCATCTAGATGCTGTAGGAAAACAATGTTCACAGAAAACATCTGGGTCTCAGTAGGGCAAGAAGATGAAAGACATGTTCAGAGAAAAGGATGAGGGCATAGGATGCTTGCTGATGACAAGTCCAGGATTTGAAAGAGCATTGGGAAACTGGGTCAGATCAAGAAATCTCTGAGGGCAACCCCCTTTGGGAGCTCTGTTTTCACTCTATTAAATCTTGCAACTGCACACTCTTCTGGTCTGTGTTTGTTCTGGCTCAAGCTGAGCTTTCACTCACCATCCACCGCTGCTGAAAGCTGCCATCACAGACCCGCCATTGACTTCCACCCCTCCGGATCTGGCAGGGTGTCCGCTGTGCTTCTGATCCAGTGAGGCACCCATTGCCACTCCTGATTGGGCTAGAGGCTCGCCATTGTTCCTGTGCACCTAAGTGCCCAGATTCATCCTAATCCAGCTGAATGCTAGTCATTGCATTCCACGGTTCTCTTCCAAGACCCATGGCTTCTAATAGAGCTGTAGCACTCACCACATGGCCCAAGGTTCCATTCCTTGGAATCCGTGAGGCCAAGAGCCCCAGGTCAGAGAACAAAAGGCTTGCCGCCATCTTGGGAGCGGCCCACCCCATCTTGGGAGCTCTAAGAACAAAGGCCCGCCAGTAACATCTGGTGGCCAATACAGGGCTTCTCCAAAGTGGTGAGTAATATCAGATCACTTTTGTTTGCTATTCTGTCCTATCCTTCCTTAGAATCAGAGGAAAATACTGAGCACCCGTCGGCCAGTTAAAAACGATTAGTGTGGCTGCTGGACTTAAGACTCAGCTGTGAGGCTTTCTGGGAAAAGGCTTTCTAACCACACCCAATCCTTCTAGGTTGGGAGCATTGGTCTGCCTGGAACCAGCTTCTGCTTTCACAATTTTCCTGGGGGAAGCTGAGGGCCAACTAGAGGCAGAAAGCTGGCATCCCAAACTCCAGGCATTGATCGATTGAGATCATGACGCAGCCAGAAGTCTCTACTCTATAGTTAGTTGCCCATGTGTGCGCCCCTACCTCTTCTTCTGACCCATACCTCCTGGGTCCCAACCATGACTTTCTTGAAAGTATAGCCCCAGAATTCTCTTTACCTCTGAATTTACTTGCTCCAATCCCTGCCTCCTAGGTACTAATGCTTCAGACTTTCACTTCCTCTGCCAGGTATTAGAGCAAGTTGTGTCTCCAAAGGGGATCTAAGGAAGATCTACACTGTGTCCTTAGGCACCAAGGCTATGAACCCAGGGAGTCTTGCCCCTGGTGTCCCTCCAAATTTAGGTATACAGCTCTCAACATGGGCAGTTATGTGAGACCCGTTCCCCACCACCCTTGCCAGGGCCCCAAGTTTGTAAATGGCTAGGAGGATTGCTCTGCCATTGTGTAAATACACTCCTCCCCCAATTTCTACCCAGCTTACCCACACTGTGCAATACAGTCTCCAAGCCTCAGTTCCTTGGTGAGGGCCTTAGAACTGAAGACCCAGTACTTTAACAACTGGAACTGGGCCTGCGACAACATAATAGATCAGTAAGAAAGCAAATTGAGTAAATTAAAGGGATGGCCCAAATGCATTCAATCTGTAGTGGCAACTGCTTTGCTAACAGAAGAAAGTAGAAAAATAACTTTTAGAGGAAACCTCATTGTGAGCACACCTCACCAGTTCAGAACTATCCTAAGTCAAAAAAAAAAGGTAGCTTACTCACTAAAAAATCTTAAAGTATGGGGCTATTCTGTTAAGAAAAAAAAAAAGTTGATTTAACATTAACCACTGAAAATTCCCTTAACCTAGCCAATTTCCTAACAGGGGATTTTAATCTTAATTACCATACAAAGGTCTGACCAGACTTAGAAGGTATCCCCTTCAGGACAGGAGGATAGATAGTTCCTCCCGGGTGATCGAGGGAAAAAACCGTAATGGGTATTCAGTAATTGATAAGCAAACTCTTGTAGAAGCAGAGTTAGGAAAATTGCCTAATAATTGGTCTGCTCAAACGTGCGAGCTGTTTGCGTTCAGCCAAGCCTTAAAGTACTTACAAAACCAGCAAGCCCATCTTTTTCTCCTGGCTCTCCTTGTTGTAGGAAAAAGGCACATAGGATAAATGGGATCCATCTCTCATATTTCGTACCCAAAAGGACTTAATCTGGGGCAACAAAAAGCTTAAGATCAATAATTAGGGCATATTCCTACAAAGGAAAAGAAGGACAAAGGCCCTAGTGGGCAAAAACTCTATCTCAATCCTGACTCAAAGGGTTACCTACACCCTCTCTGAAATGAATTTGCATAATAATTGTTGTTTATGGGGATGTTTCTTGATGGAGCAACTGGGTTGCCCAGCCAAGCTCTAAAACTCACCCCTGATCGCAAAGGCAATGTTGGGCATGCTGGTAACAGACCACCAGAATCCAGCAGCCCAGACTCCTTTCTTTGTGGTCAAAAAAGGCGGGAAAACCGGTGCAGGACTGCTACATCAGTGAGCATAACTAATCCGGTAAGCAGAGGTCCATGGGTGGTTACACACCCTGGAAAGGAATAAGCATTAGGACCATGGAGGACACTCTAGGACTAATGCTCATCGGAAAATGACTAGGGGTGCTGGCATCCTCATATTCTTTTTTCAGATGGGAAACGTTTTCCCCAAGGCAAAAACGCCCCTAAGAAGTATTCTGGAGAGATATAATGTTACTGCTAGATCAGACACTAACCCCAAATGAAAGAAGTGCAGCCATAATTGCAGCCTGAGAGTTTGGTGATCTCTGGTATCTCAGTCAGGTCAATGATAGGATGACAACAGAGGAAAAAGAACAATTCCCCACAGGCCAGCAGGCAGTTCCCAGTGTAGACCCTCGTTGGGACACAGAATCAGAACATGGAGATTGGTGCCGCAGACATTTGCTAACTTGCGTGCTAGAAGGACTAAGGAAAACTAGGAAGAAGTCTATGAATTACTCAATGATGTCCACTATAACACAGGGAAAGGAAGAAAATCCTACTGCCTTTCTGGAGAGACTAAGGGAGGAATTGAGGAAGCATACCTCTCTGTCACCTGACTCTATTGAAGGCCAACTAATCTTAAAGGATAAGTTTATCACTCAGTCAGCTGCAGATGTTAGAAACAAACTTCAAAAGTCCACCTTAGGCCCAGAACAAAACTTAGAAACCCTATTGAACTTGGCAACCTCAGTTTTTTATAATAGAGATCAGAAGGAGCAGGTGGAATGGGACAAACGGGATAAAAAGAAGGCCACCTTTTTAGCCATAGCCCTTAGGCAAATGGACTTTGGAGGCTCTGGAATACGGAAAGCCTGGGCAAATCAAATGCCTAATAGGGGTTGCTTCTAGTGTGGTCTACAAGGACGCTTTAGAAAAGATTGTCCGAATAGAAATAAGCCACCCCCTCGTCCATGCCCCTTATGTCAAGAGAATCACTGGAAAGCCCACTGCCCCAGGGGATGAAGGTCCTCTGAGTCAGAAGCCACTAACCAGATAATCCAGCAGCAGGACTGAGGGTGCCCGGGGCAAGCGCCAGCCCATGCCATCACCCTCACAGAGCCCTGGGTATGCTTGACCTTTGAGGGCCAGGAGGTTAACTGTCTCCTGGACACTGGTGCAGCCTTCTCAGTCTTATTCTCCTGTCCCTGACAACTGTCCTCCAGATTCGTCACTATCTGAGAGGTCCTAGGACAGGCAGTCACTAGATACTTCTCCCAGCCACTAAGTTGTGACTGGGGAACTTTGCTCTTTTCACATGCCTTTCTAATTATGCCTGAAAGCCCCACTCCTTTGTTAAGGAGAGACATTCTCACAAAAGCAGGGGCCATTATACACCTGAGCATAAGAGAAGGAACACCTGTTTGTTGTGCCCTGCTTGAGGAAGGAATTATTCCTGAAGTCTGAGCAGCAGAAGGACAATATGGATGAGCGAAGAATGCTCATCCCATTCAAGTTAAACTGAAGGATTCCACCTCCTTTCCCTACCAAACACAGTACCCCTTAGACCCGAGGCCCAACAAGGACTCCAAAAGATTGTTAAGGACCTAAAAGCCCAAGGCCTAGTAAAACTATGCAACAGCCCCTGCAGTCCTCCAATTTTAGGAGTACAGAAGCCCAGCAGACAGTGCAGGTTAGTGCAAGATCTCAGGATTATCAATGAGGCTATTGTCCCTCTATACCAAGCTGTACCAAACCCTTATACTCTGCTTTCCCAAATACCAGAGGAAGCAGAGTGGCTGACAGTCCTGGACCTTAAGGATGCCTTTTTTACATCCCTGTACATCCTGACTGTCAATTCTTGTATGCCTTTGAAGACCCTCTGTAACCGTACTAGCCTGGTAAGCCTATTTAATACCACCCTCACTAGGCTCCATGAAACCTTGGCCAAAATCCTACTAACTGTTGGATGTGCCTCCCTCTCCACTTTAGGCTATACATTTCAATCTCTGTATCTTTAACCTTCTTGTTAAGTTTGTCTCTTCCAGAATTGAAGCTGTAAAACTATAAATGGTTCTTCAAATGGAGCCCCAGATGCAGTCTGTGACTAAGATCTACCACAGACCTCTGGACTGGCCTGCTAGCCCATGCTCCAATGTTAATGACATTGAAAGCACCCCTCCCAAGGAACTCTCAACTGCATGACCCCTACTATGCGCCAGTTCAGCAGGAAGCAGTTAGAGCGGTCATCAGCCAACCTCCCCAACAGCACTTGGGTTTTCCTGTTGAGAGGGGGTACTGAGAGACAGGACTAGCTGGATTTCCTAGGCCAACTAGGAATTCCTAAGCCTAGCTGGGGAAGGTGACCACACCCACCTTTAAACAAGGGGCTAGTAACTCAGCTCACACCTGACCAATCACATAGTAAAGAGAGCTCACTAAAATACCAATTAGGCTAAAAGCAGGAGGCAAAGAAATAATCAAATCATCTATCACCTGAGAGCACAGAGGGAGGGACAATGATCAGAATATAATGATAGGCATTCCAGCCAGCAGTGGCAATCCCCTTTGGGCCCCCTCCCATTATGTGGTAGCTCTGTTTTCACTCTATTAAATCTTGCAGCTGCAAAAAAAAAAAAAAAGAAAAGAAATCTCTGACATATGGGGATAATCATAATTTCTACCAGACAGGCCAGTTGTGAGGTTTAAACGAAATAGTGCATATCAAGCATTTTGCATAGTGCCTGTCGCAGAGTAAGGGCCCTACAAGCACTGGTCTTGATTATTATCATCATAACTCATGAGTGACATGTCAGGACTTGAGTCCAGGCCATCGCACTCTAACTCCAGGTGTTTCCACTATGCCACATCCCCAGTGTGGTAGCACAGATGGCTCTGGTATAAGGGACTGCTTGAGATCAGCAGAGTGAGTTTGTGTGGATCTCACCAGCCCTTTTAATCCCTCTCTGTACCTAGAAAAAAACAGTGCAGGCTAACAAAAAATACCATGGCAATTACAATTAAATTAAAAGTCAACAATCAACCAGTTATTGGCTGACAACTTGTTTGCTTTTAATATTCTCTTCTATGGAGTAGAAGTAAGCACACCTTAGTGTATTTGTGTAGGCTATCTGGACAGGTGGCAATCTGTTGCAAACTGTACCCATTCGTTTATATTTAATTGCTTAAAAATATTAAAACTACTCAATTGTTTATCTAGTATGTGGAAGTAAGCACCTCTACGTAGCCTACAGCCTCCTAGATACAGCTCCTTGACATCATTTTAAGTGGTGTAAAATCTCCTTAATTAGATTTTTCTCAATCCATGTTGCTTGTTCTTTAGGATCTGATTATAGCTTACATTTTAGTGGCATTTTGTGCAAAATAGGTGCTCCAGAATATGTATTTATAGATACATGACCCCTGCATGAAAAAACATCTGTTTTTCACAGTGAATCTCTAAGGGGTGAGGGATTACACATTTTGTGACTATCAAAATGGTTTAAACTAAAATTGTACAAACAATTTTTTATTTACTGATAGTGTCCTGTATTCCACACACTGGGCTAATCCATTTAGGATTCCAGATGAAAATGACTCTGAAAAATATCTACATTTTTACAAATTAAAAAACTGGAGTTGGTCTTAGTCTGTTTTATTTTTGCTGCTGTAACATATTACCACAGATTGGGTAATTCATAAAAAAAAAAAAGATGTATTTGGATCACAGTGCTGGAAGCTGGGAGGTGCAAGTGCATGGCACCAGCATCTGCTTGGCCATCTGGTGAGGGACTTCTTGTTGGGTCATAATACAGCCAAAGGGTATCACATGGAGAAAGTGCATCTGAGAGAGAAAGGAAAAAGGGGCCAAACTCCCCCCTTTTGTAACTAACCCACTGCTATGATAATTGCTTTAATCTATTCATAAAGGTGGTGCCCCTAGGACTTCATCACCTAGTAAAGGTTCCACTTCTTAACACTGTTGTATTGGGGATTAAGTTTCCAACACACAAATTTTGGAGGACATAGCATTCTACCCCTGGCCTCCAAAATTCGTGTCCTTCTCACAATGCAAAATGCATTCAATCCATCCCAATAGTTTCAGAAGTCTTAAGTGGTTCCAATATAAACTCAAAAGTCCAAAATCCAGAGTCTTGTCTAAATTAGATATGGGTGAGATTCGAAGTACGATTAATCCTGAGGCAAATTCCCTCCAGCTGCGAGACTGTGAAATCAAAACAAATTACACTTGGCCCTTTGTATTTGCAGGTTTCATATCCTTGGATTGAGCCAACCACAGATCAAAATTATTTGAGGAAAAAAAAAAATAACAATACAAAGATAAAAATAATACAAACAAGAAAACAATACAGTATAACAACTATTTACGTGGCATTTCCATTGCATTAGGTGTTACGAGTCATCGAGAGAGGATTATAGTACATGGAAGGATGTGTCTAGATTATATGCAAATACAATGCCATTTTATGTAAGGGACTTGAACTTCCTTGGAGTTTGGTATCCATGAGGAGTCCTAGAACCAGTCTCCTATGGATACCAAGGGATAATTTATCTACTTTCAAAAATAATGGTGGAACAAAGATAGAATAGACATTCTCATTTCAAAAGCAAGCAACAGGGAAGAAGAAAGGGGTAACAGGTCCCATGAAAGTCCAAAACCCAAAATGGAAAACAATATTAAGTCTTAAACCTGGAGAATAATTGCCTTTGACTCCATGTCCAAAATCCTGGGCACACTGGAGAGGAGTTTGGACCCCTAAGGCATCAGGCAGCCCCACCCTTATGGTCTTTCTGGGCTCAGTCCACCCAGCAGCAATCATGGGTTGGAATCTTGTGCTTACAGGCCACCATGCTGGTGCCTCTACAGTTCTGTGATCTTGCAAGTGGCTGTGCATGACATCTTTTGAAATTTAGGTGGAAGAAGTAATGCACCCATAGCTCTTGCGTTCTGTGCATGTGCAAAATTTGCACCACATAGACACCAGCAAGGCTTACCACTTGAACCCTCCAGAGTGGGAGACCAGGCCACATCTGGGCCCACTTGAGCCAGGGCTGGCACAGTTGAGGGGCATTGCACTGAAACGCAGAGAGCAGAGTCCCAAGGTGGTCCTGGGCAGTGAGCCCATGGAGGGTGCCCCAGGCTTATTCCCAAACCATTCTGCCCTCCTATATCTCTGGGCCAGTAATGGGAGACACAGCTCCAAAGGTCTCTAAAATGCCTTTGGGGTCTTTCTCCCACAGTCTTAATAGATGGTACCTGGCTCCCTTTTATCCATACTAATCACTTTAGGTTGCTTGGCCACACTCTTGGTGTGCTCTCCTAAAGACGCCTTTTCCTTCTTTCCAAGGCCAGGCAGCAAATTTTCCAAGTCTTTCTGTTTTGCTTCTCTTTTAATCATAAATTTCACCTTTAAGTCATTTCTTTGCTCTCACATGTCACTATATAAGCAGTTAAAACAGCCACACAGCAGCCTGAAGCTTTGCTGCTTAGATGTTTCTTCTGCCAGGTATCTTAGTTTATTGCCTCTAAGTTCTTCATTCCATAAAGTCCTAGGTTATGGATACAAGTCTGCCAAGTTTTTTGTAACTGTATAACAAAGATAGACTTCAGTGTCCAATACCTTGTTCCTCATTTCTATCTGAGACCTTGTCAGAATGACCTTTGCTGTCCATATTTCTATCAACATTCTGGTCACAAACTCTTAACCAATGTCTAAAAAGATTCAGACTTTCTCTACAGCTCTCCTCTTCTTCTGAGCCCTCACCAGAATCACCCTTAATGCCTTAACCACAGCAATACAGGCTCTTTCTAGCCTGCTCCTCCAAATTATTGCAGCCTCTACCAATTTTCCAGTTCCAAAGCTTCCATATTTTCAAGTATTTGTTATAGCAGCAGCCCTGTTTCTCAGTACACATTTTCTGTCTTAGTCCATTTTCTGCTGCTATAATATAGCAGAATACCAGAGTGCATGATTTATCAAGAAAAGAGATTTATTTGGCTCAGGGTTCTGGAGGCTAAGAAGTTCAAGGGCAAGTCTTTAGCATCTTTTTGGCCATCTGGGGAGTGCCTGGTTGCTGGATCATAACATGGCCAAAGGGGGTCACATGGAGAGAGAGCACACACGAGAGAGAGATAAAGGGAGCTGAACTCCCCTTTTATTATAACAAACTCACTCCCATGATAATGGCCTTAATCCATTCATGAGGGTGCTCCCATGATCTCATCATCTCTCGAAGATCCCACTTCTCAAGACTGTTGCATTGGGGATTCAATTTGCAACACATAAATTTTGGGGGACACATTCACACCATATCAGAGGTCAAAGAGGTTAAATAACTTATCCAAGGCCACAATCAGTAAGTGACGTGGTCAGGATTCAAACCCAGGTGGACCTGGGCTATTTTCTCCCCTTGGTGATGCTACCTAGCATATGGCGGGCCACACAGCAAGCACTCAGAGGCAGACTACACATAACTTTCAAAAGCATGGACTCCTTTGTTGCTCCCAACACCCTTGAGGGATGCTCTTCATGTACAGCAGCGATTTTCCAGGTGTGATCACTGACCAGCTATATTAGCATCACCTGCAAACTTACTAGAGATGAAAACTTGTTTTGACTGAATTGCTGTCTCCCAGCAATCAGAGTTTTAACGAGCTCTCTAGGTGATTCTGATGTAGTTATTGGACAACCTTTGATGTCAGACTTTACAGACCAGATAGCATTGAGGAAGCTGTAAAAGATAGCGGTAACTGAGTGACTGGTAACTGAGTAATTGGTAACTGGCAACTGAGAATGGCCCCTATGCTGCTGGGAGGAGCTACTCTGTGTTGTAGCTGCTCACCAGTATGGAGACTCTGAGTGGCCAGAGCCTTAGGACAGGCGATGAATTATCTGCACTGAACACCGACTAACTCAATTAATCGTCATGGTCAAAAGCACTCACAACCCATAAAAATTCAATTTGGCACTAGGAGTGCAGCTGGGAGTCTTGCTTAGAATTGTCCCCCCCAAAATTAGATTTAGTGCTTTTTATTGCATGCTGAACTATATCAGGTTCTTATCAGCTTCCCCTCTGGCCCCGTAAGCCTCTCCTCCCTGCAGTGATGGAGCAATTTGCATGTAGCCTTCCCTGTCCTCTTTCCTCAGGGTTCCTGGGAAGGGCTAGATCCTCCTCCCCAAACTCCTCTCTAAGTCTCTGCATGAACAAAGGAAGCTGGACCCCTCTCTCCTGGACCCATAGCTTTTCCTAAGTGAGTGCTACATAAGCCCCTTTTTGGAGGTAAAAAAGATAACCAAAGGGTGGTCTTGAGGATGAGGAGCTGAAGGGAGAAGAATGTGGATGGTAATGGTGCACATTAATATTGTACAGGGTACAAAGCACTTTCACCTCATATGTCATTTATTCATCCAATTTCTCTTGAACTAGATAGTATTTTGATGCTCATTTTAGCAATGAGAAAAGTGATGCCCAGAGAGTTTAAGGCATTTGCACAAGTTTTCATAGAAAATCAAAGGAGCTGAAAGAAAAACCTGAATCTTTGGACTGGAAATGATTAATCATCCTACTACACAGCTAGGTATGTGACCTCTCCATAGCCCCTTTCATCCTTTCCCACCCAACCCTTTCTCAGACTGCTTCTCTGAGGGACCGCACACCCGCCTGGGCTTGATTCATTGGTGTGGACATGGGAGGTCATTCTACAAAGAAGCATGTTGTCCCTGTGTGACACTGAACTAAAGGACTCATGGCACCCACCTCCTCCTGCCAGGCCCTGAGCGGGAGGCTGAGGTCACTTACCCAGCTGCCACTTGGGGGAGCACATGGTCTGCATCATCCAGATGGGCAGTGTGGGCTCCAGGATGGCCACTCCCATGTTGGCAAAGCAGATGGACCCTGGGGAGACCATTCTGTGAGCAGCCATGGCTGCTTGAAGCCCAGACTCTCCCCGCCCAGTGGGAGGTCATCGCCAGCTTACCTGCAGCCACCAGGATGTAAGGGTCTTTGAGAAGCATAAAGAGTGGAGTCCCCTTGGTACTCTGAGAACATGGATAACAAAAAATGTCCATTTGTACAGTGCATACATCTCTCCTATTTTCACAGAATCTGAGAAGGTGCAATTACGGGCTTAGAGAACATCTATAGCAGCTCCTTTACTGCAGAGACCAGGAACCCCAGTCCAGGGAGAGAAAGTGACTTGTCTGATGCCACAGAGGGAGCTGGAGGCAGGACCCCTCCTGTGTGCAAGGTAGGCAAGGTAACAGTCACAGATAGAGAAGCAACATATTCCAGCCATGATTCCTGCCTTCACGTGACCATCAACAAGGTCAGAGTGGATTGGTAGCAAGGTCAGGGTTGGACAATAGATGTCTGGACTCCTGGTTTCCACTACATCTCCCTGGTACTAATATTTGTCCTGGGAGAACCACAGGCAGAGCACTGAATCCCAATAGCAAGCACAGAAGCCGTAACTCAGAAAGCCGCTCAAGCTTTCTGAATTCTTCATTCTGATCATTTTGAGCCACACTGAACTAAGGTAGAAGAAGCAGGGTTAAAATACAGCCTAAACACCCAGGACCCGCTCTCATCAGGACACACTCTCATCTAAACTTGGTCGCCCCACCCTCTTTCCATGCATCCCAGCAGTCCCTCAGCCATCATTACTGCCTTTGCCTAAACTACACGTCCTTAGCTTCTCCATAGTTCCATGTTCTACCCACTCTTTAAAGCCAAGCTTAAATGGCTCCTTCTTTTCCAGAGTGCTCCCTGACTCAGTAGCTGGGGCTTCTCTGTCTTTCAAACATCCTGAACACTATGTCCTAATCCTTCATGGTGTTTACTATATTCTGTCTTGTAATAGATTTGATCATTTTGGTATGATAACCCTCTCTGCATACACACAATAGTGGATTGATTAATTTAGAGATCCTAAAACTAAAAAGATCATTCTCTTACCCAATTATTATTCAAAGTAAAGAAACTGATGTAAATCATTAAAATATACATTTAAAAGTCCAATAAACCCTTTGACCCAACAGTACTTCTAGGAGTTGACTCTAAAGATCAATGCGAACATTATAAAAATGCACTCATGCAAATTACAGCACTATTTATAACTACAAAATACTGAAAACTACCTAAACATAGGAGATAGAATAAAATATGGCGCGCACACAATTGTGTACCATTGTGTACACATACACAATTTGTGTGTGTGTGTGTGTGTGTGTGTATATATATATACCACACAGGTGGAAAATAATAAGGAAAGATTCTGTGAACTAATAGAGTAATTTTCAGGACATATTATTGAGAAAAAAAGGAGAACGCAAAAAAAAGAATACACAGTGTGCTGCCTTTCATGTAATAGAAAAGGGAAAAATAAGAAAACACATAAGCGATTTATTTTGAGGAAAAAACACTAAGACACAGGAAAGACAAACCAGAAAGCATTAAAATCGGTTACCTACAAGTGGTAGGGATGTGGGATGGGGAGGGTTAGAAAGACTGGAGGGATTGACACTTTCTGAGTACACCTTTTGGAATAATTTTGACTTTTAGGTGGTAATGTCCTATATATTAAAAAAATAAAATTATTTTACTATTATGGGCTGAATGGAGTCCCCCCAGCTTAGTCAAATTAGTATGTTGAAGTCCTAATCTAATATGACTGTGTTTGGAGACAGTATCTTTAGGTAGGTAATTAAGGTTAAATGAGGTCATAAGAGTGGGGGCTCTAATCTGAAAAACTGTTTTCCTTATAAAAATAGGAAGGGACATCAGGGCTCTCTTCCTCTGTGCATGCACACTGAGTAAAGGCCATGTGAGGACACCCTGAGAAGGTGGCTATCTGCAAGCCAGGAAGAGAGGCCTCACCAGAAACCAACCCTCAACAGTACCTTGACCATGGACGTTCAGCCTCCAGAGTCATGAGAAAATAAATATGTGTTGTTTAAGCTACCCAATCTGTAGTATTTTGTTCTGGCAGTTTGAACAGACTAATATAATTAGCTAGAAAGGAGAAAAAAAAACTAAAACTAAATGCCAAAAAAAAAAAACCCCACAAATGGATGCAAATGAATTTCAAATGTATCATGCATTATATAATCACACTAAAGGTGGAAAAAAGAACTAATGCAAGTATGGTAATTTCTAGATACAGTATTTGGCTATATTCATTAAGTCTACGAGAAAAAGAACTGAAAAAGTCTTGAATATTTCTTGGTAGCTTTGTTTTTTGTAATGGCATGGGTAAGTATTACAGAATTATACAAGCAGGTAAATTTTTTTATCTATTTGTATAATAGGTATTTTACCTATTTGTATAATGGGGGAGACAAATTTCTTACTTTGAAAGAAGGAGAATACATGTATGGAATGGGGAAAGCAGGGAAAAATCCCGTGGAGTTGGGCTGGAAGTGGAGGTCTCAGTACAAACTCGTGTGTGTGTATTAGCTCCGTCATCAAGACGGCAGGGAAACAAGGTGACCCCAATGGCAAAGAGCAGCACATTGAGTGCCCATAGTTTTTGTTTTTGTTTTTGTTTTTGTTTTTGTTTGAGATAGAGTCTTGCTCTATAGCCCAGGCTGGAGTGCAGTGGCGTGATCTTGGCTCACTGCAAGCTCCTCCTCCCGGGTTCATGCCATTATCCTGCCTCAGCCTCCTGTGTAGCTGGGACTACAGGCACCCACCACCATGCCTGGCTCATTTTTTTTGTATTTTTAGTAGAGACGGGATTTCACTGTGTTAGCCAGGATGGTCTTGATCTCCTGACCTCGTGATCCACCTGCCTCGGCCTCCCAAAGTGCTGGGATTACAGGCATGAACCACTGCGCCCGGCCCCATAGTTTGGTTTCTAAACACCACTCCTTACTAACAAGAACCTGGGCTCCTTGGGGAAATGATTTCAGGGCTGAGGCAGGGAAAGTACAAGATGAACGTAGGACATATTTTTGTATCAAAAAGGAAAACATTACTCAAAAAGCAATGAAGTTATGTTAAAATGACACAGCAACCAGTTAATGGGCTTTGACTTGTCAAATCTAGGACAATTTGAGCATCAAAATAATTAAGGACTGGAGGCCAGCCTGGGCAGCACACAGACCCCATCTCTATAAAAAGTTAAGCTGGGTATGGTGGCATGCCTATGTAGTCTCAGCTACTCAAGAGGCTGAGGCAAGAGGGTCACTCGAACCCAAGAGTTGGAGATTACAGTGAGCCATGATCACACCTCTACACTCCAGCCTGAGTCACAGAAAGAGGCCCTGTCTCCAAAAATAAAATTAAATAAGTAAATAAAGAGAGTGATGAACTACAAAAATAGGACTCCATGATTCTACACTGATAATATCAGATAAATAAATTTTTTTAAGTTTTTTGTGAGCATAATCACATGTACATAAAATTATTACATACCTATTAGGTATAAATATTTATAAATATATACATATAAAGAGAGTAAGAAAGGAATGGCTATTGCTTTTTTGTTTTTTAGAGTATTTTTTTTGAGACAGAGTCTTACTTTGTCACCCAGGCTGGAGTGCAGTGGCTTACTGCAACCTCCGCCTCCCAGGTTCAAGGGATCCTCCTGCCTCAGCCTCCCGAGTAGGTGTGATTACGGTGTGTACCACCATGCCTAGCTAATTTTTTTATACTTTTAGTAGAGACAGGGTTTTGCCATGTTGGCCAGGCTGGTCTCAAACTCCTAGTCTCAAGTGATCCGCCTACCTTGGAGGAATGACTGTTCCTTACAGCAAAGTGCCAACTGATGATTTGGATGAATTGGTGAACTAGAAAAACCAGTATTTTGTAAACATTATAGTAAAGATTGGGTCAGTCAAAAATCATCAATGGATAACAAATCTAGGCAGAAAGGAAATTTAAGGAGGAGTAGGAGATTTATATGACTTTACAATGTCTCCCACAGGTTATTTATTAGTTACGAGGTGAAGAAGTAATAACTACACAAGAGACCCACACAACACCTTGACCCAGTGATCAAAATGGACATCACCACTGAGAGGCGACAGGCATTAAATACCTCCAGACATGACACTCAGAAGGCTACGGTATCATGAAGAAACATCAGACAAACCAAATTTAGGAATACTCTATAGATAATTGTAGTCTTCACAAATGTCAATGTCATGAAAGATAAAGGCTGAGAACTTTTCCAGATTAAAAGAGGCTAGAGAGGTGTGATGCATAAATGTCTTACACAATTATGGACCGGGCTCTGCACTAGAGAAAAAAAGACTTCCATGGAAGACATTTTCGGAATAATTGACACAATCAGAGTAGGCACAGCAAATTAGACTAAAGTATTACATCCATGTTAAATTTCCTGAATTTGATAGCTCTATTGACATTACATAAGGAAATAATCCTGTTCTTAGAGAAAATGCTCTAAAGTATCAAGGGGTAAGGGAATGATACAGTCAATCTACTGTCAACTGGCTCAAAACATTAGTAATCATAATAATAATGTATGTTTGTTAGAAAGAGAGAGAATGGGCTGGGTGCGGTGGCTCATGCCTATAATCCCAGCAATTTGAGAGGCTGAGGTGGGTGGATAACTTGAGCTCAGGAGTTCGAGACCAGCCTGGCCAACATGGTGAAATCCCGTCTCTACTAAAAATATAAAAATTAGCTGTGCATGGTGGCGTGTGCTTGTAATCTCAGCTACTTGGAGGCTGAGGCAGGAGAATCACTTGAACCCAGGAGGCAGAGGTTGCAGTGAGCTGAGATCACGCCACTGTGCTCCAGCCTAGGTGACAGAGCAAGACTCAGTCTCAAAAAAGTAGATATTTGTGGGAGCCTCACTTTCCTGGAATCTCAAGCTGGATTTACCTGCTGAGTAATTCACTACTGCTGTACAGTTAATAAAAAACAGTAGCTGAACCACCTAGATGATTGTCCCCATGCCTAGGCCAGGGCTGGAGGGGTGCTGGGCCCAAGCATATTCCAGGCCTGGGAGCCTATGCAGAGGGTGTTTGGTGCTCCTTACCCTGAGGAGTCCTGGATGGGTGGTGGTTATGACTTCCCTCCCCAGGACCCAGACATGCTACTCCTAAAGCCAGTTTGTAAAGAGCAGAGTATCTCAGCAGACTGCGGGAGGCTCCTAGTTGCCCTGGGGGAATTGGCACTCTAAAAGTATTGATTATGTCATAGTTTCAAATTCTTTCAGATGCTTCTCTGTTCACCCTCGATTTCATTATCTGTAGAGTGAGGCTAAAAATTGTACTTATTTCATGGAATGTGTAAGATGCAGCATAGATGGCGCACTAAGCTGAGCTCCTGGTGTGTGGAAAGCCCTGAAGAATGATGAGGTGTTAGTGTCATGACTTCCAGAATACCTCGACGAACTGTGGAATGCAAAGTCAAGGCCTTTAGATCAAACTTTTTTACACTTGATGCACTTTCTTACTTTTTTTCCTTCGCAGTGGGATATGGATTTTCCAGAGCCATTTTTGGCTTACAGTCAAACAAGTACCAACTCTGGTATTTATTAACTGTGACAGAATGACAGTTAGGGATATTCACAGAGGATGTATTTTATTGGAGAAGAGTTTGTCTAGGTGGCCCCCACAGCCTTCATCTCTGAGATGATGTTACAGCTCCGAATACTCAGTCCCCAATGTCATTATCTCCTAGGTATAATTATATGTGTGTGTGCATATATATATATGGAGATCTCCAGATATACATGAATATATATACATATATGCACTCCATATATGTGTGGAATATATATATATATATTTTTTTTTTCTGCATGGCTTCTTTGATTCTTCACAAGGCTCTTCCACCATCTTTGTCCAACATCAAGCCAAATACCTCACTATCCCCCACACTACCTGAAATGTAACCCTATCCTGGAATCCAAACACAGTTCTCACTTTCCCTGACTCTATTCCTCTTCACTTTTGTCCTTGTCACTTGGCAGGCATGCCTGGGTTCCGGCATTCAGCCATCCTGTATAACTGTTAGAAATGGAGCTTTGTGTCTGCTTACCTCGGGAGAGACTTTGGAAGGCTGTAGGATGCAAAGCTGGAGTGCTGAGAAAGAAAGAAGGCAAGACAGTTCAGCGTGTCTACTGGTTAGCTGGGGGCTCCAATAACAGCTGTAGTGCTACCCCCTTATTATGTATAAATTTAACTCCCTGAGTTTCTTCTCTCTTTTCTACAATGGGGCAGTCCTTGATCCATCAAAATATGTCCACATCACTCATTCTTAGTGAAGACTGACACCACAACATAATGCATTCCCAACCTCATCTGGTCTATCACCCGCTGGAGGCTCTGATGATGACTTACCTCCATCCAGTAGTGCCAGGAAGGCCAGGATGAGGAAGGGTGCAGACTGCCCAACAAACTCATACATTACACTTCCAAAGGGAGCTCCCACTGGAGAGGCAAAGGAGACACAGATTCCAGAGGTGAGGATAAGTCCTATCCAGTGAGAATTGTCCACATTTACCCCATGAGCATTTGCAGAAGCCCTGCTAGGGGCTAAGCTCCACCTGAGGCTCTGGGAATTCAGATGGAGACATGATCCCTGTCCCCATCAAGCCCACTTTCTAGTGGAGGAAATGTGTGTATGTGTGTGTGTGTGTGTGTGTGTGTGTGTGTGTGTGTAGGGAAGGACACAAATAATTAAAGCATGGTGAAAGTTTGACAGTAAAATGTTGCATACAATGAAAGCACAGTCAATGTCTCAGGAAGTTCAGGCAGCCACGAGGGCTTTGCCAAGTGTAGAGTATCTGGAGGGGAAGAAGCTTGGTGAAGAACACAGAGGTGTCAGAAAAGAGTGTGTAGTTGGAGAAGAAAAAGAAGAAAGTGGGTGTTAGCAGAGTATGAATATTTGAAAGGAGAAAAGTAGAGCCTTGCATATGCAGGAACCTTGTATATGCAGATGAGTCATGTACTTGGTCTTGCGACCCATGGAGAAACATCAGGGGAGAAACATCACCTGCTCTGGGCTCAGGAAGATTGTTCAGGCAGCATCATGGTGGAAGGAGAGAGTACACAAGAGGGAGGATGCTGCCAGATTCTAACCCAGAAGTGACAAGGAGCCAGGAGTGGCTGTTGAGAATCTAACAAGCTTGTTCATTTGGGAGCTTATTCATTTGGGACATGATAGAGGATTTCAAGATGCACAGGTTTTAGCTTGGGCATTTGGGTTGATGGATACTAACAAATAACGGGGATTCTGTTTTCCTCTGCTTCCCATGGGGCTAGAGGGTGGGGCATAGGCCGGGGAAGAAATTTCAGGTATTTTGTTTTCGATGAGCTTGTAAGCTCCTAGAGGGCAGGAACTATGCCTGGGGCTTCCCACCCTACAGTACTGGCACTGTGCTTAGCATGTAATAAGTGAAAGTATGTAGCTTGTCAATTAAGTTGTATGAGTGAGGAGCCTCAAAGAAACGGTAACTTTATCGTTTGGAGCTTGGGTTTCCAAGCCCAGAAAATCGGAGTCTGTATATTGGCTGTGGCGTTTCCTAGCTGTGTGATCTTGGATGGCGATTTCGCCATTCTTATTTTCATCTCTATAATGGGGAAAATCATTCCTCCTTTCATTCCTGGCAGTGAGGAATAAAAGAGATTATACCTGTAACAGATATAGCAGAGCATCTGGCAGCGGCCATGCTCTGGTGGTGTGTGCATGGGAACCGAGGCGAGGCAGTGGCCTCTAATGCGGGGAGACTCACTTCCTCCAACAGGCTGGGCTTCCGGACCTTTCCCCGACCTTTATGTGTTTCCCAGCTTCTTAAGAAGAACGAAATTTCACTTTTTCTCAGTGATATTTCTGAAGGAGTTGAAATAGGATGAGGCCAACGAAGGAAGGAAAATACTCGTCTTCCACACCTTGGGAACACCTGCTTCCTGGAGTCCCACTGTCCTGAACCCAGAGCTCCAGCTGGTGCCACTTACCCAGCAACCCCAAGGCCAGGCCCCCCAGAGCAGTTCCCATGGCTCGTCCTCTCTCATAGTCGTCAGTGTAGACACTGGCCAGCATTCCAAGACCTGCGCAGAGAGTGACAGATGCAGCTGGCTCCCCGGGGGGCTTCTATCCGCCTCTCAGAGCCCTTGGTCCCACCCTGTTATCTCTTCAGTGACAATCTTAGCTAGAGTTTCAGTTTGAGGGGTTTTACAAAACTTTACCCATAGTATTTTTCAAGTACTGCCCTCCCTATTCCCCCAAGCCCGCACATTGTCCACTCCTGTTCAGAATATTGTTGAAAGTGCAAGGCCTCTGGGAAGGATAACATAGAAAATCCATTGTCTGATTATACCATGTTTCATAGCATTTTCTCATTTCCTAGCATGTTTCCCTAAATGAGGGGTTACAGAGCAGGTCAGGGAAAGGAAAACCTAGTCACACAGAGACCATTCTATTTAACAGGGGTGCCCAGGGAAGAGCAGGAAAGCACTGGGGACCTGGAAGAGAGTGTGGGCTCGTGCTGTACGGCAGCTGGACTCTCAGGCCTTCATAGTCATGGGTAAAATGGCATAAAATACCAACTTCATAGGATTGCATTAGATATTGTATTCACCAGTACTTTGAAAACTGTGCTGGTATTACCGGTGGTATTAACATGATTATTCCTATAAAGTACTAAGAGGGGGATAGACAAAGGACCATTGAGTGGCACTAAATAAAAGCCTGCCCTTCTTCTTGGTTTCACTGGAGGCTTGTTCTGACCTGAGCTAACTGCATCTGAATACTAGCAGAGGAAGTTATGTCAGGCTCAGAGATCTATGGACCCTGTTAAAAACTCTATAATTCCTTTTTTTTTTTTTTTTTTTTTTTGAGTTAGGGTCTAGCTCTGTCACCCAGGCTGAAGTGCAGAGGCACAATGATGGCTCACTGCAGCCTTGACCACCCAGGCTCAAACCGTCCTCCCACTTTAGCCTCCCAAGTAGCTGGGACCACAGGTGCACACCAATATGCCTGGCTAACTTATTCACCCCCTTTTTTTTAATAGAGATAGGGCTCTCACTACGTTGCCCAGGTTGCCCGGGTTGGTCTCAAACTCCTAGAATCAAGCTATCCTCCTGCCTTGGCCTCCCAAAGTGCAGGGGTTACAGGTGTGAGCCACTGTGCCCAGCCCAATTCCCTTATTTCTGAATCACAATTTCTACCTATCCAGGTAACATTTTCCTTAATTTCTCCATATATATAGAAGATCTGAGGTAGTAAGAGATGTGTGTGTGTGCATGCCTGCATGTGTGTGTGCATGATGAGTTGCCAGTATTACCTGCAACAGATGAAAATGAAGATCCAATGCCTTGAAGGGTTCGGGCCACAAAGAGTAGAGTATAGGTCCCAGAAAAAGCAAACACTAGGCAGAGAGATAGCAAGATAACTGCAGTTAGCAAATTGCTTTTGCTTCCCCAGCCACCAGAGAACATGCCTGTGATACTGCAGATATGAGTCATGATGCATATGTTTTTAATAAAGCATGATGACTGTTCCCTGTTTTTTTGAGTTGTCTTTTCAATCTCCCACTCCTCAGTTTTGCTTTTTAAATGGCAAGAAAACTGAGAAACCACAGAAGTATAAGCCAAGTCACCACACAGCAGATGGAAGGCTGAGTCTCTACATCTCTTGCCAAGAACCCAACATTCTGTCCACTGAAATGAGGGATGTCCATGAAGCTCAGTGTCCTAGGCTGGAAACTGGTTCTTAGATCATACTCCTGGATCCTCCATGTGCAACACCCAGATCTGGTCTTTACCGTTGCTTGGTCCCACAGGATCATGTGGAGTACAGTGACAGTAAGTAGGTGCTTTGAGAATTATAGGAATCGGGTAGAAAATAATATCTTGTGATACAATCAGATCTTTTTTATATCTTATATTGAACGATCTTTTAACCAGACAAAATCAGCATGTATTAAATTATACTGAATGCGCAGCTCTGCTAGACTCTGTAGAAAAGGCAAAATAAAAATAACATCTAGTTACTGCCCTTGAAGAGAGTCAGTCTGTTGAAGATGGACACCCATGAAACTGAGAACCAACAGGAATATGTCATCCAAAACAGTAAAAGAAATATGGCTCTGTACTGCCAGATTCCCAGGCAGTCAGACCTAATGGTTATCTCCCTTGTTCCCTGAACATCTCCGTTATACTGTTCTTTTTTCAAGGTGCTGAGATCTCATATTGTTCAAACACACATGCTTTACAAAAAATTTGCGCAGTTAACGCAATCCTCACAGCGTTCTGAGTCGACATACATCCTCCGTTTACGAAGATGACGGGATTAAGAGATTAAAGTAGACAGGCATAGGAAATTATAAGAGTATTGATAATTGGGGAAGTGATAAATGTCCATGAAATCTTCACAATTTTATGTTCAGAGATTGCAGTAAAGACAGGTGTAAGAAATTATAAAAATATTAATTTGGGGAACTAATAAATGTCCATGAAATTTTCATGATTTATGTTCTTCTGTCACGGCTTCAGCAGGTCCTTCCATTCAGGGTCCCTGACTTCCCGCAACACAAAACTAAATCAGAGGGTGCTGGTGGTCAGGGTAGTTAAGTCCAGACATGTCTCACCTCCAATTCCAGAATAATGTCTCCTAGGGTAAGAATAATCTCCTCGAAGTGTCTGAATCAGAAGAATTGTAATCCCTTTGCCCATTCATTACAGATGTCTTTGGTTGTGTTTTTAATCTTCCCCCATTACTTCCCGGCAGACATGATCACACTGAACTTCTCCTTGTCTCCCAAAGATGCACATTCTTGGTCTCTCCTTTCCTGGCCATCAGCATCTTTTCTCAGACTTTGTTATTTCCAATCTTTTCTGTCTACTCTTCCAACGTCCTTTGAGAATAGAGTGACCCATTCATCTTGGTCTGCCCAGAACTTCCTTGTTTTTAAAACTGAAACTCAAAATACCCCCACAAAAACAGAAAGTCTTACATCCTGGGAAGCCCCTCACTACAGCGTGGATATGGGTTGTTTGTCCCCACCAAATCTCATGTTGAAACTTGATCCCCAGTGTTGGAGATGGGGCCCAGTGGAAGGTGTTTGGGTTATGGGGATGGATCCCTCATGAATAGTTTAATGTCCTTCCTTAGGTGGTGAGTTCTCACTCTACAGTTCTCTCAAGAGCTGGTGGTTATAAAAAGGCTGGCACCTCCCTTTCCTCTCTCTTGCTTCCTCTCTCATCTTTGCACAGCCAGCTCCCCTTCACCTTCCACCATGAGTGGAAGCTTCCTGAAGCCTGCACCAGAAGGCCACCAGAAGCATGGTGTCATGCTTCTTGTAGAGCCTGCAGAACCATGAGCCAACAAATCTCTTTCTAATATAAATGACCCAGCCTCAGGTATTCCTTTATAGCAATGCTAAGTGGACTAAGACACCCATCAATTCTAGGCAAACCAGGAGAGTTGGTCATTCTATTTAGGAAGACCAAAGCAATTATTTTTTTCACTTTGGACCCTTTACATGGGCCACTATTTCACTCTTGATTACATTAAGCATGGCTCCTAGTTAGGGGGTAGAGGGGTTAAGGGTAGTAATGGGCATCAACAATCTCTTTTAAGTATTTTTTAGAACATTGGACAAGGATACCCTAAACATCAAATGTACTTTCTTTTGGTTAGAATTAGGCCAACTCCATATAGCAACACAGCTATCCTATGGAAATAACAATTATTTAACATATATAGTTTGGTATTAGTTAAACAATAATTATTTAACACATACAGTTTACTTTAAAAGTAAAGCTTTTAACACATGAGTTCTTGGCAGAGAATCAGGCAAGGATATCATGCTAAAACGTCTCAGATCCACTAGCACACTGCATTCTCTTACTTCTCAGTGTGTGTCTCATGTCTCCCCAGGCAACCATCATATACACTTCTGATACCTGGAATCATGTCTTTTCATTCTTTATGTGACTATGGCCATCTGGGCATTATACATGCACTGCATAAAGTTGTGTGGAATAAATCTTAAGCTTCATTTGATGAAATAGGGCATCTGGCATCTTATTATTTTTAAATTTGCTGTCTAACGTAGGCTGAACTTCTAGAAATTCCATGAACAGTGCTAATTTGAATTTCTTCATTTTCTTCAAGTCGGCTAAAATTTCACAAAGAAGATGTAGTTCTCAGAGAGAACCTCACATCTCAAGTTCTTGCACTTTGCAGCCTTCCAGCCCAGAATGCAACAAATTCTTGTTAAATATTGGGTTGATAGGAATCAAGTCCTGTGCTGGGAAAGAAGAAAAATTGAGGAAGAGAAAGAGAGAAAGTAGACAGGAAACAGAAAGGTACAAGAAAAATGCGAGGGAGAAGGAGGTGTGTTGGTGGAGAGCAGAGGATCAGCAGGGCGATCGGGAACCAAGGCTGGATCCACAGGCTGCCTTCCCCTGCTTTAACCTGCAAACGCTAACCCCTTTTCATTCCTTCTTCCTTTACTTCTCAGCATCAATTTCCAGACTTATTTTTCTCATGTACTGTGTTTATCCCATCTCCATTTTATTAGAAACATTTAGCTGATCCTGGATAGACTATTTATCTTTCTCTTTCTTGTTTCTTTAGCAAATTTACTTTTCTAAGCTTAACCTTTAAAGTCCTTTACTGAAAAGCAGTAGGCTTTTTGGAATTTTCCAGATGTTACTGTCCAATTTCCAATTTTTTGTGAGTTGCCCTTTACCATGGCATATCAAAATAACATCATTGCTTCTCGTAGATGGAAAGTTTGTATTAAACTTGCTCAAGGGATTACTGATGCATACATAACACACACACACACACACCATAGCATACATATTCAAACAGCTTTCATTATGTCCAGCTGAAGTAAATAAAATATCTGTTCTTCTACAGCAGAGTAGACCAATTCCAACTAGACTGAATTGTCACTACTGTTGTAGTCCACATACCAAAAACAGCAGAGCTTTTAAATCAATACCCCAGTCTGCTTAGTCAGATGCCTAATTACTTTCTAGGTTACCCTGCTATCTACACCGCATTCACTTGATAAAATCAAAGGTAATCAGTGAAGGGAAGAAAAGAGGAAGCAAGTTACTTACTAACTGTGGAGAGAAACATGATAACAAAGCCAGCAAACATGGGGATATGATATCCAATCCTAAAAGGGAATTGAAAAAAAAAAAGATACAATTCCAACAGGCACTCATACACTTGGACTACATTATTAAATGTAAGTGGGAGCGGAAATGCAGCTATTTGGGTGTACAGTAAAACATGCCTCTGAATGTAGTGTGGAGATGAAATAGGGCATGTGGATGAGTATGAGCAAATAAACAAACATGAAAATATGACCATAGATCAGGGCCAAAATTCTCATTTCCAGAAAGGATAGCCTAGATAGAGTGTATATCTCTTGAAAATATCAGAATAATCCTAAATACAACTCCTGGGAAGCCAGTGCTCTAGATTACAACAGGACTGTCCCATTCATACCCTTTTCCCATGCAAGCCATGCTTTCCCATGCAAGCCCAGGTCACTGATATAACATCACAGCACGCTGATGTTCATGGTTCTCTTCTCAGTACTCAATACTCAATATATCACTAAGAAAATCTGATTCCATGACATTTCATCAGTAACATGTTTTTCTTGGTGTAACGAGCTTTCCAAATAGCTGACTCCCCTGGGGAACCAGACAAGTGAGTATTTCTTCTTTTTCCCTTCCAACCCCCTTTCTATACTTTTCTAGTCCTCCTACTCCTGTGTACCCTGCGGGGCACTGCACCCAGTGTGATACCTGTTGGTGAGAGGGCCCACAAATGGGTTGACCAGAAGTTGCATCACAGCCTTTGAAGCAAACAGAACCCCGACCCATGTATTCTCTTCCTCCAAGAATTCTGTGCCTTGCAAGCAGTTGTTTTTATGAGCTAAGATGGCTTCAGTGGCTGGAGGTGGGATGGTGCTGGCAGTGCCATTCATCCATGCTATTCCACTAGGCACGCTTTCTTCAACAGCCATGGTGTTGTTGTCAAAGAAGGAGAAGATGGTGGAAAAGGCAGGAGAGGCGAGGGCATGTGGGGAACTTCCGGCATGGCCGAGGTGCAGAGAAGAGTTGACTTCTTTGAACTCCATGTCTAATAGGAAGGTGGGCACAATTGGCACTGAAAGTCAAAAAGGACAAGTGATGGGGGCTAAGGACAGATGTCATCTTACCACTGAAACTCAAGGGGCTAAGAACAGATGTTAATTCTACTGAAAGCCAAGGAGGACAGGTGATGGGGGCTAAGGACAGATGTCAACTTACCACTACTAAGATCAAGGGCACTATGATGAGGTTCAGCCTTATGCCCAAGGCTGGCATCTGGATTGGCATGGTTTAAAACCTACTAAAAGACTGTGCCTGCCCAAGTTATCCTATTAGTTAAAGTAGCTAAATTCTGACCTTATACAGTTAGTCCTCATTGTTCATGGTTTCCACATTGGCTAACTCTCCTACTCACTTAGACTGACATGTAACCCCCCAAACCAACACACACTGAACTACCACGACATTTCACAGACATGTCCAGCTCTCACACAGACCTGGCCAGAGGAGGGGATGGGAGGAGGCAGGGCAGGGTGGCCAGAGGAGCCTCAGCTCTGGGACCCCTGGACAGGGCTTGGATCCCAACTCTGGCACCTGTTAGTGGAGAGGCCTTGGGCAAGTCACTTAACACTTCTGAACTTCTTTTTCTCTTTTATAAAAGTAGGATTTACCACGGTGTTTAAGATTTAAGATTATAATTGTGCGTGTGGTGTGTGTGTGTGTGTGTGTGTGTGTGTGTGTGTGTTTCCCCTGGGAGCAATGATTCAGTATTCACTAATTCAGTGTTTGTAGCGACTTTATAGAGCATAACTATAACTACAGAACTATGAATAATGAGAAGTGATTGTATTGGATTAACAACTTGTCTTGGAAATATCCTTATTTAAAAACATATGTTTTACCCAAGAGGAGAAACCTGTTAGTGCCCATTTATACACAGGTATAACTTAATGTAATGATTAGGAGAGTATCAACTTAAAAAAGCAGAATTCTGAGGGAAAGAACCACATAGAAGGCAAGGTCTTGATAAGAAATCGGATATCCAAATAAAATATGCTGTTTTTATAGAGCAGAGGCCAGAAAGGCACCGCTGTGAGAAGATCTCGCTGCCTCAGAGGCACTTGGAGTCATTAGCACCTTGGGAAGACAGTTTGGGGAGGAAGAAAAGCACAGCCAGTTGTGGCTCCGGGCCATCCTCTTCTCCAGACAGACCCTCTCTGGACCTCCTGCTCTTTGAACCTCCTGAGTCTTTTAGCTGTGTTTGACAAGTGTCAGACTGCATTTTCTGCAGGGCTTTTTTTCCAGTCCCCAACAACCTCTGTGTGGTTTTTTTTTTTGAGCATAAAAAGGAACATTCTCAGAAGGATTCACTGTTGAACTCAAGCAGGGTGTATGCTGCCTGCTGGGGCCCACAGCAAATTAACCCTCAGCACAACACCCCCAAACGTACCCACCACAGTAAACAGCATGTTGTCCAGGAACAGAGCGACGAATACCACCACCAGCACCAGCTGCCGGGACGCTCTCCCCTCCTTCAGCAACCGCTGGGGAGCATCCAGAACACTCCGGAGCATGGCGAGGGCCGGGCTGGGACAGTCTTCCCCTGCAGGCTCTTAGGGAAGGTCCTGTGACAGCTACAGGTCTCCTGCAGCCTTTATGGAAGAGGGGAGGGAGTCTGCCCAGATGAATAAAACTCACTATTAAAACGAAAAGTGCAAAGAGTTGCAAGTAGTAGGACGATATTTGGAGACATCTCAATGTCTGTATCACTGTTCACTTCTTATACGTCTCAATAACTCTACCTGGTTCCCAGAATGGCTTCCTGGTAAGCATTGCTTACTAGCTATTTATGTCTGGATTTATATCTAGCCATTAATTTCCCTTGAATTTAATGGCTAGATATAAATCCAGATAAAAATAGATGCTCTACAGATCGCTTAACCCTTTGTTTTTCAAACATACGACATTTATTTGCCTATCACCTTGATGGTTTATGTCATATCTGAGGACTACCTGTACTATCATTTACTTCATCTTTTTCCTCTAGATCCACTCTTTGAAAATATTGAGATACTGCCAGGTATGGTGGGATGTGCCTGGAGTCTCAGTTACTTGAGAGGCTGAGGTGGGAGGATATCTTGAGCCCAGGAGTTTGAGTTCAGCCTGGACAACATAGCAAGACCCCTAACTCTCAAAAAAATTTTAAAACCAACAGAGATGTTGATATCATGTTTCAAAAGTTATTTTATGTGGCATGCAAAAAAAGTATGGCCTCTGTTCTAGGTGCTACCCCAAAATATTTCATGTGGCACAGTGTGACTTGGGCTGCCCACTGAGAAACACTGGTGTAGACCAAACTTCATCTCATAGACAAGAAACCTGAGCCTCTGGAGGTTAGGAGATTTGTTTGGGGTTGCACAATTAGTGCCAAACTGGGATGAAACCCCAAGCTTTTCAACTTGCAGGTTTATCCTCTACCATGTTCCCTTGCTCTGTGGTTCTAGAAGCACGCTCATTCTTTTATTTGAGCTACAAACTCCTGATCAGAAAGATGCCTTCGTCGGTGAAAATAAAATATTGACTTTCATGATTAGTTTGCCATTTAGGATTTCATATCATTAGCCAGCATTAAGTCACAGTACCTTGTCAAACTTCAAGTAATAACAGTTTCTGGAGAGAATTTCATTTTCTTTGATGTGGCTTCTGTTGTGGTATTGACAATACCAGTCATTTAAATTTTAAAATAGATTACCGTCATGAAATCTATCGGGCCCTAAAAACTGTATACTCTTTGAGTTAGTAACTCTACTTCAAGGAACCCATCCTAAAAAAAAAAGATCAGAGATGCAGTGAAAGACTTATACTCAAAAAGATCAATTGCAGAATTATTTTTCTTAGTGAAAAAAGTCAAACATGTTAATGGTGGATTATTAAGCAGCTCTTAAAAATTATATTTTCAAATAATTTTAATGACGTAGGAAATACTATTACTATAATGTTAAGTAAAAAAGGGAAATTGTCTAAATATAAATATATGGGCACATTTTTGAGAGACTAGAGAGATACTCAAATGCCAGTTATTTATAATCAATGACTTTGGTTATCCTCTGTGTATTTCTAAATATTCAATAATGAGCTACTTTTGTAATTAAAGAAGTAAATGATTTTAAATGATTATCACTGAAATTCAGTAGTCAGCCTCAGGTGTTGGGAGTATCCCAAGCACTGAGCTACTGTGTTCTAAGCCCAGGGCTGGAAGAACCCTCTCACTACTACAGATTAATGTGACCAAGGTCCTACGTGAACCAAATTCTCAGTTAAGTTTTAACTAGTAAATGCATGCAATTACTTACGATCCTTCATTTCTCTGTATAAATGAGGTATTTCTGAATACAAATTGACTTAGGATATGCATGGATAAGAATAAAAGACGAGCCATGGAAAATTAAAAAGCATAGCGAATGAAGTAAGTACTACAAAGAGAGAGAAAAACACACACCAAAATCTCAAAACAAAAACAAACAAAACCAGGAATTTGCCAACAAATCAATAGTAAACTTTACTGAACAGTCAAAATCCTCTGAGAGAGACACGAATCGCAAGGAAAGATTAAATTTGTCCGGAGAGAGACAAAATCTTACCTTGGAGCCCATCTTGGTGTGAGGCACTCAGTGAGGTATTGGCAGCTGTTAGCAAGACAGCAGGGATACTGTTCTCTCAATGTGGATGTGCTGATGGATTTATTGCCTCCTGTAATCTGAGGATGCTGTGTATGTGTGCGTGTGTGTGCCTCTGTCCACAAAGATTTAATTGCAACCTCCAACAGGGTTCATTCAGACCCTTAGCTCCCTGCGTCAAAGGCAGGAAGGCAGGGCTGGAGAGGATAGAGAGGGCAGATATTATCCTAAGCAAAGAGGCACTGGACTGCACTGTTTTGCCTCTCTGCTTATCTATCATTGAACTCTTTAACTCTTGCCTGGGTCTGAATACAAACTGGAAGCCAAGATGGAACCAGCGTGCAGTTCCTGTTCCTTGCTGCTTAGTCAAAGAGGCTCCATGTACCCCAATTAGCTTTCTGGAAAGAAACAATGCACGTTGTTCTCAAGCCGTAAAAACCCAACATCTATGGCCTCTGTAAAGGCTTAGATTGTGCACTGTGTCTTCACATCTCAATACTGGTTCAGTGCCTGATACATGGTAGCATCCAATAAATATTTCTTGCATGGACGACTGGATGGTTAACCACAGTAGAAAGTGCAGCTCATTGTGGGATCTTGAGAGGCTCTAATGATCTATATTATTCTGACATTAAACCATTGGTGGCTCAAAGAACATAAACAATTTACGAAAAAGCAAATACACTCCATGAGCAAGGGCAGTGCAGAGGTTTCCTATTTGTGGAACTGGTTGGCCCCTCCTAATTGTGGGAATTAACTAGGGGACTTTGGATTTAATGCTAAAAAAAAGGAAAGAGTTTTTTAATTTTATTATTTTTATTTTTGAGACAGAGTCTCGCTCTATCACCCAGGCTGGAGTGCAGTGGCATGATCTTGACTCACTGCAACCTCCACCACCTGGATTCAAGCAATCTTCTAATCTCAGCCTCCTGAGTAGCTGGGATTACAGGTGCATGCCACCATGCTCAGCTAATTTTTGTACTTTTAGTAGACACAGGGTTTCACCATGTTGCCAGGCTGGTCTTGAACTCTTGAACTCAAGCGATCCTCCTGCCTTGGCCTGTCAAAGTGCTGGAATTACAGACATGAGCCACAGCGCCCGGCTTAGATGGAAAGAGTTTTAAAATGTAAACCTAGAGAGAGAAATAGGGATAGGAAACAAAGACATCAGCAGAGTGTATTCATTGCTATAGTTTGCTGCTGTAACAAATTACTACAAACTGGTGGCTCAAAACAACACGTATTTAGTATCTTGCAGTTCTGGAGGTCAGAAGTCCAAAATACATCATACTGGGTTAAAATGAAGGTGTTGGCAGGGCTGCACTTCTTCTGGAGATTCTGGGGGAGGGTTGTTTCCTTGCCTTTTCCAGCTTCCAGAGGCCTCCTGCATTTCTTGGCTCCTGGCCACTTTTACCCTCAAAGCTAATAGCAATGCATTTTCAACTCTCGCTCTGACTCTGAGCCTTCTGCCTCCCTCTTTCACTTGTAAGGACTCACGGGATGACCCTGGGCCCACCCAGGTATTCCAAGATCACCTCCCCATCTCAAGATCCTTAATCATATCTGCAAAGTCCCTTTTACCATGTAAGGCAACATACTCACAGGTTCCAGGATTAGGAGGTGGACATCTCTGGGGTGCCACTGTCTACTCTCTACAGGGAGCATGGTACACTGCCCCCCAATTACATGCAGGGCCTGTGGCCTGAGCCTCTAGGGAATGAGAGGGTTAGGGCCAAAAGATGGAGGAGCTGTATTAATAAAGATATTTGCAAGACTCTGGGCATAAGGCAGCATCCTTTTTGGAGCCCAGGTGACAATTCTGCCACCATGCCCTCCACCCTAAGTGCAGTGTTAGAACTCTGAGGATTGACAGCCTCCAGCATAGTATAGCTGTGTCCAATAGAGGGCGCTAGAGGCAGAGGGCTTGGGTAGAGCAGCCTCACAGGGATGTTCCGAGACACCATCTAACCGGGGATGACGCCCCAAAATTGGGAAATCATGATTTTGGGAAACTGAGGGCCTGGGAAAGCAGGTATACACTAAGAATCATCATATGTTGGGCAATGATAAGAATAACAGCAACAATTACAGTAGCTATCATTTATAGATTACCTGCTATTTGGGCATGTTTCTAATACATACTCATATATTATATGGATAATACATATTAGTTCAAATAGATACATGTTTTCAGTTTACTGTAACCATGCTAGTATTCACGCGCTGGCCAAGTCTGGGGTCTCCTCACAAATGCCCATCACTATTAATAATCAAATTTTTGTCCATTAAAAATGAATGAGCACTCATCTTCCTCCCTTTAATCATACAATGTAAAAAAAAATAGCTGTGAGTACAGTGGAATGGAAATTCACATACACTGTTAGTAGCTAGGCAAATACCATTCTTTTAGAAAGTAATGCAGCTTTCTATCTTTTGTCTTTTAAGTTATAAAATGCATGTTGCTTTTGACCCAGTAATTTCACTTCTTAGCAATCTATCTAAAAAGGTATGCTAAAATATGGGGGAAGGGAGGGAAATCATAGGTACAAAATTTTTATCATAGGATTTAGAGAAAAACTAGAAACATCTCAAATGTCCAACTGCAGAAATTATTTAAGTGCATGAGCTTGAAGGACTGTCATGTTGCCCTTAAAACAGATTTAAAAAAAGGTTATAATGAAGACTATATATCAAGCTGGAAAAAATTTTATATAGAAAAATAAACATATAATTTATATTTATAGATTACATATATAACATATAATTTATATTTATAGATTACATATATAACATGTAATTTATATTCTATAATATGTTATACATAATATGTGTAATTTATATTATATGTATATACACACAGATATTATGACAGAAAGTAAAAAGGTAGAATATAAAACTTTGTGTAGATTGGGTCTGGGCATGGTGGCTCATGCCTGTAATCTCACCACTTTGGGAGGCTGAGGCAGGTAGATTACTTGAGGTCGGGAGTTCAAGACCAGCCTGGCCAACATGACAAAACCTTGACTCTACTAAAAATACAAAAGTTAGCCAGGCTTGGTGGTGCACACCTGTAGTCCCAACTACTTGAGGGGCTGAGGCACAAGAATTACTTGAACCTGGGAGGCAGAGGTTGCAGTAAGCCGAGATCGCTCCACTGCACTCCAGCCTGGGCAATAGAGTGAGACTCTGTCTCAAAAAAAAAAAAAAAAAAAACCTTTATGTAAATTCACAGTAGCATTATGCACAATAGCTAAAAGGTGAAAGCAACCCACATGTCCCTCAATGGATGAATAAAGGAAATTATGACCCATGCTATAACATGGATGAATATTGAGGACATTATGCTAAGTGAAATAAACCAGTCACCACAGGACAAATACTATGTAATTCCATTTATATGACGTAAGTATAACAGTCAATTTCATAGAAATAGAAAATATGATGGTGGTTTCCAGCGTCTGAGGGAAGAGGGAAATGGGAAGTGATTGTTTAATGGGTGTAGAGTTTCAATTTTGCAAGACGAAAACTTCTGGAGATTGGTCAGTTGCACAATAATGTGGGTATACTTAACACGAGTGAACCATACACTTAAAAATGGTTAAAATGGTAGATTTTATGTCATGTATATTTTTCCACAATTAAAAACATAAAAACAATACTTTATTTACATTGTGATTATATAAGTGGTTAGGCCCAATGGCAAAATTATGGAAGATTTTTAATTTATTATTTAAATAATAGTGAACAAAACTTAAAAATGAAGCATGGCCAGTAAAAAGTAACAGCTCAGTCTATACTGGTGGACTCTGAGTCCTTGCAAAGAAATAATAATTTCTAGCCAGAGCATCCTGCTGAGAACTCTCTGAGACTGAAATTGAAGTTTGAGGCTCTTTGATAGTGGCTCTGTTATCTTTCTAGTTAAAGTGGTTGGCATACAACATCCTCAGACAGACAGCTTTTTCTCTGGGCCAAATAATATCTATAACCCAATTACATGTACCCTGGGCTGTGGCTGACATGACCTGGCAGAAGAGACAGTCCTGTGACTCAGAGCTGGAGGGTGCTTTTGTTTCTCATTGCTTCCTGTTTCCTGTGCTGTTCAAATATTTAACAATCAGTTCCAACTTCTTCCATTCAGCATATGTCATTATCCCAGCCTCAGATTGGAGGCTGACTTTGGTTCAGAAGTCACAGACTTCTGAAAACAAAGCCAAAGAGGAGTCAGTGCTGATACTTTACAGCCATGATCTGCAGGGCCCTGTGGACCCTGTAGGAGTGGATATGTGTCCATAAAAATAGGGAACTGCATGTCTGTAAACCAAGGGAAGTGCTGGTTTCAGATCCAAGGGAATAGGAGACGCTAAAAAAGTAAAATCGAAATCAGCTGGAACCCCATTGAACAGTTCTATGGTAGGGACAGTGGTAGCAAACACAGCAATAAATAAGTGATAGGAAAATTCAGTTAGGAAAATTCAGGCCCTACCCCCAACCCACCACCAAAACTGGCATCCCTTCACAACATCAAAAATATTTGGAAAATAAAAAAATAAAAAATAACAATACATGCTGGGTGTGGTAGCTGACATCTGTAATCCCAGTGCTTTGGGAGGCCAAAGCAGGAGGACTGCTTGAGCCCAGGAGGTCGAGCCTGCAGTGAGCCATGATCAAGCCACTGCACTCCTGGGTGACAGAGCAAGACTCATGTCTCAAAACAACAACAACAACAACAACAAAAATCCAATCAACCAACCAACAAACAAAGGAAAAAAACCAATGCAACCATAAAAAATAACACAAGTAGAAAACAAAGTACAATAACTACTTCTACAGCATTTACCTTGTATCAGGTATTAAAAGTAATCCAGAGATGACTTAAAGTATACAGGAGGATGTACACGGGTTATGTGCAAATACCACACCATTTTATATCAGAGACTTGAGCATTCATGGATTTTGGTTTCTGCAGGAGGTCCTGGAACCAATACAGCATGGATACTGAGAGATGATTATATACCATTTCAAAAACCCTCTTTAACTACCCAGGGTCAGCCTGGCCACTTTCCCCGATAGTCAGGGTGCATTAACTCTGCCTAGTTTGACTCAAACCTGCTTTGCATGGAAAATACAGCCACAGTTACATCGACTGGCCAGAACTTCAGCCTCCTTCCCTTTGTTTCATCTTGGAGCTATGCAGGAGATGATTAAGAAGCAGACTGGCCAGATCCAGAAGCAGAGATATCAAGTTCTATGACACGTGGGAGACGTTGCCCTGGATCATGGTTATCTGTCTGTAGAGCCTAAACTTTAAGGGCAGGGGTTTTATCCTACCCGTCTTGGCATTCCACCCAGCACCAAGCATCTGGCCCAGTAGAGGTGATCAATAGCTATTGATAGTTGTTGTCGGTAATGATGAGGAGGAGTCATTCTCACCTCTCTGAGCATCACATAAGACTGGCAAGGTATTGGAAGCTTTGAAGGAGATGTGAACCTCCCAGAGCCCTGGTGCTTCAGGATAGGAATAAGGATATTCCAGCTTTCACTTGCAATTCAGCTCTCAACCCCACCTGTCCTTGATTGTGTGAGCAGAATTTCACAGGCAGAGCTGATGCGTTTAAAACCCACCACAGATTCTTGAGATCTTAGCCTTGGCAATGGCTCCTTGTTAAGTTTAATTTATATGCAAGATATAGAAAAAAATCTACCGTCCCCAAAATCATTGTGGGTGACCAGGGAGTCTGTGGAAATATCCATAATTTCAATGGAGCAGGAAGGGCCAGTGTTAATATCTCTTAGAGACAAATGCCATGCTTTCTACAAATATCTTTTTAGAAATACTAGGACACAGAAAAGAAGCATCTAGATGATCAGTTTCAGTCCTGTGTCTGCCATTCACTTAGCTGTGAGACTTCGGACAAACTACCTGATTGCTTGGTACTTCCATTTGCTGACTTAGAGCATTCTTGTGAAGATTCAAAAAGAATAAATGAACAATAAACACTTAGAAGAGTTCCTGGCACCCAGTAGGCACATAATATTTATCCTATGCACTTACTTATCAGAAAAACAGTAAACCACTAACTCTGCTCTCACTGAACTCTTTTTGTTGAGGGAATTTCTAAAAATTAAGTTCCCTAAAATAAATTCCTCTTCTAAATGCAGCATTCACTGTGAACTGCTTCAGAACTCTTATCTCATGCTAACCATGAGAATGCATAAACCTTGCTCAAGACTTACTTCCACCCAACATTGTTCCTCAAAACCAAATCCTTCCCAAGTTATGTCTAACTGAAAAAACCCACCTCCCCTCCTCAGCGCCCCTGGCCAATACTCTCTGACCTTTCTCTTACCAGGTAGACAACCCAGCATGCTGTTCCACACTGTTTTGGATGAAAAATCATGTGTGTTGATCTTATCTCTACAATTCAGCCTTTAGCTGCTTTGAAATAATGTATTATATAGTAATGTCGCCTTTGCTTTAAAGATGCAACCCAAGCCCAGAGGCACAGAACTAGTTAGGAGCAAACCTGAGGCTGCTCCTCCAACTCTCAGTCCAATGTACTCACCAGTGAGAGCAGAAATATGTCCTGCGGTCCTTCTGCGGTTCTGCAGTTTTCAGCATCACGCTGAGTTCATGAGCAGTGCTCACTCGGTATGTACTTGTTGATAGAAAATGTCATTCAAGTACTTTGACTTCTCTGATGAACAGATCATAAATAAACCAAGAATTAAGGCCTTTTCTGGCAATGGTCAGATTCAGACTTTGAGGCAGTGCTGCCATATTGCTATGACAACTGGTGGAAATGATCCAAATTAGAATATGTCCCCAAAATTTTTCCAGATGCTGTCCTATGTTATGAGTCCAGTTGGTCCCCAGGTCATCTTTGACACAGAAAAGAGGCTTCAGGCAGATGCCAGGTCAGATCCTGGGTCTTAGATTTTTATTTCAGAGGATCAGACACCCACAACTGTTTTAGAACTAATTTGGTTTTCCGAAGTTCCCTTAGATGAGGTTAGAATAAACCCTCTACAATTATTCTGCATCAGAAAGGATCTCTCAGACTTACCCAGATTTGTAAACAAGCAACAGAGCCAAAACTGAGTGGCTTCAGAGGCCAGGGAGTAAAAAAGGAACGACTGTCTAGAAAGCTTAGACTGCTGGTATCTCACTTCCAGAACTTAGGAAAATCACTTTACTTCCCTAAGATTCAGTTTCCTCATCTGTAAATTAGGGAGTTAAGTCTAGCTGAGTGCTAAGATCTATTCTAGGTTTTACAATCATTCTTGTCTTAGAAGTAAAACAATGAATTCTTATCTAACGTTGACTCTATGTCATCTATTACTAACCGCTGTGACCTGATTTCTATCAGGTCTTTCTAATATAGAACTTTTAACTTACCTGATTGCATGCTTGTTTTACCACTAGCGATAAAACCTGCTCCCTGTTAAAGTGAAAATTATACCATTTTAAACAGAAGCACCTTATTATTTCTCTTTGTACTTTTGATTCAAAAGCATAATGAATGTTCATGCCAAAAATGTGACAAATTAAAAAAGAAAGCAAAACATCTCATAACTCAGAGTAGTCACCATTAATATCAGTATATATTTCTTTACAATATTTTCCAAGTGTATGTGTACACAAATAGATAATACAAATTTCATAGTGTATGCCACTTCATATAGAATGCTCTGTCAGTACTGTGTTATGAAAATTTTCCCAGGCTTCCATCTTAATGTCTGAATAACTTTTCATCAGATCAAAGTATCTGATTCTTTTTTGTTGGAACATTTGGGATGTGAGAAGACTCTCATGATCTGGAAACAAAAGAGGGTCTTTGACAAAGGATACTTGGAGTTTCAAGGACAGGTGTCCCCATTTCAGACAGCCAGGCGACAGGAAAGCAGTACTCGGTAAGAGACTTTCCATCCATCAGCTTCTTCTTGGTCTGTATATTTAAACATTTGCATCACCCTCTTAAGTAGCCATTTTTCTGATCATAGGGCGCCCTCTGCTCTTTCCCTTCTATTGTACAACACATCTGTGACCCCAGTGACAAAGAAAGTAATATGGGATATGGAAGAAAACCAGAGATCTCAGTTTTAGGAGGTCAAAGTACAATTTCCAGCCTATACACCTCACTCTGCATCGGATGGTCAGAATTTAAAAACAGCCAACACGGCCAGGTGCAGTGACTCACGTCTGTATTCCCAGCGCTTTGGGAGGCTGAGATGGGTGGATCACCTGAGATCAGCATTTGGAGACCAGCCTGGCCAACAGGGAGAAACCCCATCTCTACTAAAAATACAAAAATTAGCTGGGTGTGGTGGTGGGCACCTGTAATCCCAGCTACTAAGGAGACTGAGGCATGAGAATCACTTGAACCCGGGAGGTGGAGGTTGCAGTGAGCCGAGATCATGCCACTGCACTCCAGCCTGGGCGACAGAGCAAGACTCTGACTCAAAAAAAAAAACCAAAAAAACAAACAAAAACAAACAAACAAAACCAACAACAAAATATATAATTAATTAGCTTCCTCTCCCATCTTATGCTGAAAATGTTGTATTGATGATTTTATATTGGCATATGCCTTGTTATATAGAAACACATAGGTCTATTTATTTAATCTGCTGTGGTTTGTCTTCATAGTATTTTCCTTGATTAGAATTTTCCAGCAAATAAAGAGAGATACACATTATACGGGAAAAGATCAGTCACTGGCATGAGATTTTCTTACCCCTCTCTTCTCTATTTTTCTTCCCCAATAACGATTTGTAATAAAAGAATAAGAGTTTGCCTTTCTGTCTAAGGTGTTGATTTCTGAAAGTTTCTTTTTAAATTCTTGAGAAGCAGGCATGACACGAAATCTTCCCAACTCACAGGTGGAGATTCAAACACAGAAGGAATTGAGGATTGGCCCAAGGTTACACTCTGCATAAGGAGACAGTCAGCACCGAAACTGCGCTGGTGATTCTGAGTCTCATGTTTTGACCACATTCCCTACTCCTGGGGAATTCCTGGGATTTTTGCATTCCTTGGGAGTAAAACAAGGATATGGTTTCAGCAAATAACAGGAGGACAATAGCCAGTATACAATATCCGTAGGGTGATTCTTCCTTGGTGGGGGGCGGGGAACCCTCCATATGGAAGAATAAGGTTGGTGGACAACTGTTCATTTTTAAGAAAAAAGCAACACATTTTCATTTATCTAACAGATATTTACTAAGTACTATGTGTAAGTTACCTTGCTAGGTACTTTAGATAGAAGACAAGAAAATGATAAGATACAGTCCCTGCTTAATACAAACTACTCAACTAGTCCAGGAGACATATCATTTCTTTCTTAGAAAAGAGCCTGACACGGCCAGACATGGTGGCTCACACCTGTAATCCCAGCACTTTGGGAGGCCGAGGTGAGCAGATCACGAGGTCAGGAGTTCAAGACCAGCCTGGCCAACATGGTGAAACCCCGTCTCTACTAAAAATACAAAAATTAGCTGGGCGGTGGCAGGCACCTGTAATCCCAGCTACTTGGCAGGCTGAGGCAGGAGAATCGCTTGAGCCCAGGAGGCGCAGGTGGCAGTAGCCGAGATCATGCCATTGTACTCCATCCTGGCTAACAAAAGCAAGAATATGTCTAAAAAAAAAAAAAAAAAAAGAGCCTGACACATATTAATTAACACATAAATACTCTATTAATCAATAAATCAAAGCATGTAATAATAATGTTAGCTAAGACATATCTAGCCTTTGCTATTTGCCAAATACTTTGCATTACCTCTTTTAATACAATAATTTTATGAAGATAATATTATTATTCTCATTTTACAAACTAGAAAAGTGAGGCCTAGAGAGAATAAATTTTGTTCAAAGTCATAGAACTAATCAACTCAGGACTTAAACTAAGTGTGTCTGACTTCAGAGTCCATGCCCCAAGCCCCTGATAGAGGAAAAACTTCAGCTGACTTAAATTTAAATGTGTTTAATTGAGCAGTGAACGATTTGCGAATCAGGCAGCCCCCAGAATCACAGCAGATTCGGAGAGACTACAGGGATGCCTTGTGGTCAGAACAAATTTATAGATAAAAAAGGGAAGTGATGTACAGAAATCAGAAGTGAGGTACAGATAGAGCTAGATTGGTTACAGCTCAGTGTTTGCCTTATTTGAACACAGTTTGAACACTCAGCAGTGTATGAGTATCTGAAGTACCACTGCTGGGATTGGCCAAGACTCAGCTACTGTTACAGGCGCAAACTCCTAAGTTAGGTTTTCAATTTTGTCTACCTATTAAGTTAGGTTGCAGTTCATCCACAAGGACTCAAATATAGAAGTACAGAGTCCTTCTCGGGCCATATTTAGTTTGTTTTAGCACCTCTTACCCTTAATATTGTGCAAGCCCCCCACCTCCAGGTGATACTCTCTCTGTGTGAGTATATGTGACTTTTGGATATTTAATACACATTTCAGAAGAGAAAAAGATTTTTCTCTCCAAATTGCAGCACCAATTATTGACATCAATGCACACTTTCCTGCTTTTTACCAATGTACAAACATGTTCTACACTATTGCAACTGGTCTATATCTGTGCTAAGCTTTCACTCAATATTATTTTGTAGAAATAGTTTCAAATACTTGAATTCCACCAGCTATATATCATATTCATGTCAGTATCTATTAAATATACACTACTGGTGCAGTTTATTATTATGGGAAATTTAGGTTACTATTTCATTTTCACTCTGATGAATAGCATTGCCATAACAAGCTATAAACATTTATTCCTTTGGTTAATAAATACATCATTGAGATCATGGAATCAAATTATTGGATCAAACTGTGTGAACAAGTTTATGATCCCTAACCTATACCAGGTTGCTTTCCAGAAGGCTTGGCCAATTTCCAAAGCCATCAGAAATGAGCTGGTGCAACACTTAGCCCCGAATCCTGCCAACACTTAAAAAAAATCATTTATGGGGTGAGGGGGGAGGGACAGCATTAGGAGATATACTTAATGCTAAATGACAAGTTAATGGGTGCAGCACACCAACATGGCACATGGATACATATGTAACAAACCTGCACATTGTGCACATGTACCCTAAAACTTAAAGTATAATAATAATTAAAAAAAAAAGAAAAAAAGAATCATTTAGTTTTCTTAATTTAACAGATAAGGTGGAATAGTGATGCTTAGTTTGAATTTCTTCATTACTAGAGAAACTAAAACTTTTCTATATTTTCCTAAATGTATTTTTCTATGTATATAACACTTCATTTATCCTTTTCCTTCTTACATATTAAAGGGATAATTTTTTTAAACCCAAGGAAAAGCGTTTATATAATATTGCTGTAAATAATTCTAAGAAACTCTCAATTTCAGTTGACTAACAGTTTTGGGTTACCTGAACTTTGCACAGGTACCATCATAAGATCCAAATAAATTACACAATTTTAAAAAATGTAGTTGTCTGAGAAGTTAGAGACTGTGTCGAGTAATACCAACTATCTGACACAACCATGTGGCAATTTGATTAAACACTTGTGGTTCCATAAATGGCAATACCACTCTCCCAATTTGTCAGTGATGCTTACTTGGTGGTTTTCTTTAAGAGTTTCAGGCTCCTTTGACAATCTGATAGAAATCTGTGGGTTATTTCCACGGAAAATATCCATATGCACACATTTTGCACAAGGTTTCACAGACTTCCAAGGGTGCCAAGTTAATAATCCCTGTTTTACAGCAATCTTGGACTTATTTCTATCATTATTTTTTTCATTTGAAATGTTTTTCCCAGCTGCACTGTGCTCCACATCCCCCTTGCCAATCCCCCATTCCATATCTGAGGTTACAGAACGGAAAAGTGGAGGAGAAAGATATAAATGGCCACTTTTTAATGATATCATTATTGCGATGAGTTCTGCGATAGAGCTAAGGCCAGCGTGCTATGTAGGAAAGCCATCATCTGGTTTGAGTCCGTGTTGCTCACCCAGACAGTCACAATAGCTTCCTAACTGGTCTCTCCATTTTTCTCTTGCCTTCTTCACCAGTTCATAGTTTGCCCAGTAGAACAACATGTCTCTTTAAAGCCTAATCGGATCATATTCCTCCTTCATAAAATTCTACAATCACTCTAAGAATATAATTTGAACTCCTATCTGCATAGCCTCCAAAGCTGTACATGACCTGACCCTGCCCTCTCTCCTGCTGTTCTCTGCTTAGCTGTGTCCTTCCTAGGCCCACTTTCCTTCTTCTGCCTCAGGACCTTAGCACTTGCAAAACCCTCTGCCTGCGCCACACATCTCTTAGCGCTTGCCATGATCTGCTTTCTCTCTCCATTCAGATCTCAGATGACTGAGAAGTGCCTTCCGTGATCACATCATCTAAAATCTTATCTTCATCTTGATCACTCTTTTCTCTTTATCTTGTTTTATTATTTTTCATCATACTTGTCACTACCAGGCACTTTATTCACATGTTTGTTTTCTGACTTTCTCCCTCCAACAGGTATCATGATGACAGAGTCTTTGTTTATTTACAAATATATCTCCAGGACTTAGATCAGCACCCAATACACATGTGCATTTTCTCAACAGATGTTTGTTAAATAAATGTTGGGGTTACCACTCTACTTATACACATTAGACCACAACTAATTTCTATTACCAGAGTAAAAAGTTAAAAAAAGGTTTTTTTTTAAAGTAAAAGCCATGAGCTACTCCTAAAATAATAACATAAAAATTGTAATAACTAAGTCTGATATTCACATATGAAATTTACCTACCATTGTGAAAAATTGGTATGAGAAGACTAGATTTGTAATTTTTATAAAAAAAGTTGTGATGCATTGTATTTGAAAAAATCAGTACAAACACATGTTAAAGGAGTGAAACTACATAGAAAGGTTATTAAATTAAAAATAAAATTTCTCCTACCGTTCACATATTAATCTACTTTACATGGCATTTTGCAATTGCTTTTTTATTTTAAACCTAATACTGTGTCTTGGACTTTTTAAAAAAAAAACTCAACACTTGAGGCTCTACTGAATACTTTTCAAAAGTTTGAGAAATAATTTTGACTCAATAGGCTATAAATTATGAATGGGCATTTAGATTTTTTCTAGGTTTATGCTATTACAAAAATGTTTTTTAAACATCTGTGTGTATGTATATATACATGTATATGTCTGTAGACCATATATAATAATATATACCACATGGCGTATGATGTAATGTATTATATATAACGGAAATTATTTGTCACATATACTGAGTGGATAGATAGATACAGATATATCTACAGAGAGAGAGAACGATAAGTTCCTAGTACCAAAATATTTGAATGAGATATCACTGAATTGTTCTTCTAAATATCATACCAATTGTGCTCTTATCAGTAAAGTGTTACAATTCCTGTTTAATTGTATTCGTGCCAACTTTGGACATTAGTTAAACTTAAAAATTATAATCTTCTGGGTGCAGTGGCTAACGCCTGTAATCCCAACATTTCAGGGCGCCAAGACGGCGGGATCACTTGATGTCAGGAGTTCGCTACCAGCCTGGCCAACATGGTAGAACCCCGTTTTTACTAAAAACAAAAATTAGCCGGGCGTGGTGGCGGGCACCTGTAATCCCAGCTACTTAGGAGGCTGAAGCAGGAGAATCGCTTGAACCCGTGAGGCAGAATTTGCAGTAAGCCGTGATTATGCCACTGCACTCCAGCCTGGGCGACAGAATGAGACTCCCTCTCAAAATAATAATAATAATAATAATAATAATAATAATAATCCATTCCGTTGCTCCGGCCTCCAGCCTGGGCTGTCATCCTACACCAGTCCCACCCCTTAGACAGCTTCCAAATCTGCTCCTATTTTTCACACCGCTACGCACATCCTATAACAAGCCAATATATGTTTGTTGAATGGATACACGCGTGAACGAATTGGGTAGGGAGTAAAGTGAACTAAATGATGCCACATGTGTTAATAATCACTGAAACATGTTTTCCATTGCTTCTGTTTTTCAAAGCGGTTTTCACAGCTTGAGTTCTCTCCATTTAGCGTCATGAAAGCCCATTCGAAATGGATATCAGCTGACGCTGGCCTGCACGCGTTTACCTTCCTCCCCTCACCCCGCTCGTGCGCCTCTCTTTCGGCTGGTTTTCCTGTCTCCTTCCATCTCCTCTCTTTCGCTTCCCTTCCCTCTGCGCCCGCGCCCGCGCCCGCCTCCCAGCACGCTGGTCAGCTCCTCTTGCTCGCAAGCCCGCCTGGCCCAAGCGGCGCGAAGTCACGAGGCTGGGGGCGGCCGGGCGCGAAGGGGGCGGGGCGAGGCCGGGGCGCCGCAGCGCGCATGGGCGGAGCCTCGGGTCCCGGGCCGCCTTGGTATATCTGCGCGTGCGCGGCGTCTCTGCTGGGCCAGTCGGGACCGAGGAGACAAGATGGCGCTGCGGGCAATGCGGGGGATTGTCAACGGGGCCGCACCCGAGCTACCCGTGCCCACCGGTGGGCCGGCGGTGGGAGCTCGGGAGCAGGCGCTGGCAGTCAGTCGGAACTACCTCTCCCAGCCTCGCCTCAGTGAGTATCAGAGAGTAATACGTCTCCGGTCTTTGCTCCGTAGCCTAGCCCTTTGCTCCCAGTCACCTGCTTAGCCAGCGGGTAGGGGGTAGGATTTGTTTTTCCCTCCCGCGTCTCCCCTCCGACCCTGACCCACCTGTCTCTTTAGAAGGAGATTTGCCTGTACCTAATATTTCCAGGAGATGGGCTGAGGGCAAGAGCACCAGCGGGAACTTTTTCCTGGGGTTGGTGGGCTCCTGGCTATTGCCCTACCCCCTCCCCTCCCCAGCTTCCCTAGGCTGGAGCCTTCTTAGGCACTTCCTTCCCGTCCCCGAGGGCCACTTCTTGTCACTCCGATCTTAATCTTCCCCTGACTTCATTTGGATATCTAGGGGTCGAGGGAACGCCCCTTCTTCTCCCCTCCCCCTGGTGAGGACCTCAATGGGCTCTTCAACTCCTGCGGAGGGCAGACGGTAGAGCCATCGCTGACGTGGTCAGGCCTTTCGTGGATGGAGGTCAGGCCAGTAGCCAGGGGGAGATGTGGCTTGGTGTTTGGTGGAGGGGCTGCTCCACAGAAGGACACCTAGATATCAGAGAACGCTAGAGCTGAAAAGTACCTTGCAGGTCATCCAGTCCAACCTTATCATTTTACAGGTGAGAAGCCTAAGGTTCTGGAAGGGGTAGGATTTGCCATGCTTCAGACACTTAATTATTGGCAGAGCAGGGACTAAAAATCCAGGTTCTTAAATTCCCGCTGGGCCTTTTTCTACAGTTGCCTCTTCATTTACTGACCAGTTAACCAAACTTGGTTGAGTGCAGGGTTCTTTGGGGAAGCCAAATGGCTTTGCCCATAGGTGGTGTGTGTGCATAGGCTTGTTTAAGTGTTGTGATTGTTTAAATAAAAAGGCCTTAATGAACTAGGTTTAAGTGGATAGCTCAGCAATTCCAAAAGAAATGGTTCTTGATTACTAGAGAATGCAGTTGTGTAGCATCTAACTTCTTCACAGCTTTCTTGGGAACTGGCAATGAGCCCTCGAAATAGACTTTTTAAAAAACTGGGAAAAGCACATGATGTTTCCCCGGGTGGTGAGACTGCATTTTCACTGGTTAATTGCCAGAGTGTCTGTCTCTAGGTGGCCGACTGGTTAAAAAGGATTTCAGATGAAGGGTGTTAGTCTGGGCGATCTGAAGCCTGACTAATCCACATCCTGATCTGTCACTGGGTCATGTGATAGCACTGCAGTGTGAAGAAAAAGGAAAACATTTGATTCGGTGGATTGCTGAGATGTGCCTTTTACACTGGGAATTGTTCGAATTAGAAAATGTATGTTGGGGCTTAGCTGAAGTAGCTACTTCAGGAAATCGGCAGATGTTGCATTCTTATGCAAACCTTGGCAATAAATTTATACCTATGAATTACAAATTCTCTTTTATTAATTGCTTTTGTATGCATTGCCTTTCTTTGGGTAGAACAGATAGACATTAGTGGTGCCTCTCAAAAAAGGTTATAAAGGTGCAGTAGTCAGTTTCCATATAATTAATCATTCAGTGTCAATTCAGAGAATATCAACTGAAATAATGTTGTTTAAAGAGTACTCCATGATTAAGATTGTAAACCTTTAAGAGAGATGAATATGATTTCTCCATGGTTTGTACCTACTTAGCCAGTTGCTGAAGGATTTTTCCAGACGTTATTCTTGACAAAACTGTTGTAGCATAGGGCTTCACACCGAACCGTTAGAGATCAGGGATCCTTTTTATGTCCCCACTGCCTAGCACAGTGCCTGACACATAGAATGTGTCTTGTAATTGTGTAACTTGCATTTAAACTCCTTGCTCGAATAATTCAGTGGATAGATTGTGAAAATAGGTGGAATCAGAGCAGGGAGTTGAAATGCCCGGTTGAGTTGAGTTTCACTTATATATCCGTGTTATTCTAAAAAGCATAAATGATATCATACTTAGGCTAACAACTAACAGCATTTGAGTGTTTTCGTATTTTGCCATATTTTTTATTTTACTCAAAATTTTTAATTGCTTCTGAGTAAATATTGATTAACCGCTTAATTTTTGTGGGTTTTTTTTTTTTTTTTTTTTTTTTGAGATGGAGTCTTGCTCTGTCACCCAGGCTGGAGTGCAGAGTGGCGCGATCTAGGCTCGCTGCAACCTCCGCCTTCCAGATTCAAGCAATTCTCCTGCCTCAGCCTTCCGAGTAGCTGGGACTACAGGCGCACACCGCCATGCCTGGCTAATTTTTTGTATTTTAGTAGAGACCGGTTTCACCGTGTTGCCCAGGCTGGTGGCGAACTCCTGAGCTCAGGCAATCCGCCTACCTAGGCCTCCCAAAGTGCTGGGATAACAGGCATGAGCCACCGCACCCAGCCAACCTCTTAATAAATTGATTGTAAATTTTTGTAAATTGATGTTATCATTTAAGGGGATATGTAATTATAGTTATTTAGTGTGTGTGTGTGTGTGTGTCTGTGTGTGTGTGTTGAGACAGGGTCTCACTCTGTTGCCTAGGCTGCAGTGCAGTGGTGTGAGCTCAGGTCACTGCAACCTCCATATCCCAGGCTCAAGCGATCCTCCCACCTCAGCCTCTCGAGTATCTGGGACTACAGACGGACACCACTACCTCCAGCTAGTTTTTTTAATTTTTATTTTTTATTTTTGGTAGAGATGGGATTTCCCCATGTTGCCCAGGCTGGTCTGCAACTCCTGAGGTCAAGAGATCCGCCTGCTGTGGCCTCTCAAAGTGCTGGGATTACAGGTGTGAGCTACTGCGCCCAGCCTAAAGCTTCACACTGAACCTTTAGAAGTCAGAGATCCTTTTTGTGTCCCCACTGCCTAGCACAGTGCCTGACACGTAGAATGTGCCTTGTAATTGTGTAACTTGCATTTAAACTCAAAAAGTTGTGTTTTTTTGAATGAAGAAATGGAGTAGTGTTGACAGTTCCACTGTACAAATTAGATCCTTTTTAAAAATAGCTTCAAGATTATAGGACTTTTAAAAGAAATGGAAAACATATTCAGGCTTGAAATTAGGAAATTATCTTGAGCATTTTAGTTGAATTTTTGAAGTCACAGGGAATGAAAACGTGATTTTCTCTTAAAAGAAAAGATTCAACAACATACATAGAGCTTTCAGGTGCTATATATTTTGAATTTGGTCATCTCCATTTTTCTTGAGACCCTAGATCAACTGGCCTTAAGTTTCTTATATCATAAAGCAGAGCTAGCCCTGCAAAAAGTCAAAATAGGAATCTTCTCTTGCTTTTTTCCTAGAACCTCTTCTTCAGGTGCTCACTGCTCATCATGTAGATCTCTACTCTTCTTGTACAAGAGAAGATGATTGCTCTGGGTTTTTGTTTTGGTAATAAGGCAGAGTAAAAGGCTAGGACACTTATTATGCAATGGCTGTCAACTTTTTTTCTGAGTATTTCATAATCATTAAATGGTGTTAGTGGTGTTGAGCAAGCTCCTATCCTGCAGGAGGAAGAGGATGTCGTCTGATAAAATATGTGCTCCTTAAAACCTGTGTAGATTTTGGGTTTTAGATGTTACTTCATAAATACTTGTCTGGCTCATATGATAGTTCAGAATCAAAGCCAAGACATTTTGGTTGTAAAATATGTTAAGAAGGTAATATAAGCATGTATCTTCTGTGTTGTCAGAAGTTCTGATTATCCCCCATTCACACATCTAGGGACTCAAATTCTTGTTCATTTGGAGAGGAGTGGTCAATATGTAGGTAAATAGAAATATTTAGGTAATTTGCAAATGAGTTTTTGCCTTTTTTGAAGGGCAACTTAATGTCTTTGACAGCCATACTTTAAACTGGTATCTCTGTTTTGGGCTGTTAATGGTAATGGTGAGGAAGGCTAGATAAATCTAGAGATAAAAGGTAGTGTTTGTTATCATTCTGCTTGGTTTTCTTTGCAGATAGTTTTAGTACCGTGGAAAAGAGCTGTAGTTTTATACAAATTGTCTTTTTGTCCCCACTTGTAGTCCAAGTGCTAGAAGCTGTATGATCTCCATACTTTTTAATTGTACTGAAGACTAAGGCCAGAAATATTATAAGGGTCATAGAGTACCAATCCTAAGATTGAAGAAAAACCCCGGGCGCGGTGGCTCACGCCTGTAATCCCAGCACTTTGGGAGGCCAAGGCGGGCGGATCACGAAGTCAGGAGATCGAGACCATCCTGGCTAACACAGTGAAACCCCGTCTCTACTAAAAATACAAAAAATTAGCCGGGCGAGGTGGCGGGCGCCTGTAGTCCCAGCTATTCCTGGAGGCTGAGGCAGGAGAATGGCGTGAACCCCGGGGGGACGGAGCCTGCAGTGAGCCGAGATCGCGCCACTGCACTCCAGCCTGGGCGACAGCGAGACTCTGTCTCAAAAAAAAAAAAAAAAAAAGAAAAAAAAAATTAAAGAAAAACAAAACAGTTAGAAGCCGGGCTCCCCCATTTAAAAACCAACTTATCAGGGCCTTAGTTTCCTTAGGGTGCATCAGCCTTGCCTACTGTGTTAGCGGTTTTCTGCTCCTTTTAACAGAAAACCTGAAACTGGGTAATTTATAAAGAAAGGGAATTTATTTCTTAAAGTTCTGGAGTCTGGGAAGTCCAAAGTGGAGGGGCCGCATCTGGTGAGAGCCTTCTTTCTGGTGGGACTTGAAAGAGTCCCAGGGTGGTTCAGGGCATGACATGGTGAGGGGGCTGAGAATGCGGGGGCACTAGCTCAGGTCTCTGTTCCTTTTGTAAAGCCACCAGTTCCCTTCACACGATAATTCATTAACCCATGAATGGATTCATCCATTTATGAGAGCAGAGCCCTCATGACCCAGTCCCCTCTTAGAGGCCTCACCTGTCAGTACTGCCACATCGGGGATGAAGTTTCAACTTGTTTTGGAGTTTCCGAGGGGATGTTCAAACCCTAGCACCCACCTCATTGTGTTCTGTGAAGATGAAATCAGATGGGCTATCTGAAGATGCTCTGTAAAAGCATGAAGCTCTTTCCAGCTATAAAGCTGGGTCCCATTTTTATCTTATTTGGACTATAACATGTCTTAGCTTAGTTTTTATATGTCAGTTGAATTTAAACCAAGCATGTTTAACCTCTGGTTTGTATTGGAAGTGTCTCCTCATTGCCTCATGTTTTTCATGATTTTCAATGCAGGAAAACTGCTGAAACACCTCCACCAGATACTCCGTTCTCTACTTAAACTCTTCCAGTAGCTGCGACTCCATTGGAAAAAGATTGTTTTGCGATAATGACAAAACATAGACACACGGAAATATTGCCTGGTGCATTAAACAGTAAAAACCTGTTTTGCATAGCTAAAATTGCAGGCTTGTGAAATTGTTTTGGGTAGTATCGCTTCATAATTCTTACAAGATACCATACCACAAAAAATGAACCAGTTCAGTTTTAGAATTTGGGCTGTAGTAGAATCAAAGAATAAGTGGCTTTGGAGCTAGAGTGTACACATTCAGATCGTTGGGCTGGTTACTTGTGTCCTTGGGCAAGACACAATAATTTCTCTGAGAATAATTTTCCCTTCTAAAATTTAGAATAATGATAGCTAACTCATATGTCTGTTACAGAGATTAAATGAGAATTCCTGAAAAGTACTTACTAAATGTATGTTGGTGTTATCAATTAACTTGCAAGGTTACTGACTTTTTAAAAGGCTGGTTATGTTGTTGCAAATTTAGAGACTTTTGATGAAGTAGAATCTTGTCTTCTGTAGTAGAAGTCAACTTGATTCACTGTTTCCAGGAAAAGCTATGACTAGTGTTTCTTTTTCTTGGTCATACTTTTGCTCGTGACTGGCAAAATTTCATAGTTTGGAATGAGCTTGAATTTTAAACATGAGATTCTAAAGCATTATTGTTGTAGAAATTAGACGTATAAAGGAGATACAATCTTGTTGAAAAAATAAAGAGAATTTTAAGAACCTGATGTATTTCACTGATGTTGCATTTTATTCAAAACAGTTTATCATAAATCTCATTACCATATCCCCTCCCTCACCCCAGCTGTTTGGGAAAGGTTTTGGAAAGGTCTACGTTTCTGCATTTCTGAAAACTGGTTTCAAGAAAACATTTCTAATGTAGCTCACTTTCCATTTCCACTTGGCAATTTTAGAAAGCCATTGAAAAAAAAATGCTGGGAGTCTTTTTAAAATGAGAACAACGAAGAAATCTTTTAAAGGGTTGGAACTATGTTTTTTAAGAGTATTCAATCATTTTAAAACAGTAGGGATAGTTTTCATAAAAGTGGTAGAAAATGTGGCAAATGGGGTCTTTCTAGTAATCTAGTGGAATGATTAATCCTTTCGCATGACCATCCATCCAAGTAGCTTGCTTTTTATCTAAAGCGGAAAAAAAAATACACTTCAGTTGGGGGGCCTCTGTTGAGACAGTTACAGTACAATTACTGATGTATTCAAGCAAATATGTGATGTCTGGATTTAAATGTCCTGTTAGCAGGAAAGATGGAAGCCCTGACAGCGCTGTCTGCTCTGTCCCAGCATTTGTACTAGGGCTCTGGCTTCCCCGCCTGAGGCTGAAGGAATTGTAATTTTAAATTCCAAAGCCCCTTGAGTGGACAGACTGGTTAGTAAATGGTTTCCTCATTCTTGGGAGTCCACATCTATGCCAGGAATCTCTGTGCAAGCTCATTATAAGACCTCAAAAGAAATCAAGCAAGTGAAAAATTCCCAGTTGTTAGACAGCTTCATGTTAATTATTTTAGGCCTTATAGTAAATTTTCTTCAAAACTTTAGTTCATGTATTTTTTTTCAGTTGTTCTGCTTACGAAATTTAGTGAATTTTGTAGGTGTCTGGTAGAATTACTCTCCCCTGAGTGTTCTTATACCTGATCCCCATTTCTCTTGCCATGCAGGTGTGATAGGTGAGGGCTTTGGGTAGGACCTGCTGGGGTAGAGTAGCAGTTTATTCCTAGGGCGCACTTTGTAGTGGAAAACAACAGTCTCTAACCTGGCAGTAACGTTTGACTTTTTTTAAAAGGATACTTTTCTTATCTTATTTGACCTCCTGGCCTTTTTTTCCGTTGCCTACTCCCTCCTTCAAAAGCTCTTTTCACCTAGTTTTTATGACACCATTTAATTGTGGCTTTTTACCTTGCAGGCTATACAATTTCTTTTGTGACTTTTGTCACTTCTGCTTAACATTAAGGATTCCCTTTCCTCATCTACTTAGCTAAATGCCGCCTCCTCTATAAAGTTTTTACTTTTCTCCCTGAGGTGAGAACTATCCCCCTGTTTCTGCTGTGCTCCCACAAACGCTGTGCAGGCAATAGTTAGAGCCGTTATCTCATCACATTCTAACTCCACCCCCTCACATAAGACTGAACTTTTGAAGACAAGCAGAGTCTGTCCCTCTGTGTCTTGTTTTTGTATGCTGGGTGCTTACAACAATGACTTACTCTTACTAAGGATTCAAAATATTTTTGGTTGGATGACAGTGGATTATGAAAAGTTGTATAGGCACAGACGTATTTTATAAATGCATTGAAAAATTTTGTAACTATTTGAATGTACCGTATTCTAATAGATATGATAACGTAGAAAGGATTTTTGGTAATGCCAGAGAGCTAATTTAAGCTTTTGTGCTATTTGACTAAAACCGACTCTTCTGTATTTCTTTCCAGCATACAAGACAGTATCTGGAGTCAATGGTCCACTAGTGATCTTAGATCATGTTAAGGTAATACCACTATCTGTTTTGGTCTATTTATGTAGTTAAAAATGTGGCATTAAGTCCTATTTAGTATACTTTAAATTTTTGTTATGATTTTAAAGCCATACTTTAGACTGAGTGTCAGTCAGTCTAAAGCCCAGATACCCTGATACCCTGGGCTATCAGATACCCTGGGCTAAGCTTACCTGAGCTGTTTGACCAAAATATCATCCAAGAAAACAATTTCGATAATATGTTTTCTAGAACAGTAATTGTACATTGGTTAAGGGGGTGGGTCAGGGAGAGGCATACAATTACTAGTTTGTTGAGAGAGGTTAATGATGCATTTGTGCTTGGCATGTGACCCCTCTGGAAGCAGAAAATACATTGAGAAACATTTCTTAAAAGAAAGGGCAAAGTGCATTGCCTCTTCTGCTTTATCACTAAGGTAATATCTTTGTGTATGATAAGGTACCTGTAGAAACTAATCTCAAGATGAAACCTAGCGAGTTGACCTCCTGACTACAGTTTGATACGTGCTGCAGATTGATTCAAAGCCATAATCAAACTGAAGTTGTACAAGATTTAGGCAGGTGCCCATTAACGTTTTGTAAAAGAATACAGCCTCCTCTTTTGTTTTCTGAGGAAAATATTAGGAAGCTTTGTTTGTTTCTTTATATTTTAATTGTTTTCTATATTCTTTGTTAAATAAACTTTTGGACTCATTTTTAAAATATAAATTTTTTAATATTAGTAAGTATATTATTGAAACAGCTCAAAAAATATTTGGGCTCAATTGTGTTAAGTGCTGAGTCCAGTACAGAAAATATAATGGTGGACCACGAGAATGGGGTCTCCCCTAGTTGAGCATAGTATAGTGGAGATACAGATATAGTATCAATGTCTAATTGGTATGTGCTGTGAAGAGTCAGTTAGGGTGCTGTGAAAGATGATACTGGGAAGGACTTAGAAACCGTCTCTGAGGAAGTAATTTTAAGAGACCTAAAAAAGTTTCATTGAATGTTACATTGGGTTGTAGTTATAGGTGAGGGAAGACTGGTAAATCACTTTTATGTAGTTGTAGAAAAATCTATTTAGACCATGAGATTTATAGTGATTTGTTTTGATTTTAGATTTTGGCTTTTGTTTTTAACATAAAACTTACAGGATCAAGGAACAGATAATCTCAGGCAAATTATATCAGAATAGAAGAAGATGAAGCACTGTGCCAACTGATTTTGTGAAGTTAGCATATCTTTGACTCCAAACCAGAAAAAGGGTAGTATTAGAAAAGAAAAATAGCTGTTCTCACTTATAAACACAGATTCCAAAATTCTTGATACATTCATGTTAGATATTAGCAAAATACCTATGTAAAATATCAGCAAAAGTAGACAATTTGATATTAGAAAATCTAACAATGTAATTCAACACATTCATGGATTAAACTAGAAAAAGCTTATATTCTCGATAAATACAAAAAAAAATTTGATGAAATTACTCATTTTTTAAAAAGCCTCTTCAAAAATAAGGAATATAACAAACCTTTAACCTCTTAGTGAGTATCTACCACAACCTGCAGCAAACCACGTACTTAGAAGATGCTATAAACATTCCCATTGAAATCAGTGAAAGGAAAACAACTATTTCCTCTCTACTGCTGTTCTTAGTATGTACTTCACTTCAGACACCAGATGTGTGTGTGTTTTCCTATAACAATTCAATTCTTTGGCAAACACCTATTGGATGCCCTGTAATTTAACTCAGTTCTGACACTCACTGCAAAGAGTTGTGTGTACCCCATAGGTTAAGGGCTTAATCCCACAAGACTGCAGTCCACTTCAGATGCCAATCAAAAGTAGTGGGTCCCCAGGTTACCCACAGCTACTGTCCAACTCGGCTACAGATTGAAGATTCCCTTCTGAAGTTCGATAATTTGCTAGAATAGGTTATAGAACTCAGGAAAACCATTTACTTACTATTACTGATTTAGGGTATATTAACATATTAATATTACTGTTACTGAATAGGGGTATATTAAAGGATACAAGTGAATAGCCAGCTGAAGAGATGATCATAGAGTGAGGCCCTGAAGAGTCCCGAGCACAGAAGCTTCTGTCCTCGTGGAGCCGGAGTGGACCACCTTCCTGGCACGTGGATGCATTCTTGCTGCCCAACCCAGAAACTCTCCAAACACCCTCAGTTAAGATTTTTTTTTGAAGACATAAGCATGACTAGGCAAGTCCTTAGCAGCAGTGATTAGTCAGTTTCCAGTACCACTACTCTGTCAGGAAGTCAGGGGATGGGGCTGAAATTTCCAATCCTCACTCAGCATCACTATCCATCTTTCTGCTAAAAACCTACCCAGTGCTATGGGGAAAAGAAATTAGGGTACAAAGGGATTAGAAGGGAAAAGGAACCACCATCATCATTTCTTGATAATCTGATTAATGAATCAGAAAACCCAAGTCATCCAGTGGCAGACAATTAGAAACAATGGTAGCAAACAAGGTAGTGGATACAGGATCAGTTTACAAAAATTTTTAGTGGTCTGTATGCCAGAGTAACTATTTACAGAAAACTATAAAACATTGTGAAAGACCATAAAAGAAGACCTAAAATAAGTGAAGATTCCATGTTCATGAGGGAAAAGACTCAATTCTCCCCAATTAACACAATCAGGGAAGAGTAATTAAAAAAGAGGATTTGGTTCAGTAATAAGCAGATATAACAGTGGAGCAAAATTTAGAGCCCTGAAATCAACTCTTCACACATGAGAATTCGACTTGGTAAATCAACATTACAAGGCCGTGGGGGACACTGTGCTGCTCAGAATATTCTTAGGGCAATTGGTTTCCCATATAAAAATGAGAAACATGAAATTAGTTACCAAAAGTCCAGATGGATTAAAGATCTAAATATAGAAAAGGAAACATAAGTCTAATAGAAGACTATACAGAAGACCGTTTTTATGACTTCAGGCTGTTTTCCAAACAAGACACAAAAGACATAAATTCGTAAAGGACCACAGTGTGTTTTATTACGTAAAAAGTGTTGTGCGCATGTATCCTAAAACTTAAAGTATAAAAAAAAAAGTGTTAAAACTTTTGTATGAAAAGATACCATAAGCAAAGTTAAAAGGAAGGAGACTAAGAGAAGATATTTGTACAAGGATTAATATAGAGAATCTATAAAACTTCTATAAATGAATAAGAAGGATTTACTTGATAAGTAAGAGAAGGATATTAATAAGCAATTCATAGGAAATGAAGTCTGACTTGTCAGTAATATGAATGAATAATTGACAATGATAAGCATGGGAAGTTCCTCAATATTGGTAGAAGTCAGGAAAATGCAAACTAAAACGATGCTGTTTTTATTAAAAAGGCAAAAATTACATTTAAAAGCATAGATTGGCAAAGATGGAGGGAAAGGATACTTCTTTATATAGCTAGGGAGACTGTAAATTAATAACATTCCTTTGCAGAGTTAATTTGGCAGAAAATGGGCATGGCCTGTATGTGGCCCACCAAATGGCTTTGGGAAATTCTGGCATACTTATATGAGGAGCCCCATACAAGAATGCTCATTGTAACATTTTTGTGCTAGTGTAAATTTGGAACAACTTAGAACTCCACTGGTAGAAGAAGAGCTGAATGAAATGCAGTGTAGTTATCTGATTTAACTATATCTGCTCTGTTTTAACATTAATTCTAAGGTGCCCATATCTCCAAAGGGTCTTAAACCAATGGCACATCATAGTTTAATTGGCAGGTTTCTCTTTTCACATCACACAAAATAATGATGCATCTTTCAATAAATTATGTTGGTAAAATAAGTATTAACATGACACAATGTCATGTTAATATCAGGTCACATGAAAAACAAGTTGCGGAATGATTAGTACATTGCCATTTATGTAAATCACCAAACTTCATTTTTTGGAGACATGTCTTTTTAAAGAGTAAAAATGGATTAGAGGAATATATATCTTGTTAGGAGAACTAGATTGAGGATGAGACTTAAGCATTATCTTATTATAATAGTAATTATTATTTAGTAACTTTTTTTTTTTTTTTTTTTTTTTTGAGACAGCGTCTTGTTCTGTCAGCCAGGCTAGAGTACAGTGGCACGATCTTGGCTCACTGCAACCTCTGTCTCCCCAGCTCAAGCAGTTCTGCCCCAGACTCCTGCGTAGCTGGGATTACAGGCCTGTGCCACCATGCCTGGCTAATTTTTTATTTTTAAAAAATTAAAAATAAAATTTCACCATGTTGGCCGGGCTGGTCTCGAACTCCTGATTTCAGATAATCTGCCAATCTCAGCTTCCCAAAGTGCTGGGATTACAGGCGTGAGCCACCGCGCCTAGCGTATTTAGTAACATTTTATTCTTTTCCTGTCAACCATATCTGGAGCACACAGTTGATTACACAGCCTAGAAAGCAATCATCAGTTCTAGGTGGTGGGAACATGTTTATCTGTACTTTTCTGTGGCCTCAAAACTATAAAATATGCATGCAGAGGAAAAGCAATACATTTAATTCGCATGTTTTCATGGATTTAGGACCCTTCTTCTGTACCTTATGGTTTGTTTGCTGGTATATGTGACAGTGATGTTTGTTGTAAGGACTTAAACTACCTGAGGATATTGAAAGCTCTCAGCAAAAACCTGTGTCTGTGAAGAGTAGAGGGCTGCACATTCAGACACAACATGGGAGAGACAGAGCATGTATAGTAATCTGGGGGGCTTGTAAAATGTTGGATATTGATCCTTTATTTTTTTCTCTTTAGTTTCCCAGGTATGCTGAAATTGTCCATTTGACCTTACCAGATGGCACAAAGAGAAGTGGGCAAGTTCTGGAAGTTAGTGGTTCCAAGGCAGTAGTTCAGGTAAGTTTCAGCTGGCCAGCTGAACTGTTTCCTAGTTGCTGACACATAGGGAACACTGCTTGTTTCTTTCTGTGATGATCATTGCATAAGTGTTTTTAGAGTCTTTAGAGATTGGTTACCAGCTGCAGGGAAAAAAATTATTATTGCATGTTTTTTTGCTCAGTGTCATTTAGTCCAATAGCAACACTAGTAAATGGCTTTTTAAAAATGGATAAAAGTAAGTAGCCGTGTAGAAGGAGAGAGATGAAAAGCATAATTCGCTGATGATGTGATGAAACCAAAAGGATATCTGTCTGAGTTTCTTCCTTTAAATTATCTCATACAGTTCCTAGTTTTAAAATGTTACCTCACTATGGGTAATGGCAATTTTCTGAAATAACATGTTCCCCTTAAAAATAGCCTAAAGCAGGGATTGTCAAGATTTCTGTAAAGGGCCAGAGAGTAAAGCTTTTAGGCTTTGTGGGGCCAACTAAATTCTCCTACATATTCTTCTTTCTTTCTTTTTTTTGAAACAACCCTTTAAAAAAAAGTATATATATATAAAAACATGCTTAGCTTGCTGATCGAATTTGGCCCGTAGGCGTGAACCCTTGATCTAAAGGTTGACAATTTGATTTATTATCATATTTCTTTGCTCATTATATCAAAAGTAGTATACATTCATGTGTTTTACTTTATAAGGGCTGTTTAACAGACAAATAAAATGTAAATGTCCATGATCTAAATTACTTTTACCCTTCTGATTAATTCTTTTTCTTGATAGGTATTTGAAGGAACTTCAGGTATAGATGCTAAGAAAACGTCCTGTGAGTTTACTGGGGATATTCTCCGAACACCAGTGTCTGAGGATATGCTTGGTAAATGGATATTATTCATTCTAAGCCGAGATCTGTTTCCTTTTAAACATATTTCCATAATGTCTTTTAAAAATTATGAACATTTGAAAGTCAGCATCTACTCTGTCCTGCCTTCTTACTGATTTCTAGGTCGGGTATTCAATGGATCGGGAAAACCCATTGACAGAGGTCCTGTTGTACTGGCCGAAGACTTCCTTGATATCATGGGTAGGGACAGTAGATGGATTGCTGTGTTTGGGAGAAAATAACCTCTCTCTGTCTTGTACCTTTGCCAGATAGAGAGTGGTTTTTGTGATATCATTTAATGTAGATAGGCAACATGCTCTGTAGGTTATAAATTATTTTATTATTTCATTATATTTTCTTAGAAATTATCGTAAAATTTTATGTATTAATATCTTAAGATACTGTAAAATATCTAGGATATATCTGAAATGTATATGGTAAAACGATGAATTTGAAATTAGGACTTCTCTCTTATTTGCTGTATCTTTATTTTACTTTAGGAACTTGAATTCTATTACCCTATGTTTTGTGAGTCTACAAAAGAGTAAAGGAAAAAATTATTTCAAGTTTCATATTTGAAAAATAACTGATTCTTTTTTGTAGTAAAGAGATGCTTTATGTAGTTCTGGTCTTCTGGTGCTTTTTCTTTTCTTTTAATTTGATAGGATGTCTAATTTCATTCATGAATAATGTGGCAACATGTTAAAATTTTCCCTTTTGGAAATACATTAGGTCAGCCAATCAACCCTCAATGTCGAATCTACCCAGAGGAAATGATTCAGACCGGCATTTCGGCCATCGATGGGATGAACAGTATTGCTAGGGGGCAGAAAATTCCTATCTTCTCTGCTGCTGGGCTACCACACAATGAGGTGAGGACTGGGATCGGTTTGCTACGAAGTTTAGCAGACAAGAATTTCTGTAATGCATCACTGTTACTGAGAAACCGAATAAAGGGTTTTCAAAATAAATACTCAGTGTTATTGTTTTTATAATCCACTTACCTCACATCTTTATTTCTGCACGTCTTCTTGCTTATCCTTACAGATCTTTGCAAAAAGTACAAAGTAGTTTTGTTGAATAAATCCCCTAAAACATCCTGGTTTCGTTTATGATTACTATTCCAAAAAGTTAACGGTGAAAGTTACTTTCTGGTAGAAATGTTATTTTAGATTTCAACTGAATTCTTCTACTTTGTTCATCAGATTGCAGCTCAGATCTGTCGCCAGGCTGGTTTGGTAAAGAAATCCAAAGATGTAGTAGACTACAGTGAGGAAAATTTTGCAATTGTATTTGCTGCTATGGGTGTAAGTAGAAGTTATTTTTGTTTTAGTATGATATATAAAATTTTGCTTCTGTTATGAGAACATTGTAAGCTCTACATATATAGTTGAATTTTTCTTTAGGTAAAGAATTTGCAATCTGGCATTTTGGCCAAACAGGAGTAAAATTTGGCATTTGACTAATTTGAAATTTAAGAATAATATTGTTTGTGCCCCATACCGGCTCTTTGTTCTCTTGGTTTTTGTGAAGACTTTTGATGTACTTGAGGTTTTAAAAGAAGGAACAATTCAAATCTGTAGCTTGGCTTTCATCAGAAATAAATGTTAAGGATTTTTCTTCTCCCAGCACTGATGAAGTTGTTGTTATTTAGGTAAACATGGAAACTGCCCGGTTCTTCAAATCTGACTTTGAAGAAAATGGCTCAATGGACAACGTCTGCCTCTTTTTGAACTTGGCTAATGACCCAACGTAAGAGCTGTTTCTTTCTGTGACTCAGACTCGGGATCAAAAGTGTTTCTTAAGGTTGGGGAGGTGAAATGTGGTAATAACAGCATTTGGACCTAGCAATGAGGTAACCCTGTATTTAAAGTCTAGCCCTGCTTTTTGGTAGTTATCTGGCACTGGGCAAATAACTTAGGTTCTGAAGCTCATAAAATGTGACAGCTGATACTTGTCTCATGGAGTTGTTTTGCATATTAAATGAGATCATACTTATAAATTACCTAATACACAATCAACTCTCTGTAAATGATTTTTTCCTCTTACCTCAAAAATCTGGCTTTCATTTGTTTCCTCTCTCTCTCCTTCCTACCTCCCTGCCCCACTCCAGTGTTGAGAAACCATACAACTGAGAAATTTGGGACATTTATAAGTAACTGTTAATACCTTACTTAAGAATTTGTAAAGTAACAATTGCTTTACTCTCCTCAATTTATTTAAAACTTTAAAAGGGGAATTGTACCGTTATTTCCAGAATCATTTCTTTTTGTCTCTTCTTTTTGGTCTTTTGGTTTGAATGGCCTAAGACTTAATGTTCCCTTTCAGCATTGAGCGAATTATCACTCCTCGCCTGGCTCTAACCACAGCTGAATTTCTGGCGTACCAATGTGAGAAACATGTATTGGTTATCCTAACAGACATGAGTTCTTATGCTGAAGCACTCCGAGAGGTAAGGTGTTCGTGTTTTTCCCTCAGTTAAACACAATTGGTTAATTTTCAGGGTTAGCTTGTCGCTTTGCAAGTTTTCATTCTTTATGGTTTTTTAATTCCACTGTTCATATATTAATAGAATGCCTTAATAAATCAGAAAGGAAAATACTTCCTTTTTGTCAACTTGGTAGAAGTGATTAGAGGATAAGATTTAAATGGTTAGCCTGTTTATCATACTGTCACTATCTCCATGGCTTAAGAAATGATTGTAAAAGGGAGTAAATAATTCAAGCTGTTTACTCAGTTACTCTCCCGGGAAGTTCTGTTTCTGTCCAGACTATTAATTTTTAAACCTTTTTGTAATTCTATTTTTAATGATGTTAATATTTTATAAAGACCCTGCTCTCACAGTACTCTCTTCAGCACCTTTTTCTTCAGAAAACCCAGTGTTTATTTAGGAACAATATTAAGATTCTAGCAGGCTGGGCACAGTAGCTCATTCCTGTAACCCCAGCACTTTGGGAAGCCAAGGCGGGAAGGTCACTTGGGATCAGGAGTTTAAGACCAGCCTGGGTGACATAGCAAGACCCTATCTCCACAAAAAAATTAAGATATTGGCTGGGCATAGTAGCACACACGCTTGTAATCCTAGTTGCTCAGGAGGCTGAGGTGGGAGGATAGCTTGAGTCCAGGAATTCGAGGCTGCGGTGAGCTATGATGGTGCCACTGCACTCCAGTCTGGGTGACAGATCGAGACCTTTCTTAAAGAAAAATTATAACAGTTACCCCTAGAAGTTTTGGGGTATTTGTTCTAATACAAGTTACTGAAATTTTGAGTAAGTTACTTTTTAAAGCACGTAAAAAGACTTCTGAAGAGACAGGCTTCTTAAAATTCCCTCAGTGCCCTCACCATACCTTACTCTGCTGTATTGCTGTTTCAGACTAACTCTAGTCAAGGACTAGTTTTTCTCCCCCATCCATCACAGACCAACACTCTTGTAAAATGCAATAAAAATGAGTTATTAGAAAAGTGAAATTTTAACTATATATATAATTTACAAATGCAGATTTTAAAATTGTTAGATTCAACAGGCATTAAATTATTCCTCCAAATTGCCCTGAAAGTTTCTAAATGCTTATCTTGCTTTCTGTGTGATCATTGCATGTTGATAACAGTTGGTCTGCAGACCGCACTGTGAGGAGCACCGCTGTAGCACGCTCCTTTGAAGATGTCAGAGTAGCACTTAGAAGTTGCATTTCATAATGCTTTAGGGTTCTAGTTGATTGTAAGTTAACATGCACGCCTACAGTCTGGTATCCATGTCTCTAAGGGAAAGATCGTTTCTCACCATTCTTATTTTGTGCAGTGGATGGACTCTTGACTTTGTGACCTTCAGAAATTGTTTAATTTTTCTGACCCTTGATTCCAACTGTAAATTGGAGGTAACACCTTCCTCATAGGGTTGCTGTGAGGATTAAGTTAAATAATGTTGTAAAGTGCAGCAGATGATTCCTGGTGTACATTTCCTTCCCTTTTGACCTTTTTGGGATTAGGTTGGATAAATATGGCTAGTTCCACCACGTGGAATAAATCTTGTGAACCAAGAATCTTTTCTGTTTTAAAATTAACTTCCTTTGATTTATAGAATTGCAAACAGATTTTCTTCTAGCAAACTATTTGAAAACTTACATTATGGCAATATGATTTTAGCAAAAACCTTCTGGTGCCCCATTGTCAACATTTTTGTTATAGAATACTTTGAATTTACATTGCCGGGAGATTTTTCTAAATCATTCTTAAGGACAGTATTTAAAATGAACATGATGGGATTTTCAACTTTGTACTTTGGCATGTTCAAACAAACATGTTCTAAGCAAGCTTGTTATAATATGGTATGTGATACTCTTCTCCTTGACTTGCTGTCAGGTTTCAGCAGCCAGGGAAGAGGTTCCTGGTCGACGAGGTTTTCCAGGTTACATGTATACAGATTTAGCCACGATATATGAACGCGCTGGGCGAGTGGAAGGGAGAAATGGCTCGATTACTCAAATCCCTATTCTAACCATGCCTAATGATGGTAAGTTTTGGTATTTGGATTATAACACACCTAATCATTTTAAGGAGAGAGAAGACCCATCTACCTTTTCGAGTTGAAGTTATTTTGAGAACACATCCCCTAAGAGTTTATCCTGGTTATTTGCCTAAATAAAACATTTTTCATTTGAAAATTACCCATAGTTACTATCCTATTGTGGAGGAAAAGCAATTTTCTTCATAATTTAAGTTTTTAACTTTATTAGGTACTGGTGAGTGCCTGCTGTTTGCAGGACACTGTTCTAAATGTAAAGAATTTTTGAAAAGAATTTATGGTCTCTACTTAATGTAAGTTAGTCTAATTGGGGATGTTTTTTATGTGTGTGCACCAGTAATTTAAGATGGCCATGTTCAGTGCCACATGAGGAGTACAAGTGGTAAACTCCACAAAACTTAGAGACAAATTTTTTAACCAAAGGCTGGTTAAAAATGACTTTCCAATGCCTGTCTGCGTGTGTGCCCAGGGTGGCTTGTGGGGTACGACTGTTCAGAATTCCTCTCCTGTGTCGCCTTTTTGTCCTTATTTCAGTTTTTGAACAACACTTTTACAAAATATGGTAAGTTATTACTTACTGTAATTGAGCACTGTTCTGAGTGCTTTATAAATATTCACTCATTTCCTCCTCATAGCAACTTTGAGGCAGATGCTGTTTGAGGCACAGGGAGGTAAAATGATATGTTGAGATTAGCAAGTGATAGATTTAGGACCCAGTTTGAGTTCATAACTCACACCGTTACTCTGTACTGCCTCTGACGTGAAAATGATTTGTTCCAAGGGAGTAGCTACAAAATGATGTAATTTAACAGATTTGGAAGTGTGGTGTTTTGTGTGACCTTTTTGGTGCAGCCTGTGTAGTGTTGTTTACTTGTCTATATGCCTGCATTTTGCATGGTGAAATGTTGTGTATCCATCCGACATAGCTTATGAACTAAGAATGTTCTCAGTATACATCAGGTTGGCAAATTTCTATAAGGGAACTTTGGGTTTAAAATGAAACTTTACTTATATTGAGAGGGGAGAGCGCTTACCTAGGGGAGAGAGTATTTTTTATGAATGCAGCCAGTTTACCTCATAGAGCCAACACACATCTAACTGCTACAACCAAACTAAACTGGCCAGTATGGTTGCCGCTAGCCACATTTGGCTGTTTAAGTTCAAGTTAACTAAAATAATTGAAATTAAGTTTTTCAGTTTTGTTAGCCACGTTTCAAGTGTTAGATAGCCACATTTGGCTAATGGCTACCGTACTGCACAGCACAGACACAGAACATTTGCAGCATCACAGAAAATGACTCTAAGAACACTCTTCTAAGTAATGTTATAGGTAGTACAGAGGGACTTCTTGTGGGTTTGGTTCCGAGAGATGGCCACTTTAAAACTTATAACCTAAAGATGCCATGCTTAATGCCAACTGTCTTCCTCCGGTAGATATCACTCACCCCATCCCGGACTTGACTGGCTACATTACAGAGGGGCAGATCTATGTGGACAGACAGCTGCACAACAGACAGGTACTAGACGTGAGCAGTGCTGTGAAGCTTGCAGACCTGCTCATCCGTTATTCTTTAGTGACTTGGATTTTGCTCTTAGGAATTGCTTTGCTTAGAAAGTATCAACTTGAATTGTTTTTAGTATGGTTATAAAATTGTCATTTCTGTTATCTTCAATTCTGGTGTCGGCAGAGCGCCAGAATTAAGAATTTTCTTAACACTTTTCTTTATTGTGTCTTAAAACGGAGTCACTTGTCTCCAAGAACTTTTTTGGGAATTCTGTTCCATAATGGTATCATCTACCAATCTTGTTATTAATAGAAAAAAAATGACTTTTCCATGCTTCTGTAGTAGATGCTGACTTCTAAAATCAGCTTTTAGGAATTATTGTTAATTTGTTTTATTTTGTGTATAATTTTTTGAGTCAGAGTTCAGAAGACCATTTTGACTTGATAATGTGGTAGTACTTACCAAACAGATGTGAAAGTTGAGTTTTTTAAAATAGTCTTGTACAGTGTTACAGATGACACTTTTTTGGATTTGATTCTCGAAAGAAATGCTATGCTATAAAGTGTTTCTTACTACCTTTTCTTGCCAGGAAGAGACAGTAGGATTCATCTAGGAGACAAATGCAGCAGTTTTCTGTGATTTAAGTTGTAATAATGAGTTTCATATGTTTTTTTATTACCAGTAAAACTTGAGTTTTGTACTTAAATATAGTATTTTTTCCCCTCTCATTCTACCCAAGATTTATCCACCTATCAATGTGCTGCCCTCACTATCACGGTTAATGAAGTCTGCTATTGGAGAAGGGATGACCAGGAAGGATCATGCCGATGTATCTAACCAGCTGGTACGTACATTCTTCTAAGAATGGTGTTTGAAAATAGGGATACGTTTCTGCTATCTTACACCTCTTGTCTTTCACCCTTACCACTTTTCTCTTCCCCATCCACGTGGAATTTTAGTGTAGGCTTGATGTGGAATACATCATCATTCATTAGAACCAAAGCAGCCTTTTCTCATAAGGATAGATGCAAATGATCAAGATTAGCTTGAAACCCATGTCTAATGCTATCAAGTTTCCAAATAAAAAGCCAAGCAATGAGGTTGTTTAAACTTTTTATTAGCAATTTTAATGTTAATTATAGAGTATTCCTGAAAGGCTACTCTGACCTATTTCTTGCTTAACATATTAAGCCATCACCAGAACACTAACGTATACAGTTTTATGTAGGCTCTGAAATCCTTGATTTTTATACTCATATAAGATTGTACACTAACACAAATAAAGAAAAATACTCTGGCCATAAAGTAGAAATGGTAAACTTAGCGACATCCCAGATTTTTTTTGAATAGAACTTCAAGACGGATTTCTCCATGGTTTAACTATGAGTTCTGATTTTCAAGTGCTCTATAAATTTCGAGCTCATTAACATGTTGAAGAAGTGTGTTTTTTGTAGAGCATTAGGAGTGTCTATGTATTGTATGCCTGAAGACTCCTTTCTGAGTGAGAATGTAGTCCTTCTGGTACTTTCATATGAATTTTATGTGAATTGTTTCTGTAAATTCCTTCTATGGGTTCTTGTAAGGAGAACTAGAGCAGTACATTCCTATATCCCAGATGACAACATTTTGAGAGCTTCTCTCTGCTGATAGGAGCCTTTCTTCTTTTTAGTATGCGTGCTATGCTATTGGGAAGGACGTGCAAGCCATGAAAGCTGTCGTTGGAGAAGAAGCCCTTACCTCAGATGATCTTCTCTACTTGGAATTTCTGCAGAAGTTTGAGAGGAACTTCATTGCTCAGGGTAAGATGACCGTTGTCTTACAAACATAAAAAGCCTCATGTAATTTTGAAAACGCTTTCCAAGCCTAAGAGAATTCTCGTTGGTTTCTATATAGTTATTTCTCTGGTTAGAGGCTCTGTCACCTGCCTGCCTTAACCCTCTGGCTTCTCCTCTGCCCTCTAAACATCTTGGGAAGATCTTGACTTGATTTTCCAGTTACTCAGCTACCATCTCACTGTTTTCCTTCTTCCATCGCCCTTCTGAATCCTCCTTCCCAGGCCCTCTGCGGTGCAACTTCATTGCCACTTCTCCTTGCTGCTAACTTCTTAGCAATGATCTGCTTTGACATTTGGGGCTTGGGACTTTGCTGATTCATCTGTATTCATCTCTTTTTCTCATTTCTTACCTTCCTGCCTCTTAATTGTTAATAATCCAAAAAGCTCGGTTACCTGTTCTTTCTGCTTTCCCTCCCAGCGTCCACTTTTCACTCTGCTGTGGGCTCTATGATGTGTGGACCTTTACCCACTGTCCAGACCTCTGGTTCCACACCTCCAGCTGCCTTAGGAACACCGTTGTTGTTTATGCCACCATCCCCTCAGGCTTAGTGTACTCAGAACCAAAGTTTTTTTTCCAACTGACCTGCCTAGCAGTGCCCTTTCAATTTTTATCTACCTCTGGTATAATCATTGTCCCAGTTAACCCAAGCTCAGTAACTGGGCATTATTCTTTTTTTTTTTAAATATTATTATACTTTAGGTTTTAGGGTACATGTGCACAATGTGCAGGTTTGTTACATATGTATGCATGTGCCATGTTGTTTTGCTGCACCCATTAAGTCGTCATTTAGCATTAGGTATATCTCCTAATGCTGTCCCTCCCCCCTCCCCCCACCCCACAACAGTCCCCGGAGTGTGATGTTCCCCTTCCTGTGTCCATGAGTTCTCATTGTTCAATTCCCACCTATGAGTGAGAACATGCGGTGTCCGGTTTTTTGTCCTTGTGATAGTTTACTGAGAATGATGTTTTCCAGTTTCATCCATGTCCCTACAAAGGACATGAACTCATCATTTTTTATGGCTGCATAGTATTCCATGGTGTATATGTGCCACATTTTCTTAATCCAGTCTATCATTGTTGGACATTTGCGTTGGCTCCAAGTCTTTGCTATTGTGAATAGTGCCGCAATAAACATACGTGTGCATGTGTCTTTATAGCAGCATGATTTATAATCCTTTGGGTATATACCCAGTAATGGGATGGCTGGGTCAAATGGTATTTCTAGTTCTAGATCCCTGAGGGATCGCCCCACTGACTTCCACAATGGTTGAACTAGTTTACAGTCCCACCAACAGTGTAAAAGTGTTCCTATTTCTCCACATCCTCGCCAGCACCTGTTGTTTCCTGACTTTTTAATGATGGCCATTCTAACTGGTGTGAGATGGTATCTCACTGTGGTTTTGATTTGCATTTCTCTGATGGCCAGTGATGATGAGCATTTTTTCATGTGTTTTCTGGCTGCATAAATGTCTTCTTTTGAGAAGTGTCTGTTCGTGTCCTTTGCCCACTTTTTGATGGGGTTGTTTGTTTTTTTCTTGTAAATTTGTTTGAGTTCATTGTAGATTCTGGATATTAGCCGTTTGTCAGATGAGTAGGTTGTGAAAATTTTCTCCCATTCTGTAGGTTGCCTGTTCACTCTGATGGTAGTTTGTTTTGCTGTGCAGAAGCTCTTTAGTTTAATTAGATCCCATTTGTCAATTTTGGCTTTTGTTGCCATTGCTTTTGGTGTTTTAGACATGAAGTCCTTGGTAACTGCTTATTGTCCAGTGATCAATTATTTACTAATTTGTGTTGTTTTCCTTTGAAATATCTTACCCTATTCAGTTTTTATTCCCATTGTTATACCTTAGTCCTGTGTTTCTTAAACTTTAATATGCTTTTGAATCAGCTGGAGATCTTGTTAAAATGCAGATTCAGATGTAGCAGACCTTGGTGGGGACAGAGATTTTGCATTTCTGTGAATTCCTGGGTGATGTTGAAGCTGCTGGTCTCTGACCACTCTTGAGTCCAAAGGCCCTAGTCCAAACCTTTGTCCCATCACCCTTGGCCATTGGTGCCAAGTTTTTCACCAATCTCCTTGACTCCCTGTGTGCCATTGCCAGGGTAAATATATTACTAATTTTATTGGTTGTCCCTCTACTAAAAAATCCTATAATGGTTTTTGTGATGTAGCATAGGCAGGATTTTCAAGCTGTTTTGCTTGGTCTCTCCCATCACCCCTGCTAATGCTAGTGATACTCTAACATCGGTGGTTACAGCAGGTGCGTTTACTTTGGAATAAATGCATCAGGCTGTACACTTAAGATGTGCACTTTTCCAGTTATATGATACATTATTAATATTCAAATCCCCAAAATATTCATGATTGTTGGAATTTTTTTAATGCAGAACCTGAATATCTCAAACAAAATAAAGTTTTCATCTAGAGAAAAGAACCCAGACCTCCAGCTTTGGAATCAAAGAATAAGATTTATTTGTGGGGATAAGGATGATTCTGCCATCAAAAATAATTTTAACAACTTAGAAAACCACTGACCTTCAGATAGTGATATTCTGGAGAGGGTTGTATGTATTCAGGTGCTTGACTGGCATTTATGGCCTTCTGAGCATCTGTGTTAGTCACCTTCAAATTCAGCCGTTTCTCTTTGTTTGAACCTTCTGTGCTAGGGAGACTTTTCTCACTAATCTCTGGACAAAACATTGATTCTAGTTTCCATTGCTCAAGTATTCTACCCAGTTGTCAAATCTCAGATCTGTCTCACCATCCTCTCCCGCAAGACTGTTCCCTGTCTCAGCCCAGCCGCCCCTTCCTCATCTCTGGTTCCTTATGATACTCACCATCTGTGCCTTCTTTTCCTCAATCCTTCTCATTTAGTCTTGGGAGTCCCAACTTTTTTTTTCAATATCTATTTAATACACTGCTAGTCATATAACAATACATACTGGATAACACTGCTAGGTTGGAAGTCATTTGCATTTATTAATTCAATCTCAATTTTTTAAGGTCCTTACGAAAATCGCACTGTCTTTGAGACTTTGGACATTGGCTGGCAGCTACTCCGAATCTTCCCCAAAGAAATGCTGAAGAGAATCCCTCAGAGCACCCTCAGCGAATTTTACCCTCGAGACTCTGCAAAGCATTAGCTGCTGCTTCCGCATTGCTCCGCGCTCTTGTGAAATACTGGTTCTGTTTTCTTTATTCCTTTTGCGCTCCCCAGTTCCCACCTTTGTGTTGGAGTTTACCGTGTTACCCTGTAATTAAAAACAAAGAATAGGTAACATATTGTGCCAGTGTTGCAACATTTTAAACTGCTAACAGACCTTAAAATATCTCCTTACCTGGGTCCTCAGTGCTATGTTTAAAGTGCTGCAGGGATGGAGTGGCGTTTTCTTATTGCTGTATGTATTGTACATAGTGGAATGGTTAGTTACCTGATAACGGTCTCATTATTTGGGTCTCTAAGACCTTACCTCTCAACTCCCTCAAGAGTACCAGTCTCTGAAGTTATAATGCTTTGGTCTCTACATTAGGGGCAAGATCCGGTCTGAAAGAAGTCTCCTTTGAGAAGGGCCAAGAGGCTCTTTCCTGAGTGTTTGCTTTCGGTTTGTTGGTGTGCCTGTATTGCTGGGCTGTGCTGCTGCTCGAAGCAGATGGTTTTGACTGTCTACTTGCTCTTTCTTGTATAATGAATAGATAAGTGAAAGGAGTTTTCTTTTTCTCTCGTACTTATGTATTGGGATTCCTGTGTCTTACAGCTCTGCCTCTCCAAATAATACACAGAATCCTGCAACTTTTTGCACAGCTGGTATCGTCTGGTAGCAGTGAGGCCCCTTGTCTTGGTGATCCTCACTGGGTTTCCAAGCAGAGGAGTCACGTGATTACAATCGCCAATAGAGTTGTTTGGGGTACAAGATGAGAAGAAAAAAACCTACAGCCTTTCTACATTCTGACATGCTAACAGTGGTTTAAGTTTCTAAAGTGTTTACCAGATGCTGAAGGCAAGTTGGGGGGAGCAGAAGCACTTATGTTTACGGATATTTTAAACTCTGTTAGAGAGCAGCCTTTGAAAATCCCCAATTCGGTTCTGCTTTTTCACCTCTCTCTACCTTTTCAGGGTATTCTTTGTGGCACAAACGATAGCATTTCCAAGCTTTAGAGTTTTCTGAATTCCTGCGCCTTCCTGACGTGAGCCCTGAGCGATCTTCTATGCATTTCTGCCATGTGTCCTGTTGGTCTCTCTGTGTTCTTTGTTACTTGGGTGCAATAGCAACTTCCCTACTCCATGCATTCCATCTTTCATGTTGTGTAAAGTTCTTCACTTTTTTCTTTGAGGGGTGGGGGTGGGGGGAGTCAGCATGATTATATTTTAATGTAGAAAATGTGACATCTGGATATAAAATGAAAATAAATGTTAAATTAAATGGAAGTTAACTAAAGTGACTGTGTATCTTCTAACGAGGAAAGCAACAAGCAAATATGTAATCACGCATCTCTTCAATTCACAGCTCTGAGCACCATAATCAGGATTGGGAACCAGTCCTTGTGTTGTAGGGACATGGCTTCCAGACTGCCCTTGTCGTTCTTTTCAGTACTGTCCCTTACAGTGTGCTGTAGTTTCATCCAGGGCTGAGCATTCCTACAGGTGCTCCCCAGCATTCCTCATTTCAGGCCTTGTCAGGACCTCTAGAGCCCATCTGCTGTGAGCAAAAGAGGGTGCTAAATAGTGAAATACAGCTTGAAGCAAGCCAAAACTTGTTTCACATAAAATCTCACATGGATGGCCGGTGTATAAAGAAACCTGGTGAAAGCACGGGGCATGCTGTCATGGAGCCTCCCATTTCTCCCCACTCCAGTTCAAGGCAACTTTCAGGAGATGGAGGGGAAAAAGCTTAATCATAAGAAGAACTGGGTAGACCTGAGTTCTCTTTCTGATTCTACCAGTACTATATGGCCTTGCTTAATCATTCAACAAATTCGAGTCTGGTTGTCTGCTTGTATGCCTTTTAGGGTTATTGTAGGGACTGGAGATTTTTGTGTGTAAAACACTAGGACAGTGCCTGGCCCATAGCAGGCCACTGTTACTAGTAAACCTTTTTTAAGATGAATTTGCCTTATTACTCTTACATAATACTTAGGAATTGTTGGTTATGTGGCACTCTTGTTAGTTTGTAACTTATTTTTTAGTGAAAACATTTTCTTAAGGAGCCTTTTTATACCAGAATAAGACCTAATGAAAAGACCTGTTATGAAGCCAAGTGTCCTCAAAGGTCAGGCTAACTAAAATGACTCATTTGGCATTTGTTCTTGCAGTTGGCTGCCACTTCATTGTGTAAGATTTCATGTAAGTGAAAAAATGTTTTCAGACTAATGTCATAAATACCTCGCTAAGATGTTTTATTTTCAGCAAGTGTGGGGGTACAAATCGTCTGAGGTCAACAAAGCATCCTCTGCTCTTGAAATTTTTTGTTACTCTCATAAGGGAAAGTTAGCTTAATTCAGTATTAGGAGCCAACAGAAAATAGTTCCTCAGACTACATTTAAAATAGCATTTAGAGACTACAACAAGATATACTTAGTAAGGCAGTTCTTGAGGGAAAATTATCCTTTGTGGGAAAACTTAAGTAGAAGGAAGTGGGTTTTTTAAAAATGAAACAGTCATGTTCCTTAACTCAGCTACGAACTGTAGTTTTATTTCAAGCCATTTTTCCAGTTTGGGGTTGAACACCTGCCTCACACTCAGGCAAACCATGTGGTGTCCCCAGCTGCCCCCTCCTCCATATGAAGCCCTGCAGTGGTAACAAGGAGCGGGTGACTGATGTTTGGAAACAATGAGAAATCACTTCCAGTCACTAATGGGTCACAGAGCTTTGTATCCTCAGCTAGTGGCAAAACTCGTCCAGAAAACTTAGTAAATGTTTTTCAGACACGTGTGAAGGCTAGGAATTGTGGGACCCTCCCTGAACAGTCTGCCACATTTCTACTTAAGGGAAAAGCAAAGCATCTGACCATGGCTATCCCTGAGGCTGAGGCACACATGAACAATGCCTAGGTCTCCTTTGTAGGAGCCTGAGGGTCCCTAACCTAGAATCAAGCCCATGGCTCTTTGCTGTGGTTAGCAGCTACAAGTAGTGCACATGTGATATGCCACTGTTCTCCAAAGAGTTTCATCTCCAAACTCCTAGAGCACTTTCTAAATCTAATAAATTATAGCATTGCAGGTACCAGTGGTCATGTAGCCCTTTATCCATAGATGCAACTGGAAAATGACTTGTCCAGGGTTACAAGGGAATGGCAGAACACGAGCTGGAACCTGGGTCTTTAAGCCTGGGCTAGTGCTCTTCCCACAGCACAATGTTAACATCCAAAGGCCACTCCATGCATCAAAATGATGTTCACAAATGTCAATCTCGCCAGAAACCAGGATTTTGTATTGTGGCTAAAGTTCCGTATCCTGGTGGACAGAATGGTAGCGTGAATGTAAACCAAAGGCCCTGACTATCTGGGCCTAAGAACTTCAGGGCTCCCACTAAAAAGTTAAGCTTAGGGCTCACTTAAAATGTTAAGCTTTTAGGGGAAGGTAAGATGGGAATGTGTGTACAGACAATAGCCTCCAAATGCATCTAGTTTCTTTTCTAAGCAGTCGTATTCTTCATTTCCACAAGAGGGCAGCAGCCCCTGAATGGTGTGGCAATGGCTGTTTAGTTCCAGAAACATACTCAATGTTTATTGAGTTCCAGAAACAGACACTTTCGGCTCAGTGACTGGCAATCAACAGTTCACTGAATCAAATAGTGCTTTTTTTGGAGCTGCATGTTAGCCTGGGGACTGTAGGGGAACATGCTCTGATAAAAATAAACTGAAATCGGTGTAAGGAGCCCTGTACTGTGGAATCGGGAAGTCGGGGTAGAGAGATGGCAAGGATGATCTGGTCCAGCCCTTTCCTGATAACTGAAGGGCTTTCTGAGCATCTGAAGCAGGGAGATCCAGCTTCTGGTGAAGGTGGGACAGTGTCAGGAGGCAGTCCACTCACAGATGGGCATCTCTGGTAGTTGGAATAATCTTCCTAAACCAAGAAACTTGCCTCCCTCTAATTTCACGGAGGGGTATCCTTGGGCTGTCCCCTAGGGCTCTCCCAGGTGTTGACCTTCTACCATTCTGAAGAAGTTGGCCACTTCTAAGTCTTCAGTCTAAATATTTCTAGTTCCCTTAACCATCCCTCCCTTTATGAGTTAGGGGTTTACTCATCTCTCTGGTAACTGAACAGGTTTAGAAGTCAGATCTAGCCTCCTCACATAGTACTTTTGTTATTGGGTCTGTGCTGTCCATAGAAAATCTTCTCCAAAATCTAGAGGCTCAGCTCATGGAAATCAAGGCCTCCCCCAAGCGGGAAACTGGAGCTGGAGGTGGGCACTGACCATGGGCCTTGGGACCAAGTCACAGAGGCTGGGACTCTGATTCAAGCTTAGGTTACTGGAAACCTCAGTATACTCTAATGTGTAAGACATTCTATTCTCTGGTTCTACTATACTTTTCCCCAGGATCTACTATTCAGTAGCACTCAAGTGTGGCTGTAGTACCAAGGAAGCTTCATTAGTGGTTTACCTACTAGATGTTCATTGTTCAGATATGTTCAGATAAAACTTGGAAAGTGCAGGTAAGCATGAAGAAGAGAGTTCCATAATCCTATGACTTTGAGGAAATTTAACACTTTATCATATAGAACCTTTCAACAATCATGACTTTACCACCTGCGGCTTTGCCCTTCTGTCTTCTTAAGTCAAAGCCCATGGCAATTCTGGCTGCTTTCTCCTGAGGACCACATATATATAAGATTATGGGAATCATGTCAAGAAGAGATGTGTTTAAGGTGTAAACTTTCAGTACATGAGATTACAAAACAGCCGTGTGGTTTAATCTGAGGGGTCCATTGAAAAAAATAATTTCCAAATAACAAAGTTCTATTGAATTCCTTAGATTACATGTGCCATGAGGGGAATTGTGGTCCTTTAGCAGTAGTTCTCAAAAGCCCCTTTCTTCTTTTTTTTTTTTTTTTTTTTTTGAGATGTCTCACATTGTCGCCTAGGCTGGAGTACAGTGGTGCAATCTTGACTCACTGCACCCTGCAACCTCTGCCTCCGGACTCAAGCGATTCTCTTGCCTCAGCCTCCTGAGTAGCTGAGATTACAGGTGCGTGCTACCACGCCTGGCTAATTTTTGTATTTTTAGTGAGACGAGGTTTCACCATGTTGGCCAGGCTGGTCTTGAACTCCTGACCTCAAGTGATCCACCTGCCTCGGCCTCCCAAAGTGCAGGGATTATAGGCGCAAGCCACTGCACACAGGCAAAAGCCCCTTGCTTCTCATGGGTCTGCTGCTGTTTCCTTCAGCCACTTTGGTTTTCAGGGAGGGTTCAGGAAACCATCCTCCATTGTGCTTCTTTCTGGCCTTTGCTACCCCCGTTTCCCATCATGAGACCCCAGGAACTGAAGTGGTGAGGGTGAATCCTGTGAGATGATGAGAAATGAAACCAGGCTGAAGTGTTAGATGCAGTAGCCCTCCTCCACCTCCACCAGAAGGCAGGGGCGGAATAAGGGCTGAAAGGTTTGTGTGCACATTTCTGGGTTATCCAGAGAGGGAGGGAGAGAGAGAGAGAGAGATGGGGCCTAGGTGGCTTACTTCTAAGTGCTTCAACAACCTGTGAAAATACCAGGGAGTTACCCATGCATTTTTCTAAGGATTCTGGAAGATAAACATGAGTGTGGAAGATATATTTTAAGCGAATAAGGGCTGGCATGAAGAAATGTAATAACAGATTCAGTCTGCATACCCTGATTACAGAAGAACCCGCCTTAGTAGATGATGTCTGAAGCACGGAATGTGCACTGAACCATTGAAGGTGATGCAGAGAAGAGTTACGTGTGTGTGCATGTGTGTATGTGTGTGTGTGTGTGTGTGTGTGTATTTAACAGCTTTACTGCAATATAATTGATATACCATCCAATTCACCCATTGAAAGTGCCATTCAATGATTTTTAGTATAGTCACGGAGTGTGCAGCCATCACAATCAATGTTATAACATTTCCATATTCTCTCCCCACCCCCAAAAGACTGTACCCATTAGAAGCTACTCTCCATTTTTCCCCAACCCTACCAGTCCCGGGCAACTACTGATCTTTCTGTGTCCATGGATTTACCTGTTCTGGATTTTTTTTTTTTTTTTTTTTTTTTTTTTTAGATGGGGTCTCATTCTGTCGCCCAGCCTGGAGTGAGTGGTGTCATCTCAGCTCACTGCAACCTCCGCCTCCGAGGTTCAAGTGATTCTCATGCCTCAGCCTCTCGAGTAGCTGGAATGATAGGTGCGCACCACCATGCCTGGCTAATTTTTGTGTTTTTAGTAGAGACGGGGTTTCACCATGTTGCCCAGGCTGGTCTTGAACTCTTGACTTCAAGTGATCCGCCCTTCTTGACCTCCCAAAGTGCTGAGATTATAGGCGTGAGTCACCGCGCCCGGCCTGTTCTGGATATTTCTTATAAATGGAATCATACAGTGCTTCTTTCAGTTAGCATAATGTTTCCCAGGTTCATCCAGGTCATAACACATAATCAGGCTTCATTTCTTTTTATTACCAAATAATATTATATGAATATACTACTTTGTATGTATCCATTCATTGGTGGACAGACATTTGAGTTGTATCTGCTTTTGGGCCACTGATACTGCTATCAACATTCATGTACAAGTTTTTGTGTGGATGTATGTTTCATTCCTCTTGAGTATATCCCTAGGAGTGGAATGGCTGGGTCATGCAATAACTCCGTGTTTAACCTTCTGAAGAACTACCAAACGACTTACCAAAGTGGCTCCCCCGTTTTCTATTTTCACTGGCAGTGTGCAGGAGTGGGGTTTTTTATAATGCCCAATAGTCGGATTTATTCAGGAAGCAAGTAGCTTCCAGCTTATTTATTGAGCTTTTAAAGATATACTTAATGTCGTTTCTTAAGAAAAACCAGGTCTTTATTTACTATGAGACTCCATGTGCTTTAATATAGTTGAAACTAAAGAAACATAAATTTTTCATTCTGCCTCTTAATTGCATGGGAAACTGCACTTATTAAGCATTCAGTTTAATGACTATATAACACTTTATCATAAATATACCCATATTTCCTCTGTTGTTTAACATTTAGCATATTTTCAACTTTTGCTTACACTGTGATGAATTTGTTGGTACATAAATATTCATCTGTGTTCTGGGATATTTAAGAGACTTCCAAAAGTATAGGACAAAGAATATGAACACTACCAAAGCTCGTGACTTATATTGGCTCCACTGCATTAAAAAAGATGTATGGGCCGGGCGCGGTGGCTCACGCTTGTAATCCCAGCACTTTGGGAGGCCGAGGCGGGCAGATCACAAGGTCAGGAGATTGAGACCACGGTGAAACCCCATCTCTACTAAAAATACAAAAAAAATTAGTCGGGTGTGGTGGCGGGCGCCTGTAGTCCCAGCTACTCGGAGAGGCTGAGGCAGGAGAATGGCGTGAACCCAGGAGGTGGAGCTTGCAGTGAGCTGAGATCGCGCCACTGCACTCCAGCCTGGGTGACAGAGCAAGACTCCGTCTCAAAAAAAAAGGTTGTTTGACAGCCTTTGGTCTCACCATGATTTCGTTGCATCCTCTCTAGCACTGGGTGTTCATTCTTGTTAAAATGCTAAAACCAGAAACACCTTAATTTTAAGAAAATTTTCCATTAGAGTAACATACATAGAAAACTGCACAGATCATTAATGTGATAGCTTGATACATTTCCACAAAATAGACACACCTGTGTAACAAGACCAACGTTACTAGACAGGACATTTCCAGCCTCTCAGAGGTCCCCATCCTGTCCCCTTTCAGTGACTAACCGTCTCCCCTTTCTCTCCAGAAACCACCATCCTGACTTGTAATAGGCAAAAAAAAAAAAAAAAAAAAAAAAAAAATCCTTGCTAATTTAATGCATAAAAAAGTATACTGTATTAAACCAGGTTATCACAGAATTCCAACATTTTTAAGCCATCTGTATTTCCTGTGGAAATCCAGGCCTAGCCATGTACTTTGCAAAGATAGCTTTCTTCATTTTAAGGTCCCCAAATGGGTGGAGGACAGGGGGCTCACATGATTTCTACAGTCCAGGAAATCTGACTCTGGCCTGCGGCCAGTGTGCCCTGGCGGTGCCCAGGATCCCTCTTGGGCCGCACCTGGGATTTCTTTCTTGCCATCTTGTCTAGGTAATGATGGGCTTTTTCCTGTCCCTCCTATATCACCAAATCAAACTCCAGGGGATGCCAATCCAAGACTGAAAGCCAGCAGCAGAACTTTTACACAATGAATGGACCATTTCACCCAACGCAGGAGACTGCTAAACTCACCACTTTACTCCTGATCAATTTTTCTAGAGGTGGTGAGTTCTCTTTCTAGAACAGGATAGAATAAATACCTTAGGGGGCCATTGCTCTTTGCCCTACAGACCTGTACAGAAGCCTGGAATGGGAAGCTCTGGCTTCTCAGCTTGAGGACAACAGGATCTTTTTCTTAGATCAGACCTGGCACTTTTCCCCAGCTCTGCCTCTTGGGATCTGTTCCTGGTCTTCCCCTTGCTTTGGAAAATACAAATACCAACATACAGGAAGTGACATTAACACAAATTCAAGCAACTGGAGCTCTCTGGGGAGGCATTTAGTACTCTGCTGCTGCCATGTAAAAAGAAGGCATAAGGAATAGAGTTTTCCTCGAGCCTGAAAGATTCCAAGTGCATTGCTGTTCTCAGCACGAATCCCCATGCCCACCTCAGCCCACTATCCTCTAATATTGAAGATAGGGCAGGGGGAACAAATACTGCCCGCTACCTGAGGTTCAGGGAGGCCAAGTAACTGACCCAGATTTAGTGGAAGAACTGGGATTGGAAGTCGGGAATGCTGAAATCTAGTGGATTCCTTCTGTCACTCTGTGTTCCTGCTATGCAGAAAGGTCCTCAGATTGTGGTAGCCTAACATGGAAAATCATGGGCTTTGGAGAACAGCAGATCCGAGATGAAATCTGTGTTCTACCGTTACATTATGAGAATTTAGACAAGTTGTTTACTATCTCTGACCCTATTTATCATATAAATGGGGACAATAAACTGTTAAAGATTAAGAGAAAACACTACAAAATATCTACCAGAGTATCTGGGTTTGAATCCTGGCTTTGCCTTTTTCTAATTGATTGCATGACAAATGGCAGAAATGTCATACAGTAGAAATGAGAGATGAGAGGTCCTCTGGGTGAGTGGAGGAACTGTTTTAATCTCATCGCCTCCATTTCTACATCTCTAATAATATACGTTTAAAAAAAAAAAAAAAAAGCCTAGGGGCCAGGTGCAGTGGCTCACACCTATAATCCCAGCACTCTGGGAGGCCAAGGCAGGAGAATGACTTGAGGCCAGGAGTTTGAGAGCAGCCTGGGCAACATAACAAGACCCTGTCTCTACAAAAATAAAAGTGAAAATTAGCCAAGCCTGGTGGCTTGTATCTGTGGTTCTAGCTACTTAGAAGGCTGAGGCAGGAGGATCTTTTGAGCCTAGGAGTTCAAGGTAGCAGCGAGCTATGATCATGCCACTGCACTCTAGCGTTGGCAACAGAACCAGACCCTGTCTCTAAAAGAAGAGGAACAACAAGTCTTATATTTTTATGATAAAATGAGTTCACAGCTTTGAGAGATTCAAGGCCCATGCCTCAGTGACTATGTCATTTAGCCTTAGTTTCCTTATCTGTAAAGCAATCTGAGCAGGTATTATCTATCACCGGGTGATTGTAGACATCCAAAGTAGGTGCTCACTTCAGCAGCACATACATTAAAATTAGAATGATACAGAGAAGTTTCGCATGGCTCCTGCACAAGGATGACATGTTTAAAAAAATTTCTTTCTTCTTTAAAAGAAAAAGGAACCAAAAGTAGAAAAGTAGATGCAAACTATTTTATGATCTCATGATCTCAAAACAAAGGGAAAAGAGTAAGATTCCATGTCTCCTAGAAGAATTAGTGATCTTAAGTTGCCTTGAGTGTCTAGAGGAAGCTAATGTTTTATTGTGTCTCTCATGTGGCTAATGAGAGACGTTCTATTAATGATGCCAGTACTGAAGCCAGATGTTAAGTAACTTGCCCGAGTTCACATAGGCAGTGTGACCAGCCTGGCTTTAACTCATAGCTTGTTCTCCAAAGACCGTGGTTTTTTGTTTGTTTTGTCTTTGTATTGTAGGGTAAGAAGGTTATGACCAGGCCCTTAAGTGTTATCAGAGAAATAAGGTCAATGGCTATAAATGTGGGTATGCAAAATTTCTTAGTAGGATGGCTAACCTTAGGGCTACCAGAATTGTATTCCTAAGTAAAACTATTTCAGGAAAGACAGGCTTGGGATTGGCACCCTTGTCATAAGAGCAAAATAAAATACCAAACTCTTCTGACCTTGTACTATCTTCTCTCCACGTCCACCACCACGACTCCTAACCATATTAAAAGAGAGGGCCCCAGAGAGCTGCCCTGAGGGTGGTCGGCATGGCAGCTGGAAGGTCTGATGCACCCACTAACCCAGAGGACCTCTCATTTCTGCTGTGTGACACCCAGCAACGAGCAGGTCTCAGAGGACGGGGATGGGTAGTTACTAGAAAGCTCTTACAGCCTGAGGACAAGACAAGATCCTGTGGCTCCTGAGGGACCCAGGAAGGCACAAGGAGCAGGTGTCAGCTCCAGAAGCCTTTCCCCTGCAGGTCCCTGAGTCTTCGTGGCACAGCCCTGTCCCATCAAGGAGTGAGTGCCCTTCCCCAAGGAGAAGCTCCAGGGAAAGCAGCCCTGGGCATCACCCCCAGGCAGCAGCTGCTCATGTGAGAGAGGGAGCCCACCTTCCCCAGCTCTGGCTGCACCCTTAGACCCCAAGGCCCAGCCACCACTGCTCAGTTTGGTCATTGATGATGCCTAGAGATTGTGTCACCAGAGAGCAAGAATTACTTCTCAGCTCAGTGCCCAAAAAAAGGAGAGAGGGCTTGAATCCTAATTCCTAGATGGGTGATTAAGCACGTCATGGCATCTCCAGGAAGTGCTAATTTTTGAATAGATTTCTAGAAAGGACCAGATGTGTCCTTCTCAAGCTGTTCTCTCTTCTTCTCTTCCTCTTTCTCCCCCTCCCACTTTCTTTCCCCAAATCCACTCAGGTGCTCAGAATGACGGAGACAGCTGTGCTGTAGCCCTTTGGGTTGGCTGGGGCCGCCTGGGTTTCTTTTGCTAGTTGGAGGACAAAGTGAGGGCATATTGTAATCAAGTAGCAGCAACAGCTTCTACTCTATAGAGATTTTTAGGCCCAGAAAGGACTGACTCTCCCCTCCCCTTTTTTTCTTTTGTTGAGACAGTCTCACTCTGTTGCCCAGGCCCAGGCTGGAGTGCAATGGCACGATCTCGGCTCACTCCAACTTCCGCCTCCCAGGTTCAAGCGATTCTCCTGCCTCAGCCTCCTGAGTAGCTGGGACTACAGGCGTGAGCCATTACACCCGGCTAATTTTTATATTTCTAGTAGAGACGGGGTTCCACCATGTTAGCCAGGCTGGTCTCGAACCCCTGACCTCAAGTGATCTGCCCACCTCGGCCTCCCAAAGTGCTGGGATTACAGGTATGAGCCACCGTGCCCGGCCTGACTCTTTTCTGAAGCCTGCCCTGGGACTGACCGGGCCCTGAACAGAAAGAAGATGCCCAGCAGCAGCAGCACCATCATGGACCCCAGCGTAAAGCCCTCATAAGTTTCAGGTCTGTGTCAGTTAGTGTACGTGGGGAAACTTAGAGTAGCCATAGGTGCAGGTATCTGTGTGTCTGAAGAGGCAGCAGTATGTGTAATCCTGTTACAGAAGTAAAATTAGAAGAAAAAAACGCACACACAAAAAACTTTGCAACTCTTGCTGCATTTCCATTATTTACCATCAGGTGTCAGTAGACCACACGGGAAGAGGGAGCTTTAAGAGCCGGGATGCTCAAGTCCGTGCCTGGGGAGGCAGCTCCTCCTCCGTATTCCTGTGGATCTCTTAGTGGGAGTCATACTAGGCACCTCCTTTCCCCATGCCCGCTGCCCTTGTTCCACCCCTGGTCTGGTCTGCCCTTGTATTCCCAGCAATTCTACACTGTAAGATGCTTTCTGTGTTCTCTGCAGGGCATCCCTCCCTGACTCAGGCTAGCAATGGCCAGAATGCATGCATCTACTGTGTGCCAGCTTGCACTAATCATCTGATTTACTTATCAAAACAGCTCTCTGACATAGGCACAACTAGTTAGGCAGATTGACAGATCAGGAAGGGGCCTGGAGAGATGAAGGGCAGCTTCGTGGGATGCAGGCATGTGGACTTTACCTGGGTGGTTTCCCCAGAGGCAGAGCCATGAGGCAGAGGTGTGAGGCCACTCCTCTCTCCAAATTGAGCTAAATCACTGGGCTCTAAGTCAGCTCACAGGACAACTTTTAATAGTTTCTGCTACCTCATGGCAAAGCCCAAAGACTGACTTAATTCTTCCCAGCACATTGCACAGGCAGAGGAGAGAGAGCGATTCTGCAGGAGGGCAGCCTCCTTCCTGCCCCAGAGGCCCTGGCCCCAAGCACACCAGTTTTTTTGTCTTCTCCCAAATAAGTCATACTGGAAAGCTCTCTTGCCCTAGATTTAGGAGAGCAAATATCAGGAGGGTGCTACTTCTTTGGTCACAATCCAGCCGGGCGTGGTGTCTCACTCCTGTAATCCCAGCACTTTGGGAGGCCGAGGCAGGTGGATCACTTGAGGTCAGGAGTTTGAGATCAGCCTGGCCAACATGATGAAACCCCGTCTCTCCTAAAAATACAAAAATTAGCCGGACATGGTGGCGCATGCCTGTAATCCCAGCTACTTGGGAGGCTGAGGCACAAGAATCGCTTGAACCCAAGAGACAGAGGTTGCAGTGAGCCGAGGTCGGACCGCTGCACTCTAGCCTTGGTGACAGAGTGAGACTCTGTCTTCAAAACAAACAAATCCTACTCTACACTTAAGTCCAGTTTGAGTAGTGTCCCCTGCCAAAAACTATATATTTAAATCCTAACCGCCAGTACCCAGAATGTGACCTTATTTGGAACTAGGGTCATTGTAGATATTAGTTAAGATGAGGTCACACTGAAGTAAGGTGGGCCTCTAATCCAATATGACTGGTGCCCTTATTTAAAAACGGCCATGTGAAGACAGAGGCCTGTGTGAAGATTGGAGTGATGTGGCTACAAGCCAAGGAATGCTGAAGGTTGCCAGCAAACCACTAGAATCTGAGGGAGCTGCAGGAAATAGATTCTCCCTCACAGCCTGCGGGAGGAACCAACCTTGCTGACACCTTGATTTTCAGACTTCCAGAACTGTGAGAGAATATATTTCAGTTGTTGAAACCACCTGGCTTGTGGTTCTTGGTTACAGTACCCCAGCAAAGGAATATAGTTCCTATTCCAGTGTCTCCTCTTCAGAGCCACGGGGTCTTCCCTGTGGCAGGTCAGGACTGATGTCCCTGAGGGGCCTAGAAAGGCACAAGGAGCAGGTTCCAGCCCCAAGAGGCCTTTCCCTGTGGGCTCTAGAGTCTCAGGGGCACAGCTTTGTCCCCTCCAAGGAGAAGCTTTGGAGAAGGCAGCCCTGGGCATCACCCCCAGGTAGCAGCTTTGCATGCCCGAGCCCACCTTCCCCAGCTCTGGCTGGGCCTATAGACCCCAGGCTCCGGGTGCCAGTGCTGGGGATTTGTTCACTAGTGGTCGAATGTCCAGAGCACTCACTCAGCGAACATTGAATTTTAGGCTGTCTTGCTCAGCCTAGGTGCTGTTTAGATTGGCCTTGTTTTATCTCAGCCAAGACAGATCTGCCTCACTAGGGCCCTAAAAGAGGCAGGTAGCCCAAGAGGTAACATGGTCACGGCTGAGAAGGTACAGATAAAGGGTTTGGAGGGAGGAAGAAAGAAGGAAGCCATCCCTTCTTGAGCAAGGTCTGAGCACCAGGAGGCCCGGAGGGGGCTACCTGGTGTTTTTCTCTCACCTGACCTTGCCCCTTTTTTGGGGGGGCAGGTGCCAGGACTTAACCCTTTCTAGAGGCACCTTGGGTCTCAGTGAGTAAAGAGTATGTTGAATATTATTGACAGGTGTTTTACATACACTTTCTCATGCCCACCCTGTAATGACTGATTCCTGTTTCACAGATGAGAAAACTGAGGTTTGGGCTAGATAAGCAAAGTCCGACGGCACGCTGGGTCTCACCACCAGTCTCCATAGCTGCTCTTGCTCCGTCTGGTTCCCAAACCCCAGCTTTTAGAACAGAATCCTCCTGTTGATGGTGTTGGTTTTGACATCTCTTGTGGAGAAGCTCTGGGGTTTAAGGTGGAGCCTCATGGGTGGCCCTAGAGCAGCGAGCTGGGACTCTGCCACAGGGGAGCCTGGCGCTAAGCATCCTTATCACCAAGGTCACTGCTGATCGTTATCAAAACCACCAAATGCCCCATCCTCCTCCTGCGACCTGCCCAACAGCCTGGGGCTCCTGTAAGTGAGCTGCTGTTAGACAAAGGGCTGCTCGTGCCACCCTCCCCCCTACCCAGGGCCCAGCGGGGACAGCAGGTATCTAAGCAAATGGGAGCGGAACTGCAGCTGCCACCCAGCACATTAAACACTCTGTTTTCTTAATTCCCCCTCCCTGCTAAGTGCTGATTACTGGGTCTGCCTGGGGCCTGATCCTTCCAGCCACCTGACTTCAGCCAGTGGGGCATCCAGAGAACGAGAGCAGCTGGCGGGTCGCACTTCAGGCAGGGCAGCAGATGCAAGACACTGATTATTCTGGGAGGGCTGCACCCAGGGGCCGGCATTTGCACTTCAAAGAGGGCGGGCCCCTGTGCCCCACTCTTGGGACCTGGGTCTATTCTGGGGAAAATCATGTTGCTTTGAGTGAGTTACCCACCCGGGCCCCACCCCCTTCTTAACAGAGGGCGGTTTAAACAACCTCTCGGAGTTCACGGGCACTCGCTAGACACTCCCCGGGACCCTCCCCCGTCTGGCAGCTCTCCTTTTCATGGGGTTTGCTCCTATCTGGATGGAGCAGGAGGGACTCGGGCGTTTAGCAAGCCCCAAACCTGTGCTTGCATCCTTGAATCTCAGTCCTCCCAATGCCCCTTTTTATGGATTGAATTGTGTCCCCCCAAAAGACATGTTGATGTCCTAACTCCCAGGATTTCAGAATGTGACCTTATTTGGAAATAGGGTCATTGCAGATGTAATTAGTTAAGAGGAGGTGGCTCTTAATCCAATAGGACTGGTGTCCTTATAGGAAGAGAGACCCAGAGGGGGAAACACCGCATAAAGACACAGAGACAGGGAAGAGGTAGCCATGTAGACAGAGGCGAAGATGGGATTGATGTGACTACAAGCCAAGGAACACCTGGGCCACCAGAAGCTGAAAGAGGCGAGGAAGAAATCTCCCCTGGAGCCTTCTGGGGGGAACGGAGCCCTGGACCAAACACCTCGATCTTGGACTCTCAGCCCCTGGAACTGGGAGAGAATTAATTTCTGTTGTTATAAGTCACGTGGTCTGTGTAATTCATTATGGCAGCCCTAGGAAACTGACAGACCCCTGAACTTCGTGGCAAAGCGTCACAAGGATCTCGCTATGGCGTGATGCCACCCTGAAGCATGGCTGTGATAACCAGCCCTAGGGCTCGCACCCCTCACCCACTCCCCATTTCTCTCCTCCACCGCCCCCACCCTTGTAATTAAGCCCCGAAGTGACTAAGGAGTAACCAGTGCCCTGAGACCCCATCCCGAAATGGACAGATTGGACTAGACGCAAAGACCACCCCTTCTCTCCCCGCAGGGCAGGCGTTGCTGGCTTCCCTTCCTCTCAGAGCCTCTAAGAGAAAGCGGGGCCCGTCACTGTGCCCACCCTTCCGAGGGACATAAAGCAGGGGAGACCCCACCTCTTGCTAACCCTGCTCCAAGCTCCCCCACTCCCAGGGTGCTGGGGGTCTTCACGGCCTCCATGTGCCTCATTGGGCTGTGGCAGGGAAAGCCCTCAGCTCTCCTGGCCACCTCCCCCATGGTCGCAAATCTTTTCTCTCTTCTCTCTGTCGAGTACAGTAGCCTGGAAACAGCCACTTTCTCTGTCATTTACTGCCTAGAATGGTCTCGCCAGGCAGCCCAGGTCCTTTCTGGATCACCATGACCCTGTGGGTAGGAGGAGCTGGGCCCCTGGAGGTCAAGGGGTTTGCTCAAGGCCAATTGGGAGAACTGGCCACAAGTTCCTAGGAAGTCTGACTCCCCATCCAGAGCCCTTCCTGCCCTAGTACTGAGCACTTCCTGGGGCCAGTGGGTGCTGGGTTGGCTTCTGGGGCCGATGCATTGAAGGATAAGATGGGGCCACCTGTCAGGGGTCACCTACAGCTGAGCTGGCTCTCAGGAGCCTGGCTCTTGGGCAACCCACAGAACAACTACAAGCAGCCACCTCTGCCCTAGCCCTCTTCCCTCACCAGTCCAGACTCTGGCTGGACACCGAGGCACATGGGAGACATTCAGGCAAGCTTCCTTCTCCCTGACAGTTTGCTTCCTGGTGGCGAGTGTCCACAAATCTCTACACAGTTGGCCGTGGGGCAGGAGGAGGTGCGTGAATGTAGCCCACACTGCAGCTTGGCCCGGGATGTGCAGTTTGGTTTTGATGCCATCCATGGAGGGCTTGGGGGGTGGGGACTGGTGAGAGACTCTGCCACATCCATTAGGCTTTGGTTTGTGGGGCAGGGTTCAGAGGCTGGGGGTGTGGCAATGATGAGTGCAGAGAAGAGGGGAGAGAAAGGAGGGCGTGGGGGGACTCGGGGGTGACCTGGATTCCCCTCCAGGGTGAGGCTGTCACTCCCCAGCTATCAAGAGTGCAAAGCTGTGTCCCTCACGGAGGCTTGCCCTCAGCTGGAGAGAGCTTCCTGGCCCAGGCACACATCCATCCCAGCTTGGGGAGGGGGCCCAGGCACTGGCTGGGTGTGGGGTTGGAGTAAGGGTGGGGACCTCAAGGCCTAGCCCTCCTACCCCACCCCGGGTGAGGAGCAGCTGAGCCCTCCGTTGTGACTGCCCTGTGGTGAACTCGCCTCTCTACCCATCCTCCTGACTTCTTTTCCCCAAAGTCTTCCCCAAGGTATAGCCAGAAAAGCTTTCCTCAGACAGCTCTACGCCCAGAAACTTCTTCCCTCGGACAGGTCTGCGCCCTGAGTCCTCATCTGCATTGCAGGCACTTCTGGGAGGTTAGCAGGTGCCCTGGTGCCTGTGGGGGTGGGGATAAAACGAAAGAATGGAAGGAAAGCAGCACGTTCCATATGGGGACACCCTTCAGCCCCTCCCCCCACATCCACACATCCACATACACACACACACACACACACACACACATACACTCACACCTACCCTCAGGTATACACACACATACACACAAATGCATACATACATACACATATACATATACACACACAGGTATGCACATACATATACCCACACGCACACTCACACCTACCCTCAGGTATACACACACATACACACAAATGCATACATACATACACATATACATATACACACACAGGTATGCACATACATATACCCACACGCACACTCACACCTACCCCCATGTATACACACACACAAATACACACATATACATATATATACACACATACAGATATGCACATATATGCACATACACCATACAGGCACAGCTACCCCCATTTATACACATACATATACACATATACCTATACAGATATACATACATATACACACAGATATGCACATACATACATGTACATACATACACCTACACCCATGTATACACACGCATACAAATACACACATACACATATACATATATATACACACAGATATACATATACATACACACAGCTACCACCCCACACACATACATACACATATACATATACATATGTACACACATACACACAGATATGCACACATATACATATACACATATACACACAGATATGCACATAATACACATACACACCCACACCTACCCCGATGTATACACACAATAGATACACACATACACATATACATATATACACATACACATTCACGTACACTCAACCCACCCCCATATATGCACACAATTTACATAAACATATGCATACACATATATATACATTGACTCACACCCACACATACACACATGCATGCACTTACATATGCACACTCACACATAAACATGCAGACATACACATACATGCACACATACACTCACCCCCATATATACACATGCACACATAAACATAGACACACATGCACAGCTATACATATATGCATACATGAACACATATACATACACACGTACATACACAGACACACATACAAACACATGCATGCACACACACAGACACCTCTGAAGCCCTACGTTTAAAAGACATCTAGAAGCTAGAGAAAAAGAGCAGTGTGTGTGTGTGTGTGTGTGTGTGTACAGGAAAAGCACATTTGCTTGATAGGCTTTTTCCTTTTCTGATATAGCTGTACCCTTTGGAAGTCTATAAGTAGGAAAATCCTCGATCAAACTATAATATTGTGAGACAGCAGCAGGAAATTGGGCCTGAGCGCGTTCACTGCTCTTGGGCTCAGGAAGCAGGGGGAGGCAGGGGGTAACCGGATTGGGTGGCAGGAGCGGGACTTTGAGTGGGGTACTTGCCTTTGGTTTTCTGCAGCATGAGTCTTGGGTGATGCCAGCTCTCCCTGGAGCTGGCCCATTGGCACGGCTGTGTCCTCTCCCACTTTCTAAGTATAGTCTTGGAGGCCCAGCCAGATGAAGGCTGGAGCCAGAATTTCCCTGGAAAGCGTTTGCTTCACAGGGGAGGGGCCTGGGAAGCTGATGAAGGAGGCAGGTGAGGTTGACAGTGGGCAGTGGCGCTCAGGCCACTCCTTTCCTCTTTCTGAGGGGTGGGCGGGTCCCAGGCAACCCCCCTGCTCCAGCACGGCAGCAATCCAGGTGGGCAGAGCAGGCCAAGCACCTCCCGACTCAGATGGGTGTTTTTCAGGGGCCAGAAGAAACGGTGGCCTGGGAGAGCTGGGCCACTTTGATGCATAGTGTGGGAGGACAGCAAGGTGACCCTGACCACCTCTGTGACTTTTGTCCACAGCTGTAGCAAGGCTGGAAGGAGGAGGCAGCCCAGCAGCAGACCAAGAGCTTGTGCCTCGGCCACAGTCAGGCCTGGGGCTGCAACTATCCACTGTGCACAGGACAGTGTAGAATGCAGGGCTGCTGTGAGGGTTAAATGCAAGTGACAGGATTGAGAAGTCAGCCAGCACCCAGCCCAGTCAATGCCAGCGACTCCAGGGCACTTCCCTTCTATTTGGTATGGATAATACCCGCCACCCCCAGCCTGCTTTGCTGAACCCCTGGAGTCTCTGCCTGGAAAAGCCAGTCAAGCAAAGGGAACCCTGGACCTTGAAACCCGCAGGCTATGTGTGCACGGCCCCCGCAACCCAAGAGGGGGCCATCTGAGTGACGGGCCATGGCAGGCAAATCGTCCTGTTATTTTTGGTGTAAGAAATTTAATTTGCTTCACATGTCACTGATTACAGCTGCTGTCATGAGCCTATTTACCTCTCAATTAGCTGTAATTGAGGCAGTGGGGGGGCAGTGCTGAGGGCTGGCCATGGCAGCTCACCCCTGTAATCCCAGCACTTGAAAGCCTGAGGCAGGTGGATCACTTGGGCTCAGTAGTTCGAGACCAGCCTGGGCAACATAGTGAGACCCCGTTTCTACAAAAAATACAAAAATTAGCTAGCCATGGTGGTGTGCGCCTGTAGTCCCAGCTACTCGGGAGGCTGAGGCAGAAGAATTGCTTGTGCCCTGGAAGTGGTGGAGGCTGCAGTGAGCTGTGATCACACCATTGTGCTTCAGCCAGGGTTACAGAGTGAGACCCTGTCTTGCATGCCTGTGTGCTCATACACACACACACACACACACACATATCTACTGAGACCCCCAGAAAAGAGATCTCTTTTTTTTAAATTTTATTTTATTTTATTTTTTGAGATGGAGTCTCACTCTGTCATCCAGGCTGGAGTACAATCTCGGCTCACTGCAACGTCCGCCTCCTGGGTTCAAGCAATTCTTCTGCCTCAGCCTCCCGAGTAGCTGGGACTACAGGCGCCTGCTACCATGCCTGGCTAATTTTTGTATTTTTAGTAGAGTTGGGGCCAGGCTGGCCTCGAACTCCTGACCTCGTGATCTGCCCACCTTAGCCTCCCAAAGTGCTAGGATTACAGGCGTGAGCCACCGAGCCTGGCCAAGAAGAGATTTCTAAGAGAAAGAACTTGGCATGGAGGGTGGGGAATCCACGTTAGAAAAGGACAGCATGTGCTGTCAAGATAGTGACATCAGGTGATATTTGCGGTTCTCCAACTTGCCTTTCACTGTACCAGTTTCCCCACTTCACTCACTCTGCTCCAGTTATAGCACCTCCAGTTTCTCCACAGACAGCTTATATCATCCTCTTCATTTCCTTTGTAGCACTTATTATAATGGAAAATTATTTATTTGTTTTCTTCCGAAGTGCAAACTTCATCAGGAGAAGGGACCTTGACTGCTTTGTTCATCTCTGTATTTCTGGCATCTAGAACAGGGCTGGCAAAAAGTAGGAGTCCAATAAATATTTATTGAAGGAATACATGCATGCCTGTATGAAATTGTGATATTTCAGGCCTTGTGGCACCTGGGTTGGGGAGATATTTGGGGACAGTGTGACCTTCCTTAAATAACTCAGAAAACACCTGCTGCTGTGAATGCCTAGGGATGATCCCCAACTGTCTTCCTTCTCACAGGCTCAATTGTTCACTGAGTCCGTCTGGGGCTCACTAAAAATATTCTGAGACTGTGCAATGCGTGCGGTGGAGGCTGAGGATTGAGCTGCTTGTTGTCAAGGAAGGAGTCTCTCTCTGCTTCTTTCCCTTTTCCCTGTGTCTTCTCTCTCTCTCTCTTTTCCATTTTGTTCTATTCTTTTTCCTAAAGTAATAAGCAGAGGGCTGAATGGGGTGGCTCATGCCTGTTATCCCAGCACTTTTGGCGGCTGAGGTGGGAGTATTACTTGAGGCCAGGAGTTTGAGACCAGCCTGGACAATATAGTGAGATCCCGTCTCTACAACAAAACAAGACAAAAAATAAAACAATAAGCATGTTTGGGAGCCTCCAGGAAGGCTGTTTCCTAGGCAGGGCTCTGGAGGAAATGGGGTCAGGAAAAGCCCTCATTTCTCCACTCTTTTGCCCCCTTGCCTCGCCGCTGCCCTTCCAGCTGGAATGGTCTTTCCCACGGCTCTGTGCTTTTCTTTATCTTTTTTTTTTTTTTTGAGACAGAGTCTTGCTCTGTTGCCCTGGCTGGAGTGCAGTGGCACAATCTCAGCTCACTGCAACCTCCGCCTCCCAGATTCAAGCGATCCTCCTGTCTCAGCCTCCTGAGTAGCTGCGGTTACAGGCTTGCACCACCATGCCCAGCTAATTTTTGTATTTTTAGCAGAGACGGGGTTTTGCCATGTTGGCCAGGCTGGTCTCGAACTCCTGACCTCAGATGATCTGCCCGCCTTAGCCTCCCAAAATGCTGGGATTACAGGTATGAGCCACCGTGCCTGGCCGGCCCTGTGCTTTTCTAGGGGTGCTTTTTTATGTCATTCTGAGCCCTTTGGATGGAGAGAGGCTTGTCAAGTGGCAAGCAAAGGAGCGTGCTGATAAGCATTCTGGTGATGTATTTTTATGCCATGTAATATATCCCCCTGACTTCAGTGGCTTAAACACATGATCATTTACTGTGCTTAGGAATCTGAGGGTAAGGACTGTGGCAGGGCAGAGTGGGGAACAAGGCTCTGCTCCCCATGGGGTCGGCTGGGTCTTGGGTAGTCAGTCAGCTGTGCTTAGCTGGATACGGGACCTAGCTGAGACTCTGGGACAAGTGGCCCCTCCTACCCTACGTGGCCTTTCCAGCAAAATGGGAGGGTGGGCTTCTTATGTGGCAGCTTAGGGCTCCCGAGAGTATAAAAGTGGAAGCGGGCCAGGCATAGGGGCTCGTGCCTGTAATCCCAGCACTTTGGGAGGCCAAGGCAGGAGGATGGCTTGAGGCCAGGAGTTTGAGACCAGCCTGGGCAACACAGTGAGACCCTCCCATCTCCAGAAAAAAAAATAAAAAATGAGCCAGGTATGGTGGTGCATGCTTGTGGTTCTCGCTACTTGGGAGGCTGAGGCAGGAGGATTGCTTGAGCCCATGAGGTGAAGGGCTCAGTGGGCCACGATCGTACCACTGCACTCTCCAGCCTGGGTGACAGAGTGAGATCCTGTCTCAAATAATAGAATAAAAGTAGAAGCTGCTAGACCTTCTAGGCTTAGGCTAAAACTGGCAGAGCATCACTCCTGCTCTATCCCATTGGTTAAAATGAGTCTCTGGGCCTGCTGGAATTAAATAGGAAGGGGTGACCCAAGGGTGTGATTAGTGAGAGGCATGTTTTAGTGAGGTCACCAGCCTAGACCAGGTCTAGGAGGAAGACGGGGAAGAGTTACCCCAGGTCTGACATGACCCTTTTGTCCCAAAGCTGGGGCTTATATGTTAATCAGAATTTGGCTCCTGTCCTGGCTCAGTGAGTTGAGCTTCTGCAGGGGCCCCTGCACCCTGGCCCTCCTGCCTCTCCAACACCCAGTGCTGCTCTTTTCCCATCACAGGTGGGCAGGGAGCTATGTAAACACCTGCCCCGGAGACATGTTTCTGGTCTTTTCCTCCCTCCCACTCCTCTTGTGTCCTACCCTTGCCCCGGGTCTTCTCCTGCCTGCATCTCCCCGGACCCCCCAGTCTACACTAACCTTCCCCACCTCAGAGGCCTTGTCATCTGCCCCTTATGTGCCCCCTAGGCTGCCTTGCATTTTCAATTTCTTCGTAACATGTCCCTTCTGTCTCCCGCCACCCAAGCAGCAGCCCTCTGGGCCTAGGCTGTGAGCCCAGGATGGTAGGGAAGGTTGTCAAGGGGGCACCAGATAGGCTGGAACCAGGTAGGCTGGAACCAAGAAGGCTGGACAGATGGACATGGTGGTGACTGCACCTGCCCCACCAGGGGGCCCTGGGGCAGTGGCAATTGTAGCCAAGCTGGTCTTTTGCCAAGAGGCCATATGCAGTAGACCCAGGAGTTGGCTGGTGAGGTAAGCAGCCAGTGGGGCATGCAGTTTGGGTGGGGAGGGGCTGTCTTTTGGAGAGGACGCTCTGACTCTACATGGACACCTGTCCCTGGGTCCCTTTTCCTCTCATTTCACAGATAAAGCCCCGGGGTAGGTGATGGGTGCAGGAGCCAGCTGAAGCCTATCTGACCCCTGGGGCCCCTTTCCCACTGCCCTGTACTGCCTTCCTCACCCCCCTCGCTGGTGGAAGGGACATCATCTTTCCTGTTTCAGGGGGAGAAGTCCCAGGGAGCTGCCACACCGCAGCGAGGGGAGAGGAGGGCAGACATACGTGGTTCTAGAGGGCGTGAGAAATGGCATTCTTTATTCATAAATAAAAACATAAAATTGCCACAAATAGTTTACATGGCCAAAAAGTGACATCAAAAATAAAATGAAGCTGTCAAAAGCAAACCAAACCAAACAAGAAACCACAAAGAGAAAATTAACTATGTACATCTTCCAAATGCTGGTCCATCCCAGCCTGCCTCTGCTGGGGGCTCCAGGTCTGCCTGCAGGTGCAGCACGAAGTCCACCTTGCACAAGAGGTGAGTGAGCAGCCCTGCTTGCCCAGGGGTGCAGCCTCTGTCATGGCAGCACCCACTGCATGATGACTTGAGGTCTGCAGGGAAATCCCTCTCCCAAAGCTGCTGCTCCTCCCGCCAGGCCTGGCTTAGTTTTGGGCAACTGTCTCACCTAAGAGATGGCCCAGGCTGGGGCCAGGCACAGGAGGCTCACCGAGTGCCTCTCTGGGGAAGAGATGCCCCCATATCCCAGTCCCATGTGAGCTCAGTGCTATAGGGGCTGTGTGTGCCTGGCAGGAGTTCACCAGGAGAGCTAGGAGGGAACCCTGTGACAGTCCAGTCATTCTGAGGTCCGGGGCAGAGTCCGATCCTTGGTGAGGTGGTGTGGAGTGCTGCTCTCTCCTGCAGGCGTCCTTTGGGGACAGAGCAGTTTGGTCCATCCGAGTGGGTCAGTGGGTTGGCCAGCAGACGTGCCCAGAGGGAAGGGCAGGAAGCCCACCCTGTCTGGGGCCTGGGGCCGGGCTCTGTGCTTGGAGGCTTCTGCTGTCCAGAGCCTCTTTCCAGAGAGGCAGAATCTGGCATGGTCCAAGAATAGTGAGGGCGCTTTTGGACAGGGCAGGAAAGAACACTCACAGGAAGGTGAGGTCGCGAGGTCACAGGACACTTGCATTCTAGTGCCACTCTGGGCCACTCTGGGGCCGGGGCTGGTGGCAGCCAGGGAAGACATCTGCCACCTTGGACGTTGGACAAGGCCTGGGGGGGACATGTCTGGGCTGGCCTGGGACAGGGCCATGGAGATATGGAGAAGGCTGCACTCCCCTGTGTATGGTGGGTGCTGGGACACCATGGCGGAGCACAGCCTCGCGCCTCAGGGCTTTCCCCTGGGTGCGGCAGCCACTTCTTCTCAGGCAATGTCTGAGGGCAGAGTGCTGGACTCTGGCTGCTCTTTCCTGTGGTGGTGGGGTGGGGGTTCTCCAGCCTGGGGAGGGGGAGCCAGCCCTTTCCTCTGTCTCTGTGGGGCAGTCTCACTGGGAGGAAAAACTCAAACAAGGCACAGCCTGGTGGAAATGAAGGAACTGAGGGCCGAGGGCCAAGGAATGGGGCATCTTTGACTTAGGTCTGAACTGTGCCCAATGGAGGGTACCGCCCTCAGGCAGGGAGGGACTTTTGGCTTGTAGATTCCAGGTTTAAGCCTAGCTTGGGACTAAGAGCAATGGTTTGAAATTCCAGAAAAGCTCCTCTGTCGTTTGAGGATGGCAGGATGGGCACCGTTTAACCCCAGGGACAGGAAGGTAGAGCCAGCCGCAGAAAAGGTGACTCTGGCCTCAGCCGGCACTCAGGGAAGGGCTAGGACCCATGAGGGCAGGGGGCAAGGAGAGAAGCATCTCCCCACCCCTACCTCGGGGTCCCTAAGGGCCCGCGGTGGGCGAGGCAGAAATGGGGACTGGCCTCGGACTCGCAAGTTCCCAGACGCTCCCCTCCTCATCTCAGCAGGCAGCAGGCACAGGCATGTGGGAAGGGCTGCTGTCCTGAGAACAGCAGCTGTGGCTACAGTCAAAAATAGAACATGGAACAGGCTGCTAGGTCTGGCTTGCTTCTGAAAAGACAAGAAAGCAAAAAAGAAAAAGAAAGAAAGAAGAATAAAAGAAAAATCTGGCCAGGCACGGTGGCTCACATCTGCAATCTCAGCACTTTGGGAGGCCAAGGCAGGTGGATTGCTTGAGGCCAGAAGTTTGAGACCAGCTTTGGCAACAAAACGAGAGCCCGTCCCTACAAAAAAAATGAAAAGTTAGCCAGGCATGGTGGCGTGCACCTGTAGTCCCAGCTAGTTGGAAGGCTGAGGCAGGAGGATTGCTTGAGCCCAGGAGTATGAGGCTGCAATGAGCTATGATCATGCCACTGCATTCCAGACTGGGGGACAGAGCGAGACCCTGTCTCATAAAAATAAAAATAAAATCCCTGAACCAAACCACAGAGAAACTGCACCTTTTATCCTTCCCTACCACCGCCTCCAGCTCTGCACATCTGCCGAGAAACCCTGGACTCCCTGGGGCACTGCCCAAGCTCCTGAGAAAGGGAGCTGCTCTCTGGATCCTTTAGTCTGGGACAAATGGGGGTCTTGATGTGGAGGGAGGATGGCTGGTGGCCAGGCTATGCACACTGCTGTGTATATGTCTCTTTTTCTTCCTGCTTGGGGCTCTGGCTCCCTGGCACTCTGAGGAGCCGTCCTGACCTCTAGAAACCAAGAACTCAGCCCTGAAGGTGCTAAGGGGGAAAGGTGTGCCACTGAACCTGGCTGTAAGCAGAGGAAGAAAATGCCCAGATCACATATATGCCATCTTAGTGATATGGGCTCTTCTGGATCAAGCAACAGCTTGATTCTCGGGAGGGAAAAACATTCCAGAGTAGCCACCGGCCAACGAGAACCAGGTAGGGACTCCCAGCCTCTGGCCCCAGCTGGACAGATGGGGAGGCTCCCCGAGGGCGACTGGAAAGCCACACCCTCTGGTTCACGGTGGCTTCAACCCTCCCTTCCCAGCACCCAGCCCAGGGCCTCAGGGTCTATGGCTTAAAGGAGAGTGGTCACTGAGGTCAAAGGCCACCAGCTGTCCACAGGCTGCTCAGCTGCCATTCGCAAGAACCAGTAAACAGGGGCTGGGCCCCAGGGGCTGGCCATCACCCGCCACTGGCTCTCAACCCTTGGATTCTCCCTTTGCCCTCCTCTGGCTGTGGCAGGGTCTCCACACTACCGGGCTGCCTGTCTCTCCCCTCCTTCCTGTGGCTTGCCGGGGCCTGGACAGCCCTGAGGTTTCAAAGCCAGCTTCCCCACAGCTCATTCCACCCCTACACCTCTGCGGCCAGAGGAAAATAGCTCAGGTTCTGATGGGGCTTGTTCCAAGGCTTCTGGTCCTATATGGCTTCTTTCTATTTCCAAGGCATTCCAATGTGCCCAGAAGGAAAAAGAGGTTGGGATGAGAAGCAGAGGGGAGCCGCTGTACTTGGTGTGGCCACCTTCCCTGGAGGAGGGGGAGAGGAAATCTATTTTGAACAAAGGCCAAAGTTTATGGAGCCCTTAACCAAAGCAGACAGACCCCTGGACCCATCTCCTGGGAAAGCCAGAGGAGTCAGGGCCTGAGGTCTGGTGGGCTGCAGGGCTGGTGAGCACTGGGACATCAGGGAGGGAAGGAAAGGCCATCCTGCCCTCGCCTCGGGGGTCCTGGGTCTGTGTGTCGGGGAGTGGCGTCTCTCAGAGGGGTCTGAGTTGCTGAGCAGGGGGGGATGCACGGGAGAGCCCTGCCTCCCGGTGCCAGGTCCCCAGACTCGCCATCCCAGGCAGCCCCTCAGATCTCGGTGGCTATGATGTCCTCGTAGGGGATGTCAGCCCCTTCCAGGTCAACCTCCAAGGGCTCCCCGGCGCTGTCCCCATGTGCCAGCTGCTGCAGGGCCTTCTCCAGGCGCTGGTTCCGCTGGTACATGGCCACGTAGCTCTGCTGCAGCTGTTTCTGGTACTGAATCACCTTCTCCTTCTCCTCCTTCCACACCAGCCGCTCATGCTGGAAGCCCGAGGACATCTGGTCATGGCCTTGCCGCTCCTCCCGCAGCTCGGCCCGCAGCCGCTCCAGCTCCCGCTGCAGGGCGGGGACATCCTCGGGGAAGGTGGGTGGCCCCATGTCGCGGGCCAGGGCGGCCTGGGCCCGCAGCTCCTGCAGCTCCTGCTCCAGCAGGTTCACCTTCTCCCGCAGCAGCTCCGCCTCGTTCTTCTTGCGCTGCAGCTCATTCTCACAGACCTCCAGCTCCAGGCCCTTGGTGCGCAGGGCGCCCTCCAGGTCCTGGGTCCTCAGCTCCAGGCCCTCCAGCTTGCCCCGCGTGTCCTTCAGCTGTGCCTTGAGACCCAGGATCTCGCTAGCCTTGGCGTTCACCTCCGTCTGGGACTCCTTCAGCTGCTGCTTCAGGAGGGAGATCTCGCCTGACTTCTGGCACACCTGCCGAGGGTGGGGTGGAGACAGAGTGCCAAGACGTGAGTGTCCTTACCCAGCTCAGCTGCCTAAAATAACCAAGCCACTCCGGATGCGGTGGCCCGGTGTCAGGCATTCCAGCCTTTGTCCAGTCTGAAAGTAAGCTGGACATTGCTGTGGCCTTTTCCCCAGGTTATCGAGCTAGGCTATATAGTAAAATGATAAAATAATCATCATCATGTATAATGACAAATAGTATATTATTATTGTTATTATTTGAGAAGAAGTCTCGCTTTGTCACCCAGGCTGGAGTGCAGTGGCGTGATCTTGGCTCACTGCAACCGTCGCCTCCCCTCTGATTCTCCTGCCTCAGCCTCCCAAGTAGCTGGGATTAACAGTCACCTGCCACCATGCCTGGCTGATTTTTGTATTTTTAGTAGAGACGGGGTTTCCTCATGTTGGCCAGGCTGGTCTTGAATTCCTGACTTCAAGTGACCTGCCTGCCTCGGCCTCCCAAAGTGCTGGGATTGCAGGCGTGAGCCACCACGCCTAGCCACACATAAGTATATTATTATAAACATACTTTCACTAATAATTTATCATGTTATTAAGTGCCAAGCCGTACATTTACTCATCTATTCCTTACAACCCGATGAAGTAGGTACTATTAGTAATCCTCAATTTACATCAGTGAAACTTAGGCACAGAGAGGTTATGATAGCAAACAGCTGGTGAAGTGACCAGCCTGAGGGCTAATATATATATATATATATATATATATATATAAAGTATAAGAGTAGGGATTTGATCTTAACAGTTTAATCACTACACCTCATTGCCACCATGGCTAATGTATTTACAATCACCTGGATCATAAGCAGTCAAGCTGAGCTTCAAAGCCAGGCCCATGCCTCAGCCATGACTGTGTCATTCCCTTCATGGCATGAATACAGGGTTGGCCTTGGAATGAAATTCTTGGTCCCAAGCAGGCATCCTGGGTAGGGTCGGATTTTCTCCAGGACTGCGCAATGTTTCACTGAGGGCAAGGGGAAATTTCTACTGTGAAAGGAAATGTGAAGGTGGCTTCCAGGCTTGTTCCAAGAATCCATTCTGTAGAGCCACATGCTCTGGCCTTCATTCACTCTTAAGATTCAGCCAGATTGGCCTTGGTCTCCCATGACCCCAAATGGCCAAGATCCAGAGACACATGGGTCTAACCTGTGGCTTCGGTTTTCGTCATTGCTCTTGGCCAAATTTTGATGGGGGATAGGGGTGGAAACAGAGAAGAAGAGCAATAGGAGAAGACAATGATTCCTCATTTGACAGATATGGATTGGGCTCTGCATCCAAGCCAGCATCGTGCTAGTCACTGGGTAGAGCAGTGAATTTGCAATGTAGTCTTTATCCCAGTAGAGGGGAGAGAGGAGGGCTGGGTGCATGCAGGGGTGAGGTCAGAGGGTGTGGGCATAAACATGGATGACGGAAATCAGGCTGACACAGAAACCAATACCATTGGTGTTAAATGGGGGTGATACAGCTGCCAGCAGCGGGCAGGTTAAACCACTGGTTGTTGACTTGCACATAGCCAGGGGTTTGCATGTAGACTGAGATTTGGACTCTGAACTGGGGGTGAGGCAGGCACGTAGACAGACCAAGCTGGGTGCGAGCATGTAAAGAGGCTCAACAATGGACTTGAACTCCATGGGTCATCCAGACCATCGGGCTGGTGAGAAAAGCTGCTTTCCACTAATAGATGCAGAGGTTATGTGGTTCTCCAGGACGGTCAGGTACAGGTGCCTCATTTCCAAGTGTGACCAGGTGAGTGTGTGTGAGTGTGCAACTGTGTGAGCGTGGGACTCTTTCCTTCCTCTCCTAGGTTTCCATCTCAGCTCACCAAATAGAAGTTCCACTTACACTTCAGCAAGAAGTGGCCACTTCCATCACTGAAACCTGCCACCAATAGGGTCCCTCTTACTAGTGGGTGTGGTCCCTCCCTCCAAAGCAACAAATACATTCTGTGCTCTCTTGGGCCCCTGGCCCCGCGTGAGCTCAGGCACGGCTTGTGCTTCTTCTGAGCCTCCTGGGAGCAGATTGAAGGGAGGTCGGCCCACAGCCTGGCTGGGCCTTGGTCATCTGGCTTCCGGCTTCATGATTAATGGCTCACTTGGGAAATTGAAATCTAGGAGCCATGAGGGTGATGGTGGGGACAGGAGGAAGCTCAGATGTAAGTCGATCCCCTAACATGGTTTGCAGGGAGCCCCTTCTTTGGGTGATAAAGCCAGCACCTTAGCCCCGCTTGCCTGCGCGGTCTGTGTTTGCACGCTATTGGCCGGCACCAGAAGGAGAAGGGGGGTACTGGCGCCAAATCGCTGACCACCCAAGCCCATGCGCCCTGCGTGGCCTCACCTCCCACTGGGTCTCCTCCAGCGCGGGGCCGAAGCTGGTCTTCTCCCTCTCGTAGGACCTGAGCTTGGTCTCCAGCAGATCCTGCTCCTTCATGAGGCTCTCGAGCTCCTGCCTGAGCTGCCGCTTCTCTTGCTGAAGCTGCAGTACCTGCAGGTGCAGGACCTGCTGCGCGCGCTGGCTCTTCTGCGAGGCCTGCTTGAGCTTGCTGCCGCCTTTGGGCTCCGGGCCCTCCAGCTCGTCCCTGCAGCGCCGCGGCCGCTCCTCGTAGGCCAGGCTGGAGGCGAGCTCCTTCTCCTCGAAGCTGCGCTGCAGTTTCTGGAGTGCGCCCTCCCTTTCCAACAGCTTCTGCTCCAGTTCCTGGATGCTGCACTCGTCCGTGGAGATGGGGGAGCGGACACACGAGGGGCCCTTGTCTGCCTTGTTCGAGTGGCCCAGCTTGCTACCTCCATCGGAGAAGGACAGAGCCTTCAGGCTCATCATGTTGCTGTCCTGAAGGACGATGCCCTGGGTGATGTTGTGGGCGGAGCCCCCAAAACGGCTGGTGGGTCCCACGGGTGTGACCAGCGGGTCCAGCTGGTAGCTGCTGCTGGTGCTGTGTGTGGGCAGGCTGGACATGGAGTTCCGGCCGGAGTCTGACAGCGCCCCAGAGCACAGGCCAGGCTTCAGCTCCTGCTCCTTGGGCTTGTCTGGAGGGGCAGGGTGCAGCTGGTGGCTGGCACTCTCTGGGGAGGAGTGCAGGATGGCTCCTGACCGCGGCAGCACAGGCTTGAAGGCTGTGGGCCTCACTGCACCCTTGTCGGAACCCTGTAGAGGAAAAGGACCGCGGTGATTCATGCACGCGCATTGCACCCTCCCTCCCCGGGCACGTGTGCGGACCTGGAGCCAATCTGGGCTCTCTGAGCACATGCAGCACCCCTCTTGGTCAATTGTCTTAGCAGATCTTGCCTGTTGCTTTGAAGCGGCTGAAAGTGATCTCTCTTAGGAAGGAAAAAACCCTAATGGTGACTTGGGCACTTTGTTCTGTGAAATAGCAACCTGCCACCAGCTTGCCCCAGTCCTCCTGAGGTGATAAACACCATCTTGAGGCTTCTGCTCTAGGTCTCTGTGTGGGGCAGGTTAGGGTATTAGGCTGGCCGAGCTTGCTGTCCCTCTCTAGGTCCATCCCTTCTTCCTGTTCACTGCCTCTTCCATTAAGCCTGGAGCAAGGACATGGACCTGGCCTCCTTACAGGGCTGGGAGGCTTACTCCAAATCACAATCCTTTTGTAAAACTGTAATTTTCCCCGGTAGAGTGCTTCGCAGTTTACAAGCCCCTTAGTTTGAAAAGCTGAATGCTCTATGTTAACATAAGAGGCTCTTTCCTAGTAAATCAAAGCCGGGGATTCATTTCCCCAGGGCAAGGGGCAGAGGACTGAATAGGAAAATTGATTTCAGTGTCCACTCGTGGGACGCACGAGGGCTTGAGCTGGTGTGAGGGCTGGATTTCTCAGTGCCTGGGCCTCTTTTGCCCTAATCTCTGGTAAATGGATGACAAAATTCCATCCTGTATTCAAAGATGCCCCCAGGCGCAGCTTGAACAAGGAGCTAATGCACACCAGGGCAGCAAATGAGAAGACCACACCCATCCCCACCAGTCTTCTGGGGAGAGAAGCGGTTAACTCCCGGCCTGCATCCTCTTCATCTGCGCTTCCAGATGAGAACTGTGCTCCCTCTCCTTCCCAAGGCTTGGCAAATGCCTGGATCCTACGTTGACAGTCCAGCTACATTTCAGTGGGACTGCAGAAAGCTCACATGTCCTCTGTGCTCTTTGCTTACGGGCTGACCCAAGACTTCTGCTTCAGGGGGACTGAGCGATGCTCTAATTCCTTTGTGCAACCTTTGATCTGTGCGGTGTGGCCACAGGCTTCCGCCAGCAACCCTGCAGCTCTGGCTTTTAGGAGTCTAAATGCTCAGGTCACCACTCCCCCTGAACCCCCAGACTCTCCACCCCCATTTTGCTTTCTCCTGCCTTTCCAACCTACTTAACCTTGCTGGCGACCCCCGCTTACCATTTCTAGCTGATTGGAGAAGGGCATGAGCTTGGGGGGTGTGGACGGGTCAAAGTCCACCCCAGCCTGGCCCCCTAAATCCCCGCTGGACAGTGCCGTGTAATCTGGGTGGTGGACGCCCCGGGCTTTCTGGCTGACCTTGATGTAGAAGAAGTCTTCGCTCTTGCCTATTTTGGAGCTGGACTTGCCGTGACCCGAGTCCTGGGAGAAGCCAAACCTCAGCAGCCCGTCGGAATACCGGTTGAGCTTCTTGAGGTGGGAGGACTTGCGCAGCTTGTACTGCGAAGCCCGGCAGTGCTTGCTGTGGAAGCTGTGGCCGGAGATGAGGCTACTGACGCTGCCCATGGTGACTCAGGGCTGAGGATGGGGCAGGGCGGGGCAGGGACCTTGAGAGGCTGCGGCAGCAAGGGGCAGTCCTGGTTCCGTGAGGGGACTGAGGTCATAGCAAAGCCCTCACAGAGACTGCGAGAGCCGTAGACCTGGAAGAAGACACAAGACAGAAGTCAGCGTGGGTGGGAGTGGTCACAGCACACTGCTGATTCCGACTTCCAAATCTGGGCAGTAGAGAAACACATGTCAGAGCCCAGCACTGTCTCCACCACCGGGTGCTCCGTTCCTTCTTCGTTTGTCTGATAATTCAACAAACATTCACTGGAAGCTCACTTCAGACAAGCCTCTACGCTTAAACACTCGGGACCCAGCAAGTGACTAAAACAGTCACAGTCCCTGCATTCCTGGAATTTAGGGTTACAGTGGTGTGGAGAGGCCAGAAGCAAACCAATGTACACTACAGCAGGTGGTACCAGTGCTGCGGGGGAAACTGGAGCAGAGACGACAGAACAGAATTCTGGGAGGTGGCTGTTTTATGCAGGAAGGTCTTCTTTTGTTAGGGTAGCATTTTAAAAGGCTTCAAGAAAATGAGGGGGCAGCCAGGCATGGTGGTTCATGCCTGTAATCCCAGCACTCTGGGAGGCTGAGGTGGGCAGATTGCTTGAGTCCAGGAGTTCAAGACCAGCCTGTGCAACTTAGAGAAACCCCATTTCTACTAAAAATACAAAAATTAGCTGGGCGTGGTGGTGCACACCTGTAATTCCAGCTACTTGGGAGGGTGAGGTGGGAGAATCGTCTGAGCCCTGGGGATCAAGGCTGCAGTGAGCCACAATCGTGCCACTGCACTCCAGCCTAGGCCTGACTCAAAAAAAAAAAAAAAAGAAGAAAAGAAAATGAGGCGCAAGTCATATGAAAATCTGGGGGGAGAGGGGTTACCAGAAGAAACCCCAAGTATAAAAGCCTGAGTCCCTGAGGCAGAGGGGGCTTGGCTGTGTGAGACCTGCATGGGAAGCAGCCTGGCTGGAGAACAATTAGCAAGGCTGGGAAGGCGAAACAGAAACCAGGAGCCAGCAGACATCAGACAACAAGGAGGCTGTGCGGCTCAAAGAGCTCTGGCTTTGCTTGGGTTGAGACAAGGAGCCCCGGGATGGCTTTAAGCAGCTGATACCTTGATCTGCCTTAGGTTAGGGAAGGTCACTCTGGCTTCCGGGTGGGGAAGAGGCTTATTGAGGAGACAGGGAAAGAAGTGGTGGCCAATTACAGACTAATAGAGCTAGTCTAGGGTGGTAGTTGTGGATTAAGTTTTAGATGTGGTGGTGGCTCATGTCTGTAATCCCAGAATTTTGGGAGGCCAAGGCAGGAGGATCACTTGAGGCCAGGAGTTCAAGACCAGCCTGGGCAACACAGTGAGACCCTGTCTCTAAAAAACAGTTTTCAATGTAATTTTGAGGTTGAGCTGACAGGACTTGCTAAAGGATCAGATGTAGGGAGTGAGTGAAAGAGAGGAGTCAGGGATGATGCCAAAGAGAGGAGTTTGCTTGAAGACATTCAGTTTGCAAAGCCTATTTGGCATCCAGGGAGTGATGGAGAGTAGGCAGGAGGGTGAGTGGGCAGCTGCTGGGAGCTGCAGATGCACTTGTCAGAGCTGGGAGTGTGGAAGTGGCTATGAGACTAGATGGGGTCACCAAAGAGCAGATGCAGAAAGACAAGAGAGGCCTGAGGATGGTTAACATGGAGCACTTGGCATCTGGAGGTCAGGCAGATTAGGAGAAGTGAGGAAGAGCAGCAGAGAAGGTTTTCAGGGTGATGCGGATATAGAAGACCTAAGAAAGCCAAGTCAAGAAATTGTTTCCTAAAAATGGTGTCAAATGGCCAGGTGCAATGGCTCAAGCCTGTAATCCCAGCACTTTGGGAGGCCTAGGCAGGCGGATCACCTGAGGTCAGGAGTTTGAGACCAGCCTGACCAACATGGTGAAAGCCCGTCTCTACTAAAAATACAAAAAATTAGCCAGGCAAATTGGGCATGGTGGCATGCACCTGTAGTCCCAGCTACTGAGGAAGCTGAGGCATGAGAATAGCTTGAACCTGGGAGGTGGAGGTTGCAGTGAGCTGAGATCACACCACTGCACTCCAGCCTGGGCAACAGCAGAATAAGATCCTGTCTCAAAAAAAAAAAAAAAAAAAAAAAAAAAAGTTGGCAAGTAGTGCTGAAGTAAGGTAACAATTGAGAATTAGTCAATGCATTTGGCCATGTGGAGATCTTTGGTAACCTTGACAAGAGCAGTTTTGGAGGAACGGTGGAAGGAAGGCCTCACTGAGAGGATTCAAGAGAGAAAGAAGGAGAAAGTCATTACAGCCTTCATGTTGAGAAGTACCCAGCTGACTTGGTGTGCATTCTAGTTACATCACCTGCCAGCTATGACATGGAAGGTAAACTGTTTAACATCTTTAACCTTCAGTGTTACAAACTAATTCTAAGATACCCTTAAACTTTTTTTTTTTTTTTTTGAGATAGAGTCTCACTGTGTTGCCCAGGCTGGAGTGCAGTGGCATGATCTTGGCTCACTGCAACCTCCACCTCGCGGGTTCAAGTGATTCTCCCACCTCAGCCTCCCACGTAGCTGGGATTACATGTGAGCATCACCATGCCTGGCTGGCTAATCTTTGCGGTTTTAGTAGAGATGGGGTTTTCCCATGTTGGCCAGGCTGGTCTCGAAATCCTAACCTCAGGTGATCCACCTGCCTCAGCCTCCCAAAGTGCCGGGATTATAGGCGTGAGCCACTGGACTGGGCAATTTTTTTTTTAAAGTAATAGGATAGCATCTAATAATCAATGCTTAAACAATAACTACCTTGTCAGTCACCAGACAGGAGAAATTGGGATGTCAATGCCAGCACATGTGCAGATTCAGGCAAATCTCTAAGTTTAGATCACACGATTTTCAAAGCTAGGAAAGGTTGTGTGATTGTCATGAACCGTGAAGTATTTCTTAGTCAAAAGACAGATAATCCAATTAAGAGGGGGAAAGCCACAAGTTTAATAAAACAGGAGATGCGGAAGGAGCCTCTGTTCTTTGCTGAGCTCTAAATTACACCATCCATCCTAAAGGGGCTGAAGAAATCCCAGGTGGGACATGGAGAACTGCATGGGCACAGCTGAAAGGGAGCCAGAAACTTTCTGACTCTGTTTTTTATTTTAATTTAATTATATATATATTTTACAATTAGCAGTTGTGCATGGAGACTTTGTGCCTCTGAATATCTAGGCTGTGATTCAAATTTGCATTATTATCCTGAAGAATAAAGAGGTTATGTTATGAATGAATATGTTCTATATTTCGTTAGGAAAAGCATGACACAACGAAACTTCATCGTGTAAGTTTAATATATGTTTTGATGTGAAAAGCTTTTTATTGAATTGATGGCTTTGTAGACTCGAAGAAATACAGTGAAGCAGCCTACCTCATAGGATTGTTATGAGAAATTTAAGAAATACCACCATAAGATAACAGCTCTGGAACATTTACTTAATACTTAGTACATAGTAGGCACTCAATAAATGCTTGGCAGTCTTATCGGTATCTGTTACTTATATTGTGACCATTGTTCTTACCATCATCCATCATCCCTGTGGATATTGGGAGCCTCAATGTCCACGCTCACTTTCCAGAGCTAATCCTTTCCTTCTAAATGCAACCTTTCTGCCTCCCATTCCTGCGAGGCGTGACTTAGGAGCACAGGGTGGCTCTGCTGATATAAACTTGACACTGACAAAGTGTGTTTTCATCCCCCTAGGTCATCCATCTCTAGCTTAGCTGACACCTCTAGTTCCTATGGGGCGAAAATACTACTCTGGTCCACATGCAGGGGTGTCATTTTGGGCAAAAAGACCCTCCCGTGCTCTGCGCAATATGCTCAGCTCCTTCGTTTTTTGCCACGCAATACACATTGATGAGCAGCTCTACCTGCAGGGCTGTACAGACAAGACCATCAGCTGCGGCATCGGCAGGAGTTTGATTTGAAAATCAATCTCTCTGAGGTTTCTTCATTTACAAAATGAAAACATTAATATTAAATAGGAACATTAGGGAGACAAAACAAACGAACAGAAGGAAAATACAATGCCCGGCACGTGGTAGGCGATCTACAGATGTGTGCACGATATGTGTTGCCTTCAAGCCTATGACACCGCTGGAGGCTATCAACAACATCGGTGCATCAGTGCTAAATGGATCTGTTTATGGTTCTCTTCCATCTCCTCTCACCTCCATCTCCTCTCACCTGGGCCTTGAAGGAGCCTCCCAATGTGTTTCCCCAGTCTGTTCATCAGACACATCTGAAGCATCCAGGTCATAGCACTTCCTAATAGGAACCCTTCTAGGCTTCCCACCGTGTTAGAGTACAATACGGACTCCTCACCTTGTCCTGCATGTCCTAGGGACAGCCACACTCATCTCTTTCCTGGTGGGTGAACATATGAAGCCTTGACCCATCTAGGAGCCTCTGCACTTGCTGCTGCTTCCCCTGCCTGGAATTCTCCTCCCTGGGCTCTTCACATACATCAGCATTTCTCATTTTCTAGTTCTCAACTTGAGTCTCATGTCCGTAAGGTGGCTTTCTCCAGTTAATCTTGAAACCCTTGCATCCCTCCCCGATTACTTTCTACCAACCTGTTTATTCCCTACATAATGCTTGCTCTCACCTATACTAATCTTATTATTTTTTATTTATTTTTAAATTTTAGAAACAGAGTCTCATTCTGTCATCCAAGCTGGAGTGCAGAAGGTAACAGTGATCACAGCTCACTGCAGCCTCCAACTCCTGGGCTCAAGTGATCTTCCCACCTTAGCCACCAGAGTAGATGGGATGATGGCATATACCATTACTCCTGGCTAATTTAAAAAATCTTTTGTAGAGACAGGGGTCTCGCTGTGTTGCCCATGCTGGTCTTAAAGTCCTGACCTCAAGCTATCCTCCCACCTTGGCCTCCCAAAGCACTGGGATTACAGGTGTGAGCCACCACACCCGGTCATATCTTATTTTGTTGACTGATTGATTGCCTGATTGATTTTTTATTGAGACAGAGTCTCACTCTGTCACCCAGATTGGAGTGCAGTGGCATAATCTCGGCTCCCTGCAAATTTAGGGTTTATTGTGTGTATCTCTACCAGAATCTGAGAGCAAAGGTTTTTGTATCTAGAGCTCCTAGAACAAAAAAAGGGAGGCTGAGGCACAGACTCACAAGGTGAGATGCTGTGGCCCTGGCCACTCAGTGACCAGTGACAGAGGTGGGATTGGAACCCAGGCCCAAATGCCACAATCTCCATGCTAAAATCGCATGCTGCAATTGGGGGCTGTAGGTGAGGCCCAGAGATGTTAGGGTTTCTGTCCCAGATAGCAAAATGAGGTTCCTGGGTTAGGGAAGAGGAAGCCTAGAGGAGGAATCAAAAGCAGACTTCTCTAGCCGAGCTTCATTTCCCTTTCGGGCCAATGCCAACAAGATTGTAGGCACTCGGAAGCTCTGTCATTCACCTGGGCAGCAGCCCTGTGCTGCATCCTAGAGGGTCAAGAGGAAGAAGACGGACAATGCCAGGAGCCCAGGAGAGGGGTGGCTGAAGAATGGCCACCTCCAGTCCTCCCAAGAGCATTCCTATCCCTCAGCCCAGATACCCAGCTTGCCACTCCCCAGGTCTTGACACACAGAGCTTTGAAGTTTGAGGAGAGTTTGGGATCCACTTGAAGCTAAGCTAATCACCTTTAAGTGTCTAGACTTGTTTCACTGTCAACTTGGAGAGAGCATTACACAAAACTTGGCTGTGTTCCATCCTGGTTCCAAATCCATCTTCTTACCTGCCCCCGTCCAACTTGCTGTCTCTGCCCTCCATAAGGACAGGGTCAACAGACACATTTTTATTGCTAGGAAACAAATTCCTACTGACTGGGAGCACCTATCTGGGGTGAAAATAAGAAATCACATAGATGTTGGGGATTCAGGAAGGGGACAGGAAGAGGGAAGAAGGATGGAGAGAAAGTAAAGGAACCACAGAGCCTCACACTCCACATGGCATGGTGACCTGCTACGTGAGTTCCTACGGAAGGAATCCAGCTAGAGTTGGACTTTAGACCTTAAGAGAAGAGAGAAAAAGAGAAAAGGAACCCAAAGCAGCTGGGACTGTCCAGCCTACCCTTCTCAGAATCTGGCCCCTGGACCAGTCCCAGCCCTCACACCCCTCCCTGACATGACCTCCCCTCAACTAGCCCACCTGCACTGTGGGTGGCTGCTCCACCAGGACAGGGAAGGGCCCGGGATATTGCGGAAAGCCCTCACTTTTGAGCAGCTTCTACTCAAAAGTAGTGGGAGCACCTGAGCTGCCCCATCCCCAATCCCATTCTGCATTCTCCTTCCCAAAGGAAACCAAGGCTCAAGGCAAAGTGACACCTGCCTCTGATGGTCCCTTTCTGGAATGTGGAGACAGAGGCATGGAGTTGCAAAGTGTCTTTCTGGATGCAGAGAGGTGTGAACTAACCTGACTCATCGTCTCATCCCAAACCAATAGTCTCCCTTCCCATGAGTTGAAGCAGCTATGCCTTGGCCCACGCCAAGTCCCGGGTTCTGCCTGGGAAAGGAAGTGGAGGATTCACACACACCCTCCTCCTCCTCTGCCGCCATGCAGTGTGCAGAGGTCACTCCCCAAGCCGGAGATGTTCAGCCTCCAGCCACCCCGCCTCCTGCCTCCTCCCTCCCACTCAGCTTCTGTTATTTCCCCTCCTGCTCCCTGACATCCTTCCCTCCTTCTCCCCCTCTCCATCCCACACCTCCTCCCCTAAGCTGCAAGGAGCAGGGGGAAAGGCCGCCAGCACTCAGCGGTGAGCTCACGGCTGTGCTGTGCTTCTGGCATCGCTGCAGTCTGCACTTGCCCCTCTTTACCCCATCCATTCCCCCCAGCACTTTTGCCCTTGGCAGGCCCACAACGATGCAAAGTGTTGTGCTGGCCACTCCCCAAGCCCAGCCAGCCAAGTGTGTCCTCAATAACTGCTGTGCCAAGTAGCCTGTTGGCAGGACTGAGCTGATGGGCCTGCACTGTGGGGGAACATTTAGTCATTTCTTCAACAAATATTTATTCAGCATCTGACATGGGCTAAGGACTGTGCAAAATGTAGAGGATCAGGTGGAAAAGAGGGGAGGGGAGAAAGAAGGAGAATAGTTAATGAATGGTAGATTAAACAAAAGCCAGAGAGACTGGCAGGACAGGTGTGTGAGTGTGTGTTCATGTGTGCACGTCTTTGTGTGTGCATGTGTGAACATGTGTATGTTTACGTGTGCATGTGTGTCTACTACTTTAGATGGAGTGGCCAGGAAAGCTTCTGAGAAGATGACATTCGAGAAAAGCCAGCCTGATAAAGTGGTTTTGTAAAAGGATGCCCTTATTGGGAACAGCATGTGCAAAGGTGCTGAGGTCTGGATGAACTTGGGCTTGGTGTCAGAGCAGCAGTTCTCAAATGGGGGTAATTTGGCAGGACCTGGAGACGAGACATTCTTGCTTGTCATGATGGGGGTGCACTGTTATTCAGTGAGTAGAGGCCAGCAATGCTGTTAAACATCCTACAATGAATGCACACGACAGCCCCACGACAAAGAATGATTTCACCCAAAATGTCAACGGTTCTGTGGTTAAGAAACTGGTTTGGGGAGAAGAGGAGGAAAATACGAGTTTAAAACACCAGTTGAGTCACGATTCAGTGACCGTGGACATGCTACATAACCTCTCTATGCCTCAGTTTCCTCACTTGTAATATGAAGGTAACCATACTGGCCCTGCCACATGACTTCAGGAGGGAGAGGGAAAGAAGTAGGAGCTGAGAAAGTATTTTGAAAAGTCCCCAGTGCTGGTCATTGTTAGTATTCTTTCTCATTATTATTCCCCAGGAGAGCTCTCTGAGATGCTCTGTTGATTTGAGAGGCACTGTGGGGCTGGACTCCCAGGGCAGAAGCCGGCCTGGCCACAGAGGTCTTAGTGCCACTGCTTACCCCACGACTGCCTTGAACTTGGAAGCAGGTGAAGACTGGACAGGGAGATGTGGGTCTTCCCTTCACTGGTGCAGAGCCTTGAGCCCCCTCTGGGCTCGGTTTCCAACCACAACACAAGGGTCTGGATTCATTTCAGTCTTCTTTTTTTGAGACCTCTTAAGAATTTAATGAGAGCTGTCAACCCCCTCTTCAGAAAAACGCACCCTCCTCCAACATTTTGGCTCTGACTTCTAAGGGTTCCCTAACCCCTAATGCCCCTTGATTGACCTAGTTTAAAAACATTAATACATCCTGCTCTGCGGGGATAGAACATGAACTTTGGAGAGGAACAAATAACGTGGTCTTGGATTACTGACTCCACTTTAATGACTCCCTGCTTCCCTTCAGGAACTGGAGAGACCATTGGAAGTGAAACTAAAGCAAATGCGTTGCATCCTCTCAGGGCAGCCCCATCCCTCCACACAGACTCCAGCCTGCAGCCGCTCCAATCCCCAAGAGGTGGGCGGACCTTAGACCTATCAAAGTGGGGCACGAGGTGGAAGAAGGGGTCTGGATGGTCAGAGGGGCAGGCCCTCTGGACTGGCAAGCAGGGCTCAGGGAACAGTGTCTCCCAAAGGCTCGTCCGATGCTCATCGGACACCCCACACGGCAGCTTACTTTTCCTTGTGTTTAATAAATTTTTAAGATATGGAAATATGTACAAAAATAACCCAAGTACCCCGTGCAGAATGGACAATTGTTAAAATGTTGCCATATTTGTTTCAGAAATGAAACAAACATCTCAGAGTTGGAGTCCCCATTCCCTATTCCTTCTCCCCACTCCCACCCGTAATCTCTCTCCCCAGGTGGAAAATTCTCAGGATTTGAGTGGGAACATTTTTGGATCATTAAACATATTTTAACGTCTATGAATGCTGTATGTTTTTTACTTTACATAAGTGATATCACGTCCTATATATCATTCTGCAACCTTGATTGGTTTATTCGACCTTTTATTTGATACTTGGGATCCATGCATGTTGACAGCATGTAGAGCTAGATCTTCCTATTTACCTGCTGTGTAATACTCCACCTCATTTATTTTACTATTCCCTACTTAGATGTTTCCATTCTGTTGCAAAAACCCTCTTATATATGATTATTTTTCCACGTGTGAAAGCTTTACTAAGATTTATTTTATTGGGGGTCTCAGAAGCTGTCAGTTTTCAAAGCTCCGTTCCTTAAATTGTCCAGGAGAGATGACATGTAGGACCTCTCTTAGCCAAGACATCAAAGGAAGCCAATGGCAGTGAGACAGACAGCCCCTGAGTCACACTTGGCTGTGCTACCCTGGGGGAGGGGAGGAGAAGCTGCTGTTACTCAGAAGAGGGGCACTGGCAGAAATGAGGCCTAGGGAGGAGCCCTGTGACCAGGTGTGGTGAAGGAGCTTTGGCTGAGCAGAGGGGTTGACCTGCTGCAGGTACAGAGGAGCCCCCTGCTCTGCGGCAGCCTGGAACCCGAGGCACAACCAGCCAGGCAGGACCTTGGCCGTCCTCTGCCCCAAATACTTCACCACATCCTGAGGCCAGAGCGGAAAAGGGATTTGCCAAGCTCATATCACAAATTCCAGGCTCCAACCCTGTATTCTGTCTATTTGACTAAAAGGACAGGGCCAACCGGGTTTCATTTCCAGCTGAGAGGAAGAGGGAAAGGGAAGAAAGAGCAGCCCCTGATCTACCTGGATGCGTGTGGAAAGGGGGGATGTGGGGTGTGTACGTGTGTGTGTCAGGTTGTCTAATACAAATGGGAGTCCAGCCTGTTGGGCTCACGGTGCTGCTCGAATCAGAGAGGGTCACCCTGTGGGTTCAAGTGCCGGGAAGGCAGAGGAGGCTGCAGCTGCCGTTCCAGGTCAGGGCGCAAGCTGTCTGCAGCAATGGCTGGTAGGTTGCCGGGCAGGGATCAGAGTTCTGCCTGTAGCTCTCTCCTTCCCACTGGGGCGGCATCACCAGCCCAGGGTAATTTCTAATCTTAGCCATGGGAACCACGCCTTCGCCTTTTCATGCTCATTTCCATCTGTGCAACCTGGAGAACTTCACACCCACTATTATTCATTCACATTGTCCCCCAGGGTAGCGGCATGGCAAGCATCGTGTTGACTGCAGAGAAAAAGGGGAGCAAGGCCTCTCATAAAGAACTTGCATCTCAGCTAGGCATGGTGGCTCGTGTCTATAATCCCAACACTTCGGGAGGCCAAGGCAGGAGGATGGCTTGAGGTCAGGCGTTCAAGACCAGCCTGGGAAACATTGTGAGACCCTCCCTGCCATGTCTACAAAAGATTTTTTTAAAAAATGAGCCAGGCACAGTGCCACAATGCCTATAGTCCCAGCTATTTGGTAGGCTGAGGTGGGAGGATTGCTTGAGCCTAGGAGTTGGAGGTTGCAATGAGCTGTGATCATGCCACTGCACTCCAGCCTGGGCAACAGAGAGACTCTGTCTCAAAAAAAAAAAAAAAAAAAAAAAAAAAAAAAAAGGCAGGGGAGAAAACAACCCCTGAATCTCATCATGAAACCTCAGCTTCCTTTCCAAGAAAGAATACAGCCCTGTTTCAGGCCTGTCTCCCATCTCCCTGCTCTGCGCAGAGGGCAGGAAGTTCCCTTGGCCACAGTTGCTCCTCAGTGCTCAGCTCCCTTGGCCCTCAGCCTGCACAGCTCTTGCATCATCTAACTTTTCAGGGGTGAAAGTCTGTCACCCCACTTATCTTTAAACCCCCTTGAAGGCAGATAGGGCTAAAGCTTCTTTGTATCACACACAGGGTCAAACACAGTGCTAAGAACATAATAGGTGCTCAACAATTTTTTTTTTTTTTGAGACGGAGTCTCACTCTCTTGTCCAGGCTATAGTGCAGTGGTGCAATCGTAGCCCACTGCAACCTCAACCTCCCAGGCTCAAGAGATCCTCCTGCCTCCACCTCCCAAGTAGCTGGGACTACAGGTATAATGCCACCATAACTGTCTAATTTTTCAATTTTGTGTAGAGACAGGGCAGGGCTTGCTATGTTGCCTAGGCTGGTCTCAAACTCCTGGGCTCAAGTGATCCTCCTGCCCTGGCTGCCCAAAGTGCTGGAATTACCAGTGTGAGCCATCACACGTGGCCCTCAATAAATATTTTTAATAAAACCAGCCCATAAGGAGGCACAGGGACTACTGACCTAGTTCACAGAAGAGAAGCAGAGGTCCTGGGAGGGCATGTGACTTAAACTGAGGTCTCCACATATGCAGATACCGAAGCCAAGTCTATACTACTGGAACCCTAATCTGGTTTTCACTCAAACATTCATCACGTAGACTTTGAGACAACTGGTCACCCGGGGGAAGTACATCCATCCCCTTCCTCAACAACCAATCCTGTTCAGAGTTTTGGACCAAGACAAAAAAAAATACAAAGCAGAGTTTCTGTTTTTGAGGATCTGGTAGAGAGATCTGACAGCTATGTACACCTAAACAAAAAGGGTTTAAAAAGCAGCATGAATTTAACTGAAAATGCAGCTTTCTCAGGAATTTGCTGAGTTAGAGCCAGTTTGTCTCTGCCCCTAGCATGTGAGCGGTTTTTAATTTTTTCTTTTATAGAAAAGGAGGTGAAAGTTACTCTCTTGGCCAGGCATGGTGGCTCACACCTGTAATCCCAGCACTTGGGGATGCCAAGGTGGGCAGATCACCTGAGGTCAGGAGTTCAAGACCAGCCTGGGCAACATGGTGAAACCCTGTCTCTACTAAAAATACAAAAATTAGCCAGGCATGGTGGCACACACCTGTAGTCCCAGCCACTCAGGAGGCTGAGGCCGAAGAATCACTTGAACCCAGGAGGCAGAGGTTGCAGTGAGCCAAGATCGCACCACTGCATTCCAGCCTGGGCAACAAAGTGAAACTCCACCTCAAAAAAAAAAAAAAAAAGAAAAAAAAAAGAAAAAAAAAAAAGAAAACAGCTACTCTCTTATCCGCCTCACCTCTCAGGCACCCTGGTGGAGGATGCTGTCTGGGCTGTTGGGTCCCCTGGTTTCTGGCATCGTCCTTGTGTTCTTTTCCTCCTGCTTCTTTGTCCCCAGGGTGCTGAGAGCCCAAGAATGTAGACCTGCTCTCCATGTTGGGGGCTGGATAACAGAGAGGTGCGGGGGTCGGGGGGGTGCTGCAGTCAGGGAACCAGAGCTCTAATTCTGGGGCTGCCTCACTCCTGCTCTGGGACACTCATCCCACTTACTGGGCCCTGCCTACTCTTACATGTGGCCAGCACAGTTGTAGGTCCTTAGGAGGAAACCATCAGGCATCATTCATCAGAACTGACACTTGATTTTTGCTTGTTTGTTTGACTTTTGACACAGAGTCTCACTCTGTCGCCAGGCTGGAGTGCAGTGATGTGATCTCGGCTCACTGCAACCTCTGCCTGCCAGGTTCAAGTGAGTCTTCTGCCTCAGCCTCCCAAGTATCTGGGACTACAGGCGCTCGTGCCACCACGCCCAGCTAGTTTTTTTTATTTTTAGTACAGATGGGGTTTCACCATGTTGGCCAGGATGGTCTCGATCTCTTGACCTCATGATCCACCTGCCTTGGACTCCCAAAGTGCTGGGATTACAGGCGTGAGCCACTGCGCCCAGCCCAGACCTCACACTTGGCACACACTTTACTTGCATGTTCGCATTAGGCCCTAGACAAAAGATCCCAGACCGATGGATCTGCTGTATCATCAGGCATACAATTCAGTCTTTCAGGGTCTCCATTTCCTCATGTGTCAGACAAGCACAGTTGTTACCAACACCCAGCCACTGTCAGGATTAAATGAAATCACAGATACAAAAAATGCTTGACCAGTGACGATAGTACACGTTGGATGCATTGAAACCAAAGTGCATGTGAAATTATAGAGCAGTATGGAAAGATGCTAGAATTAGATCCTCTCATTTCTTAAAGTCAAAAGAGCAGGTCCTTTAGGAAGAACTCCCCACACCCACACCCACCCCCACTCCCATCTCACCAGACCTGCCTCTCGGCCTCCAGGAGGGCAGCTGCTCTTGCAGAGATGTGAGAACAGTCCCCAGGCATCTGCCAGCTGGGGCTGGGGGGCCCAGGCTGCACCAGACTGGTGGGCGGGCCTCCAGCCAGCTCCCCAGCAGAGGTCTCTCTGGGGCTGAATAGGGCACGTGCCCAGGGCTAATTGACTCCCCTTTTATGATGATTCTCCCCGTTCCCCCTCCCCCCATACATACTCTGCCCGATTCAGCTTTCCTTATCTGGAATTCCTCCTCTTGTTTGTATCCCTTGTCCTTGACCCTTCCTCCCATTTGCTGCTGTAGATGAGGGGGAAAGGGGTCGGGGGCCAGAGCTGGGGCAGGGGTGAGCCTTTGAGCTAGTTAATCATCTCAGCCCAGGCTGCAAAGCTCCCCGTGCTCAGTTTGCAGACGCCTGAAGGCCTACATGAGCAAAGCTCGATACAGATTTTCTGAGTGAATGCATGAATGAAAAAGAGGCGAGAGTGGAGGAGGAAGGGGGTGGGTGAACGTGGGCAACATGAGGAGGGGCTGAGGTTGCTGAGGTGCTGGCGGGAGAGGCTGCTGGTGGGTTGGGAGCAGGGGCCCACGCAGCTCTCAATTAAGTGCACTTGGATTCCATGGAAAGGCAGAAAGTGAAAGGGAAATCGCTGGCAGGCTGAGTCATTCCATCGGGTCGAACAATCGGAAGCAATTCGGCTTCCCACTGCTCTGGAGGAATCAAAAGCCACTCTGCCGGGCGGGCTTTTGTGCGCAGGTCGTCAGCGTTCAGCTGCCGGGGAGTCTTCCTCCGTCCCGGTGGGCAGCTTGTGTCTTAGCAGCATTGATTGACATTTCTCCCCAGGAACAAGATTACCCACCAATCCCAGCCTGCCCTTCCCCCTTCCAAAAATAAAGCCACAGTTACATGCAAAGCTCATGCAAATTTCACCCTGCTGCTGTTTGTGCTGCGGCTGGTCCCACGTGAGAGAGCAGAAGGCAGGCTCATCCACATGCATGGCTTGGACACCAGGACCCAAGTGAGCCGGGCACCGCCAGATGAAGGGAGCCTCTTCTGACGACCCGTGATACAGATCTCCAACAGTGGAGTGGGTGCAATCTCCAGAGGAGGGCTGGGCATCTGGCTAGACTCCCTCCCGTCTAACCTGGAGAGACAGAGACTGGAACCTAGGAGCAGATGGGACTCTGGAGGCCAGCATGTTGGGGGCAGATGGCCCCCTGCCTGCCAGATTTTTAACACCCAGAGTAGAGACTAAGTGGGCACTCCTGGAAGGTGAATTTAAAGATCCCAGGTCTGAGTGTGAGTGATGAACCGACATGAACCAACAGGGCCTTGGACGGAGACTGAAACGTAGGTTTTACCCATTGATCAACTCGGTATTCTGAGGCCAAGTTCAGGTTCAGTACGGAAGAATCAATGGAAACCGAGCGATGGCATGCATGGGCAAGGAGAAGGGGAGTGGAGCTGCCGTGAGCTCCCTAGGCAGGTTGACACCTGGTTAGCCTTTGGCAAATCCGACAACTCTAAATTGGATGGGAACTCTCTCAACGGATCTCTGACTTTGTGGGATACCTTTGTACCTCCCCTCTCTCCAAAATTCTGATCTTCCTTCACAGTCCCCAGGTCCACACTGTGGTCCTCTTCACTCTCTAGACCAGGGTCTTCCATGGAGGGAAGTGCAGCAGGTGCACGACTCTCCATTTCATGCCAGGAGATGGGATGGGCACGGAAGCCTCTCACTAACGGGCACCCTCAAGCAGAGAGAGGGCGTTGAGGCCCCTTCAGGGCATTACAGAGGTACCCACCTCCTTACTCCACCTATGCCTGAGGCCCTTCCTGAGCGGGCACGACCAGGCGTCCCAGGCAGTCAAATGCGTTGGCACCAGATCACAGATGGAACCACAGAATGGAGAAAAGCTGTTAAGGCCAGCGATGCTTCAGTGCTCCTCCAGGCCCACAGAGCGTAGGTGGCATGTCCTAGGCCACTCAGCAAGGCAGGGGCAGAGCTGGGCTGGAAGCCTGACCCGCCAGCTCCCTCCCCAGTGCTCTTTCCTCTTATATCGTTCTTTCACAACAGAGTAGGAAGGAGGCATAGGTGGAGGGGGAAGATCATTCTATGCTGAGAGGCGCTGCTACAAAATTACTCCCATCAGACCAAGGATGAAGCCAAGTCTCCCGCCCTGCACCCCAGCAGCCTGCGGCTTCCCGTGTCATCAGCCATCAACAGCAGCTGAGGGCAGGTGATAAGTGCTGTCTTTCCATGGAAAATCAAGGGCAATTTGGAGCTTGTGAGTTTGGATGGGGCAAGAGTATGGCGAAGGACAGAGGTGGCAAGACAGAATAGAAAGAAGCAGGCAGGCTGGAAAGCCCTCTGCCACCTCTGCCACCCCCGGGAGGGCTCTGGTTTGGACAGAGAAGAGGGAGAACTTAGGACAAAAGGCACAGACTCCTCCAGGAGGTGGGCAGGTGTGGGACAGGATGAAGGGTGGGGGAAACACAGTACAAGTCTTAAAGACACTCCCTCCCCTTCTGGCCTTATCCCTCACCAGTACTTCAGTAGGGCTCATCTTTTAGATGTACTGAGTGTGTCGTGTGTGTGTGTGTGTGTGTGTGTGTGTGTGTGTGTGTGTGTGTGGAGGGGGAAGGGGTGGAGCAGGGAGACCTGGTTGATTTCACATTTCTGGGTTTCGGAATCCAGAAAGGATTGGAATCGAGGAAGCCCCAGCAGGAGGCACAGCTCAGATTCCTGACTTTGGGTGCTGGAAATGACCTGGCGTGGCACGAAGAGTTTAACCTGGTCCCTCAGGGAGGGCAGTTTTGGGTACCTGGCACTGTCTGCGTGCGCCTGAGTGCATTTTTGTGTGCTCAACAGCATGGGCTTCTGTGTGCACAAGCCAGGAAGCCTGTGGCCATTCCCAACGAGTCTCTACCTGTCCTGAGTTAAAGCTCTCTTGGTACCCTTTGATGTGTCTGGCTGAGGAATTTTGACTTCTGTGTCACCTCTGTCCTGATTCCTCAAGCTCCTTGCCTCCTCCTCCAAGGCTTCTCAGTGAACTAGAGCCTCACATTTAGCACAGGAGCTGCTGAGCCTGGGTTGAGCATCTGGCCATGTTTCCATTCTCCTGGAGCCTGTGGACCCCACAGCCCCTGACAGTGAGATAATTAACCTCTTGTTGGAAGCCCAGGGCTCCTGCAGTGTTGACCCCCAGCTGCCACCTAAGTCCCTCAGCTGTGCCCCCTCTGTCTCCGTGAACCTTCCTGGTGAGTGGACCAGCCAGCAAGGCCAGAGGTGCTTAAAGAGGCTCCAAAGAGCCACCTGTAGATGCTCAGGGTCACTCCTGCTTTGCTCCTGAACCTCCTTGCCCTTCTGGCCCCAGTGATGCTGAGTGACTTGTAGGCCCTGCTTGCCATCCTCTCGGTTCTTTCCCACCTGCTCTTCCCTCTGCCGGGAACAACCTCCCTGACCATGGATGCTTCACCAGTGCAGGGATAGTGGAAAAGCACCTCTCCCTCCCCCTTGCCTTCATTGACTGTGTCTGAATAAAGCAATGCCAGTCCTATGCTCTGTTAAGAATTCAAACCCAAGACTATGCATTTCCATTGCCTGTGGTTTGGTGGGTGCACAGTGGCTGCTGGACAGACTAGCCATAGGTGAGCCAGGTGAAAGCAGGGCCGGGGCCTGGCTTGATGTGCCTGGTGGGGCAGGCGCAGCTGGGGGTCACCTCCCAGTACATGTGTCAGCACGAGCTTTGACAGGTAGAAAGAACAGCCACTGGAGGGGTGAGCTGCTGGGAGCACCTGTGCATTTTTTCGATATTCACAAGTACTTCTTGAACATTTATTGTGCACAGTCTCCATCAGGGCCCTGTAGACATAGCACTGAGCAGAACAGAATCCGCCTTAATAGAATCATGTCATGAATCATGTCAGACAATGAACACATTTAACTTGGCATTCAAGGTCCGATGCAATCTAAGCCCAACCTGTCTTCCCAGGTCATCTCCCACGATTTCAGGCTAGAATGACTGGGCCTGCTTCTTGACTGATCCATGATGTGCAGTCGCTGATACTCTGGGTTGCATCTGACCTCCAGAGTGACCTTACTGGTGTCCCTTGACCACCCTCAAGGGCCTGTCTTGCCTTTTTCCTCCCCTATGGCTTTGCTCATGCCCAATTCTCCCTTCTGAGCCCGACCCCCCTTCCCAGATCAGGTCCTCATTGGTTTTCCCTGCTGGGTGGTCTTTGTGTTTTGAAGTGGTGCCTTTGTCCACTAGATATGGAACTCTTTTTGAGCCCAGATGCCTATGGGGACCCTAGAATCAAGACCTCCTAGCTGACCTGCACTTCTCCTGCTCCCTTTTGCATTTCTCAAATCTTATCAATCCTTTGCCACTTACCAAGCCCTGTACCCACCTCTGCTGCCACACTCCCTGCAGACAACTTCATCTCTGTAATACAGAGATAAGTAGAATCATTGGGAGGAAACTCCCTCAAATCCCTGAACTCATAAGCCTACAATTGACATGACTGCTGCCTCCTCTGTGCCTGTCACCATGAAACAGAAGTCTGTCTTCATCTCAGACTAATCCTTCCAGTCATGGTGTGACTCTCGTCAACGCCAACCTTCTCACTTTCAGTTTTCTATTATTCTCTCCCATGAGCATTTAAACGTGCACAAGTCTCCCAATTCAAAAATAACGTACAAGCTCCTGGGCTCCATTTTCTTCTCCAGGGACCACTGTCTTTCCTCCTTTTCACAGCCAAGCTTCTCGAGAGAGACAGAACATCATACTCACTATTGCTGCTCGATCATTTCTCATTGGCTCTTCAATCCACAGAGGCCCTGGTTTCTGTCCCCACCAATCCACTAGAACTGCCCTCCGGGATGTTGCTAAATCCAATGGACCTTCCCAATAGTTAGCAAACTTGACCTCTCAGCGGCTCTGTCTCTTTCTTTTTCAGTCCGTGTTTTTCGAAACACTGCTTCCTTGGCTTATGTGATACCGTGATTGCCTGGCTTTCCTCCTGTTGCCCAGCCTGTCCTTCTCTGTCACCTTTACCTCTTTCATTCCCTAAATGTGGATGCTTTTCAGGCTGCATCTGAGACCCTGACCTCTGCTCCTTCTGCACAGCTTCAGCTGCATCCACATGGGGATGATTTTTAGATCGTTATCTGCAGCCAAATCCTCTCCCCTGAGCTCCTGCCCTAAACATCCAACTGCTCTTCCCTCGGAGGGGCCACATCTCACCCTCGCACATCCACAGTGGAATTCTTCATTCTCTCTTCCTTGCCAGGATCCATCTGCCTTCAGCGTGCCCCTCCTTCTGGAATCCCAGTGTTAGTGAATAGCACAACTGTGATCAAGCCAGAAACCGGTCCCAAGAAACCTAAGCAAACCAGGAACTTTTGATTCCCACTCAGCCCTCACTCTACATCTGACCAGCCACCAAGCCCTGTCTCACTATTGCTTTTCCTCAAAACCAGCATTTCCCTGCAATTCCATAGCCACTGTCTTAGTCTAAGTTGCTATCATAGTTCCCTTGGGAAATTAATAGACCTGTTATATTTGTGTTTTTTTTCCTAGCTCTCCCAAGGCTACCCTATTGCCCCAAAAATAAAGCCCAAATGTCCTAACATGGCAGAGAAGGCCTTCATGACTGGGACTTTGTGTATCTTTGTATCTTCATGTCATCTGCCACCACTTCCTCCCCTCCCCTCCCCAGTCCTGCCCTCCATCTATTCTGAGACTGGAGTTTGTAAATCTGTCATTTTCTCCCTCCGACCCTGCCCTAGGTTTTCCCACGCTGCTCTCTAGGCCCAAAGCCCCTGGGACTTTGCTCAGAAGGCACTCTTCCGCTATGAAGCCTTCCTGTGTCTGTGAGGCCCCTTCTGTGTGTTCTTACAGTGGGCATTAATCACTCTGTAGCACAGCTGCTCTCTACTTTGAGCTCTTTCTCAGTAGATGGCAACACTGTCTTTCACCCAACACTGTACTCCCAGCTTCGAGCACAGTACCTTCTGGCCCAAGACTCAGTGCTTGTTTGTTGAATGAATGAATAAGCGTGTGTTTATGCATCATACTTTATTTTATGGTGCCTAGGTTCTACCAGCTACCCTTTCCCAACTGCAACACCATAAAACACTCTACACAGTGGGTGTTTACGAACTTTTCATCCCTTCTCCTCATCTTAGGGAACCCCTTGGAATACACTAGGTAGCTTGGAGCATAGCGGCAATCATCTCCATCCCGGTGTGTGATGGAGGCTTCTCCATGTGGGCACTCATGCCTCAGTGGCACTGTGGCCTGAGCATTGGGTCCAAGGCTGTGGGCGTGTTGGAGTCTGTGGGCCTGAGTGTTAGACCCCCCTTATGTGGAGATAAGATTACAGCTGGACAATGGGGGATGGGGCGTAAGTGCGTGTACCAGCATCAACACTCCCTTGGTGTTGAGCTTTTCTGCACTCCAAGCTCCACTTTGTGAAAAGAATCTGGGACACAGCACAACCAACTGTCCTGATCTGCCTGGGACTGTGGGAATTTCTGGGATGTGGGATGTCGTGCTAAATCACCAGGAAAGTCCTAGTAAAGCGGGATGCGTTGGCGGCCCCATCTAAACTGGAAGTTAGGATTTGTACAAAAGAAGATTGAATTAGTTTTCAGTGACCCTTTGACCTAACCCTTGGACCCTCACTGAGTGGGCTCCCTGGAGCGCTGTGATCAAAAACAAAGATAGAGTGGCTGCCATGAAACTGTGTGTGTGTGTGTGTGTGTGTGTGTGTGTGTGTGTGTGTGTCTGTGTGTCTCAATGGGATTACCTCTCAGGAGTGTGATCTTGGCTTCCTGGAGGGAAGTCTCTGAAGGGCAGTGGGTGGGGGACAGAGACTAATGTGTGTGGAAGAGATGGATAAGGCATTAACTGGGGACAGAAAGAATTATGGTTGGGCGCCATGGCTCAGGCCTGTAATCCCAGCAGTTTGGGAGACTGAGGCGGGTGGATCACCTGAGGTCAGGAATTTGAGACCAGCCTGGCCAACATGGTGAAACGCCATCTCTACTAAAAATACAAAAATTAGCTGGGTGTGGTGGCGGGCACCTGTAATCCCAGCTACTTGGGATGCTGAGGCAGGAGAATTGCTTGAACCCGGGAGGCAGAGGTTGCAGTGAGCTGAGATCTCGCCACTGCACTCCAGCCTGGGCAACAGAATAAGACTTCATCTAAAAAAAAGAAAAAAAAAAAAAAAAAAGAATTGTGCATATGGGTTAGCTTCCAGCCTTACTTCCCCCACCTGGGAGAAGCTTTCCTGCAGACCCCAGAGAGAGGTGGGCTGGGAGTTGGGGAAGGGCCTAAGCAGGAGGAAAAGTCTAAGAAGGCATAGGTGAGGGAATCCTAAAGGGTAAGGGGCAATTTAGGGGTAGGAGAGGAGAAAGAGAAGGAAACAAGGAAGGACCAGGAAGATGGAAAGTGCTGGTGGGTCCAGTCCTAGCAGCAGAGGGAGGGGTTAAGACTGGGACTCCGGAAAGAACCTCCATTGTGATGTAAATGAGTGACTGGGCAGAGAGAAGGGGCCCTGTGGGGAAGGATGAGGGTGCAGGGCAAGGACAGCAGTAGGAGCTGAATGCAGCGACTGTATCATAGCTGCTGGTTATGAGGATCGGATTTCTTTTTTGCAGATGTCACATGCCGGGGTGAGCTGTTATTAACTAAAAGGAGTCAGGGCTTAGCTGCAAGCAAGGAGGTATGTGGTTGAGTGCATTTCAACATGGGTAGAAGAAATGGTGTAGCCTGCAGAAATGAAGGCAGCTTTTTGGGACTGGAGCACATTTTAATGGGAGGAGAAATCTATAAAGCTAGTAGCCCCCTAGCTACTCCCCCATTATAACTACTTCCAAAAAATAAAGAAAGAAAGAAAATGTTTAAGAGGCCTTTAGGTTATCAAGAAATAATATAATCCTGGGATAGATTCATTTTAAGATACGCTGGTTTAATGAATGGATGACTATGATATTATAAAATATCTATTTGGTCTTTGACCCCATTTCCTGGCATCCTAAAATCCTTAGAGTCTCCAAAGTGATTTTTTTTTTTTGTATGCTAATGGTTGACTGACGGCTGGTAGCTTCAGAATAGGGCAGGTCACCAGAAAGACCAAGGCAGGATTAGATGATTGGGACTTTCAGCCACTGCCCCTAACCTCTGGGGATGATAGAGGGGCTGAAGGTTAAGTTGATCACCAATGGCCAATGGCTTAATCAATCATGCCTATGCAATGTAGCCTCCATAAAAACCCAAAAGGACAAGGCTCAGGAAGTTTCTGGATAGTTGAACACCTGGAGGGTCTTGGAGGGTGGCGTGCCCAGAGAGGGCATGGAAGCACCCCACCTCTTCTCCGCTGCCTTTCTCTATGCATCTCTTCATCTGTGTCCTTTGTAATATCCTGTACAATCAGTCAGTAGGTGTGTTTCACTGAGTTCTGTGAGCTGCTCTAGCAAATTAATCAAATGCAAGGCTGGGGTCATGGGAACTCCAATTTATAGCCAGTCAGAGGTACCGCTGAAACAACCTGGTGAATTAATCTCCAGGTAGTTAGTGCCATAAGTGAACTGAATGAGAGGACATCAGAGGGTCCTCTGCTGAGCTCATTGTTTTATTGTTGGTTGGGAAAACCCCACATATGTGGTAATAGAAGTCTTCTGGGTTAATTGTTATGGTGTTAGATCAGAGGAAAACGGTTTGTTTTTTCCCACTCAATATTTATTAAAGGTGTTCCCAATACTGGACATTAGGATTAAGGGTAAGCATGTCAGAGGCATTTGAACCAGAGCAACTCCATGTTGAATAGGGGCTGGGTAAAATAAGGCTGAGACCTACTGGGCTGCACTGCCAGGAAGTTAAAGCGTTCTAAGTCACAGGATGAGACAGGAAGTAGGCAGAAGATACAGGTCATAAAGACCTTGCTGATAAAACAGGCTGTGGTAAAGAAGCTGGCCAAAACCCACCAAAACCAAGATGGCGATGAAAGTGGCCTCTGGTCGTGCTCACTGCTCATGATATGCTAATTATAGTGCATTAACGTGCTAAAAGATATTCCCACCAGTGCCTTGACAGTTTACAAATGCCATGGCAATGTCAGGAAGTTACCGTATATGGTCTAAAAAGGGGAGGAACCCTCAGTTCTGGGAAGTACCCACCCCTTTCCCAGAAAACTCATGAATAATACACCCCTTTTTTAGCATATAATCAAGAAATAACTATAAGTATATTCAGCTGAACAGCCCATGCTGCTGCCCTGCCTATGGAGTAGCCATTCTTATGTTTTGTAAACTTGCTTTCACTTTATGGACTCGCCCTGAATTCTTTCTTGAGCAAGGTCCAAGAACCCTCTCTTGGGGACTGGATTAGGACCTCTTTCCAGTAACAAGTATATAAGGCTGGTATTAATTCCAACAGGACAAACCAAGACATGGTTTAAGAACTGGGCCTTTGACTGTGGATTTTTCACTTTGTAGGCTAGTCTATGAGTTAGAGGAAGTAGGGTGCGGTGTTAGAAAATTCCAGCAACTCCAGGTGGGCAAACTGTCCTAAAAGCACCCTTTTCTCTGTTTCTATGACCATAGAGCCGAGAATCTGGTGCAAGATCCAAAACAGCAGGATTTGTCAGACCCCTGGCCATTTCCCAGCAGGACTCGCTGTGTCTAATGCCAATTCCAGCTTGATGCAGAGCTTGGGAACTCTGGGACTGGAGGGAAGCTGGGAGCAGCAGAATGTGTGTGGAAACAGTCCCATCTACTATGAGCACCTTGGAACGTCTTGCTCACCACTGTATCACTTAGCACAGTGCCTGGCACATAGCTGTGTTACAGTAGGTAGTCTGGCAGGCATGAGCGGGGCAGGAGAGTCCCCAACCCAGGAATGTCAGGTGACCATCAGATGGTCAGGCGGTTGTTACAGTGTGTCTCTAAAATAATAATTGGTCACAGCTGGTGCCAGGGAACGGCAGTCTCCCAGTACGCAGAAACACCTGAAGCTGGTGATCAGCTTCTGATAAGATCTCAGGAGTTGGGTGTGTGGGTTCAAGCATGCGCACTAAGAGGCAAAATGGTATAACTGGTATATTACCTTCCTCTAGGAACGAGACAGGTAAGGGGAGAATTCCTCAAATGAGCATGCACACAACTTCAGTAAACACACAGTGCATGCACAGCATTTGCCCTTCCCAAGTGCTGGCAGGCCACTGTGCATGTGGACAGCCCACCCCAAGGGAAGAATCAGGAGGAAATAACGCAACCTGGGAAGATGCCAACATAAGACCCCAAGTCAAAGGTCAAACCGTGCACTTGACTCTCTCAGGCCTCCCACCTGGCTCTCTTACAAGCGTACTTCACTCCATTTCATTCCTGCCCTGACACTTTTTAATACACTTTCATTCCTACTCTAAAACTTGCCTCGGTTTCTCACTCTGCCTTATACCTCCTCTGTCTAATTCTTTCTTCTGAGGAGGCAAGAACTGGGGTTGCTGCAGGCCTGTACGGATTTGCCGCTGCTAATATGGAGCTCAATACATATTCATCAGATGAATGAATGAATGGACCTTCTGCCTTAGTTCTCTCCTAGCTCAAATAGATCTTCCACATTGCAGCAACTAGGCATTGCCTTTCTAAAACACAGACTTGACAGCTTCAGGTTCTTTTCCAGCCTCTCCTCTCTCCAATAATTGTCTTAATTTCCTTCCTCGGAGATCTGTACTCATTCTCTGCAGTACACTCATGACCCTTTATGCCCTGGGTCCCAACCCCAATTGCCAGTTTTTTTGTCCTGTCACCTGTCACTGCTTTCTCACCATTTCTTCCAAATGCCACTCAGCACATAATGCTCTCATGTGCCACAGGCACAACCTAGAATCTCTTTCACAAAACTTGCCCCTATATCTCCAGCCTTCTGCCTGTGAAAACCCATCCTTCAAGGTCCAGCTCAAATATCCCTTCCTCCAGGAAGCCATCCTACGTTTTCCTTGCTGCCTTGTCTGTCATTGTACAATGGCAGACTGAAACTCTTAAAGCATTGATTTCATTCTGTTTCTGAAGTAGCCTGTTCTTTATCTGTCTATCCCCTCTACTAGTCTTTGGGCTTCTTTGAAGACTAACATTGTTTTGTCTCTATTTACCCAGCTAAACAGCCATCCAAGGAAGGAGGGAGGGAAATCAGAGAGGCTCAAAGAAGTTGGAAGACGTGTTAGTGGGCTGGTGACAGGAAAATAAAAAATAGCAGACATCTAGCTATTTGCCTCAGACATTGCTGGACTTTGGAAGGCTGAATTGAGAGAATTGCCTGAGGCCAGATGTTCGAGACCAGCCTGGGTGACATAGTGAGACACCCATGTCTACAAAAAATTTAAAAATCAGCTGGGCGTGGTGCCATGTACCTGAAGTCCCAGCTACTTGGGAGGCTGAGGTGGGAGGATCGCTTAAGTCCAGGAGTTACAGGCTGCAGTGAGCTCCAGCCTGGGTGATGGAGCAAGACCCTGTTTCAAAAAAAAAAAAAAAAAAAAAGAGGCTGAGCATGGTGGTTTATGCCTTTATGCCTGTAATACCAGCACTTTGGGAGGCCAAGGTGAGCAGATCACTTGAATTCAGGAGTTTGAGATCAGCCTGGGAAACATGGTGAGACCCCAACTCTAATAAAAACAAACAAACAAATAAGCTGGGCATGGTAGCACATGCCCATAGTCCCAGCTACTCAGGAGGCTGAGGTGGGAGGATCACCTGAGGCCAGGAGGTTGAGGCTGCAGTTAGCCATGATCTCTGGGTGACAGAGAGAAACCCTGTCTCAAAAAAAAAAAAAAAAAATTGCTGAAATTGCCAGTGAATTTTCTTTTCCTGATTTCACTTCCATCCCAAGAAGTAGAATTGCTACTGACCGAGAAAAGAGAGGCGAAGGAGCCCTTATACCATCCTCCTACACAGGAGACAGTGAAAGTGCTCTTATTCCCTTAGGCACCACCCCAACCCCAGATGAGGCTGGATTTCCCTCGTTTTCTCAGTTCTTTCTTTCGAAGAATCAGCCCTGATCTTCTTACAGTAGCCCACAATAAGGGTGCACCCTTCCTTCTGCTTTCATCTGCCCAGTAATAGTGCTAATTGGAAGGACTTTGGCTCTTCCCGCAGCCTGGCTTTGTCAGGCATAACAGTCCTCTCTCATTCTCTGGATGTGGCTCGTGTTCCTGCTGGCAGTCTTCCTCAGAGTTCACTTGTCATTCAGGCCTCTGTGAAAGGCCCCCTTACAACTTGCTCATTCACTGTACCTCATTGTCCCTGCCCATTCATTGACATTCATGGGGATAATTCCTCCCGCTGCCACATGCACAGAGGCGCGTGCACATGTGTTCAGACCCCATGTCCCATTAGCAGTGAGAACACTTGAAATAAAAAGCAGCACCGCCTGAATGTGGAACTGCCTTCCCCTTTAATAGCTGGGGAGTCGATTGCGCTAATGTTATTTCAAGAAGTACCAGGAGAATTGGTGGGCACAGCAGAGCAGGGAGGGAGGAAGGGGCAGGGTAGTCCTAACATTTCCCTTCCTTAAAGCACTGTCAGCGACATCACTCCAGACAGACACAGCTCTCCTCCTCCCATCCTTCCTCCCTAGATCCAGCCAGTTCTGGGAGCTGCACTCCCTACCTTCCACCTGGACATTAGCCTGGCATTCAAGGCTCTCTAAAATACTGCTCACAAGTACCTCCCACACTTACCTTCTACCTCCTCTCTAGGCTGAGTTCTTCTCTAACCAGCCAGGTCTATGCCTGTGATCTGCAGCTCACACTTTGCTTCTCTGTTCTTTCAAATCATTCCCCAGGGCCTGGGTGGTTGCAATGGCAGCAAGAACAGTTGTTCTCCCTGAGCTACTCAGCAAAGACGGTGTCTACTCAGTATTTTTTAACGTAGTGGTTAACGAGATGTTTGAAGAAAATCATTACAGAAGCAGGACAAGGGTAAGATTGTGAGATGGGAGAGGATATCATTTGGATGTTTGTCCCCTCCAAATCTCATGTTGAAATTTGATCTCTAAGGGTGGAGGTGAGGCCTGGTGGGAGGTGTTTAGGTCACAGGGGTGGATCCCTCAAGAATGGCTTAGTGGGCTGGACACGGTGGCTCACGCCTGTAATCCCAGCACTTTGGGAGGCCGAGGTGGGTGGATCACCTGAGGTCAGGAGTTCAAGACCAGCCTGGCCAACATGGTGAAACCCCATCTCTACTAAAAATACAAAAAAAAAAAAAAATTAGCTGAGCATTGTGGTGGGCAGCTGTAATCCCAGCTACTCGGAAGGCTGAGGCAGGAGAATCGCTTGCACCTGAGGCAGAAGTTGCAGTGAGCCGAGATCGCACCATTGTACTCCAGCCTGGGCAACAAGAGCGAAACTCTGTCTCAAAAAAAAAAAGAAAAAAAAAAAGAATGGCTGAGTGCCCTCCTCACAGTCATGAGTGAGTTCTTGCTGAATTCATTTGCACAAGAGCTGGTTGTTGAAAAGAGGCTGGCACCTCCTCCTCTCTCTCTTGTTCCCTCTATTACCATGTGATATGTCTGTTCCCCCTTCGCCTTGCACCATAGATAAAAGCTTCCTGAGGCCTCACCAGAGCTGAGCAGATGCTGGGGCCATGCTTGTGTAACCAGCAGAACTGTGGTTTTATAAATTACCCAATCTCAGGTATTCTTTTATAGCAATGAAAAAATAAATGGACTAATACAGGAGATAAGAGAGAAAAGAGTTGGTGGAAGGATGGAGCTATCATTATAGTTGATTCTGCTACCAGCCCCCCAAAGTATAGCCCCTGGCCATGCCCTGACCTTCAGGAACAGGCTCCTTTCTCTCTGATGTTAGGACCTGAACTTCTCCTCTGAGTACTGCAATCCCACCACCAGGCCTTCCAAGACTCACTCTAGCTCTGCCTTTCCATGAAGAGGGCCTTCTCTAGTCACCACGAGGGTCCACAGTCCTTTGACAGCTATGGGGCTCTTGGCAATACCCTCACTGGCACTTACAAGGCCCTTCATGTGCACACGTCATAATGACTCATTAGGGACTTCCAGTTTTGGCGAGGAAGAGGTGGCGGCTCGTGCCTCTGTAGCCCTCCAGAGCACTGATGGGAAAGGCTTGCCTCTGAGCAGCTGCTCTCTGAGCCTGCTGGGCCTCTGATCTGGCAGATGCAGAATGGTGTTTGCTGGCCATGTGGAAAACAATAGAACGAGTTATCTCACAGATATGACAGATATGACCTCGGGGCAGTTGCTTCTGAGCACCAGGAGCATTTGGTAACCAAAAAAGCATAGGCTGTAAGGTCAAACAGATGAGGACTGTAACACAGCTCCTTCTTGACTAGCTGTAAGAACTGCTACCTAATTGCTTTGAACTGTAGTTTTTCCTTTCGCATTTAAGTTGTGCTTGGGCTTCTCCACCTTGGCATTATTGACAAAGGCTAGGTAATTCTCTCTTGTAAGGGGCTGTCCTGTGTGTGGCAGGACATTTAGCAGCATTCCTGGCCCCTACATACTATGTGCCAGTTGCACTCACTCCCCTCTTCCACCAGTAGTGACCTTTAAAAATGTCTCTAGACATTGCCAAATATTCCTTAGGTGGGTGGGTAGGGGGCAAAATCTTTCTCAGTTAAAAATCACTGATCTTTACACCCTGGGATTTTAAAGATGAGAGGATGTGATAGTGCATGGGAGTTGTCTGATGATGTCTAGCATATAGTAGTAGATACTCATACATGTTGGTCCCACTGGATATTTCAAGAATAGAATTCTTTGAATAGAATAGAATAAAATAGGACACTTTCTCTTCTATCCTCATGCACCATGGAGCATCCCTGGGGACTCAGAAGTGGGATGGATGGAGCCTGACTGGGCCTGAGAAGAGCTCTGGAGAAGGTATCCCCACCCAGTGATCTCCCCAGTGGCTTCACTGGTCAGGGCTGAAAAGAAGACATTTCATGGATGCTCAGATGTGTTCTGGAACTGTCTCATGGGAAAGGGATGTTCGGTAGCTCACTATGGTCTGAATGTTTGTGTCCCCCAAAAATACATATGTGGAAACTTAGTGACCAATGTGATGGTATTAGGAGGTAGGGCCTTTGGGAGGTGATTAGGTCACGAAGGTGGAGCCCTCATAAATGGGATGAGTGTCCTCAGAGAACTACCTTGTCCCTTCCACCATCTGAAGACATAGCAAGAAGGCACCAGCTATGAACCAGAAAGTGGGCCCTCACCAGACACTGAATCTGCTGGCACCTTGATCTTGGACTTCTCAGCCTCCAGAACTGTGAGAAATACGTTTCTGCTGCCTATTTGCTACCTCGTTCATGGTATTTTTTTTATAGCAGCCCGAACAGACTGGAGTCTGTTCTGGAAACACGGAGAGGGATGCAATTTCAGCAGTTTACACGGAGAGCCATTTCCAAGCAGACAGCCCGTTTCTACTTCAGTTCTTCCTCCACACCTGGTTGTTCTGGGGAGACAGATGGTCCATTCTAGAGGAGGGAATATGAGTTATGTAGAGTAGCAGCTCCTACCAGCAAGGAGAGAGTGTGAGACACACTGCTGAGATGTCAGCTTGGCTGGAGTGCAGGATGGAGGGACTCAGCGTCTGCAACTGGCTTCTTCTGGCTGCAGAAGAAGCTGCAACTTCAGGTCACAAAGGAGAGAGTAACCAGCTGTGGTCACTGCACATCTGGCCTAAACAACTACAACATTCTGCCTGCCCAAATCCAGACCTCTCTATTCCTTCAGGCCTAGGATCAATGGAAATCTTCCAAGTCAGCAAATCAGGCTTCCGCCAGAGGCAAAACCAACTGAATACAGGAAATCTCAGGGTTGCCCAAGCAATAGATGCTCCAACCCCTCTTTCTTGATGGTGGAGTAGAAATGACAATGGACTGGAGGTCAGGCATCCTGGACTTGAACTTGCTCTGCTGGGCCATTGACTAGTTGTGTGGTCTTGAGTGAGTCATTCTCTCTGGGGCTTCCTTTCATCATCTCCCCATGGGCAGCCTCATAACCGCTCTTCCCGACTGAGAGGCTCTGGCTGGATCAGCAAACAAACACACTTTGAGAAGAAAGAAAGGATTGTTGGCAAATGCCCACCAGCAAGTTCAGCCTCATGTTGAAGAAGCACCGGCCATGCCAGGGCCATTTAAAAGGGAGTCACTGGATGAAGGACTGGGCCAACAGGATGAGCACAGCCAAGGCAGACCATCTCTGGGAGACCAGAACACAGCTGCCCTTCTGAAGATAACCAGATCACTGTGGAATAACAGCTGGGAGCCCGCAGCCATCAGAACAGAGGATGAGAAACAAGGAGTTTATTGTTTGTTTTTGTTTTAATCACAAGATTAGCTAAGAGAAGGTAAAGGCATGCACATTTCACTTTTTTTTTAATGGAGAGAGTGTTATGAACCAAAAGCCCAAGAGAGTGTTCTTCACTCGTACATGTACATTGTCCGTGGAGACCTGTAGACCTGACCTCGGGGTACCAGGCCACACTCTGTGGTTCTCCCCTCTGCGTTTGCTCATTTTCACCCTCTCTGCTCCCTACCTTGGGGCCTGCATCATCTCATGCCTAGCATGTAATGACAACCCCCAAGGCGGCCGGCTTACCTCTTCTGTTTCCAACCCATTCTATACAAAGGTCATTCTAAACACAGATTTCAACACTTGGGTCACTTATCTGCCTGATAACCTTTCCCTCTCCCATAGCCTATCTCATCAAGACCCATGCTCCCATCCAATAGTCTTAGAAAACCTCTCCATTAAGTGGTGAAATGAAAAGGCTGTGATCGAAACTGATCTTACAACCACTTCCTCATGGGGAGAACTCGGCCGAGCCTCTTTACTCTCTGAGTCCAGCTCCTTATCTCTGAAAATGACATAAAGAGCTCACAGGTGGTGACCTCATAGGCACACAGTGAGGATCAATGATACAATGGATGCAAAGGGCTTTACAAACTCTAAAGTGCAGTACCAACATTCCCATCCATTCAAGTCTTTGCAAGATGGCTTTCTTGTGGTTCTCACATTGTTTCCCTCCGTAGAGATTCTCCCTCCTTTTACTCATCAGGAAAATCCTGCCCTTGTGAGCTCATCAACTTCCACACCTTGATGCCTTCCTTCACTGGCCATATCCTTTAGGACTGAGCCTGCCACCCTGACCTGCCTCAGTTCTTCCATGTGCAGATACGAGTTAGTGAGCCCCACTATGTCTCTGGGGCTTACCCATAATCTCATTTACTTCTCACAATAAATTAATATACAAAAACCAACTGAACTTCCATATACTAGCAACAAATAAATCAAAAAAGACATTGAAAAACATAATTTACAAAATGTGTATGCTTGGGAATGAATATAACCGAAGTTGTGTACGACCTCTACACCGAAAACTCTAATGTATTATTGTGATAAATTAAGGAAAATCTATATTAATGCAGAGATATGCCAGGTTCATGGGTCACAGACTTGATGATCTAAAGATTTACATTTTATGCACGTTGACCTAGTGACAATACAATCACAATCAACATCCTAGCAGCTTAGATACTAAAATGCAAAGGGGCAAGAATAACCAAGACCATTTGGTAAAGAACTAAGCTGGAGGGTGTATGTCAGCAGACAGCAAGACTTAACAGTAACTAAAGCAATGTGGTATTGATACAGGTAAATAAATTGACCAATGGAACTAAATAGAATTCAGAAACAAACCCAAATATATAAGATCACTTGATTTATGAAAAAGGAGACATGGCAGGGCAGTGAGAAAAAAAAATGCGGCTGGGTCAACTAGTATCCATTTAGGAAAAAGTAAATATTGACTCCTACTTCCTACCACACATGAATATTTCCAGATGATTGTAGATATAAATGCAAAAGCTAACACCCTAAAGCGTCTAGAAGAAAACCAAGGATAATATCTTCTTGACCTTTGGATAGGCAAAAATTTATTGGCCAGGTCATTAAAAAAGCACTATTCTAGAGGAAAAATATTAATAAATCAAGAACTTCTCTTCATCAAAGCTGTCAACTTGGAATGAAAAGGCATTCCATAGAATAGAAGGGGATATCTACAATACACACACCTGACAAAAAACTCATATCAGAACATAGAAAACAATTCTCATAAATCTCTAATAGAAAAAGAGAAACCAAATTTAAAATGAGCAAAAGATTTGAACAGGCTAGGATGTGCTAATGGACAAGAATATATAAAAAGGTACTCACTGTGAGTACTGATTAGGAAAATGTAAGTTAAAATCACAATTAAATCCCTACCACTAGGCCGCTATTCAATGGTAAAATGAAAAAGTCTGATAATACCAAGTGCTGGTGAGGATGTGAAGCAAGTGAAACTCTCATACACCACTGGAGGGAGTGCAGACATGCTCAGCCACACTATGAAAATGTTTGGCTGTGTCTATCCAAGTTGAACATAAGCCCAGCAATCCCACTCGTAGATGTACACCTGGCAGAAATGGCCACGTGTGTTCACTTAAAGACCTAGCAGTTTTGTGCATAAGAGTCCCCAACTCAGAATATCTGGAGACCTAAATGCCAATGCACAGTAGAATGAATGGGCTGGGGTTCATGTGTAGAGTGGATCCCAGGGAGCAACGGGCACGAATGACAGCACTGCTGCTACAATCACAACATGGACCAGTTTCACAAAGGACACGTTCTGTGCAATTCCATTCAGTAAGATGTTTAAAAAGAGGTAAAAATTATGGTGTCAGGATGGGGAGCAGCAGGGATCAGCAGAGGAAGACAAGGGGTTTCCGGGGGGTACTTTTAATGTTCTCTCTTGACTAGGCTTCTATTTATATGAAAAATTTGCAAACTTGTCTATTTGTTCACCTATGGTTTGTGCACACCTCCGCATGTATATTATACTTCAATACATTGATTTTAAAAGATTATCACAATAATCCTACAAGGTGGTTCTTTTTTTTTTTTTTTTTTGAGACGGAGTCTTGCTCTGTCACCCAGGCTGGAGTGCAGTGGCGTGATCTCGGCTCACTGCAAGCTCCGCCTCCCGGGTTCACGCCATTCTCCTGCCTCAGCCTCTCCGAGTAGCTGGGACTACAGGCGCCCACCACCACGCCCGGCTAATTTTTTTGTATTTTTAGTAGAGACGGGGTTTCACCGTGGTCTCGATCTCCTGACCTCGTGATCTGCCCGCCTCGGCCTCCCAAAGTGCTGGGATTACAAGCGTGAGCCACCGCGCCCGGCCCAAGGTGGTTCTTTCTGCCCAATTTACCAATCAGGAAACATGTCTCAGAGAGGACAAGAAAGGTGTTCAGTGCCAGTCACTTGGAAATAAGGGGCAGAGCTAGAATTCAAGCCCAACTATGTGAGTTCCTAAACACCATCTCCTGACTGTAGGTGGAGTAAAGTCCACCCTTTCACGGGGCCCAGCTCCTCACTGGAGCTTTGTGCCCTGGAAGGCAGGGAATCTAAACTCCCACATCTTTGCTGTTAGCACAGGGCTGGACACTGCTGCTCAGCAGATGCTCAGCAAGAAGTAAAAGGTGAGAATAAAATGTAAACTCTTGCCCACCTCGTTCTTCTTTCGCACCCACCCTCTACTCTTTCCCTTCCTGGCTCTACAGAGGGTCTATGAGCTTGCCCTGGCTGTTAACCCTGCCTTGCTCCTCTGCAGAATCTGTGCCATCTTCAGGGCAGGGAGGTTACAGCAATGCTCCCAGAACTCAGTCCAGAGAGAGAAGAGTGAGTGAAGGGGAGAAAGAATGCTGCTGCCCGGGCCCAGGCATGGTGGCTCAGGCCTATAATCCCAGCACTTTGGAAGGCTGAGGCAGGTGGATTACCTGAGATCAGGAGTTCGAGACCAGCCTGACCAACATGGTGCAACCCCATCTCTACTGAAAATACAAAATTAGCCAAGCATAGTGGCACAGGCCTGTAATCCTAGCTACTTGGGGGGCTGAGGCAGGAGAACTGCTTGAGCCCGGGAGGTAGAGGTTGCAGTGAGCTAATCGCGCCAAAGCACTCCAGCCAAAAACAAAAACAAAAAATGCTGCCCGGCTTCTTCCCCTTCTCTAGGCCAGCCCACCTGCAGATGGGCCACCCCCAAGCAGAGGGTGGGGTCCTCCACTCCTTTGCTGGGAGTGGGGAATCCCGACTGTGGGTCTGCCCAGCCCCCACCTCCTGCCTCTCCCTGCCCCAGATGCAATCCTGTCTCCTGCTCCGTCTCAGCCTTACAAGCTCCTTCTCCTTCTCAAAGAGGAGTGAAGCTTTCCTGGTGTTGTTAGCTCAGCCGAGCAGAGCTTGTCTTCCCACTGTCTCCCTCCCTCCCCCACACAGCTGGGGGATTCTGAAATCACCGCCTCGCTGCAGAATCAAGACCTGGATGTTGTCAGGAGCCTCTGCAAAGGCTGACTGCCAGCATCCCACGTCTCAGGAAGTGGGTGGCCACTGCTCAGGAGAAGCTGCCTGGAGACAGCCTCCCTCCCCCGCCATCACCTCTGGCCAGAGGTGATGCCCAAGTGGAAACAGCAGTGCCCAGTCCAAGGCAGGGAGGACACAGCTTCCTCTTGGGCTTCCATTCACTGCGTGTGTCCTGTGCACTAGGTATGGGACTAGGTACGACACACACATGATCTGGTGCATGGCTCACCCCAACCCCCCGAGAGGGGCACTGTTACTACCCCAAATGATGAATGCAAAAAAAATGATGCCTCAGGTTTTATATCTGGCCAGTGGCAGTACCTGGCTTCAAACCTAGGTTGCGGTCAACAGAATCCAGCAATACACACACACAGGCATGGAGCACATGGCCCTCCCACCACTGGGGCCCCTGGCACCCCTGTCCCCACAGCTCCCCTGCTCCTCTAGAACTCACCCCAACTCTGCCCTCAACCCTGCCCCTCCTCTGCCTCCCCTGTGTCTTCCAACCCTCCCCTCTGGGTTCAGGTAATCCCTTCATTTAATCCTCTTTCCCCAAGTCTTAGGCCACTGCTTCCATTTCCTTGTCTGTAAACTGGAGCTACGGGTAGTACCCACCTCATAGGGTTTTGGTAACTATTGAGTAAAATTGTATTTGTAAAAGAAGGATATAATTAAGAGCTTAAAAATAGCAGCTGGTTTTTTTTTTTTTTTTTTTTTTTTTTAAGACATATAGGACTTGGTGACTTAAGACACAGTGGGATTGCTGGGGCTCAAACTCTTTTTACATTTGTTTCCAACTTCACAGGGCCATGGGCTCTATTTCTTCTGGCTCCTTATCTAAAGAACTCACAACAATTCCATTTGGGGCCTTTAGAGATTAGATTTAGGGAAACAGATTTGTAATCATGTATCAATTGTTTGCAGGAATTGCTCTTAAAGTGCTTGGAAGTCACCGATCTAACCAACAGATGAAAAATTTCCTGAGGACAGACCCTCCCTTCTGGAGGCGTCCTTCTCTCATTGGGTATGGATGTAACAGATTGGCCTGCAAAGGCTGAGCCTTCCCTGATCCTTAGGAGAAAGTGGGCCAGGCAGACAGGTGGCTGATCGTGGGGGTCCTCCTGCCACTTCCTCCTGTGGAGTTCTGTCCTGCTCCCTCAGAAGCTCAGGTCTGGGCGAGACCCTGAGACCAGCACTGCAATGAAACCACATCCACAATTGGCAGCTGCCAGAAGATCCCCACCCACCTCCTGGTCCCTCAACTGCTCAGGGGTCAGGCAATGGAGCACAGTTCTCAGCTGCTGGCAGGAAAGCAGGGAGGGCTCTGGGTTTGTGTTGCCATTTCCTCTTGTCTCCTGTCCTGGGACCTCCCTAAGACCCTCCTGGGTGGAGGCTTATTAAGCAGGGACCCTATCGCAGCACCGTGATTTTCAACTCTTGGCAGGCTTCCCTAAAAGCATTTTATACCAATGCGAGTGAGGCCTAATTCCAGGCTGCCTGAGTTTAACAAGCTCCCCATCTCTCATCAGCTCCTGACTCCCCGAAGCAAGGTCAAGTGGGAGTTTAATAGCTGTTCCTGGGGCTGTGCAGAGGGCAGCCCTTTGAACTCAGTGTCTCAATCCCACAGGTGGGAGGTTCCCACCAGTGCGTAATTTTGAGAGGGAGGGCCGAGACTGCCTGGGGGGAAGTCCCAGGGCTCCCTGGTTCCAGGCAGCTCTTTGATATCTCCTGGAGCACTCCTGGTCCTAGAACCAGACAGCTCTCAACTGAACTGACACAAGTAACAAACTCAGAATCCCCTCTCCTGGGCATTCCTACAAGCCATGCGAGCCCCGTGTTGGTGGAGACACTGCTTTCTCCACCGCAGACACCAACAGGTTAGAATGGAGAAACTGTCTATGGCCCTACCACCCTGAACAGGCCGGATGTCATCTCATCTCGGAAGCTAAGCAGGGTCGGGCCTGCTTAGGACTTGGGTGGGGGAATGGAGAAATTGCTGGACTTTTGACGATGCAGCTTTTACCATCAGATCTGAGCCCTAATAGCTGTGTGTCTCAGCTGCCTGGGCCACACCATTAACAGGGAAAAGTTTCCTCCACTTAAAGAAAGAAAAAGACAAAGAGGAGAAGGAAGGCAATGTGGAGCGCTCCTGGAAGGTACATTAAATCATTAAATGCCAGCCTGCCTGTTTCATGTAGGAGGACTCGTATATGTGTTCCTGGTAGGGAATGTGTGTCCAAAACACCAGCATCTTCGTCTCAGCCCACCCAGGCTGCCCCCATCTTGTTTAATGCTGTTTAGGCAGAATAACTATTTCTCCAATTTTCCAGTGCAGAATTAGACTCTTTAACTTGACTTCTGCGTTTTCCTATGTGAGACTCAGCCGGATCTATGTCCTCTCCCACGTGTACAACCCCCATAAAGTGAACTAAGAGAGAAGTTTCATTTTATTTGTTTTTCTTTCTCTCCCTTTCCTGACCTTATGTGCTACATAATCCAGAAAATGATCCAGATGGGAAAGACATTGGCTTTGAAGCAAGAGGAAGGAGGAAGGAAGAAAGGAAAGGAGAATAACCCCACTTCTGTACAGCCAATGTACACTCCTCCACTCCTGCACCACATCTGGCATAAGCCAATCTGAGCACGACACCCACTTTCAGTGCTAAGTCCTGACCTCAGGACACTGAATGGTATCACAGCTACCCGTTCTACATAACTTCATAGGCTTTCAATCTATTTTAACCTAGTCAGATTGACCACATAGATGGAGATCCAGAGTGATCAAGGTACAAATGATTCCTTCCCATACTGTTTCCAGTTAAACCATCTCCCTTTGCCAGAGTAAGAAGATAAGAGGGTAAGGAGGTAGCTCCACAGGCAGCACCACCTGACCCTAAAGTTGTCCCTCCGTGACCCCCTGGACACCTGCCTCTACCAAGCACTCATGACCCTCCCACACAGGCAACTCAGTCTCATGCCTGGTTTCCTCCCTTTGGAACTGAGGGGAAGAGGGTGAGACTAACATTAACTGAGCTTCTACTATGCTTCATGTGCTTTTACTTCTACTGGCCATGTAATTTTCATAAAAATTCTATATGAGGCACAACACATTTTACAAATGAGAAAATTGAGGCTCAGAGAGGCCAAGTGACTTGCCTGATGTCACACAGCTAACAGGTAGCAGAGCCAGGATCTCTCTCACCATTGTTCCATCTGCGATTGAGCACCCTTTCTGCAGAAAGTAAAGATTGCCTTGCTGAGAGACCTTTTGTCTCCATGCTGACTTTTCTTCGCGGCACTGATTATCTATTTCTAACACATTTTACAAATGAGAAAATTGAGGCTCAGAGAGGGCAAGTGACTTGCCTGATGTCACACAGCTAACAGGTAGCAGAGCCAGGATATCTGAACACTGATCTATCTAATTCCCAAAATCGTGTTTTTTTTCCACTGTCCATTCCCCAAACTTGGCCTCGGGATCAACACACAGGAAAAACTTCATGCCTTGTCTTTAGAACTTACCTGCTCTTTCCACCTGCTTCTGAGACTGCCAGCCAGGTTGAGGGTGAGTTGCTCTGGGAGACCAGGGGAGCCTGACCTGGGTGGAGGTGTTTCCTGAGGAAGGCCCTGCCTCCAGGGGTCCCCTCTCTGGAAACCTTATGGGACACTGCTACAGCTTTGTCCCCTCTCTTAGCTCATCGGGTTTTTAGAAGGCAAGATGAAAATGCCTGAGTGGGTACCAGGCTGAGGAATCTTCTAGAGGAAGGTGGGAGATGCTGTTCTGAGAGTTTCATGGCAGTAGGCAGAGGGACCCCTGGCACCAGGTGTGTCTGAGATTGAGGGATGTCCCACCTCTTCTGCCCTGTCACTGACATCCCACCTGGCATCAGGACATGTATCTGCCTCTTGTCTGGAAATCTCTCCCTATGTGGTGTCGCTCTATGGGTGGCTAGCCCTGCTGACTGGCACCCAGCAACCCTTCCGTTTTGTTTGCGTTTGGCTTAAGCTGTGCACATATGAGAGAGGCAGAGAACTTGCTTTTCAGTTTTGAAAGTACCGACTGTTAGCAACTGCGACCAGCACAGCCTTTGCTGTCACAGAACCCTTAGGACAGAAAAGGCAGAGGAACAGACGGAAATAAGATGCCTCAAGCACTCAGAGAAACAAGACAGAAGAGTGGTGAGAAAAATACAGAGCGCTGTATCAGCTGTCGCGAAAGTCCAGGGGCTTCTTTGATTGGGGTAGGGAGAAAAATCCACCAAGACTGAAAGCGTCTCTCTATTGCTGTGTTCTTGCATGCCCCCTGGGGCAAACCTGCCTACCACTGAGGTCTGAGGGTATGATGAATTCTGCTAGCTCTTCAGTCCTCATCCACCGGCCCCACAGCATGTTAGTAGAAAGAGCCCTGATGTGGAACATCGATCCTGGCTCTGCCATGTCCCTCAGCCATGGGATCCTGAGAAAGTCCCTTCCCCTCTCTGGGCCTCTGTGTCTTCATCTACATAAAAAACAAAAGCCCTCTGTGATTTCTTTCAGGTCCAAAGCAGGGAGGTATTATCCATGTGTCCCATTAAATAAATAATCCTGGACCCAGCATCTTGACCTTGGATTAGGAACTTCTCTCTCTTTGAAGCCTCGGTCACCCCAAATATTCCCCAGCTACAAGAGGTCTCTGGGAACCTGTGCTATCAACTAGGAGAAACGAGATGAAGATAGGTATTCTAATAATGGTATTTCTAGAAAGAATTCTCTCCACCCTGGAATCTATTCTATATTCCATTGCTAGATTCACTTTCTAAAACCAGGGTCTGCTCTAGGCCGCCCCTCGGCCTCTGACTTCAGTGGTTCCCTGCTGTCTACCAAATAGCATGCACTCTCCCCAGCTGAGTATGCAAGGTGGGTGTGCAAGGGCCTCCTCAATCTGACTCCAACATGCCTTTCTAGAAAGGTTTCTTTCCCTACCACCTGCTCTTCCCTATCTTGGCCACCCCTCCATTTCGTCTGCCTGGAAATCACACCCAGCCCTAGGGGCTCTTCTCCAGCTCTGTATCTTCCGTGAAGACTCGGTGCTGATTCTGTTTTGTAAAATGATGTTTTTCTGGATATTTTGTCTCACCCCCAATACCAGACAAGTGACTCGTTGTGGCAGGGTCTGTGGTTGCTCGTCTTGCATCTGAGTGTAGCACAGGGCTGGACATGAACCTAGCCTTCTGTGACTTTGAAAGGATGGAGCTGAAATAGAAAGAGATGGAGCATGGTAGCTCACGCCTATAATCCCAGCACTTTGGGAGGTTGAACTGGGGAGATTTCTTGAAGCCAGGAGTTCAAAACCAGCCTGGGTAATGTAGCAAAACGTCACCTCTACAAAAAAATTTAAAAATGGGCCAGATACGGTGATGCCCACCTGTGGTCCCAGCTACCTGGGAGGTTGATGTGGGAGAACAGGAGTTCGAGGCTGCAGTAAGCAGGGATTGCACCACTGCATGCCAGCCTGGACAACAGAGCATGACTCTGCCTGAAAAAAACAAATAATAATAAAAAATAAAAAATAAATAAATAAAATAAAAAGAAAAAAGAAAACGGAAAGAACTGGGTTCCTGGGGTGTGAAATAAAAGTTCTTGGCAGTGAGTACTTGTGTGTGTGTGTAGGGGAGACAGGGAGAGGATATGGATAGAGTGGGTTTTAAACATCCTTTCAACCCTGAAGAGTTGTGTTTGCATGTAGAGTATCTGAAGTTTTTTCAGCACAGGCTCTTTTGTGTACTGACAAATCTTGGGACCCTAGAGTTGGAGGTCCCGTCTGTGGCTCTAGTATAGAAGTAAGTCCAACATCAAGAAAAAGTTTCTGAATCAGCAGATGTCTGAGGGACTGGTAGAAGCCCAGAGAAGCCAAATGCCTGGTGCTTCTAGTTTGATAGATGAAGAAATCCTGTCTTGGGAATAGCCACGTATCCTGCCTACACCTGCCCCACCAGCCACCAGCCGGCTGCCCAGCCTTTGAGCGGGGCCAGCTGCGGGCCTGGCGAGGGGAGGAGCGGAAGGCAGCTGGGGAGTCCTTCCCAGGCCTCCTTCAGGGGCCGGCTCGCTTTACAGTGCAGGTGGAGGCTGGGGGCTCTGCCCGGCTCCTCTTGTTTTCTCCACCTGCTTGCAGTGTGGTTTGTCTGCTGGCGCCACGGAGGCGTTGGGGCTGGGGGAATTTGATAGGTAAGGAGGGGGAGGCTGTCTCCTCAAGATGTGTGCGCCGTCCAGTCCATGCTTCCCTCCCTCCTCCCCTTGCACTGCGGAAATGCCCTTTGGGGTGGCGGGGAGCAGGGAAGAGCTGTAGCTGGAGTGTCTGAAGGTTGCAATAAATAAGGGAAGCTACCCTGAGTGAGTAGATTGTCCTTCTGGACCTCTGCTGGGAATGACCATGGGAGACAGACAGGAGGGCAGACCCCACACAGATACCTCCAGACACCAGGCATGGGGCTGCCTCTCTGGAAGGTCAAGGGCAGCCTCAGGGCTCATCCCCATATCCCACAAGAGTCTCCCCGCCTCCCTAGCTAGGGAGGCTTCTGTTCTTGGCGTTTTCCTATTATCTCCCCCAAGCAGAGTGTTGGAGGCAAGGAGCCTGGGTTGGGGGCCCCAACAGGTCCCAAGCCGGCTTGGGATGGCATCAGTTCCCTTTCTAACCTCTCCCTTGGTGCCCAAACAAATGTTATCAGTGACTCAGAGAGCCTCCTGTCAAGGTCAGTCTGCCGTGCCTGACGCTGTCACTGCTGCCCGATGTGAGAACCGATTCTGCTTCCTACCTCCTGCCAGTCCCGGCACCATGCCTGGGCATTGGGCAATGGATGAGCTATCAGGAGAGCCCATGTGCCAGGTGGAGATCACCCTGAGCCTTCTGCACGAGGACCGCAGGTCTCTTAAGTTTCTGCTTTCCTGGCTGGTCTGTTCTGCAATGTAACCCTTTCCCTCCCTGGAGCTTCCCACTGAGATTGCAGACCAAGCCCTATACGTTCCCTTGTGATTCCATCTCCTCTTGCTTGCCTGGCTTTCCAATTTCTGTGGCCCTTGAGTGGCACAGAGAGATCTGAAGTGGCTGGGTAGAAAGAAGCACTGTGGGCCTTAGTGCCATCCATCTCTGCCATTTGGGACTGAGCCCTAGACAATCCCCAGGGCCTGGTGCTATATATCAGATGCGGGACACACATTCTCTTTCAAGGGGCTTATAAGCTATGCTGGGAGGGAGGATAGAGATGAAAAGCTAAATATGAATACATGGGAACAAGTGCTCAAACGGGAGTGACAAGTATGTTGCACACTGTAGAATTCAAGGAACAGGGAGTTCACAGAGGGCAGAACCCTTCTCTTCCCATGGCTAATGTCCTTTCCTGCCTCCAGACCGGGGTGGGAAGACACTCAGTAGCAGGTGGACCCCTCTGTCTCTTCCCACTGAGCCAGGACCCACTCACCCATAATGCCCCCCAAATCCAGTGTCACTGGGGTCACCAGGGAAAGGTGGTGGCAAACCCCAGGCCTTGTTTCCCTGCCCCCTTCAGGCTGTCTTCCCTCCTTCCCTCTCTCCCCTCTCCTTGCATGTCTATACTCAATTCTCTCTCTTTACAGCAGGAATATAATGTTCGGCTGCCTTACACCCACTCTCTGAATGCTGCCAGCGAATAATGACTAAGGTGGTGGGTGGAAGTACAGCAAGTTGAGACCAATTTAGCAGTCCAGGGTGCCAAGAGGAGGGTGATTTAGCAGCAAACGGCTCTGCAGCAGCAAGAAGAGTGAAAATGCCCCCCCAGCCAACAGGCCAGGGAGCCAAGTGCACAGCCCTGCCCTGGTGCCTTGGGCAGGGATGGCCTCAGCCACCTGAGAGGTTATTCCGTGAGGTCAGATTCATGCACAGGAATGGGAGGGTTTGAGAACAATGTCCACTCCCAACCCCATCTCACCTCCACTTTCAACCTCCTTGAGGGGCCCCCATTCTTGTACCCCCCTTAGGCTGAAAGTCTCACTTAGACTGGCCCATCTTCTTCCTCCAGAGGATCTGTAACTCTGATGGGTTCGTGGCCACCCAAAGACTGCCCCAGGCATGGCATCGGGGACGGGCTGTCTGAGCTCACCTCAGCCCATGCCACAGATTGGCCAGCCCACGTAGGCAGAGGTGTGGATCTCCTGGGTCCTGACATCTTGGGAGTTTCTGAAGATTTGTGTAATGTGATGTACTTGGGCTTGTGAGTTTGGGTATCAGAAGAAAGCACGTCTCAGAGGGAGAGACGATGAGAGTGGATGAATAAAATGGGTGCGTGTGTGTGCATGTGCACGTGTGTGTGTGCGTGTGTGTGTGTGCGTGTGTGTGTGCATGTGCTCTGGCACTGGCCTGAAGGCAGCCCTATCTTCTTCACAATGATTAACTGACATGAAGCACATCTATTGGCGATCTCCATGGGGCAGCTCTTTGCTGTCTTTGTTCCAGGTGCTGGACGCAACCCACATCACATCTGTTCAGACACCGATTTGGCCTGTCACTTAGTAAGAAAAATCACCTCTCTGCTGGATTGATTAGATCAATTAGCTTTAGCTGTTAGCTAACACACACATTCCCTCTCTGCTTGTCTTCTGTCTCCATCTTCCACCTCCCTTCGCTCCCCTCCTTCCCACGATGCTCCATCCAATTCTCTTCTCCCCTGTGGGCAGCCTCCATGTGTGATTGCCCCTGAAGTCTGGTTTCCACAAATTGCTTGAGCTACCAGTGAAGAGACTGCTATCCCATTTTAGTTCAGAACGTACTTGCTCACGGACAAGGTGGAAACACTGAAATATATTATGCAATTAAGGTTGGTATTCCAATGAAATGTCATTAATTCAAATTCTGCAGAGGCAACATTTGCTCTAATTTCAACGTGGAGAGGACTAAACCTTTTGAATTGACAAGCTGTAAAGAAAGAACTGACATATGATAAATTTCATTCTCTAAAGCAAATGCCAAGTAGACGTTCCATTATCCTGGCTACATCCTAGTTTATTGTGCTTTTTTGTTTGTTTGTTTGTTTGTTTGTTTTTGAGAAAGAGTCTCACTTTTTAGCCCAGGTTGCAGTGCAGGGGCGCGATCTCAGCTCACTATAACCTCCGCCTCCCGGGTTCATGCAATTCTCCTGCTTCAGCCTCCTGAGTAGCTGGGACTACAGGCGTGCATCACCACGACCAGCTAATTTTTTGTATTTTTAATAGAGATGGGGTTTCGCCGTGTTGTCCAGGCTTGTCTGGAACTCCTCACCTCTGGTGATCGGCTCACCTTGGCCTGCTAAATTGCTGGGATTACAGGCATGAGCCATCATGCCAGGCCCTAGCTTATTGTTTATTGAGCTTAACATATATGCATCACAAGCACTTAGGGAAAAGGGAGATGAGGGGTGAAGTGAGCACAGAAAAAGTGAAGAAGATTCGAATGCCCTCATCATGCTTGAATTACAATAAATACAAAAGTAACTGCATTCTTGTAATTTTAAAAATCTCTTTTTCCTGCATATTAAACACTTGCCAACAATTCGATGAGCCTAAATCCACTTAATTAGTGAACCCCAGTGACTTGGTAGTTATAGCCCAACATTGGGAATCAGAACAGCTGGTGTTCAAATCTCAGCATTCCTCTTAAAAATCTTGCGTAAACTCTTTCATCTTTCTTTTTTTTTAATTTTTAATTTATTTTTTGAGACAAAGTCTCGCTCTGTCACCCAGCCTGGAGTGCAGCAGCGTGATCTCCACTCACTGCAACCTCCACCTCCCGGGTTCAAGAGATTCTCCTGTCTCAGCCTCCCAAGTAGCTGGAACTACAGGTGTGCACCACCACACCTGGCTAATTTTTGTAGTTTTAGTAGAGACGGCTTCATCATGGTGGCCAGGCTGGTCTTGAACTCCTGACCTCAGATGATAAGCCCACCTCAGTCTCCCAAAGTGCTAGGATTACAGGCATGAGCCAATGTGCCCAGCCCTCCTTCAACTTTCAAAGGCGCACTTGGTCTCCTCATCTGCCAAATGGCAAAGGGAATCTTCTCACAGAGTTGTTGTAAGGTGTAAATAATAATAATAATAATAATAATAATTTTATTCCCCTTTTTAAAGTGTAAAGTCCTGTACAAGTAAAAAGCACTATTGAAATCATTATTAAGGAAGTCTAGGGATGGTGGAAGTCAGTGTCCAGCAGGAAGCAAGAGTGCAAGGCTGGGTGCGGTGGCTCACACCTAGAATCCCAACACTCTGGGAAGCCAGAGTGGGAGGATCACTTGAGGCCAGGAGTTCAAGACCAGCCTGAGCGACATAGCGAGACCCTATCTGTACAAAAATTAAAAACAATTAGCCAGGTGTGTTGGTATGCGTTTGTGGTCCCAGCTACTCAGGAGTCTGAGGAGGAAGGATTGGGGATCACTTGAGCTTAGGAGGTCAAGATTGCTGTAAGCTGAGCCGTGATCACATCACTGCACTCCATCCTGAGAGAAACAGCAAGATCTTGTCTCTAAAAAACAAACAAACAAACAAACAAACAAACAAAAAACCAGTGGGAGAGACACAGGATGAAAACTGCAGCAATACAGAGGGCTTTGCCAAATGGCAAAGGGAGCTAACTAGCCGTAAGCTCACCAGCTATGTTCGACTGTAGCTGACACATCCCCATCAACTTCTCCAACCCTTGGAGGAGGGGATCTGGAGGCCAATCTGCACACTGGCTGGAGGCAGTGGTAAGAGGTGAGAGGTTGAAAACCTCCCATTTTTTATGCACCACCTCTGTTTGGTCTGGGTGGCTGGCCAAACCCAGCATAAGGAGGCAACAGGCTCTGGCTAAGGTTCTTGGAAGAGAGAGCCCTGTCTCCTCAGCTCTCAGCTTGCATCTTGGAGCCATGAACTTGGCTCCTGCTTTGCTGACTCCCTTCATACCCTCCTCAGGTTCAACTTCAAGGTTCAGTTCACAGCCACCTCCTCCCTGGTAAGGAAAGTTCTGGCTCACCTGCCTCCTGCTGAGAAACTGCTGTATTCAAAGTTAGTATTTTAATTGCAAAAACCACAATTACTTTTGCACCAACCTAATACAATCCAATTTTCAATTTACTTGTCATTGGTTCAGGTGTGCCAGTTCTTCTTCCCAACTGTCATCACAAATTTTAGTCTCAAAGCATTATTTCGTCTTTTTTTGCCGTTATTCCCCGGTCCCTGGCACCTCACACGGATAAGACCTTTAATAAATAGTGAAATGCAGAGTTTTTCAAACTTGATCAATGATCTTTAAAAGGAAAACTTAAATCACCATGGACCCCCTAGAACACAGGTAGTAATTCCGATATGAGAAATAACAGGACGATGGAAAGGAGATGGAAGGAGAATCACCTGACTGCGTGGCCTTGGAGAAATCACAGCCAGATTACCTCCCCAAACATGGTAGCAATTCACACTCTGAACTGCAAGTCTAGGAGTGTCCATTTCAGGCTTCAAACCGTAGCAGCACAAAGATCTATTCAACAGCAAACTCAAAGAGCTAATATGTAAATCACCTCAAGATTCCCCAGGCAGTTGGATACTTCTTTGTTGGCAAAATCCCAGAAACATCTCATCATTGCCCTGGAACCATCTGGCCCCTGGGGCTCAAAGTGCAGGATTTTAAAACCCCAGGTCTAGGTCACACCTAGAATGGTCCCCTTCTATAACTGTGCTTGTGGGTTGATTGACCTGGAGATAGAGTGGTTGGGGGCGAGGGTTCCCTCGGACTCCCGAACTGTTGGTGGGGCCTGAGATGGCCCCATCTAGGGAGAGGCCTTGAAGGAGCTGGCCCAGTAACGGAGGAAGGAAAGTCAGTGGCCACACTAGCAAAGGGCACCCATGCAGAAATCCACTGTTGGGAACAGTGCTCCCTGCCAAAGGTCTCTGAGAGCTCTAGTCTTTCCCCTTACCTTATTAAACAAGCATTTACTAAGGGTGTACTCATAGTATCTACTGAAAGCCAACACTGTATTTTTTTTTTTTTTTTTTGAGACGGAGTCTCGCTCTGTTGCCCAGACTGGAGTGCAGTGGTGCAATCTCGGCTCACTGCAAGCTCCCCCTCCCGGGTTCACGCCATTCTCCTGCCTCAGCCTCCCGAGTATCTGGGACTACAGGTGCCCAACACGACACCCGGCTAATTTTTTGTATTTTTAGTAGAGACAGTGTTTCACTGTGTTAGCCAGGATGGTCTCGATCTCCTGACCTTGTGATCCACCCGCCTCAGCCTCCCAAAGTGCTGGGATGACAGGCATGAGCCACAGCGCCCGGCCGCCAACACTGTATTTTGAGCTGGGAACTCACGATGCAATCTCTGCTTTTAGGAATTCTGTAGACTCCTCAGGAGCCAGTGGGTAAATGCCATAATATACTGGTATGATGGTAGGGACTCCGAGGAAGGTACCTGACCCAGAATTGAGGAAAAAAACAGGGGAAACTTTCTTAGAGGAGTTAATCTCTATGGTTAAAACCCACAATGGGGCTGTGTGTCGTGGCTCCTGCCTGTAATCCCAACACTTTGGGAGGCTGAGGCCAGCAGATCACTTGAGGTCAGGAGTTCAAGACCAGCCTGACCAGCATGACAAAATCCCATCTCTAATAAAAATATAAAAAATTAGCCAGGCGTGGTGGCAGGCACCTATAGTCCCAGCTACTTGTGAGGCTGAGGCAGGAGAACTGCTTGAACACACGAGGTGGAGGTTGCGGAGGGCCAAGATCACACCACTGCACTCCAGCCTGGGCGACAGAGCAAGACTCCGTCTCAAAAAAAAAAAAAAAAAAAAAAAAAAAAAAAAGTGGGAGCCAGTTAAGTGGAGAAGGTAGAGAGACCAGGCAGGAATATTCTAGGCAGAAGAAACAGTGTTTCTATGTACAAAGGTAACAGAATAACATGGACAGAGCCAGGGTCCAGAACCTTACTAAGCTGATCTCAAATCCCTGCCCCTCGGTTTTGTAGCCTGGCTAAATTACTTAACTCTCCTCATCTGATAATTACACATACCCCGCAGGGCTGCAGTGAAAATTAAATGAGATAATGAATAAAAAGTTTCGGGCGCACAGTGTATTTAGTGGCTGGTATTAAGTGTTATGGTATTATCCATTACACTAGTCTATAAGGTGCTTACCCATAGGTTTGTCATCATTACATTATTCATCTTCCTAGCTTCGCTGCCTAGCCCAGAGCCTTGCATTTGGTAGGCGCCCAATGAATATTTATGAAATGAATGTTGAATAAGCGCAAAGGCATATAAATAAGTTTTCAGGATTAGAAAGCCATTTATATACGTCTGGAGCCCATGTATAGCTTTGCTATACACGCTGACCCACGGCTTCTCAAAACTGAAAGGCACATCTTTCCCTCACACACTCCCAAAGCATTGGCTTTCCCCAGCGCAGCCCACGCAGCAGCACTCCTTCTATGACAGCACCCCTGCCCCACATCGACCCAGGCACACACAGCTGGGGGCTGCAGACACACAAATGCACAAGCTGAACGGCTGAGACAGGTTTACCTCGTGAAGCACACAGCCGCTGCTATAAATGGTAAATAACAACGATCTTCAGCACATCAAATGTCCCGTCCTCCCTTTTGCTTGCATATAGACACCCACAGAGATGCCCTTTCTCTTTCTTCTAGTTTTCTTCTCTTCTTAAGCAGAGTGAGCGCCCCACACTCACATCCACCCAGCTGAGACCTCTTACTAGGACTCCCAGTTGCTCCGTCCCATTAGCTGTGGGACCTCTGGGAATGCCTTTCCCGTCTGATGCCTCCGTTTCTTCACTGGCAGGCACAGAGAGCCCACCGCACCAACCTGGTAGTTATGTTGTGAGGATAAAGGAGATAACATATGAGATAACGTCTATGATGAGCAGAAAGCGCCTCCAAAGAAAAGCGCTGGATAAATACAAGGTGTAACGCCACGCCTGATTAGCCTGCATGCTCTCTGCCCACAGACTCCTACCCACAGACTATGTTCCACTCCACTCTTAAACACCTTTCCCCTCTGTAAATGCTATCTCTAATACCCATATGCCCACACTCTTCAGACACCTCCATTCTCCCTCTGGATGCCTGCAGAAAATTGTTTTTGAACTTAGAGACAGCTCAGGTTACAAACACCCTCTTGCCGGTACCCGCAGACTCTTCTCAGGGTCTTGGTGCAGGAACTGCCAAGCAGATAGCTCATCTCTTTGTGGCTGGTCTCCTGGGCTCCCAGCATTCCTATTAGGTTGCACTTGCAGCAGAGTATGGGATCCTTATTAGGAGCAGCGCCTGCCCAGCACGGTCCAGAACTCAGTGCCTCCTCAGTAGTTTCCCGGCGCCCGGGACCAGAGAGTAGAGGGGCTGATGGCAGCGGGACGGTGTGGAGGGAATAAGCGAGACAGGAAACGCTTTAGGAGGCCAGATCCCTAAGCACTTCTTATTCCTGGGAAATTGAGGATTGCGAAGCTAACAAGTCTGGAGCACTTTCCCAGGCCTGACATACTCGTGGGCGAGCACAACGCTCATTTGCTCCACAGTTCAAACCTTTCCACTTGGAGCAGGAAAAAGAGACATCACCTTGGTGTCTCGGGGGTGCCTGTTGCTGCCGAGCTGCGACCTCTGAAGCCTCTCCAGCCAGAGCAAAGCCTGTGGCAGGGTAGAGGGGTGAGGTCTGGCTGCCTAGGGTGGCGGTGGAAGCAGTGAAGGTAGTGTGGGGCTGTCTGTGTGTGCATGGTGCTTTGACTAAATTCCTGAATTGCACATCCAGGACCGACCCCAGGAACTTGCAGCCCCAGGGAGCCACTTCGACACTCGGATTTACCACCTTCCTCTCTAACCACCTCTGCCCGTGTGACTTATTCCTTGAGGGAAACCTTTCAATTCTCTCGCTGCATCGCACCGGTGTTCTCCCCACCGATGTGGACACAGCTCATCTGCAAAGTTCCAGGCGGCGAAGTTCAGCGGTCCGGCCCGACCGCGGGACCCTCTTCCTGCGGCCCCTGCCCCGCGGCCTCGCGTCCCCACCTCCCACTTCTTCACCTCTGACACCAGTGTCACCTAACACTGACGTCCCCGCCAGGATCAGCATTGGGGCTGGGAATAGACGAACCCCGTCTGCAGGAGACACGGAGACAAAGACAGGAGGACAGACCCACAGTTACCTCCTCCGGGCCAGGCCGGAGAAGCGGCGCCCACCCTGCAGAGGGGAGACCCTGACAGCTCCACACGGAGACAAAGACACTTCGACAGCCACGGACACAGACAGACAAAGACTGACGGACGCGCGGACGCACGGACGGGCCGGCCCGGCGAGGGGAGCGCAGTTTCCCGCAGCCAGGGCAGCAGACCCGCCAGGGGCGAGGAGACCCCCGGCCACCTCACCTTACCTGCCCCCGAGCCTCGGGCGCACTTGAGATTTTTTTTTTCCCAGTGTTTCCCGGTGTGTTCCCGTCTCTCTTTTTCCAGAGCTGCTGAGCGGGCCGGGCCAGTCCCACCGCGCGGGATGCAGCTCCCGGCTCCCACTCGCTGGCCGAGGCGGGCAGAGAAACTTTCGGCCTCCCCGCCCGGCCGCTGCCAACCCGCCAGCTCCAGGAGCGCCGGCCTCTGCGCGGGTCCAGGAGCCGGGGCGGGGCGGGGCGGGGCGGGGCGGGGCCGGCCCGGGGCGGGGCCAGCGCCGGCACTGCTGATTGGCAGCGAGCTGCCGGCAGCCTGGTCTGTGCCGCTCGGCGGCCTTTGTTCCGGGCTGACAGCTGGGGCTGCTCGCGACCTCGCGGCTCCTTCGCGCCCGCGGCCTGCGCGGGGTCCCGGGTCCGGTCTCTCTGCTCTCACTTCCATCAGCCCCATCGGGCGAGCCTGCCCCCTCAGTCTTCCTTTCTTGCCTGGCCCCCTTTCTCCGATTGTTCCTGTCTTGCTCTTATCGCATCCTTTTTTCCCTTTCATTACCTGAAATTCTTACTCCAGTTTTCTTTTAATCTATTCCTTCTCCCGTTCTGTGTATGTTCCCCTTGCTTCATTACCCCTTCCTCTCACTCGCCAGTTTATTTTTCTTAATACCGTCTCTCCCGCTCCCGACTCGCACTAAAGGGCTTGTGTTTTGTTCAAGGACTGGACTAGCACCCAAGTGAGGGGCATTGCAAACCACACCAGGATTACAGACTAGAGTCCAGAGCACGGAGACTCCCACTCCCAAAACATTTCAAAAGCAAACTTTTCCAGCTCTGAGGGAGCTGAGTTTCAGGTGAAAGCAGGGGTCTGTTTCAAGTTTATAGCTATTACTCTCACCCAGTCCCCTTATAATACTATCATTTTCTCCACCACTCTCACTTTTAACTTCCAGCAATTGAGCCAGGAGAGGATTCAAGCTTACAAGGTTTTGTAGGGCAAAGGGTCAGTTAACTGGAGTGCTAGGTGCAGCATGAGGCTTGGGGGTTTGAGGGTGCACTGAGGCTAATCCGCTAAAACCAGGCTTGGCGGGAAGGTGGCAGCTCTGCCCAAAGAGTGTTAGCCTTACTTTGAAAGAAGCGTGTGTGTGTGTGGTGTGTGTGTGTGTGTGTGTGTTGGGGGAGGTAGATGTAATGGATTAGGATTGACATAGCTGATCTGATTATAAATATTTAGCCTGGGGGCCAGCTGCGGTGGCTCATGCCTATAATCCCAGCACTTTGGGAGGCCGAGGCTGGTGGATCACTTGAGGTCAGGAGTTCAAGACCAGCCTGGCCAACATGGTGAAACCCCGTCTCTACTAAAAAAAAATACAAAAATTAGCTCGGTGTGGTGGCAGGAGCCTGTAATCCCAGCTACTTGGGAGGCTGAGGCTTGGGAATTGCTTGAGCCTGGAAGGCAGAGGTTGCGGTGAGCCAAGATAGTGCCACTGCACTCCAGCCTGGATGACAGAGTGAGACCCTGTCTCAAAATAAATAAATAAATAAATAATACATAATAATAAATACAAAAAAATTAAATAGAATTCTGGTGGCAGGGGGACAGCTCAAAGGAAAACAAGCCATCTGGTTTCTGCCACACCCCTGCCCAAAACCCTGTAGGGAACCTCACTGCCTTGGGTTGTTGACCCTGAAGACTCTGACCTTTGAATCTAGGCTTCCTGAAAGATGGCACAGCAAGGGTTTAAGAACACAGACAGGCTTCGCTGCTTGTTATTTGAGCCAGTACCTTCCCCTCCCTTTATCTCAGTTTTTCTTTTTCTTTCTTTCTTTTTTTATTTGTGAAATGAGGTAACAAGTCCCCCAGTGTAAATTCCCTGAAGGCAGGAACTTGTTCTCTTTTATTGGTGGCTGAGGGACTTGGTCTGTTTTATTCATAGATGTATCCCCGACACCTAGAACTTGCCAGGCAACATACTAGGCACTCAATATGTATTTGTTAAATGAATGAATTTCTCATGTATAGGTTTGTTCTGATGATTAAATGAAACTCACTGCCTTGTGGTAAGTACATACACATGGCAGTGATTACAAGCAATACTACAATTTCTAAGTGTCAACCCCAAAGGCTACTCAGCCTTTTCTTGAACATCACCTCCTTTTCCCCACCTTTGTATATACCTGCCCCTCAGTCTGAAAAGCTTTTCTCCTGCTCTTCTAACTCTACCTCTCAAAATCTGAGACAAAATATTGAACCCTTACTCACACCTTCTCTTATCGTCCTGGGCAAAATAATACCTTCTTTTTCTAAAGCACCGTGCTTCTTTGTGTTCCATTCATTGACAGAGAACATGTATTCTTGCTTGCTGGTGAGAGTATCTCAAGAATTTTAGCTGAATGAGTTAATATCGATCAAACATTCCAGCACTTTAAGGAAAGAGCAGACTCCTGGAAGGTAGATTAAGGGACAAGGTGGGCTCCAGACTTCAAACTCATTTTCATGTCTTCAGAGGTGAGATTCCATGGAAGAGACAAAGGACTCTGGAAGCCCACTTTTTGTTCTGGCCCTACCGCTGACTATATGCTCTTGGACAAGCCATGTCCCTGATGAGGCCTCAGTTTCCTATCTGGAAAATGGATGGTTTGGAGTCCCTGATGAGACCTCAGTTTCCTATCTGGAAAATAGATGGTTTGGAGTCCCTGATGAGGCCTCAGTTTCCTCATCTGGAAAGTGGATGGTTTGGATGAGAAGATACTCCTTAAGGACCCTCCTTCAGCACTGACACCTTTGTCAGTGACATTCTAGGTGAAAGCTGGGTATGATGTGCAGCCTTCCTGGAATGACTAAGTCAGGCAAACGGTATGAGCAGTGTGTTGGTTTGTGTATGAGGGGTGGAAATGGGATACACTATGGAACAACAGAAACACCCTGCGGAAGGGATACTTTAGAGACAGAATGCGTAGAAAATTGGGGTGGAAATGAGAAGGCAGAATGGAGGAGACCAGTGATGGACAGCACAGCATGTGTGTATGTATTGTGGTTCCGTATGTGTGCATGAAAGCCTCAGGAATGTGGTCTCCAGCAGCACAAAGCCATAATTAGCTCCCTGATTCAGCAGTTGGGTATGGTAATGCAATGGCTGGGTGTGTCTACCCCCAACACCACCGGTGGGTTCTCAGTGTGGCTCCTTTTCTTCCTTGTCTAGTGAAGGGGCGCTGCCCTTCCTTAGTGTCTGGGTTCCTGAGAGGTGTCTTATGTGAAACTCTGCATCCCTCAGGCTCTCCCTTGCCTGAGTCGAGTCTAGAAAGCTGGGTCAGAAAACATTTCTTGTAAAGATTTCCTAACCTCCTCCTCTATTCATCACCTGAGATACAGAGCATCATGCTTCCTCTCTAGGACCTAAGATTGGCCACACTGGACCATACCCATAGACCAGTTAAGCCAGCAGCTTGTTTGGATTACAGACAACTCTGCCTGTACTGTCACCTATCACAATTTAATTAATTGCCTGGCTTCTTGTTTGTCTGTTCAACTCTTCTGCAAGTTTCTTGTTCAAAGATCATGTCTGTCTTAGTCAACATTGAATCCACAGAACTCAGCACATTATTGGCGCAAAGCAAGCACACAAAAAATACTAGAATGAGTGCTATGAGGGGAGAGGGGCGAGATGATGTTTCAGAGCGATAAATTGACTCAAATTCAGAAAATCCGCATGTATTCCTACTTCATCCAATCTGCAGTCTTCTCACAACCTTTTGGAGGCTTAGTTTGCTATCAGTAAAAGAGGCCTAATAACATTTTCCCTATCTATCTTTTGGCAACAATACAAAATGAAAAGAATTAATAAAGTCAAAGGTAGTATGAAAAATACAAAATATCAAATAATTTTTAAATATTATTTCAAGTCTAAAAATCCAGGGCCTTGTGTTAACAGAAAAGAAATGCTGACTATATTTAAGTGAGGTTGGATAACCTCCAAAAACTGGTGAAAAAATATGAGACTAAAACACTGAGCAAAGCTTTAAGGAATCAACTGAGGCCACTAGTGATTTCCCAGTGACCCCAGGAAAGGACCAGGAAGACCAGTTTTTCTGCAGCCAGAGCCAATGGTCCCATGACCTTAGAAGATGTCTAACCATCCCTGTCTTTCCAGGGTAGAAAACAGTTCCTGTGGAGTTGCTTTGAATGTGCAACTTTTATAACAAGAATTTTCATTCCTTACCTGTAGGTCTCTGAGCACCTTGCATCTGTTATCTCTGGGCTTCAGGGGACTTGTCTCTGAATTGGAAGGACCATCTCTCTTTTTTTTTAAATTTATTTATTTATTTTTAATTTTTTGAGACAGAGTCTCGCTCTGTCGCCCAGACTGGAGTGCAGTGGCACGATCTCGGCTCACTGCAAGCTCCACTGCAAGCTCTGCTTCCCGGGTTCACGCCATTCTCCTGCCTCAGCCTCCCGCGTAGCTGGGACTACAGGTGCCCACCACCACGCCCGGCTAATTTTTTGTATTTTTATTACAGACGGGGTTTCACCGTGTTAGCCAGGGTGGTCTCGATCTCCTGACCTCATGATCCGCCCACCTCGGCCTCCCAAACCGCTGGGATTACAGGCGTGAGCCACCGCGCCCGGCCAGGACCATCTCTTCTCTGTCTTCCCTGCGTGTTGTAAAGACAAATGAGATAAAATCAAAGTAGTATTTCTACTTTCCTCGAAAGTGTTGCATGATTTCAAGAAATTGTTAATCATCATCATCACTAGCATTATTATTCATAACTTCATTCTAAGTCTTCACCTGTATTCAGGTTAGGGAGACCAGAGAAGTTACAGAGAGAACAAATAACCTTAGATGCCCTGGGAGAACTTGCTGACATATAATTCCTATTCAACTAAGACACTCAAGTTATATCAGGAAATATGTCCACCCTACTCTTTCAGTGAAAGGAAAACTGAGTCAAAGTGCAAGACAAGAAATTGACCCAGCTTCACTGGAGCTGGGACATCAGGGTTTAACGGCACATGCCTCCTACCTGTCTCAGAAACCTTGTAACTGACACAGGGCCTGAATGTGATTTGATTTGGGCAGTGTTGACCACAAGCAGGCAGCCTTCTCCTGAGCAGAGAATAGTGAGACAGCTAACTTGGCTAATGCAATGCGAGGGCTCAAATGGCACTAACGGGCTGCGAGCGTGAATCGGCTTTGTTTAGATACCAGCTGGCAAAGCTCATCTGAAAATTAAGTAGCAAGCCCTTTGATGTGTAAACTCAGGATTGAACTAAATTACAGAGAAATCAGAAGGAAGTATTTTGAGTTGACTCCCTCGCTCCATCTTTTTCAATAGTGTATAATAGACTATTTATTTCCTTCCTTTCCTTTTCTTTTTTTTTTTTTTTAGACAGGGTCTCACTCTTTTGTCCAGGCCAGAGTGCAGTGGTACAATTTTGGCTCACTGCAACCTCTGCCTCCCAAGACTCAGGTGATCCTCCCACCTCAGCCCTCAGCCTCTCCAGTAGCTGGGACTACAGGCATGTGCCACCACCCCTGGCTAATTTTTGTATTTTTTTTATAGAGACAGTGTTTCGCCATGTTGCCTAGGCTGGTCTCAAACTCTTGAGCTCAAGCAATTACCTCACCTCAGCCTCCCAAAGTGCTGGGATTACAGGCCTGAGCCAGTGCACCCGGCCAACAGATTAGTTCTAATTTAACATCCAATCTCTGAAAGGTCTGGCCTCTCACTTGTTCTGAAATTTATCTCCTCTGTGGTTTTGACAAGTTTGTCCAAAATTATAAATCATGAGGATGTTTCCATGTACAGGTAACAGAAAAGCTTGACTCAAAATCCCTTAAATAGTAGAAAAATACCTCATGAATTAATAAGTTCAGAGATCAGGTCCCTGGTTCTTTTGTACCTTGGCTTCCCAGTGTCATCAGGAATCAGACCTTGCTATGTCTCTGTTCTGCCATTCTCAGAGCACGGCCTTGGATTGCCCTTGGGATGGTTGCTTCATGATCACAGGTTGAATCTCTTGGTCTAGTCGGGACACCCAGAACTAGCAATGGGCTGAGGAATAAAGGACCTTTATTCCTTATTCCTGCATCTCTTTTTCAAGATCAAGGAAACCTTTCCCAGAAGGCCTTTAGCTGGCCCTAAACAGCCTGGCCACGTCATCTAGCAGTCATGGGCACACTCAGTAAAATTATCCTGATTGGCTTTGACCCGTCCATTGGCGGTAGATAGATATTGGAACATAACTGTGTAGCTCACCTTTGTCTTCAAGAAGGGGGAAGGAAGCCTGAAAAAAACTAACAGCCATTGCATGCCTATCACATACCACACCTTTGCTGGACATTTTACCTACAGTATCTTACTTAATAATCACAGAAATTATTATCTCTGTTTTCCAGATGAAGAAACTTCAATTCAGAGTGGCTAAACAATTTGCCTCAAATCCCACCACTAGTAGTGGAGGAGAAAGAATTGGAATTCAGGTTTATCCACACCCTTTGCTCTCTCTAGTCTTCCAGGCTGTCTCTCCAGAGTCTGCTCTTTTCAGCTCTACCCAAGGCTGGAGACCACCCGCCCCAAATGAATGAGACCCTTCTAGGACCACTGCAAGCGCAAGGCATAGGATAGCTTCCCCTCTAACATCAAGTTGAGACTGCCGTGTTTAGGTTTCCCACACCCCTACCTTCCCAACATGCACATCTCCTATGTCACCCCAGAGCTCCACATTGCCTCCCCACCATCAAGCCACGTCCATATCTGTCCGTGTCCTGGCCCTCCTTCAAGCCAGATGGAGACGTCTTTCAAGGCCCTCGCCAGGTCCTGACCCACCCTCCTTAATCTCCCACTCCCACCCCACTGAATGAAGTTTCACTGAACAACACATACACATCCTACTATTCATTGCTTTATTGCTCACTTTGTAACTTAAGTGCTATTGTTTCAGGTGAATGAATCTCATTTTCCTACTGGATTTGAAGTGTTCTGCTCAATGCTCAGTACATAATAGGCACTCAATAAACATTAAAGAAATACATGAGGACAAAGACCACCTCTTATTTTTCTATATCTTTAATAACACTCCACCTGCTGCTGAACACATGGCTGGTGACTAATGGACTAATTGACTTGGGGCTAATTTCCCCCCAGGGCTAAGGAATGGCATGCAGACAAAGAAGCTGGCATGGCCCTTGTCAGTTCTGAGGGAGGTCTTTTGCAAATGGGCCCTGTCAAACTCACATTTGCTTGTAGCCCTAAACTCATTTAAACAAATAGAGCATATGAGATCATGACTTCTGGGAAATCATTTAGTTCCCCTATGGGGAATGCTGGCGTGCTCATTTCCTCTCCCCAGAGAGGAGAAAAAAATAGCAGAGGCTTTGGAAACCCTGTGTGCTGCAATTTAATTTACACATTTGCTTAGTGGTTTCTCAGGAAGCGGTTCCAGGAGTCCTAGAGGAGAGGATGCCGCACACAAAGGGCTGGGGAGATCAGAGACTGGTTGTCTGGGGCAAGGGACTGCCCTGGGCTTGGGGTCCTGCTGGCCTGCTTGGTTTTCTAATTGAGTCCTCCAGGTCACTGCCCCTCTCAGTGAGCATCTCCACTCTTCTCTCATGTCTTCTGGCATTAACTACACTGCCTTTACTTTGCATATCAAATTTTATAGGCGTTGACCATATATTTTGCTTTTATTCCCAATACTGACTGTAGTCTCCAAAAGATGGACTCAATCCAATCACTTAATTTGGGAGGAGCATAAGGGGGCGGGCAGTTGCATAAGGTCATCACTGAGGTCAACACTGAGGTCATTTCCAGTGTTCTCTCTCTCTCTCTCTTTCTCTCTCTCCTTTCTTTCTTTTCTTTCTTTCTTTCTTTCTTTCTTTCTTTCCTTCTTTCTTTCTTTCTTTCTTTCTTTCTTTCTTTCCTTCTTTCTTCCTTCCTTTCTTTCTTTCTTTCTTTCTTTCTTTCTTTCTTTCTTTCTTTCTTCTTTCTTCCTTCCTTTCTTTCTTTCTTTCTTTCTTTCTTTCTTTCTTTCTTTCTTTCTTTCTTTCTTCTTCTTTCTCTCTCTCTCCTTCCTTCCTTCCTTCATTCCTTTTTTCCTCCTCCCTCTCTTTCTCTCTCTCTCTCTCTCTCTCTCGTTTGTCTGTTTCTCTCTGTCACCCAGGCTGGAGTGTAGTGGTATAACCAGAGCTCACTGCAGCCTCAGCCTCCTGAGTAGCTGAGACTACAGGTGCTCACTACCACACTCAGCTAATTTTTTGTAGAGATGGAGTCTCGCTGTGTTGCCCAGGCTGATCTCAAACTCCTGGCCTCAAGTGATCCTCCTGCTTCAGCCTCCCAAAGTGCTGGGATTACAGGCATGAGCCACTGGGTCTGGCCTCCAGAATTTTCTGTCTCTTTTTCCCCAGTTTCTAATAACAGCAAAAAAAAAAAAACAAAAACAAAAACAAAAAAAACAAAAAGGTTTGTGATGGCAGCCAGTTTGAGTGGCCCATCCAGAAATGGCTCTTGGTAAATGTTGACTAATTTTGCCTTCAGGGTTCAATGGAAACAATATTGCGAAGTAGCATTGGTTTGGTTAAGGTTTCCCAGTCATTGCGCCTACCTCACAGTGTTGCCATGCAGGTTAAATGGGCTAACACTTGTGCAGAGCTCAGGACAAGGAAAATGTATAGGAAAACTCTTAAGTGTTAGTTGTGGTTGTTCTCTTTGCCACCTCTCCCGCAATCATGAACCCAGAGCCTTTTCTACCCTATTTCTTCTAATTAGAAAAGGTCTCATGATTTGGCCTGAAGCCCATTCAGCATGATACAGTGGAAAAAAAACATTTCGAGTCTATAGACCTGGCGTGGAAGACCTCGGTTGGAATTCTATTCTGCACTTAGCAGCTGAGTGACCTTGGCTTAGTCTTTTGCCTCCATAAGCTTAAGTTTGTGCCCTCTTGAGTGATATTAACGATAATATTCCACAGGATTGGACGCAGGAAAAACGTACAACAGATTAAAATCTACCACAATCCTCGGTGATAGTGATTGCTATACAATAGAACGCTTAGACTAACTTCTACCACACTTAGACTAACATCAAGGATAGTGATTGCTAAACGATAGAAGACTTTCCACTACTGCGAAGGCCAGTGACAGTGAAATGTTGTTTCTTTCCCAGCTACAGCTTCCCTAAGGTCTTTTCATTTTATCAATGGAGATAATCAATTAATCTAAATGAATGAGGCAGCATTGAACTTCTTGGCATTAGCAGTGGGCGGAGAAGGTACTTGGTTGGACAGTGGAGCATCATCTTGTCCTTGAAACCCCAAGGTTAGGTACAGAGCGGAGCTGGAAGGCAGAGAGCGAAAGCCCTCGCTCCAAGTTAGGAGAGACAGCCCGGGGAACCGATCCAAAATGGCAGCTTGAGAGGAAGTAGCCGGCTGCCTGTTCTGGAACCTCTCAGAGCAGTGTTTAGAATGTTCTCTCTCATTAATCCTATTTAAAGCCCGGCTGCTGAGAGGGGAGGCTGGGAGTCTTGTTTCAACTTGCAGCGGTGAGGTTCCCTGCCGCCACTGCCTCAGCTGTTGATGCAGGGCTGAGCCCGGTGCTGGGAGGGGCAGGGGGCTTTCTCAGGGCCACTGCTGCTGACTCTGACAGCCCCTCAGTAGAGCGGCTTAGGCATCCCGTCGCCTCAGACCTGCTTCTGACTCCCCCGACCCTGACCCTGACCCTGAATTTTGTTGCCGGAGAGGCTGTTTGCTAAGAAGGCAGCAGGTGTGGCCTGGCCTGCCGGCTTTTGTGATGAAGAAATGTTGCAGAAAGTGACTCTCCATTGAATTGCCGTGGATAGTGGGTAAAAAAAAGGGGGGGGGGGATTTTGTGCAAGAGTGTTTTCTGGGAAATTCCCTCTCCTTCTGGGCATGGGGAGGTCTCTAGCTGGTTTTGAAAACTAGGAACAAATATTCCCAGCCTTCCTCTTTCAGGTTCTCCTGGAAGAGCCAGATCTAGGGAACTGGGGCCTCCCTCACCTTGCAGGGGAAAGATGTGACTGAACCTGCGATGAATAATGTAGAGCCAGCGTTTGCAGAGAAAGAATAGTGGACAATATTTACCTCTGTGGAGTTATTTCTGAGAGGCCAAAAAGAGACTTTTTCCCCACTAAATATTTCCCTGTAATTGATAGTCAATTCTTGGGGCTCATCTGTGGGCAGGTGTTATCTGCAGACCGGAGCTCTTGGGCAGCTCTGACATTTACCAGCTGCATGATGGTGGATAGGTCATTTACTGTGAGCTGACTTCTCTGTAAAGTGGAGAGAAGCCACCTGCTCCTGTAAGTCACTGTGAACACACGGCAGATGCATTCCTTTCACTGGGGAATCTCCTCCTCCCTCGTGCAGATTTTAAGCCTCTGGCTGATACTTTTACCCAATATTCCCATTTGCTTTAAGGGTCAAACACTGAAATTTTTAACAAAGACAAGCTTGCTGTTCCTTGTTTCTTCCTCTTGTTTTGGGGACAGTCTCGCTGGATCTGCTTCTGACTGTCTGCGAAGGTACCGTGGAGACTATCCCAGCCTTTCTTAGCAAGGCTGGCCAGTGATTGAGAGACTGGTGTGCTATAATTATGAGAGTGAATTGGAGACAGAATCGACCCCCAGCACAGGCAGAATCTTCCACTGGCATCTGAAGATTTCGTAGCAAGAGTAATTTGCCAAGAGGAAGCCGAACTTGGGTTCAGTACCGGTCAGGCCCAGTGATCCTTGTGCAGGCTCTTCAGGGTTCTGTAATCTTGTTTTTTCCTCCAAGTAAAATGGGGATAATAAAACTCATCTTGTGTTTCCATTTGGCTTGCATGAGGGTGACAGGAGACTGTGAATGAAAAGCTGAAAACGTAAGGTAATTTAGGCTCCTGGGATTGTCGGCTCTCCTTGATAAATGCCCATTTGGCGGTGCTCTTGTTATCTTGAAGAACGGCCAACTTCACTCTGATCTGCGTTAAACTCCCACATTGCCAGGCACGATCCTCATTGCCTTGAAAGCAGTAAAGCGGCTGGGTAGAAGATGCTATTTTAAGACTTAAAACTGAAAAGCAAAAAAAAAAAAAAATCAATGTGAGCATAAAGGGATAATTTAACGGGATTGTACTCGTGAGGGAAGGGAAGAGATATTGTATATTAACTTCTAGTTGAGTGGAACTTGACATTTATGCAGCAAGTTAAGTCACCACAACTGAAAAACAAGTTAATAGCCCTATTATCACCAAGTAGGGAAAGAGAGAGTGGTTAAGGGAAAAATAATCTTGTTTTGGACTGACAGAATCTTGGCCTGGATATTGGGGGATGTGTCATCGTGAATTTTCTGTTCTCCCTGAGGAGCAGAGACTTAATATATTTGTAGAACACTTTATATGTTCAAAGTCCAAACAGTCTCTCATTTGATCTTTGCCAGCCTTTTAATGCGGGACAGACAGGTGTTAACTATCCCCACTTAGCAGATGAGAACACTGAGGCACGTTTGTTACATGAATATATCACGTGATGCTGAGGTTTGGGCTTCAGTAAGATTAAGTCACATACCTACAAGTCACAGAATGAGGCAGAAATCACTTGTTTCTTTGGTTCCCATTCCTGGCCCAAAACTGAAACACCCAGCCTGTAATTAGAATTTTACAGAATCTGATGAGGCTAAATGTCTTCCTGTCCAACATCTCACCCAATGCAAGAATCTTCACTACCAGGCACATAGCAGGTGGTGTTCCGAATCCGCAGGAAGACGTATGTTAACAAAGAACTCACTATTTTATGAGACAGATCATTCTATTTTTTTTACATCTGTAAATGTTGAGGGAGTTTTGATGAAATGAAAACAAAAATCTCTCTCCTAGTAATGTTTACCCATCAGTCAGTGGTACATTAAATGTTGAAGCTGAAACAGATCTTAGAAATGATGAAATGATGGCTCAGGTCTAAGTAATGGGGTTACCATGAGTGGGTGGGTGAGCTCAGGGCTCTGCCTGCCAGTCCGGTCCTCTTAGCCTGACTACACCAGGTTAGTTCTACCCACCTGAGCAACCTTGATGAGCCTACTTTCCACCTGGAAGTCTTGCAGAGATTTGAAAACCACAGTCCAGGCTGGGCGCAGTGGCTCATGTCTGTAATCCCAGCACTTTGGGAGGCCGAGGTGGGTGGATCACTTGAGGTCGGGAGTTCAAGACCAGCCTGGCCACTGGCCAACATGATGAAACCCCATCTCTACTACTACTAAAAAAAAAAAAAAAGCCTGGTGTGGTAGCGTGTGCCTGGAGTCCCAGCTACTCAGGAGGCTGAGGCATGAGAATCACTTGAACCAGGATGGTGGAGATTGCAGTGAGCTGAGATTGTGCTACTGCACTCCAGCCTGGGCAACAGGGCAAGACTCGGTCTCAAAAAAATAATAATAATAAGTAAAATAAAAAATTAAACCACAACCCAGTCTACCTTTTAAAAAAAAAATTTTTTTTTTGGATTCAGGGGGTACATGTGCACGTTTGTTACATGAATATATCGCGTGATGCTGAGGTTTGGGCTTCAGTTGAACCTGTCACCTTAATAGTGAACATAATGGCCACTAGGCAGTTTTCCAACTCTTTCCCCGACTCTCTTGGCCCTCTAGCAGTCCCCAGTGCCTATTGTTCCCATCTCAGGGGAACAATAAGATGTCCCATGTGTACTCGATGTTTATGTTCATGTATACCCAATGTTTACTTCCCACTTATGAGTGAAAACAAGTGGCATTTTATTTTCTGTTTCTGCATTAATTCACTTAGGATAATGGCCCCCAGCAGTACCACATTGCTGCAAAGGACATGATTTCACTTTTTATGGCCACAGAGTATTCCATTGTGTCTATGTACCACATTTCACATTTTCTTTATCCAACCCACTATTTTTTTTTTGAGACAGAGTCTCTCTGTGTCTCCCAGGCTGGAGCACAGTGGCACAATCTCGGCTCACTACAACCTCTGCCTCCCAGGTTCAAGCAATTCTCCTGCCTCAGCCTCCTGAGTAGCTGGGATTACAGGCTCGTGCCACCACACCTGGCTAATTTTTTGTATTTTTAGTAGAGACGGGGTTTCACCATGCTGGCCAGGCTGGTCTCGAACTCCTGACCTTGTGATCCACCCACCTCGGCCTCCCAAAGTGTTGGGATTACAGGTGTGAGTCACTGCGCCCAGCCTCCAATCCACTATGGATGTGTATGTAGGTTGATTCCACGTCTTTGCTATTGTGAATGGTGCTGTGACAATCCCGTCTACTGCAGTTTCCTCCTGTCTAAGTTTAGTGTTCCCACTTGACTTCATCCTTGTTGTGTGATGTGATTTTCTTATTCATTCAACAAGTACTTCTGGAGAACCAACTCTGCTCAACGTGTGCTACGTGCCAGGAACAGAGTAGCAAACATTCAGGTGTGTCCTTCATGAAGCTTACAGTCTGGTGGGGAGTGTAGTCATTGAATAAATAAAATAAGATGTGGTGAGTGTAATGCTGTAGGAGATTAGGCGAGGCAAGTGTTATGCTGTTGGAGGGATTAGGACATCTAGAAGCCATATTAGGGAAGGCACCCAATCTGTGCTGCTACTAACAATCCTTGTTGCTTATGTACATCTCGTTAAGGTCTCTTTAATGTGTGGGCCCCTGAAAAGGTTGTATCAATTCAAACATTTGTTCAAGGCAGAGAGCAGCCATTCTCCTCTCTTTCTTTCTCTTTTTGCACACACTGTACCTTTGTTAAGGCACGCTAAGGCTGAGTTTGCATTTTCCCCAGATGCACGGTATTGCTGGCTTCTAGTAGCTTGAGCTCACCTAAAATCTATGTGATCTACTGTCCAGTCAGATCTGATCTGTTTAATGTTTTTAGTGGCACTGAAGCAATCAACAATTTACACATATTATATTTCATCCTTTTGGTTTGGCTCAAGATTCTACTCTGTAACAATCCCTTCTTGTCTCTGTTTCTGTTAACAAAGATATGTTTGCAAGAACTAGAAACATGCTCAGGTTATCTGAGTTCATGGGAGTTTATTGTAAAGACAAGAGAAACTTCTGCAGACTCCCAGTGAGGGCTCCCAGAGAAAGGACTATTATTCATAAATGAGGAGGTGACCTCAGCAGCTGCAAAAAAGAGAATGGCCTTGGGACCTGTCTACCACTGAAGTATTCTCCCTCCTTTACCTCTTCTTCCTAGTCTATTCTCTGTTCTTTTTCCTCCTCCTCCTTTTTTTTTTTTTTTTTTTTTTTTGAGACAGGGTTTCACTCCCGTTTCCCAGGCTGGAGTGCAATGTGGAGTGCAATGGCCATATCTCTGCTCACTGCAACCTCCACCTCTCAGGCTCAAGTGATTCTCCTGCCTCAGCCTCCTGAGTAGCTGGGGCTACTGGCATGTGCCAACATGCCTGGCTAATTTTTGTATTTTTTTGTAGAGGCGGGGTTTCTCCATGTTGCTCAGGCTAGTCTCGAGCTCCTGAGCTCAAGTGATCTTCCCGCCTCAGCCTCCCAAAGTGTTGGGATTGTAGGTGTGAGCCACCTTGCCTGGCCCTCTTCCCTCTTCTTCTGTCTGTGGTTTCTATTCACAATTTCTTCCTGTTGCCTTTTCCTGTTTTTTTTTTCTTTTTCCCTGTATTTTTTTTTTAAGAGACAGCATCTCACTCTGTTGCCCAGGCTAGAGTGCAACGGTGTGATCATAGCTCACTGCAGCCTCAAATTCCTGTGCTCAAGCGATCCTCCTGCCTCAGCCTCCTGAGTAGCTGGGACTATAGGCATGGACCACCACAGCTGGCCTCTTCCTGTTGTCTTTTATTTTTCTCCTTCCACTTGTATACACTTGTGTCACCTGTATTTGCTGCTTCTGATGCTCAGAAGATCTGACTGAGTCAGCTACCTGTGTTAAGAATCATGTGTCCATATAGTCCTGGCTATTTGGATGAGGTACTGTCTCTGTCCTGATCAGCTATGGACAGGGCTATGGCTTCGTGGGGGAACTAGCACACTCACTGGCACATAAAGAATCTCTCAGAAGAGAGATGTGAATTTTGAAACAGGGTCTCGTTCTATCACCCAGGCTGGACTACAGTGGCATGATCACGGCTCACTGCAGCCTCCACCTCCCAGGCTCAGTCAATCCTCCTGCTTCAGGCTCCCGAGTAGCAGGGACCACAGGCATGAGCCACCATGCCCAGTCTCCTAAAGTGTTAGGATTACAGGCATGAGCCACCGCACCTGGCCAGAACACAGACTCTTAAATACACTAAAAGTGTCTGAGTGCTTTTAATTAGCTCCTCATCTATATAGGGATTTCGTTTATTTAAATGTTTGTTTTAAGTTTCTTGGATTTTATCCTTCTGTGTCTCCATTTCAGACATGGTACCTCCTTTACAAAATAAGTAGTTTTCATGTGTGTGCTGAGAGCCAAAAATCATGATCCCAGCCACTTGTCACTTGAACCAGGAGAGATTTATTATTTTTAATCTAAAAGATGTCTGTTTTAACAGGTATGTCTTATGCATCAACAAAGATGTTCCCAGACTTGTGGTGGAATTGGCAGTCACTTGGTGTCTTGCCCTATACCTTATCTTTTTGTCTCTACATTTAGCCTTTGAAGGGTAACCAAAAAGGGAGACTGGTTCTCTGAAGGGATGGAGATGTATGCGTCTGCGGTCCCTGCAGTCAGCTATTCTAACATCTGCTTTTTTTGACTGAGCTTTATAGTATCTCTAGGACTCGAAGGCTGCCACCCAAAATCATACCTCACCAAGGGTCCATTGGCTACTCCCTGCTTCAAACACAACATACAATTCGTCTTTGAGTTGCTTGCAAGCCAGGAATGAAGGTGAAGTCAACTAGCGCTAGCCTCCATAAAATCTCCGTTTGGCTATAGACATTAAAACACGCATTGAAATCAGTAAAGCAGAAGTTCTTTAAGTACGAAATTTAAGTATGGCTGTGAAATCAATGTGCTCCTATTGTCTATGCTGTGATATTCAACATATCGAGACTTGTTAGAAAATGCAGCATCTCTGCTAGGTTTGATGGCTCACATCTGTAATCCCAGCACTTTGAGAGGCTGAGGCGGGTGGATTGCTAGAGGTCAGGAGTTTGAGACCAGCCTGGCCAAAATGGTGAAACCCCAACTCTACTAAAAATATAAAAATTAGCTGCACATGGTGGTGCGCTCCTGTAAACTCAGCTACTTGGGAGGCTGAGACATGGGAACTGCTTAACCCCAGGGTGGGGTGGAAGTGCAGTGAACCAAGATTGCACCAGCCTTCATGACCCTGCAGCCTGGGTGTCAGAGTGAGACTCCATCTCAAAAAAAAAAAAAAAAAAAAAGAAACAAAGAAAGAAATGCAATATCTCATGCACCTCCCCTACCTGTAGAACCAGAAGCTCTGAGGATGGTGCCACCAATCTGTGTTTTGTATATTTCTTTCTTTATTTTTGAGACAGTCTTCCTCTGTTACTCAGGATAGAGTGCAGTGACGCAATCATAGCTCATTGCAGACTCAACCTCCCTGTCTCAAACAATCTTTTCGCCTTAGCCTCTTGAGTAGCTGGGACCAAAGGCATGCACTGCCACGCTTGTCTAATTTTTCTGTTTTTTAGTAGAGATGAGGTCTTGTTATGTTGCCCAGGCTGGTCTCAAACCCCTTAGCTCAAGCAATCCTCCCACCTCAGCTTCCAAAAGTACTGGGATTGCAGGCATCAGCCACCATACCTGGCCCTATTTGTGCTTGACAAGCAGCCTGGATGGTTTTGTGGCACCACTGAAGTTTGAGAATCACTGCTTTTAATCTGAGAAATCAGGGCCATTTTTACTTTTGCAAATATCAGTAATCAAAATAAAGGGCAAAATAAATGTGTATTGTAGATGTTTATAATGACAAATGACACAGTTGTGTGTGTAAGTTTATATAGACTTATATATTTACAATTTCATGTATATATGTAATTATATTATTATATATTGTGTACTATATTAATATAATTCTCATAGGTACATATATTAGTGTAAGCACCTGAAATAGACCTTGTGAACTAGGTACAGTTTGAAGATGATGGTCTTTTGGGGGTTAAAAAACACGATTTTTTTTTTTACTTTGCACTCAGAATCAATTGATCAATAAGACAAAGAAACAATGGAGGTGCACGAAAAATCAAAACTCCACGTTTATTATTCACAAAGACTAGGTTGGAAAATGTGGCTTGAGTTGGTGGGAAAGTACCCCAAGAAACCCTCCTGTGAGGAAATGAAAATCAGGAAAGCCACACATCACATGGAAGGAAACATCAAAAACAGGTACAAAGCATTTCTCCTTAACAAGCCCTGGATGCTTAACCCACAGGGTTTAGCCATGAAGTTGAGGGCCAACTAAGAATATGGCTCTCTCCATCAAGGGTGAAGATCAACACTCAATCAGGGCAGTCCAGCTTCTCAGCTTAGTCCCCACCTCCCAGGTTTCAGCTACAGCACTGTTGGACATCTTCCTGGTGCTTCTACAGGACAGTTTAGTTTTTCCCTGAAGGCTCTGAAATAAATCATAACAGTCCACTGGTTAAATAAACCCCAAACTGCTCTGTACCCGTGGTTGAAACTGACTCCCTTTCCCATCCCAAATTATGTCCAACCCCATTTTTCAACATAGTACATCAGAAGTCCTTGAACAAAATTGAGTGATCCACTAAAATCTTCTAGTTATAAACTGCATGAAGACAATTCAGTAATAAAATGCCAGCAATTTCAGAACACCCCAAATTCAAATATAAATGCCTCTCATTATTGAGTTCCCAAGGAGAATTCAAAGCTCAAAGTCTAAATTCCCTTGCCAAGTCAAAGTTCAAAGAAGCTAATCTCCATAATCAAATTCACTTGCTTGTGTGAGTTAAAATTCAAGGAAATTAAAGTCTGAAATTCATCCTTTTCGATTTCTTATTCTGCTCAGACTCAGCCAGAAGAGTTCAGGATGGCTGGGTGGAGCTGGGATTCTTTCAGCAGCCTCAACCTGGATTCTCATTAGATCATGTAATCCTTGCAGGGCCTTAGGAGTTTTATTAACGCAATGCCAAGTCTTAGATACCTCACTGTTTTTTGTTTTTTTTTTTGAGATGGAGTCTCGCTCTGTCGCCCAGGCTGGAGTGTAGTGGCGCCATCTCGGCTCACTGCAAGCTCCGCCTCCTGGGTTCATGCCATTCTCCTCTCTTGCCTCAGCGTCCCGAGTAGCTGGGACTACAGGTGCCACCACCATGCCCGGATAATTTTTTGTAGTTTTAATAGAGATGGGGTTTCACCGTGGTAGCCAGCATGGTCTTGATCTCCTGACCTCGTGATCCAGTTGCCTTGGCCTCCCAAAGTGCTGGGATTACAGGTGTGAGCCACCGTGCCTGGCTGCTTTTTTTAAAATTTTTTTTATTTTTATTTTTTTGAGACAGAGTCTCACTCTGTTGCCCAGGCTGGAGTGCAGTGGTGCGATCTGGGCTCACTGCAACCTCTGCCTCCTAGGTTCAAGCAATTATGCTGCCTCAGCCTCCTGAGTAGCTGGGATTACAGGCATCCACTACCGTGCCCGGCTAATTTGTATATTTTTAGTAGAGACACGGTTTCACCATGTTGGCCAGGCTGGTTTCAAACTCCTGACCTCAGGTGATCCACCCACCTCCGCCTCCCAAAGTGTTGGGATTACAGGCATGAGCCACTGTGCCCGGCAGGCGACACCTCATTTTTAAAGAGCTTGATCATTTAACAGGACACATAAGAAGATCACAGTTAGAGACATTCCATACGCCTACACCCCCAGTTAAGAAAATCAGCCAACCTTTAGCACTTATCTCAGGTAAAGTTATATTCTCAGACTCTAATACTTAGTGCTATCCCAGGGCCATTTTGAGGGCAGAGGAATAGACAGAGGAGACCTTGGTTTCCACTTCACCATCATGCCTTTCAGTGGATGTCAGTTGTCTGGGATCCACATCTGAAGAACTTAACCTCAATTGGAAGAAATCTCCTAGCAAAAGGTTAATTTTGGCACTGTGCATTATTTTCAGCACTATAAATTTACCTAAACTGGGGCGGGACCCTGTCTGTGTACACCGTCTGCATCGTATGAGAAGGACATTGAGATGCTTGCAGAGCTTGCAAATTCGCATTTACATTGTCTCTGTAGCCCTGAGTTCTGGAATTTCAGTGCTTCATTGAGGAGTGAGCCCTGATGGGTAACACGGCCTCCGTTCTATCAAGTGAGCAGATATTTTCAGTTCTGGGCCACAACAAGGGCTGCCACTGATTCTTGTTTTGGAATTGTTTAAGACCAAGAACCTTCTACAGAAGGTTTTGACCTCATGTCCACATTTTTTTAAGCTGGAAAAATTACCCTCTGATGATTCTGGTGAGGAGCTGCAATGGGCTTTTAAACCCTTTGCCTCCATGACCCAGAAAGAACGAATTTTTCCACCTTGACTTCTCGAGGCACTGCATTTTCTAGACTTCTAAATTCTATACATGTCTTGGACACGTGGCCACAGGGCCCGAGCAGTGCCCAATGTCTACCTACAATACATGAATTACCTTGAAAGTCACCTGGAAATATTATTATTTTATTTTTTGTTTGCATCTTAGAATAAGCCTCATGAATACAAAATTACTTCTTCCAGAGGCCCCTCCTTGAACCTGAATGTAAAATGGTATTCAGGAAAGCAAATTTGGCTCTGCCAACTTAGGCCTGGAACTAATAATTTGTTTTTTTGAGTCAGGGTCTTACTCTGTTGCCCAGGCTGGAGTGCAGTGGTGTGATCTTGGCTCACTGCAACCTCTGCCTCCTAGATTCAAGTGATCCTCCCACCTCAACCTCGCCAGCAGCTGGGACTACAGGTGCACGCCATCATGCCTGGCTAATTTTTGTATTTTTTGGTAGAGACAGGGTTTCACCATGTTGGCCAGGCTGGTTTTGAACTCTTGACCTCAGTTGATCTGCCTGCCTCGGCCTCCCAAAGTCCTGGGATTATAGATATGAGCCACCATGCCCAGCAGTGGCACTAATAATTTACAATTAGAACCTCAGTAGTACCCTGTAACAAACATAGAACTAAGATGCCTTGCTTTTTAAAAGGAACTGATATTGCTCTGGCCTCTAAGGACTGAAAAGGTGAAGTCCCATCTCAGCCGAGCCTGAGATACAGGTCTAAGCTGCTTCTGCATAGTAAATTGCAGCAGGCTGCATGGACACTACTGTTTCTGTGTTGAGGCCACAGTTGACTTACTAGGCTGGTGTTTTCTCCGGCCAATCATATGGCCTGAGTATTTTTGCTTAAGACAGCTACAGCCTGAGCAGCATTTGCTGGAAGTTGCCCATAATTCAGTCCCTTTTTTTTTTTTTTTTTTTTGAGATGGAATCTTGTTCGGTCACCCAGGCTGGAGTGCAGTGGCGTGATCTCAGCTCACTGCAATCTCCGCCTCCCGGGTTCCACTGATTCTCCTGCCTCAGCTTTCTGAGTAGCTGGGATTACAGGTGCCCACCACCATGCATGACTGACTTTTGTATTTTTAGTAGAAATTAGGTTTCACCATGTTGGATAGGCTGGTCTCGAACTCCTGACCTCAAATGATCTGTCTTCCTCGGCCTCCCAAAGTGCTAGGATTACAGGCGTGAGCCACTGTGTGCCTGGCCCATAATTCCATTTCGACTCTATGGAAACAGCCTCTTTCCAGTGAACAAAGCCATTACAAGCTTTTGCTCAGGGTGCAGTAGTTAAAAGCCGAATGCACAATGGCTAAAAATCTAACTGGCTCAATATAAACCTCCACAACCACCTAAGGCCCCAGGGCCTTGCCCAGATCAATACCCATGCACCCTGGCCCTACCAAAAAACCTTTTCATGTGTTATTTTGGTTTCAAAACTCCATTTCATGTTGGTATGATTTGGCTGTGTCCCCACCCAAATCTCATCTTGAATTGTAGTTCCCATGATTCCCATGTCGTGGAAGGGACCTAGTGGGAGATAATTGAATCATGGGGTCAGTTTCCCCCATACCGTTCTCAATAGTTTTATAAGAGGTGTCCCTTTTTGCTTGGTTCTCATTCTCTCTTTGCCTGCCGCCATGTAAGACCTGCCTTTTGCCTTCCACCATGATTTTGAGGCCTTCCCAGCCACATGGAACTGTGAGTCCATTAAACCTCTTTTTCTTTGTAAATTATCCCGTCTCAGGTATGTCTTTATCAGCAGCATAAAAATGGACTAATACACCTGTCTTAATTCTCAGTATTCCTGACCCATGCAACAAATGATGGTGTCTCTGAGTGTGCTTTCCATCAATGGCTTCCCCTTTCCCTACCTCAGTTCTGATACAGATGAAAGCAAAGTCTTTTTTTTTTTTTTTTTTTTTTTTGGAGATGGAGTCTCACTCTGTCGCCCAGGCTGGAGTGCAGTGGCGTGATCTCCGCTCACTGCAAACTCCACCCCCCACATTCATGCCATTCTCCTGCCTCAGCCTCCCGAGTAGCTGGGACTACAGGCGCCCGCAACCACGCCCGGCTAATTTTTTGTATTTTTAGTAGACACAGGGTTTCACCGTGTTAGCCAGGATGGTCTCAATCTCCTGACCTCGTGATCCACCCACCTCAGCCTCCCAAAGTGCTGGGATTACAGACATGAGCCACCGTGCTTGGCTGAAAGCAAAGTCTTAAGATGTTGCTTACATCTTTGGGCAAGTATGCTTCCTAACTCCTTAAATTAAAAAACTGCTGCTCCCCATAGGCAGCTCACTCCCAAGATGAAAAAGGGAAGAACTGAGCTGAGCCGAGCATCCTCTGTTTCTTCTCTTCAAATTTATGAATCCTGTTAAAATATACATTTTCCCCTGGAAAGTGAGAAGTCCAGAGAGTCCAGGAGTGTCACACCTTCCTATGGAAGAAGGATCTTGAATGAGGGGGATGTGCACCCCCATCCAAGTGGAAGAGGTTGCATTAAATAGGAATGTAAGAGGGCTGTTTGATAAATCTACTGTGCAACAGAGTTCCCAAACTGGGAGTCCATCCCTTCTTTTCTTTAGGTTTTGCTCTAGAGATATGTTAAAAAGAAACAAACCAACAAAGCCCTTTACATTGTCATGCTTGCATTTTGTAAGCTTTAGTTTATCTTGACTCTAAACTTTTGCCATTCTTAGCACTGTTTAATTGGACTCTGAAGTATTTAATCATCTGAATTTTTTTTGTTGAGTCTAACAGCAACACCTATGGCTACCTCAATTCTCATAGGTATCTTGTCCTTTTCAGTGATGTGATGTAACCTGCTCCTCAAACAGGATGGTAAGCTAGTCAATTGCTTTTCAGCATAGGTGCCATGACAGTTAATAAGGGAGAAAATTGTGTTTCAGCAAATGGTGCTGGATTTGGACCCCACCTCACACCATACCAAAAAAAAAAAAAAGGAAAAACTCACAATAGTAGCTTTAGATGTATGACCTAAAACTGTAAAACTCTTAGAAGAAAACAGGTAAAATATTTATGACCTTGGTTTAGGCAACGATTTCTTAGATATCTGAAAAAAGATATCAGAATATTCAGAATATATAAAGAACTCTTGGCCGGGCGCGGTGGCTCACGCTTGTAATCCCAGCACTTTGGGAGGCCGAGGCGGGCGGATCACGAGGTCAGGAGATCGAGACCACGGTGAGACCTCGTCTCTACTAAAAATACAAAAAATTAGCCAGGCGTGGTGGCGGGCGCCTGTAGTCCCAGCTACTCGGAGAGGCTGAGGCAGGAGAATGGGGTGAACCCGGGAGGCGGAGCTTGCAGTGAGCCGAGATCGCACCACTGCACTCCAGCCTGGGCGACAGAGTGAGACTCCATTTCAAAAAAAAGAAAAAAAAGAACTCTTACAACTAAATAATAAAAGGACAAATAACTCAATTAAAAAGTAGGCAAAGGATCTAAATAGTTATTTCTCCAAAGAGGACAAAGAAATGCCCATAAATACATGAAAGAATGCTCAATATCGTTATTCATTAGAAAAATATAAATCAAAATGCAATAAAAGGGCTAGGCATGGTGGCTCACACCTGTCATTCTAGCACTTTGGGAAGCCAAGGGAAAAGGATCACTTGAACCCAGGTATTTGAGACCAACCTGAGCAACACAGACAGATCCCATCTCTAAAAAAATTAAAATTGAAAAAACTAGCCAGGCATGGTGGTGCACACCTGTGGTCCTAGACACTCAGGAGGCTGTGGTGGGAGGCTCACTTGGGCCCAGGAGGTCGAGGCTGCAGTGAGCCATGAGTGCACCACTGCACTCCAGCCTGGGTGACAGAGCAAGACCTGGTCTCAAAAAAAAATTTTTTTTAAGTGTTAATAAAAAATGCAATAAGGTATCACACTCACTAGGATGGCTAGGAAAAAAGGCACATAATAATAAGTGTTGGTGAGAATACAGAGAAATTGCAATCTCAAACATTGCTGATGAGTGTAGCCACTTTTGAAAACAGTCTAGCAGTTCCTGAAAAAACGTATTAATAGAGTTACCATATGACCCATCAATTTCACTTCTTTTATGTACCCAGGAGGAATTAAAACTTACATCTACACAAAAATTTACACATGAATGTTCACAGCTACACTATTCATAAGAGCCCCAAAGTGGAAACAACCCAAATGTCTATCGACTGGTGATGGATAAACAAACTGTGGTATATCCATACCATGGAATATGACTCAGTATAAAAAGGAACGAAGTGCTTGCATATGCTACAACATGAATGAACCTTGAAAACTCATGCTCAGTCAAAGAAACCAGTCACAAAAGACCACATTTTGTGTGATTCCATTGACACAAAATGTTCAGATACACAAATCTATAGAGACAGAAAGTGGGTTAGTGGTTGCCTAGGACCAGGGAAAGGGGATCATTTGAAGGGAAATGGGGATTGCCTACTAATGGGTACAGGGCTCCTTTTTGGGTGATGAAATATTTTAAAATTGATTGTAGTGATGGCTTCACAATTCTGTGACTATTCTAAAAATCGTTAAATGGTACACTTTAATTGGGTGAATTGTAAGGTATGTGAATTACATCTCAGTAAATCTCTTAAAAGACAAACCAAATGATACAAAATAAAAATGCCTGCTTCTTGAAGGTAGAGGTCATGTTTGACACTTATTTGTGCAATGATAATGAGTAAAGGAGTGTACCTCACTGATTTTGCACTTGATTGAGGTCCTCTAGCCATTCAAGTCTTGAGAGCATTGAAAACAATAAAAGGATCTCCTTCTCAGTGATGTTTCTGAAGCCTGCACAGGGCAGAGGAGAGTTCATCTCCCCAGGCAGTTTTCTTAAGGCACTTGGGGAAGGCTGGGTCCAGAAATACCAACAACAGCAACAGGCGCTGGAAAGCCGGTCCCCTTCCCTCTATGCCTGTGGCCGTTGGATACTCTGTCACCATTGGATTACCTCACAGACCTGCCCCTGTCCCTGGTGGTCCCTTCTTATTGTCATTGCCCACCATGGTGTGGGAGTGCTGTATAAGTGCCTCGATCTGCAATTATGTCTGGAAAAGTTAGGAAGCGTCCATGAACTCTGAGCGCGAGTTCTCAGAAAGTCTGCTAATTGCTCTCAGTTCCTGGAGAATCTCTGCCCAAGACCTTTGTCTACAGATGCAGATACAGAAGACAGATCTTACCACTTTGTGCTATTCCCTGACCTAAAGGGCGCCTCCGGGAAACAAGCTCTATCCTGTCCAAAGCTGAAGCTCTCCCCTTGCTGAACCCAGACTAGATCAATAGCCTTCGCCCTTATACTCCCTCTTGCCTCTGTCATCATCTTCTCCCCTCCTCCACCCTCTTTCTAGAGCTTCCAGCTTCTTTTCTGGCAAGCAGTATCAGGAATAGATCAACACAGAATTCGAAATTAGACAAACCTGATAAGCATCTTCCCTCCTCTTCTTGCTATCTGTGTTAACTGGACCAAGTCACTTCCCTGCTCTCCGCCTTTATTAGAATTATAGCTCCCTGGAGGGCGTGGGTAGTGGTGGTATGAAGAGTTAAGGAGATAATGCAACTAAAGCATTTAGCATGGTGTCTGGCCCCTGGTGAGTGGTCTGAAATTGATAGCAGCTGTTCTTATTTCCTCCTTTGGGCAAAAAGCTCACCCCAGGTAGTGTGGTGTGGAGGCACCCTATTGTGCTGAACCCCCAGCCTCTTGGCTCTGCTGTCAGGCATGGTCCCATGGGGCTGGACTTCTAACATCTTCCTCTGCTTTTTTGGGAATCATCTCCCCTGCACGTTTTGATAGGGTAGAGGCAGCTCGCCCAATTGCACAAACACGCAAAACAGTAACTGTGGCCCCTCAGAGTTTGGGGCTTCTGGATTCGTTACTGGGGTGGGGGCTGGAGGAGAGGAGTGAGGGATACACAGTCGCCACTTCCTTTCTTCCCTCTGCCCCACCTCTTTCTGTGAAAGAGTGTTTAGTTCAGGACACTCATCTATACCCTCCAAAGCATTCAAATCTGAAGAAAAGTCCTTCCACTGACTAATGACTGATGATGTTGGTAAGATATATATTTTTTCTTTTGTTTTAAGAGGTGAGGTTTCACTCTTTTGCTGTTTTTTAGAGGCTGGTCTTGCACTCCTGAGCTCAAGGGATCCTCCCACCTCCACCTCCCGAGCAGCTGAGATTGTAAGTGCATGCCCCTCTGCCCAGGTTGAGGATATGTTGACATGTTTAAATGCAATGCATGAGTGCACTGATGCCCCTTGGTCATGAACACTTTCCAGCAACCTCCATCCCAGGCCTCTCCCAGCCCCCAAGCACTCCAACACAGCCAAAGTGTTCTTTCTCAGGGCTGGTGACCTTGTTTAAGGAAGCCGGGGCATGGGGTTCTCATCGAGTCCCCGCACAGCTCTAAAGCCCTAGGCGTTCGATGTGTTCTCATGTTTTCTCATAATGCACAGTTCTTGACTAGGGCTCAGTAAGTATTTCTTGACTGGTTAGTCAGCGTGGGCTACTTTCCCTCTCCTTCCCTGAGAGCCCAGCTGAGTACGGAATGAAAGGGAAATGAAATAAACATCTCAGGCCCTGCAGCCCACCAGGGTCATGGTATTCACAGCGCTGTTGTGAGTCAGCGCTGACCCTTCTTTGTCATCATCGGAGGCACCGGAACTAAGAGCATAAACAGAGGCGGAAGAGGAGGAGGGTTGGGAGCGGTGGGATTTGTCCCTGGGTAATGCTCTATCAAAACCCACAACTTTCAACGATAAACTTCCAGTAGAAATGCTTCTGAAGCCAGACTGGTTTCTGTGCTCTCATGTACAGTATCACATCAGATCCTCTTAACACCCCCACAAGGGAGAGCTTTTTGCAAGTTAAAATTCAGTGGGAGCCATGAGCAAGTCCCCAAAAGGATCTGGTTAACTTATTTTCAGACAGACTTTTGCTGCATCGGAGAGTGGTGGCATGTGTTCTGTCTAGTCAGATATAGGGCCAGGGATTAGAAAAACGGAGCAGATGTTGCACCATTAATTGTCTAGGATTAGACAGTCTGGAGGTTCAAGATTCAAACTTCAGTTTGCAATTTTGCCCACAGGTATTTAATGAAACAAGCCATTTCCTTGGGGGCTTACGATGGAATTTAAAGCCCCCAAGGGTTTTACATTTAAGCTCGAATTTAAGCTTGAATTTAAAGCTTTTCCTACACACCTTGATTTACAAATGCACCAAAACTAGGACAGAGAGAGGTTAAGTGACTTGTTCAATGCACTGCCGTAAGTTAGGGTCAGTGGTAAGACCAGAAACAAGGTTTTCTGTTTCCTAATTCATGATTCTTGTCAGTTCCTCCCTGTCTGGGCCTTAGTTCCCATCTAAAGCCTATGTGTCGAGACTATGGAATGCTTGCTGTCTTTCCTTAATGGGAAGGGGATGATGAGGCAGCCTAAAGCTTAGACACGACTCAGTGTTTTTCAGCACTGAGGCTGGATCAGACTCAAAGGCATAAAGATCCAGTCGCCTTTTTTTTTTTTTTTTTTTTGAGACAGAGTCTTGCCCTATTCCCCAGGCTGGAGTGTGGTGGTGCCACCTCTGCTCACTGCCTCCGCCTCCTGTGTTCAAGCGATTCTTCTACCTCAGTAGCTGGGATTACAGGTGCACGCCACCATGCCTGACCAATTTTTTATTTTTTTATTTTTTGGTAGAGACGGGGTTCACTATGTTGCTCAGTCTGGTCTGGAACTCCTGAGCTCAAGTGATCTGTCCGCTTTGGCCTCCCAAAGTGCTGGGATTCCAGGCGTGAACCACCACGTCCAGCCCCAATCACCTTTCAAGGTGAGCTTTGAAGAACTCTATTTCCAAGTCTTGGCAAATAGCTCATGCAGGATTTTGTTGGTCTGGTTGCTGCCAATTTTCTGTAGCAAATAATCCCGTGCAATAAATAATTCTTTTGGTTCATGTCTATGTCATGTTTGATGATGAAATAACATATATGTTTGCATTTGCATTTGAGGAGACACACTTGCACCCTTAGCCACTAAGCTTGCATGGTTATTAATGTTTACAATGTGTTGATCTTGGTTTCCTAATCAGATGATAACTTTCTGGAATGCAGAGACTATTCCTTAGATTTCTTTGTTATTTCTCACCACACTATTTTGTATTGTCAAGTGCTAGATTTTGTCATACAGTAGATGCTTTAAAAATATGAGCAAAATGGGCCAGGCACGGTGGCTCACGCCTGTAATCCCAGCAGTTTGGGAGGCCGAGGGGGGCAGATCACAAGGTCAGGAGATGGAGACCATCCTGGCTAACACGGTGAAACCCCATCTCTACCAAAAATACAAAAAATTAGCTGCGCGTGGTGGTAGGCGCCTGTAGTCCCAGCTACTCAGGAGGCTGAGGCAGGAGGATGGCCTGAAACTGGGAGGCCGAGCTTGCAGTGAGCTGAGACTCACTGCCCTCCAGCCTGGATGACAGAGCGAGATTCCATCTCAAAAAATAAAAATAAAAATAAAAATAAAAATAAAAAATAAAAAAAATGAACAAAATGGATTATAAAGAATTGAGTGAGGCAGGAGGATCGCTTGAACCCAGGAGTTTGAAACCAGCCTGGGTAGCATAGGGAGATCTCATCTCTGCAAAAAAAACACAAAAATTAGCTGGGTGTGGTGGTGTGTGCCTGAGGTCCTGGCTACTCGGGAAACTGAAGTGGGAGGATCACTCGCCCAGAGGTCGATGCTGCAGTGAGCTGTGATCACAGCACTACACTCCAGCCTAGGGGACAGAGTAAGATCTTGTCTGAAAAAAAAGAAAAGAAAAGAAAAAAGAGAAAAAACAATAGAGAAAAAGCTGAAATGAGTTCTTTTGTGTTTCACTATCAACTTGCACCAATAATTCCACTTCCGTATCTCAGACATTCCGAACAGCCGACCAGCCACCTACAGACCAACTTTTAAAAACGTGAGCTAGCTTGGAGAACAAAAAAGAAAGCTTCGGGCTATCTATGGAGATTTATTGAATGAGAAAAGCTAGAGTTAGAAGACCGCCATAGAGATCATCTAGCTTGATGCTCCCTAAATTTTTCTCCTGGTAGCAAAGCAGAGTAGGTGTCTCCCTAGGAGTGGCATACATTTCTTTTAATCTGTGTGCTTTTTCTGTAAAAAATCATGTCTCTCTACCTACTGTCTCTCTCTAGCTACTGGGTTATAGGGCCATCCTCCAGACAGCTTTCTTATCTTCACTAATGCACCAGCGGCCCCCTCTATCAGGCTGAGTCATTCAGGTGGTCTCCATCAAGAATCTGGAACTCAAACTGAAACAGTCTGGAAGTTAGAGCTCCAGAAAGAAAAACCCAGAAAGACCTGCTGCTGAGGGCTTCAAAGTTGCCCGGACTCCACCATTACCAATGCCACTTGTTCAGACTCTGAGATGCCCCAACATCCTGCTGACACTTCACTTGTAGACATAAGCTAGCTTGATTTGATCTATCTATTCTTTTGCATATACACCCCTTTTCTTACTTTTTTTTTGAGACGGAGTCTGCTATGTTGCCCAGGCTGGTCTCAAAATCCCGGGGTCAGGCGATCCTCCTGCCTCAGCCTCCCAAAGTGCTGGGATTACAGGCGTGAGCCACTGCACCTACTCTTGTAGGTATATGGTCTTTAACAGATATGTGTCCGTTTTATACTCAGTTCTCTTATTACAGTTATCTCCATAACTGCAAGACTGGGCTTAGTGGCTCATGCCTGTAATGACAACATTTTAATTTAATGAATGAGCATCCTTTGCCCATGATTAATTTAGATATCCTATGAATTTAATAATGTAATACAATTTGCTAAACAGTCATTCGCACTAAAACAGAGTAGAAGATGTATCAGGTTGAACCGTTTGAAATTCCTGGTATTTGACTATTTTTTACCTACAGCAATTTCATATGATTCAGATTAATGTATCTCAAGTTAACCAGTAGGAACAGCAAGGAATATATGGTCATGGGCTACCTAATGACATTCCAGTCAACAATGGACCTCATATACAATGGAGATCCCTTAAGATGATAAAGAAGCTAAAAAATTCCTACTGCCTAGTGACACTGTAGCTGTCCTAATGTAGTGCAACACATTACTGAGATGTTGTGAGGGTGATGTAAATAAACCTGCCTCACTGCCAGTCATATGAAAATACAGCACATACAATTATGTACAGTACATAATACTTCATAATGCTAATAAACAACTATGTTACTGGTTTATGTATTACTATACTACAAATTTTTTTTTTTTTTTTTTTTTTTTTTGAGACGGAGTCTTGCTCTTCGCCCAGGCTGCAGTGCAGTGGCGCGATCTTTGCTCACTGCAGCCTCTGCCTCCCGGGTTCACGCGATTCTCCTGCCTCAGCCTCCCAAGTAGCTGGGGCTACAGGTATGTGCCACCACGCCTGGCTAATTTTTGTATTTTTAGTGGAGATGGGGTTTCACCATATTGGCCAGGCTGGTCTCAAACTCCTGATCTTGTGATCTGCCTACCTTGGCCTCCCAAGGTGCTGGGATTCCAGGCGTGAGCCACTGCGCCTGGCCTATACTATAGTTTTTATCCTTGTTTTAGAGTGTACTCCTTCTGCTTATTAAAAAAAAAAAAAAGTTAACTGCAAAGCAGTCTCAGGCAGATCTTTCAGGAAGCCTTCCTGGAGAAAGCATTGTTAGCCTAGGAGAGTAAGGCTCCATGCCTGTTGCTGCCCCAAAGACTTTCCACCAAGACAAGATGTGGAGGTGGAAGACAGTGATAGTGATAATCCTGTCCCTGTATAGGTCTAGGCTAATGTGTGTGTTTGTGTCTTAGTTTTTACAAAATGTTTAAAAAAAAAAAGAAAAAGACATAGAATAATGATAAAAAGAAAACATTTTTGTACAGTTGTACAATATGTTCGTGTTTTAAGCTAAGCATTATTACAAAAGAGAGCTGTATCTCTTTTTAAAATTTTAAAAGATTATAAACTTTATAAAGTAAAAAAGTTACTGTAGGCTAAGTTTATTATTGAAGAAAGAAACATTTAAAAAATTAAATGTAGTGTATAGCCTAAGTGTACAGTGCTCATAAAGTCTACAGTCATGTACAGTAATAACCTGGGCCTTCACACGCACTCACCACTCACTCATGGACTCACCCAGGGCAACTTCCAGGCCTGCAAGCTTCATTCATGCTAAGTGCCCTATACACATATACTATTTTTTATCTTTTATACCATACTTTCACTGTACCATTTCTGTTTAGATACACAAATACCATTGTGTTCTAACTACTTTTAGTATTCAGTACAGTGCCGTGCTGTTTGTTACAGGTTTATAGCCCAGGAGCAATAGGCTATACCCCATAGCCTATGTATGTAGCAGGCTATACCATCTAGGTTTGTGTAAGTGTACTCTATGACACAATAAGTTCCCACAATGACAAAATCACCTAAAGATGCATTTCTCAGAATATATCCCCATCATTTAGTGATTCATGACTGTATTAGGTTTTCAGTTTACCATTCATTCACTCACACTCTCAATAAATATTTCATTGAGCACCCTTATGTGAAGATCAGTGCATTAGATGCTTACAGAGCCACAAAGCAGAGTCAGATACAGACTCCATGCTCAAGGGGTTTGCTGGGGTGGTTTTAAAATATGAGGTAGACAATGATACATATAATAAATAAGATTAAGTACTATGAGAAAGGAGAGAGAGATTTCTTGTAGCTAACAATATGAAAAGTTTCATGAATGTGGTAGTCTTAGAGTGGGACTTTTATGTTTTTATGTTCAAATTTTCAGTATAAGGAAAGTTTTCCAGAGAGGTGGAAAAAGTATGAGCTGGGAGAGGGAGAGAAAGCCGGGAAATTATGATTCATGCACAGTAACCGGAAATTAATGCTGAAATGCAGTGAAGGAGAATCATGGGAAAAAACATTGGAAAAGAAGGTTGTGGCCAACTTTAGGGAGAATTTTATAGCAATGAGGAATGACAAACGTTTTCCAACTAGGCAATAACATGGTTAGAGTTGAATTATAGGAAACATGACCATACAGCATGAGGAGGTTGAATTGGAATGGGAATTACTGGTGACCATGGTCCAGGACTAAGGTGATGAGGAAGTAGGATAAAAGCAGTACAAGGATTTGTTGAGGTTTAGTCTGGTCTAACCAGGCCAAGATAACCACACAGTGTGAATTCTCTTTGATATTTCAGAAATGAAGATTGGTGGTATCACCTGCATTCTATGAGATCCTTACAGAGGAGGCAGTTACGATGACTTGCTTCCAACAGGCAGCCAGCGTGTACTAATTTGAAGTAAAGAGTCAGTCGGAAGGACTTATGTTAAGCAAAGAAAAATAAAAATTTTGGGGCTCATTTTATCTCACTTTCACCGAATGAAGCCTGAGCTCACTTCTTCTATTTGCTCTTGGGCGTTTGAAATCAGGTGCTTGACAGATACTTGAAAACCAAATAATGTACAGAGAATTTTGAAGTTTTAGCCAAGAAAAGCTCTCTAGGTAAAAGAGAGTGGCAGTAAAAGCAGCCCTGAATTTTCTCCCTTATATTTCATATTGGGGTTTTCATTTAGTCCTGTTGGAGGAGGCATAGTGGATCTCTGGAGCTCTCTGCTGTTCAAATCTAGGAGGGTTTTGTGGCTAAGTTTACAAAACAGACGAAGATTTTCACATCTGTCCTTTTTGGAATAACTGAGACCATGCATACCTTCCTGCTGTAAACAACTGGAAAACTGGAAACATATATGAGACAAAAGTTTTTGCACATTGGAAAATAGGTAGCATAGGATTGTGGTCCTAAGAGAAAGGAAACAAATAAGGTGAGCCCTAAGATTTCCCCAGCCTTCTACCTGGAGCACTTCCTGGACATTAGCATGGGGAGGTGATTCCAAGAGAACACGACAGTCTTTCTGAGCGGTACAAACAGAAGATAGAATTTGAAGAGGCTTAGGTAGTCAGAAATTCTGGAGCAGTGTGTAGGAGATGAGGGAGCTGCATAAAAAAAGAGATCCAGCCGGGTGCGGTAGCTCGTGCCTGTAATTCCAGCACTTTGGGAGGCCGAGGCAGGCGGATCACGAGGTCAGGAGATCGAGACCATTCTGGCTAACACAGTGAAACCCCGTCTCTACTAAAAATACAAAAAAATTAGCCTGGCATGGTGGCGGGTGCCTGTGGTCCCAGCTACTTGGGAGGCTGAGGCAGGAGAATGGTGTGAACCCGGGAGGCGGGGCTTGCAGTGAGGCGAGATCATGCCAGTGCACTCCAGCCTGGATGACAGAGCGAGACTCCGTCTCAAAAAAAAAAAGAGATCCACCTGGGTACAGTGGCTCACGTCTGTGATCCCAGCAATTTGGGAGGCCGAAGTGGGAGGATCACTTGAGGTCAGGAGTTCGAGACCAGCCTGGCCAATATGGTGAAACCCCATCTCTACTAAAAATATGAAAATTAGCTGGGCGTGGTGACAGGCGCCTGTAATCCCAGCTACTCAGGAGGCTGAGACAGGAGAATCGCTTGAACCTGGGAGGTGGAGTTTGCAGTGAGCCGAGATTGCACCATTGCACTCTAGCCTGGGTGACAAGAGCAAAACTCTGTCTAAAAAAAAAAAAAAAAAAAAAAAAAAGAGAGATAAAGAGATCCAGAAACCCACATAAGAATTCTCCTAAATTTGTTGCTCAATACTAAGCTACACAGCATAGGGTGAAACTCTCACAGGCCAGGTAAGGAACAACCAAGGAGCAGGAGATTGAATAGCTGCCAGAGCCAGTCTGCAAGATGTTTTAGTTCTGACCAGCCAGAGTGGAGAGTGCTTACTGAGCCTCCAGGCTCAATGGAAGCTCCAGAGGGTCTCGTCATAATAGGGGGGCTAAACTAGTGCTAATGTAAGGGCTTCTTTAAATCTGCCCTATAAAGCTTAAAAACAAGACTTGAAAGTAGCAAGCCAAGCCATAAGGAACTTAACTGTCTGCCAGAATAAAATGCAACACTCCCAACACGTTTTAAAGGAATGCAATAAAATTCAACACACGAAATATAAATTATGATTTCTAGCACCCAATATGAAATTAATAGACACAGAAGCAGAAATGTGAGACCATAATGGGGAGAAGTATCAGTCAATGAAAGTAGATGCAGAAATGACAGAAATGATAAAATTAGTAGACAAGGACTTTTATATAGTTATTTATTTATTTACTTATTATTGGAGACAGAGCCTCTCTGCCACCCAGAGCTGGAGTGCAATGGTGTGATCATAGCTCACTGCAGCCTCAAATTCCTGGGGTCAAGCTATCCTCCCACCTCAAAATTAGCATAAAATTGCTAAAAAATTCAAAGGAACATATGAAGAACAGAAAGAAATATACATATATAAAATAAATACATGGAATAAAAATAGAAATATGAAATGAAAAATTCACTGAATAAGATTAATAGAAGTTTAGACTCTACAAAAGAAAAGATTAGTAAACTTGAAGATACAACAATAGAAACTATCTGGCTGGGTGTGGTGGCTCGCGCCTGTAATGCCAGCACTTTGGGAGGCCAAGGTGGGCAGATCATGAGGTCAAGAGATGGAGGCCATGCTGGCCAACATGGTGAAACCTCGTCTCTACTAAAAATACAAAAATTAGCTGGGCATGGTAGCAGCCACCTGTAATCCCAGCTACTTGGGAGGCTGAAGCAGGAGAATCACTTGAATCAGGAGGTGGAGGTTGCAGAGAGCCAAGATTGTGCCACTGCACTCAGCCTGGGGACAAAGTGACTCTATCTCAAAAAACAAACAAACAAACAAACAAAAAAAAACCCCAAAAAACCCACAACAATAGAAACTATCTTAAGTGAGTCACGCTTTCACTTTAAGAAGCTAGGGGGAAAAAAAAAGAAATTAAATCTCACCCAAAGTAAATGCCCAGAAGGAAAATAAGGAGCAGACATTTTTATTTATTTCAGTGAAAGTAAAATTAGAGAAAATAAAAATCAACAGAAAAGAACAAAACCTTTTTCTTTAAAAAGATAAAAGTGACTAATCTCTAGCTAGACTGATCTCAAGAAATAAAACAGAGACATAAATGACCAGTGTCAGAAATGAAAGAAGGGATATTACCACATATACTCATATATTAAGAAGACAAAACAGACTTATATCCCTGCTTTTGTGATGGAGGTGAGGTAAGAAACTCAGGAAATGGATTTTCGGGTGGAAAGAAAAAGGGGGAGTAGAAGGAATATTCATTTGGTCCAGGTAGGTGACCCTGTGGAAAGAAGGGTGGCTTGGCATTAAGAACAATTATGGAGGTTGGGAGGGTTGGGGAGATACTGGCCAAAGGACGCAAAATTTCAGTCAAATAGAAGGAACAGATCTATTGTACAACATGGCTACTGTAGTTAACAACAATATATTGTATCCTTGAAAATTGCTAAGACAGTAGGTTTTTTTTTTTTATTGTTATACTTTAGGTTTTAGGGTACATGTGCACAATGTGCAGGTTTGTTACATATGTATCCATGTGCCATGTTGACTTTCTGCACCCATTAACTCGTCATTTAGCATTAGGTATATCTCCTAATGCTGCCACTCCCCCCTCCTCCAACCCCACAACAGTCCCCAGTGTGTGATGTTCCCCTTCCTGTGTCCATGAGTTCTCATTGTTCAATTCCCACCTATGAGTGAGAACATGCGGTGTCCGGTTTTTTGTCCTTGCAATAGTTTACTGAGAATGATGTTTTCCAATTTCATCCATGTCCCTACAAAGGACATGAACTCATCATTTTTTATGGCTGCATAGTATTCCATGGTGTATATGTGCCACATTTTCTTAATCCAGTCTATCATTGTTGGACATTTGGCTTGGTTCCAAGTCTTTGCTATTGTGAATAGTGCCCCAATAAACATACGCGTGCATGTGTCTTTATAGCAGCATGATTTATAGTCCTTTGGGTGTATACCCAGTAATGGGATGGCTGGGTCAAATGGTATTTCTAGTTCTAGATCCCTGAGGAATCGCCACACTGACTTCCACAATGGTTGAACTAGTTTACAGTCCCACCAACAGTGTAAAAGTGTTCCTATTTCTCTACATCCTCTCCAGCACCTGTTGTTTCCTGATTTTTTAATGATGGCCATTCTAACTGGTGTGAGATGGTATCTCACTGTGGTTTTGATTTGCATTTCTCTTATGGCCAGTGATGATGAGCATTTCTTCATGTGTTTTTTGGCTGCATAAATGTCTTCTTTTGAGAAGTGTCTGTTCATGTCCTTTGCCCACTTTTTGATGGGGTTGTTTTTTTCTTGTAAATTTGTTTGAGTTCATTGTAGATTCTGGATATTAGCCCTTTGTCAGATGAGCCATCCCCATCAAGCTACCAATGACTTTCTTCACAGAATTGGAAAAAACTACTTTAAAGTTCATATGGAACCAAAAAAGAGCCTGCATCGCCAAGTCAATCCTAAGCCAAAAGAACAAAGCTGGAGGCATCACGCTACCCGACTTCAAACTATACCACAAGGCTACAGTAACCAAAACAGCATGGTACTGGTACCACAACAGAGACATAGATCAATGGAACAGAACAGAGCCCTCAGAAATGATGCCACATATCTACAACTATCTGATCTTTGACAAACCTGACAAAAACAAGAAATGGGGAAAGGATTCCCTATTTAATAAATGGTGCTGGGAAAACTGGCTAGCCATATGTAGAAAGCTGAAACTGGATCCCTTCCTTACACCTTATACAAAAATTAATTCAAGATGGATTAAAGACTTAAATGTTAGACCTAAAACCATTAAAATCCTACAAGAAAACCTAGGCAATACCATTCAGGACATAGGCGTGGGCAAGGACTTCATGTCTAAAACACCAAAAGCAATGGCAGCAAAAGCCAAAATTGACAAATGGGATCTAATTAAACTAAAGAGTTTCTGCACAGCAAAAGAAACTACCATCAGAGTGAATAGGCAACCTACAGAATGGGAGGAAATTAAGACAGTAGGTTTTAAATGTTCTCATCACATGCAAAAAATGGTATTTGAGGAAATGCATAAAATACACTCAATTTAGTTATTCCACAATGTATACATATTTCATAACAAAAGGTTGTATGCAACAAATAAATAAAACTTTTGTCAATTTAAAAAATTAATGTTTTTTTTTTTTTTAAAAAAAAAACATCTAGTTAGTCCCTGGTGTGAATATTGGAGTGGATGTGTTGTATTACATTCTGATTTTTAAAATTTAGGCCTGCTGAGGAAGGCCACACCCTTTGGGTAGGTCTGGCATCCCCTGCAGTGAGTGCTCATTCTTTTTGAGGAGCAAAATTCTCTTGGGTCTTAGGTGGAAAACAGAAAGGTAGACCTTTAAAAGGTGTGAGAGTAGAAAAGAGGACTTCCTGCTCTCTTTCTTGCTTGCTTTGCTCCTGAGTCTAGGACTGTGGATGCTGGAGGCCTGACAGGCATACTTGGAGTGGTGTTTTGATGGTCTCTGCCATCATGTGGGAGCAGGTTGAGAGCAGGAAGGATGAGTGACAGTAGTGGCTGCTAGCTAAAGATGAGCAAAGTACATCTTGCATGACCCATGTAAAAACCTTAACTGATACAGCCTAGCAGTAGAGTGTTGCATCTAAAGAAAAATTTAACAGAAAATCAAATTCTTACTGACGGCTTCCACGCTCATTCAGGGAGATGTAAGTACAGTCTAGAGACTCTCTTATTAACATGCTGTGTCTTCACTTACTCTCTAGTGCGCAACAACTCCTGCACACCTCTAACCCAAAAGATCTTCTTCTCCGTATTATCCTGTCTCCATGTTCTACTCCTTCTATCATCTCTCAATCTGGCCCTGTTCTTCAGAAAACTCTGCTCCAAATAGTTGTCCCTCCAACCTCCCATCAACAAAACTCTCTAGGGAATGTGTTTCATCATCTTTGACTGTTTTTTATTTCTAGAATCCAAGTGTGTGGATTTTTTTTCTTTTAAAGTAAGAAAAAGGGCAAGAGGCTATTGTGGTAGTGATGGTGGTGTGAAGGGATAAGTTTCTGAATCCCTATGCAGACATCTTAAACTCTGACATACGTGTAAGCTTGGTTATTTAGTTTGATGTTATTTTAGGTATTCATTCTCTCTATTTTTTATACATTCTTGGGTCTTTATAAATGTTAAATATTTTGTAATTTATCATTTATGCTATCGAGAAAAGTAATATAATATTGATAGAGGAAAATTTAACATTGAATAGAAAAACATTGAAGATGTGCACACCTTTACCAATTTTACTACTAGAAGAAAATCTTGAAATCATTTTCAAGTTGTGCAAAAATTTAGCCAGATGTTTCTATAACCACATTCATAAAAGTGATGTATTAGAAAGAACCTCATGTCCACTGACATGGACAATATCACTGTGGAAGGAGATCAATAAAATAAATTACAGTATATACTATCTAAAATAATGCTGTGAAGTACTTCTTGATGACAAGGTTTAAAAGTTTTATAATATATGTTAAATAGTTGTGGAAAACCATATGACTAAAAGATCTCATTTTTACAAAAATGTAACATTTACAAAAATATTGAATCATATGCAACAAACTATCTGTGGTGGGAGGGGTCAGGGGATTTTTCATCTTTGTGCTTTTCTCTGTTTTTGACAATGTATGTGTGTATTAGGAATGTGTTTGTCTGCCTGCAAATTACAGAAAGCTGATTTCAGTTACTCATCAAATAGATTCCCCCCCTTCATTTACTGGAAATCTGAGTGTAGATGGCACCTGGCCTTGGTTCAGCACTTTGATAATGTCACTGGGGGAACTGGGAGCCCTTTCCTACTCCCAAGTCTCCCAAAGGGCAGCTCCTTTTCCTGAGGTCTCTGCTCAGCATGTCACCAGAATCTCTGAGAGTCTTAGAACCTTTTCCTCACATTTGCCCCATGAGCCAGAAGATGCTGCAGTTCTAGAGGTCATGGTCATGCCCGCATTCTAGGCAGAATTCCTCTGAAGGAGAAAGTGGCAACATGGCAGGTCACCACTTTCGTCTTATCATCAGAACGGGAACCTGTGCCCTCTGCCTCTCCCCAACTCCAAGGGATGCTGGGGACTTGAGTATCTCAGTTTTTCCAGCGTTGACAACAGAAAGATGTCTAGGATTGTTTGGTAGAGTCAACCTCTGACGTCTGCCCCAGTATGTATTAATTGACAACAAGGCAACATTTTTAAAAAAGAGATTGCTAATAATCAATAGATTATTTTAATGGAGGCCACATGAGTACTGTAGAGTGTAGAATTTGATGATATAATTCCAGTTGGTGGTTTTGCTAATATTTGTTATGTGCAGAACATTGTGCAAGGTGCCTGTAGAGGAAAAGGAAATGTCTGAGATGATCAGCCATCGGGAGACTAATACTGCTGTCTAGGAGAGATGTCTTATATTCAGAACTCAGTATAATACTGCAGTCTAGGAGACACGTCTTATATTCGGAGCTTAGTATAGAGTAGGATACAACAAGAAGAAATATCAAAGTCAATGGTAGAGACAAATATTGCCCTGAGATATCAGCAAGGAAATAAGTGTGTCCAAGGAGTTTCCTGGAGGAGATCACACCCAAGCTGGTCTTTAAAGGATACGAGGATTCAGAGGAAGGCTTCTTTGAGCATGGCAACAGCATGTGGCCATGCACCTGTCATGTGGGGGCCAGTGATGAGGTTGGGCAAACTTGAAATCAAGAGCAGGTGGTGCTGGAGCGAGCTTGAAAAGGTTTTCAAACAGATATTGAAGTATTTCCATTCCAAGGTGAAGGAAGCCATGTCTTGTTCCAGGAGCTCGTAGCTCATCCCTTGTGACATTTGTCCTGCTAACTCAGCTTCTCTGCAGGGCTGTTCCTGTTGTTTGCAAGGGGCCTAGATGCCAAGAGCTTGATTCCTGCCGTCAGGCATCTGCCTGCACTTTCTACCCCACTGGGGGCTGCCCTGCTCAGACTTCTGCCTCCTGGTCTCACACACCTACTTTGCCAACTCTGCCATTTGCTGTCTCCCACCCACCAGCAAGAGTCATTGGTGTTGACTTTGTGAGGCCACCTCAAGTGCCAGCATCTATGAGTTGTGACTTGTGACATGTGGCTGGGGTCCTTTACAAGATGCTTTGAGAAGCTGATTTCGGGCACTCTGAATACAAGAGATGAATCACAGTTGTAGTATTGACCCAGGAAGCATTGGAAGATGGGGGTACTGTTATCAACGTCCACAGGGAGCATTCTAGGGCAGATCTGAGTGCTGGAGGACCCATGGGCCAGGGCTCAGTGGTGACCACAGAAGGAGCACTGGATTGAAAGCAGGCTCTGCTACTGACATGCAATGGAAGCTTAGGTCTTGGAACCTTGTATAATCTCTCTGGGCCTTGGCTTCCTCATCTGTTAAATGGAGGTATTAACACTTGCCCGCCTCACTCCAGTTTAACAATCCTTTTTTATTGAACACACTTTATATGCCATACTATTTCTAGTCTGAATAAATGAATCAACAAAGCCTCAGGACCCCAGTCTCACACATGTATGCAAACACACATGCACACACAGAATGGCCATTCTCAGAGGGACCTTGGAGGTGGGGTAGTCCATTGTAAGTAGAAGAAAGGCACAAAGGTTAAGCATGAACATATTATTTGTTCATGTATTAATTGTGGAATGAGATATGAGTATCAACTGCCAGGCTTCCTTTCATGGATCTATCTCAGCACAAGACTTCATCCTTCCCATTCCTCTGCGCTCAGTATTCAAATATAAATAAGCCTTAGTTAATGCCTGTCCTCAAGTAGCTCACAGCCTAATGAGGAAGCTGATACAGATGCAGATAATTGCAATATAAATGATAAATGCTGCAGCAGTGCTAAGTCAGTGAACCAGTGAAGTCAGGTTCACAGAGGAGGTGATGTCTGAGCTATGGCATTGTGAAGGGTGGCAGAGTGGTGATCAAATCTAAGAGGGAGTTATTTCCTAAAATAGCTGCCAGGGACATGGATCATTGATCCTTTGCTCCCTGCGAGTTGTCTTACTTCACCCCCGTAACTTTTCTACCAGTTGCTTCTTGCATGCACAGGTGAGTAGGAAGAATGTGAGTCATTCAGTCAGGAGACCTGCATTCTCATCCCAGCTACTAGTAACTTCCAATGTGACCTGGGCATTAGCCACAGTTGTGAGTGCTGTGCTTTGAGAGGTAAAGAGGACATTTGCCATTGAACCCCTTTCTCCATTTAAGGAATCTTCCATCTAAAAATTCTAGGTCAGAGAAAAACTCTATGTCTCATTGAGAATGTGAAATTTGCCTGTTTCCTGCCCTTCCTTGCAGCTCGGGTGGAGATTGGTGAACTCGGTTCTCCGGATCAGAAGCCCATTGACCACAGTATGAATCAGAAGGAAGTGAGGACAGTGGTGAGTCCTCCTGCAGGTGGTAGCTGTCCCAGACAGGGCTGTGCCTCTGCAGTGCAAGCTGCAAAGTCCAGCGTCCACAATAGCAGCACCCGCTTTCTCCCATGACCTGCTCTGATGTTGGGCTTTGCTCCTGGACAGTGGTTCTCCAGCTCCCCTACCACACACACTGTCCTTTGAAGATTTCCTTTTTTCTTGGTGATTTAAGCCTTCCCAGTTTCTGCTGCTTGCTACTAAGCACCTTAATTACTAACAGTGGTGCAGGATATTTTCTTGACCTTTTCATGAGACTCGCAACAGAGGTTCCCTGCTTACTCAGCCCGCCATGCTTAACCATTCACAGGAGGGAGCACACGAGTGAATGAGTGCAGGAGCTGGCCAGCTGCTTAGGTGCTGGCAGGAGCAAACTCTGTGCAGGCCCTGTAGCAGCATCCAGGTGGGGGTGTCTGTGACCCCCAAGGCCCCAGAGGGCATGTCACGATGCTCTCTTAGTTCTGCAGTCTGTGGACAGCAATGTGTTTTCAATTCAGTGGGCCCTTTGCCTCATCACATGGGGCAGCTGTCCTCTGCCAGTGAGCACAAAGAGCCACTGTGACAGCCTTTTTGGGTATCTGCACTTGGTGGCTCCTGAATTCTTGTCCAGTGCCCAAGAAGAATGAGGTCATGTGGACAAATCGAAGGATGGTGAATGCAGAGAATTTTATTGGAGGATGAAAATGGCTGTCAGCGGAGGGGGGAGCTGGAATTGGGATGGGATGGGGTCACTCTCCCATGAAGTCAAATCGCCTCACTGCCTCCCTCCTCCAAAGTTAAGTCACCTCTTTCTGATGTCCAGCCACTGTCTCTGAAGTCATCACCTCTTTCTGATGTCCAGCTGCTTCTCTGAAGTCAAGTCACCTCTCCCTGTGATCCAGCCACTTTTCTGAAGTCAAGTCACCTCTCCCCAACATCCAGCCATGTCTCTGAAGTCAAGTAATCTCCCTCCAATGTCCAGCTGCTTCTCTGAAGTCAAGTCACCTCTTCCCAATGTCCAGCTGTTTCTCCTCTCTTACTGGCTGAGTCTGGGGTCTTTATAGGCACAGGATGGTTGGGGGTGTAAGTAGTTTTGGAAAAGGCAACACTCAATTGGTAAAAAGACTTTGTTCAGAAAGAACCAATTGAGAGAAAGCAGGCAAACAGGAGTAGAAGTTCTCACTTTGGGCTGCTGGTTTCAGGCTACTTTGGCTTGAAGGTGGGGTTTCCACTGGGGACCTGTCCCTGTATACCTAGAGTTTCTCTGCCTCCTGCCTCTGTCACCAGGGCTTGGACCAGATGCTCTCCAAGGTTCCTTCTAGCTCAGTGTTCTGCAATTCTAGAATTTGTCTTGAGATCAGCTAGTGCATTGCTGGGCCCTAAATTAATGCTTACTGAGTGAGTGACCAAATAGGCCACAGGATCCCTGCCTCAGACGTTCCCGTTGCTGTGCTTTTCACTATCTCACTCAGTTATCGGAGATACCCACATGGAGGTAGCAGGAGCCACATCAGCAAGAAGCAGCAATGCCGTTCCACCCTGCCCTATGATTTTATTAATGTTTTGAAAAATTGGCCAACATGGAAGCACTGTCTCCCTGCATGGTGTGCATCTGCAGGAGGATGTGCAAGATGTGGAAGCTATGGTTTCTGTCCCCAAACAACAATAGTCTGATAAGGAAGAAAAGGTTAGCACATTTTAAACTTTTAGTGCTAAACAATGTCAAAGAGATATAAAGACTCAGAGAAAGGAGAAATTGGTGAACAGATAAAAAAAAAAGGAAGTGGTAGGCAGAGTATGAAAGTTTGAGTATGATTTAGTTAAGCAGAAGGAAGTTCATATTTGGCGCGGAACCCAGCACAAGTTGGGACCTAGAGCCAAGAACAAGTTGGAAACTTATTTGTCATTGAGGAATCGGGTTCACATGGGGGAGTGGCAGGAATAGAGGGGATGTCTTGTTTTCAACGGCCTTGATTGCTTGGCAGGTCCTTCCACACTCTGCTTATAGGTTCAGAAACAAACAAATGAGCTGGGTATGGTAACACAAGCCTATAGTCCCAGCTACTTGGGAGGCTGAGGTGGGAAGATCACTTGAGTCCAGGAGTTTGAGGGTGCAGTGAGCCATGATTGTACCATTTGCACTCCAGCCTGGGTGACAGAGCTGTCTCTAAAAAAAATTTTTTTTAATGTTTTTAAAAAGTACACCAACAAACAAAGAACATCAACAAAGAAAATCACTAGACCCAGTTAGGTGGGAATCATCTGGAAACCAAAGGAGGAGAATTCAATTCAATAAGTGATTTTGCAGACTCTGGTCTAGGCACAGACATACGGCAATAAACAAAACATAGCCTGTTCTCATAGCGCTTGTGTTCTATGAGGATCAAATAGATGATATATACACATGCACACACACATGTAGACACATCGATGTCAGGTGGTGAGATGCATCTGAAGAAATGGAGCCAGGGAAGGGTACCCAGGAGTGCAGCTTCCAGGGGAGCATGCAGTGTTTGAGGGGTGTTAAGGGTGAGGTCAGGTCACCTGATTGAGAGGTGAAACCAAAAGGAAGACAGCGAGCTATTTGAGTTGCTAGGGAAAGAGTCATCTAAGCAGATGAAACAGCAGGTGCAAAGGCCCTGAGGCACAAGCCTGTGGGGTGTTCATAGAACAACTGATTGGCCAGTGCCATAGATGAAAAATGAACTGGGGGCTGGGCACGGTGGGTCATGCCTGTAATCCCAGCACTTTGGGAGGCCGAGGCAGGTGGATCACTTGAGGTCAGGAGTTCAAGACCAGCCTAGCCAACACAATGAAACGCTGTTTCTATTAAAAATACAAAAATTAGCCAAACATGTTGGCAGGCACCTGTAATCCCAGCTACTTGGGAGGCTGAGGCACAAGAATCACTTGAACCTAGGAGGTGGAGGTTGCAGGGAGCCGAGATGGCACCACTGCACTTCATCTTGGGTGACACAGTGAGACTCTGTCTCAAAAAAGGAAAGAAAAGAAAAGAAAAATGATCTGGGCTGGGGAGAATGGAGAGTGGTAGGGGACAAAGTCAGAGAAGTCATGGGAGATGGCAGATCCTGAGAGGCCTCGGAAAACACATGAGGAAAATAATCAAGGTGGTGTACCTGCATATGCACTACCCGCTACAATCCATGTTCCACTGTGGTTGGTGATTCCCATGGGTGAGCTGTGCTGGCTGCAATCAAATCCCAAAATGGCCTGATGGTGTGGAGAGCTTGTGGCTCCAGCTCCTTTCTTTTTCATGTGAAATCTCTTTCAGGAAAGCCCCACTTCTCCTGCTTTTCTATCCCGTAGGCTCATCTCACATCAATAGGCCGTGAAGCTGGCTAGGGCTTACACCACCTCCTAGCTTACGCTTGTCTTTGACTACATGAATAAAATGCTGATTTTCCACAAGTGACCACTGTACCAACAACTGGTGAAGGTTTCTCCAAGTGTCTTTGCTTTTGAAAATCTATTTGGGCAATGCCAGCAATTTCCACTCTCACTGAGTTTGCCTGTGGTCCTGTTATTCTTGCATCCAGTTCATTTCATGCCTTGCCACTTGCTTGGCCTTAACTAATAGTGATGGCCTGTGTCTTCATGCTGTCTTAGAGCACAGGCGTACCTGCACCAAGCTTTACTGCAGACATAGCTGTAAGTTTCTGTCCTTCTCTTTAAGAATACCCCTGAGTGTCTCGGTTCCCTACCTGCACAAGGGATGGTGGAAGCCTTGCTTGCCACCCCAGTTTTCTCAGAAGCGAATGCTATGAGCATCCACTCCTTTCTAGCATCTTCTAATGATTTTTCATGTCCCTACTGGATGTTTCCCTTTGCATTGCCACCCATGCCCACAGGACTGAGGAAGCATACTGTGTGGTTGTCACCAGTGATCTGAAGGTGGAGGAGTGGTCTTTTAGGATGTTATAAGAACTGCATTAGAAATACCAAGGGTGGGTTTTCGAGAAATCACGAACTCCTGTGTCCAGGGTCTGGTTAATCTCAGGCAGATGGGACTGCTGGCTTGCCCCTAAGAAACCTGTGTCTGTTGAGCCCCAAGGGCAGCTCCTTGGAGAGGCTTAGGATGTCCTTTTAAGGAGAGTGCTCACAGGGGTTAGAGGCAGAGCAGGACTCAGTCACTACCTTCAGTGGCTCTGGCCAAGGTGCTGGCACCCTCCAATTGCCCCCAGCCCACTCGGGCTTTGCAGTTTCTCAATGATGTCCTCCCCTTCCTGAGTGTCCCTCCACTCACCCCACTGAGAAGCATTTCAGTGGGATGCTTAAGCATACGGGTTCTGAGCCAGAATGCCTGGCTTCCTGACTCTAACTCCCTAGCATGAGACCCTGGACAAATGACTTGACATCTCTGTGCCTCAGTTGCATTATCAATGAATTGGAAGTCATCACAGTCCCCACTTCAAAAGACAGTTATAAGGATTTTACGTGTAAATAGGTAAAGCTCTTAGAATTATTAATGCATGAAAAGCATGTAGCACACATTGTGGATTTAAATGACTTCACAGGATTTCTTGGTTCTATCTTGAGGTCTGATGGTGCCTCCCAGGTACTTGCCCACCTCTGGCCAGAGTTCCTTCCACGTGAATTATGATTGGCAGGTATAGGAACTCTTGTCTTCTTAAGGAATTAAAAAATGAATAAATGAACGAACATAGAAAGCCTCAGATCTTCAGGCAATTGAACAAGTTCTCCTTTGTGCCCATCTCTCTGGAGTTACAGCTTCATTTTGCCTATATATAGAAGAACCCACAACATGAGAGTTTAGGGTGCATGACAGTACAGGAAAATGGCTTATGCAAACTGAGACCTTCAATTAATGCATACAGTTTATATTAATCTGTTTTCACACTGCTATCAAGAACTACCTGAGACTGTGTGATTTATAAAGAAAAGAGGTTTAATTGACTCACAGTTCCACATGGCTGGGGTGGCCTCAGGAAACTTACAATCATGGTGGAAGGAGAAGCGGAAGCAAGGCACATCTTATGTGGTGGCAGGAGAGACAGCGAGAAGGGGAAGTGCCAGACACTTATCAAACAACCAGATCTCGTGAGAACTCTTTTATGAGAACAGCAGGGGGAAACCACCCCTATGATGCAATCACCTCCCACCAGGTCCCTCCCTGGACACGTGGGGATAACAATTTGAGATGAGATTTGGGTGGGGACACAGAGCCTAACCATATCACACTAGGTCTTTCACTAGACCACAAGGAGACTTAAAAATAAAGAAAGTATGATTTCTGCCCTCCAAGAACTTATAGTCCTGTTAAAAGACAAGATTATTTAAATGAGATGCTGGGTCACAGGGGAGCATAGAGAAGGAGAGTATCAATGTGGGATGGTCTACTCTTGGGTAGAGTCTTCCCTGCAGAGATAGGACTTCATGAATGGGTACTCTGGACAGGTAGAAGGAGGATCATTTCAGCAGGAGGGCAGCCATCAAAGTAAGGATAAGCATAACCTATTTATCCATGGACAGAGCCAGGGGAAGCAACTTTACCTCCCAAGGAGATCCCAAACCAAAGGAAGATGCATCCATTCTATTCACCTGCAGGCCTTCCTCTTAGATAGGGGTAGCTAAGAAGCCTGGGCTGGGCACGATGGCTCACGCCTGTAATCCCAGCACTTTGGGAGGCTGAGATGGGTAGAACACTTGAACCAAGGAATTTAAGACCAGCCTGAGCAACATGGTGAAACCCCACCACTAGAAAATACAAAAAAATTATCCAGGTGTGGTGGCATGCGCCTGTAGTCCCAGCTACTCCGAAGGCTGAGGTGGGAGGATAGCTTGAACCCAGGGAGGTGGAGGCTTCAGTGAGCCGGAATCATGCCGCTGCACTCCAGCCTGGGTGACAGAGTGAGACGCTGTCTCAGAAAAAAAAAAAGTCTGGGGTCTATAGGAAAATAGAGAACTCTTAACAAATCCTCAGATTTAGTGTACTGTAAAGGACAGGTTTAACTAACAGTTATCAAGGCAGTATTTTAAAAATAGATAGTATCTCTTATATTCTTCACAATGACCCTAAAGTTGGCTTTTCTGCACATATTTTACAGATGGACTTATGAGGTCAGTGGGTTTACCTATGAATTCCTGGTTTCTGCTCCTTACCCTTCCTTTACATCTCTCCTCTGTCCCCATCCATATCGCCTGACTGTGTCTAGGTGCTGTAGAACAAGCAGCCAAAAGCTTCTTTGCTGCACTAATGCAACTGCCTTTCCTCAGGGTGAGTGGTAGGAAATCTCTGGTTCAGGCAGTGGGGAAAGGCAGGGAAATTGCTGGTTATATTTAGTGTCAGAGGCTCTTGGGAAGGAGCTGGGGGCTTGGCAGAATTTCCTCACAGCTTGGAGGCCCCTGGAGGCCTGAGGCACTGCCTGCTCAATTCTCAGAGTTCAGGCACAGATGGCCCTCATCAGCCCTTGAATTGGTGGGGCGGGCACGGGTTCTCACTCCGGTGAGTCTAGAGGGAGGGATCTCCAGAGGTCTCTGCCCAGCTGGTCACCTCCTGCCCAAAACTATTCAGTATAGAAGAGGGAGGGAGAAAGACCAGATGGGCTGCAGGCTTTGGGCCTCAGGGTGTGAATTCTGTCCTAACCTCAGTCATCTTGGGTACTAGAGGAGAGACACCTCTTTATTACGCAGCTGTTTGTTTGGTGATTAACCTAGGGGGCTTGGAAGGCACCCAGGATAATTGCCAAAGCCTGGCAGCCATCTCTGCTGCTGAGATCTTTGTGGGGTGGGGAAGAGTCCTGGGAGGCAGGGGTGTCTCCCTGGAGTTACAGCTTCATTTTGCCTGTACATAGAAGAACCCATAAGAAGAGAGTTTAGGGTGAATGAGTGTATAGGAAAATGGTCTTATGCAAACCGATCCCCCAATTAAATATATACACTTGGCCTTTCATGAGACCATGAAGAAATTTGAAAACAAGATATGATTTCTGCTCTCTAGGAACTTACAGTCCTGTTTAAAGACACGAAGAAAAAAACGAGATGCCAAACCACAGTGGGAGTTTAGAGAAGACTATGATGAGTGTTGGAGCATTCTTGGGGAGTCTTTGCTGCAGAGATGGGACTTTATGCATCAGTACATTCTTAAAGTGTCTACGGCTGCCCTGGGATGCTGGGCCCCTGGACACCACAGGTAGCATTTCAGCTATGAGTGAGGAGGGCATTTGGAAGGGGAGACCTGAAGGGGAAGACAATGGCTCAGAGAGAATGAAGTCAACACTTCTCAGTCTCTGTGTGCTGCGGTCCAAGGCTTCGGCGAGGAGCACTGTAAAGCAGAAGTTCTGAGAGCCACGGCTCAGGCTTAACTGGCCAGAGCGAGCTTGGCAGCTGCTCTCTTCCCGGCAGGCTTTGCGCTCGGAGGCAGTCATTCTCACCACACACAGGCTGTTCTGTGCCTCCCGAAGGTGCTTGGGGCAGGAAATGAAGAGCGGAGCAGCCTCTATCAATCCAATAGGATCGTCGTTTTATGCTGGCGTGGAGCCTCAGACATCAAAAGGGCTGGAGAGTGAAGCCACGTGTGGGCCGTGAAGGTAAGCAGCTCTGCCTGTGTTACCAAGCAGGGTGCCTATTCCGGGACAGCCTGGAAGCTCCCATGGCCATAGCTAGGAGGGAATTGAAGGGAGAGGGCGAGAGGGCGAGAGTGCTAGAGGGCCAGAGGGAGTGGCTGGGGAGGGGAAGCTAGTGGATGTAGAAAGAGAAGGAGTCACATTCACACCTGGGGTTTGAGATCTTGTTCTCCCACTCACTAGCTGAGCAACCTTAGGTGAGCTGCTTCAGTCTCACCCAGCCTGTTTGTTGACAAAAATGGCGGGCTTACCACCCACTTCCATGCGGTCTATTTGAGCATGAAATGAATAAATATTGGTAAATATGTAGTGTAGACTGTCAGGTACTATAAAATGTTTTTGCTGTTGAGTTGTTTACTGTTATCAAAAGAAGATATGGTCAGAACAAATTTGGGCCTTCTATGACCTCACCCGGGCCAGGAGAGGGTAGGGCAGCACTGACCGTGCTGGAGGGGGGATGCTAGCTGGGAATACACAAGAAAGAAGAAAGATGCATCCTACTTTCCAACTACCCAATATCCCTGGTCCAGTAGGTGGACAGATTATGGGATGGAAAGAATCTTCAGCCAGTTCCAACCTCTGGGGACTTCATGGTGAATTATTTCTAGGGATTTTTCTAATGCCTGGGCACGGGAAGCATTTTAGATGGGGTGAATAGATCATGATTCCCCATGAGACTATTTCTCAAATGTGCATGGATACTGTTGTGATTATTAAAATGTGAATTAATTGTAAAGCATCACAGAGTTTGTGGTGGCTTTTGGTTTGAGGAATTTTCTTTACTTTCTTTCTTCCCTTTTTTTTTTTTTTTTTTTTGACGAAGTTTCACTCTTGTTGCCCAGGCTGGAGTACAATGGCACGATCTCGGCTCATTGCAATCTCCGCCTCCCAGGTTCAAGCGATTCTCCTGCCTCAGCCTCCCGAGTAACTGGGATTACAGGCATGTGCCACCACGTCCAGCTAATTTTGTATTTTGAGTAGGGACGGGGTTTCTCCATGTTTGTCAGGCTGGTCTCAAACTCCCGACCTCAGGTGATCCACCCGCTTCGGCTTCCCAAAGTGCTGGGATTACAGGCGTGAGCCACCGCGCTTGGCTGGTTTGGGGAATTTTTTCTTAAACAGAGATGATTTGGTAGGGATGCTGGGTGATTTGTTAACTCTACAAGATGAGTGGGGACCACTATTGTAGGGCAGGGCGAATTGTGTAGAGAATGCATTTGAGTAGCGAGGGGGTGAAGGAACAAATGCATAGGGGGCCGAGGGGCGCCATGGAAAGGCAGTGTGAAGACACACACAGGAAGAGCCTGTGCTTTGGGATCAGCTTAAGCTGGCTTCAATTCCCAGTTCTGCCCCTTATATAGGCCTTGGGTAACAAACACACCCTTTGTAATCTTTATCCTTCATAGAATTCATGAGGATCAAATGAGATATTATTTTAAAGCCATAGTAAGTCCTTGCAAATACGAGTTGAATAATCAAAAGATGGCATCCCCTCTTTGACAAGATATTTCCCTTCTTGTATTTTCTCTAGTCCACTATTCCCTATGTAAGGATCTCAGAGAAGCAGGTCTAAACTTAGAAGATTAAGAAGAAAAACAAAACCAAAAAAACTATTATTTGTATTTTCTCTCAAAGGAGTGGCGAAGCTGAGGAACTTCAATGACTTAACTGTAGCCTCACCTTCCTTGAAGGAGGGGACCACAGGATTACCACTGGATTTTTTGGGCTACATCTTGGTTGTTGGGTTGAGGCTTCAATGCCTGGATTAGACATCACTTTTCCACCATTAGCAGCTCACAAGACTGCCGATGCTTAAGGAATGTGAGAGTGTCCATTCCCTGAGGTCTCAGACCGCCATTCGTTTCTGGCATAGAGCAGATGCTTATGTTACAGGAAAGGGGTCCCGATCCTTTTATTAAGTTTATTAAGAAAGTGGAGGAATATAAGAACGGCTACTCCATAGAGACAGCAGCACCGAGGGCTGCTGGTTGCTCATTTTTGTAGTTACTTCTTGATTACATGCTAAACAAGGGGTGGATTATTCATGCCTCCACCTTTTAAGGCATATAGGGTAACTTCCTGACATTGCTATGGCATTTGTAAACTGTCATGGCGCTGGTGGTGGTGTGGCAGTGAGGATGACCAGAGGTCACTCTGGTCACCATCTTGGTTTTGGTGGGGTTTGACCGTCTTCTTTACTGCAAACTGTTTTATCAGCAAGGTCTTTATGACCTGTATCTTGTGCCAACCTCCTATCTCATCCTGGGACTTAGGATGCCTTACGTGTCTGGGAATGCAGCCCAGTAGGTCTCAGACTCATTTTACCCAGCCCCTACTTAAGATGAAGTTGCTCTGGTTTACACGCCTCTGACAATCACAATATGTGGCTGAATGAGTGAGTGATTGAGTGGAGAATTCACGCGTTGTCTTGCCCTTGCCATCTCATTTCCAGGACAGCTGCTGGGGACTCTGGAGTGCTCTCTGTCTCCTTCTGCTTGGGCACCCAGGCTTCTCCTTCTGCATGGGCAACACCCAGGCCCACCTAAAACTCCAGTTTTGGATCCCAGTTTCTTTCTCAGATGCCAAATATTCGGGAGCAGTGCTTTTCATTGTGTGCCTGATCCTGGAGCCTGAATCTCCACCTTGTTCCCTGATAGTGGGCAAGGGGATGCCTTTTTCCTGAGGCAAGATGCAGTATTAGAGCCCTGCCAAAATCATGGGCTCAATGTCCCCCCTTCTACTCCCCTTCTGTACTCCTTTTGAACCAGATTGAGTTCAATTAAAAGAAAAAAGAAGCATGTTAACCCAATTCACATCCCTCACATTAAGGTGCTAATAACTTGGAGTTAAACCTCCTGGGGAACATTTGCATTTTAATAGAGTGTGCTTAGGGCCATTCATGCTCTGGTGGGGGGACGTGTTTTGAACTGGGAGCCTGGAGATTTGGATTTAGTCCCCAGGCTACAATTAGCACTTTGCCCTTGGGTAAGTGATCTCTCTCTCTCTGTCTCTCTGTCTCTCTGTCTCTCTGTCTGTCTCTCTCTCTCTCTCTCTCTCTGTCTGTCTGCTTAGACTTTCCAACTGGTCCCTAAATTTAAAATTTTGGACTAGATAATTTATCCCACATACAATTTATAACAATTTTATGAGACAGGTACTATTCATGGCACCATTTTACAGATGAGAAAACTGACGCCCAGGGAAGTCAAGAAGTGTCTTACTGAAGGTCAGTCGCTACTATGGAGCAGAACCAGGATTCAAACCCAGGCAGTACGATGCAAGCATCTTATCCACCTCACACCGTTCAGCCCCTCCCTCTCACATTTTCCCAAAATAAACAATCCTGTGTCATCATGAGGAAGAGCTTTGGGATGGCATGGGGTGAGGGCCAAGGGAAAAGTTTGCTGGGGACCTATCACGGGCCATCACCTCCTCCTTTTCCCTTTCCTCTCTCCTCTCCCCATCCATTGGCCACACAAGCTAGAGCTGGGCCATTGGCCAGACAGAGGGGTGGTGTTTACAGTTTCGTGAAAGGAAATCACTAACCCCCTTGACCAACCATCACACCCTGTTGAATGCACACACATTCAGAGCTGAGTACTTGACAGCAACTGTTTCTAATTTGCAGATGATAGTGGGTTTCATGAAAACAAAGATCTTCCTGCAAATCTTTTAGGTTAAAACCAAATAATGAACTGCATGAAAGTGAAGTACTCAAAATACAACTGGACATCAGATATGCTGATGAAAAGAAACTGAGAAGTGCACCCAGCAGAGCTAGCTGCTCTGCCCCCTCCACAGGGGCCTGGGGATGGGAATCCTACCCTCAGTGGGATATTGTGCTTTAGATGTGGGTTGGAGATGTGGATGTTCGTGGGAAAAACTTGGCAGGGATAGTGGTAAGGGGAGTGAAGGGGAGAGAGAAATTCAATTTCTTAGAAGATTTGTGGCCAGTTCCTTGAGATGGCATTTCCACAGAGTTCAGGAGACTGCATGGAACATAGATTTAAATTCAGAAGCTAGCAATATATCCTGAGGACAGACACAAATAAACTCCATGGTCTGAAGACCTACCAGAGAACATGCAGTTCAACAGGACTGGAAAGAAAAACAAATGTAAAAGTCGTCTCCTCTGTATAGATCTTTTAAGATGGAAGTGCCAGCAGCTACAGATCTTTCCAAGGTGCCAGGCAATGCTCTAAGTGGATGTCGCCGAAGTCCTGTAGCCAGGAGCTATTCGTATTACTATCCCTACTTTGTGGAGGACTCAGAGCATGCATGTTAAGACACTTTCCTTTGGTCATAGCTGGAGCCCGTATTTGAAGCCTGTGAGCTGGTTTAGGGGCCGTACTCAGCTGGTTGAGTGTCATAGAGGAAAGGACAGTGGGTATCAGAGGGATTTTCCTCAGTCTAGATACCTGAGTCCAGCCCCTGGGGACTTCAGGCTGGGTCATTTTGTCCTTAGTCCAATCTTGGAGGAGCAGGCACCCCTGCGGATGGGGCAGGGAGGAACCTGGGTCGCAGGTGCTCTGTGTGTGGACTTCATCCACTCTGCCTGCTTGCTGCCCCTCCTCAGTCACCCGGGCCTCCTGGGTGTCAGGAACCTCTCAGTGATCTACTGGCAAATTGTTTCTTATCTGTCTGGCATTCCTCTCAGCAGGCCTTGAGTTGTAAGACTTATCACCTGATAAATTAATTGCCTTTCCTCCAGACGTTCTTTTGTGTGTGTGTGTGTGATGATTTTCATTTTTTTTAAAATTATACTTGAGTTCTGGGATACCTGTGCAGAATGTGCAGGTTTGTTACATAGGTATACATGTGCCATGGTGGTTTGCTGCAGCCATCAACCTGTCATCTATATTAGGTATTTCTCCTAATGCTATCCCTCCCCTTGCCCCCCACTCCCTGACAGGCCCCAGCGTGTGATATTCCCCTCCCTGCGCTCTTATGTTCTCATTGTTCAACTCCCACTTATAAGTGAGAACATGCGGTGTTTGGTTTTCTGTTCCTGTGTTAGTTTGCTGAGAATGATGGTTTCCAGCTTCATCCATGTCCCTGCAAAGGACATGAACTCATACTTGTCCCTGCAAAGGACATGAACTCATTCCTTATGGCTGCATAGTATTCCATGGTGTATATGTGCCACATTTTCTTTATCCAGTCTATTAATCGATGGGCATTTGGGTTGGTTCCAAGTCTTTGCTATTGTGAATAGTGCTGCGGTAAACATATGTGTGCATGTGTCTTTATAGTAGATTGATTTATAATCCTTTGGGTATATATCCAGTAATGGGATTGTGAGATCAGATGGTACTTCTGGTTCTAGATCCTTGAGGAATCACCACACTGTCTTCCACAATGGTCGAACTAATTTACATTCCCACCAACAGTGTGAACGCATTCCTATTTCTCCACATTCTCTCCAGCATCTGTTGTTTCCTGACTTTTTAATGATCGCCATTCTAACTGGCATGATGGTATCTCATTGTGGTTTTGATTTGCATTTCTCTAATGACCAGTGATGATGATGAGCTTTTTTTTTTCATGTTTGTTGGCTGCATAAATGTCTTCTTTTGCAAAGTGTCAGGTGTAATTAACGTGTTTGGGTGTAATTAACATGTTTAAAGTGTGTTCCTCCATATGTTTTGACACTTGCATACACCTGTGAAACCATCACCACAATCACAACTGTGCCCATGTCCATCACCGCCGAAGCTTCGTCGTTCAGTTTGGTGACCCTCTGCCCATCCCTCCTACATCCTCCTCCCCAGGTGACCACCCACCTGCTTTCTGTCTCTCTAGATTGGTTGGCAGTTTCTAGGATGTACATATAGGAAATCATACATGCCTGGCATGGTGACTCATGCCTGTAATCCCAGGACTTTGGGAGGCCAAGGTGGAAGGATTCCTTGAGGCTAGGAATTCAAGACCAGCTTGGGCAACATAGAGAGACCTAATCTCTACAAAAAATAAATAAAACATTAATTGGGCATGGTGGTGCACACCTATAGTCCTAGCTACTTGGGAGGCTGAGGCAGGAGGATTGCTTGAGCCTAGGAATTTAAGGCTGCAGTGAGCTATGATTGTGCCATTGCAGTCCAGCCTGGATGACAGAGTAAGACCCTATCTCCAAAAACAAACAAACCAACAAAAACAAAGCAAAACAAAAAAAGAAATAGAATTATAGGGTATGTAGTTTTTTTTTGGTCAGCTTCCCTCACTCGGTATATTACTTTGACAATTCAAATATTTTAGTTTTAGAAAACAATTTTCTATTTATAATAAAAAGTGAAAGCAAACAACATATCCATTTAATTGGTAAAAAATTTCATGTCCATTAAATTTGTGTCTGTATCATCCTTACTGTGATTGCCACTGGCAAAGAACAGCACATCCCTTTGAGATTCATCCAAATTGTGGTGTGTATGCGTAGTTCATTCCTTGTGATTGCTGAGTGTATTAGTCTATTCTTGCATTGGTATAAAGAACTACCTGGGACTGGGTAATTTATAAGGAAAAGAGGTTTAATTGACTCACAGATCCGCATGGCTGGGAAGGCCTCAGGAAACTTACAATCATGGTGGAAGTGAAGGTGAAGCAGGCACATCTTACATGGCCAGAGAAGGAGGAAGAGAGAGAGAAGCGGGAGGTGCTACACACTTTTAAACAACCAGATCTCATGAGAACTCACTATCATGAGAACAGCAAGGGAGAAATCCACCCCCATGACCTGGTCACCTCCCATCAGGCCCCTCCTCCAACATTGGGGATTGCAATTTAACATGAGATTTGGATGGGGACACAAATCTAAAGCTATCACTGAGGATTGTTCCACTGCATGGATGCTCTACCCAGTCACACCATCCAGGCCCAATCCAGCCATGTTTGGAGACTGACACCAATCTGTATCTGCAGTCCTCCAATCGGCTCATTCTCACCAGGAACCATTCATTGCAGGGAGAAAGGCCTAGCCAAAGTTCCTGATTCACCATCAGAGAAATCAAATGTCAAAGCTGGAAAGATCCTTGAGATCAGTGGGTCCCTGTTTGGGGTTGAATTGTGTCCATTTCAAATCTATGTGTTCTAATCCCTAATACCTCAGAATGTGACTCTATTTGGATACTGGGCCTTTAAGTAGGTAATTTAGCTAAAATGTGGTCAGCAGGGCAGGCCCTAATTCAAGATGCCTGATGCCCTTCTAAGAAGGGGAGATCAGGGTAAGGATACACACCAGAGGGAAGACTGTGGGAAGGCAAAGGGAGAAGATGGCCATCTGTAAGCCAAGGAGAGAGAGACCTCAGAAGAAACCAATCCTGCTAACACCTCAATCTTGGACTTCCAGCCTCCAGAATTGTAAGAGCGTCCATTCTGTTGTTGAAGGCACTCAGTCAAATGCTTTCTTATGGCATCCCAAGCAGACTAACGCAGCCCTCTATTACCCATTCAGTTCAACAAGCGTTTGCTGAATGCTTTCTACATGACAGGCTAGGTCGGGGATATATTAGGAGGGAAGAGATGAGGTTTCCATCATTTAGAAACCTCTGGCCTCCTTGTGTCATTTTGCATATCAACAAACCAAGGCTCAGATGGCTAAGCTGACTTGCTTGAGACCATAATATCCTACTTCTTCATTCCTTTGGTCACCTTGTCAAAGGGGACGCCACAGTGTGACCCAGTGTGTGGGCTTTGAGGAAAGCTTGGTGTAGTGGAAAAGCACCCTGAAGCAGGGTCAAGAAAGCTAAGTTCTAGTCCAGACTCCGTCCTTATTTGTTGTGTTGCCTCTAAATTTCATCAGGCCTCTGTGAAATGGGCATGGTGATCCTCATCCAGCCTTCTCCACGGGTGGCCATAAGAACCAAAGAAGAAAGTGCAGGCAAAGCTCCAAGTGGAAAGCATAATGATTAGGATGGGAGGGCCTTCAGAGAAGCCTGCTGGATGCCATCCAGGACACACTTGCTCCAGGTCTGTACTTGCCCTCATAGCAGGTGTCTGCCATATGGCTTTGACAATCCCTGCTGTTCTGTGTGTGCTAATGACACAGGCCTATGCAGCCCTCTTCAGTTACCTTTGGCAGAGCTAGACACAGGGGCCCTGGCTCCAGAGACAGTGCTGGCCCTTGTGGCACTTTAAGTATATGGAAAGACCCTTGAGACCAATGGGTCCCTGTTTGGGGCTGAATTGTGTCTCTTCCAAATCTAAATGTTCAAATCCCTAGTACCTGAGAATGTGACTGTATTTGGAGATTGAGCCTTTAAGTAGGTAATTAAGTTAAAATGAGGTCAAGCCTGCCATGGAGGTGTACCCGATGTGCCCTGTGAACCTTTGGTCACCCACTGTGATGGCTGATCTTAGGTCTCAACTTAACTATGCCGTGGTCCCTAGATAATTGGTCAAACAACAGACTAGATGCTTCTGTGAGTGTAATTTTTAGATGAGATTAACATTTAAAACAGCAGACTTAGAGTAAAACAGATTACTGTCCATAAGGTGGTGGGCCTCATCCAGTCAGTTGAAAGCCTTAAGAGAAGACAGACTGAGGTCTCCCAAGAAAGAGAGAATTCCTCCTGGAGACCACTTTTGGACTTGACCTGCAACCTTAACTCTTCCCTGGGTCTCCAGCCTGCCAGCCTGCTCTGTAAAATTCAGACTTTCCAGCCAACACAATTGTGGGAGCCAATTCCTTAAAATAAATCTCTTTCTATCTGAACATGTAATACACATATCCTATTGGTTCTGTTTCTCTCGAGAACTCTAATATACCCCACCTTGTATCAGTCAATGTGGGCTGCTATAACAAAATACCACAGATTAGGTGGCTTAAACAACAGACATTTACTGCTCACATTTCTAAAGACTGGGAAGTCCAAGATCAAGATGCCCACAGATTTGGTTCTTCCTGGCTTGCAGATAGCTGCCTTCTTACTGTGTCCTTGCATGATGGAGAGAAAGTGAGCTTTGGTCTCTCTTCCTCTTCTTACAAGGGGACTAATCCTATTATGGCAGCCCCACCCTCATGGCTTCAACGAAACCTAATTACTTCCCAAAGTCCCACCTCCAAATACCGTCACACTGGGGGTTATGAGCTTCAACATATGAATTCTAGGGGGACACAAGCATTAAGTCTATAACACCCTGTTATCCCCATTCTCAAATAACTCTCATTTATTGAGCAGTTACTATGCTTACTAGCCGCTGTTCTACACATTTCATATGCAGCCATACGTGAGTATTATTGTCTCTATTTTACAGTTGGTGACCCTGAGGCACAGAAAGCTTAGGGAATTTGTTCGAAGTCACACAGCTGGTGAGTGTCCTGGAGTCTACTTTCTTGACCTCTGTGCTGTGCTGCCTCTTGGGTGCGAACCCACATACCTGAAAATAAAATGAGTGCTTACACCTATCCAAAGAACAGAGACAGTGCAGCCTCTCAGGTGAGTGCACCAGTCCTCTGGCCACAGGAGGGACATGCAGGTTTCTGGGAATGGTACCCTGTCAGTCATGACATTCCTGCTGAAGCTGCATCAACTGAGACCGGTCCTGCTCCTACTTCTTTGCCGGGCCACAATGCCTGGGATAGTGCCTTGCATGGATGCTGGCACTCAGGGGCTGCTGATGGGCAATGAGGTAGATGGTCAGACATGGAACTACAGAAGCAAGCCTAGGTAGTGCCTCCCATCCCAGCCTTCTGGGATGGAGAAGACAAGTCCTTTACATAATCTAAAAGAAATTAGCAACTTCTGGCTCAAGCCTGAGTTTGCATGTTTGCCTCCCTTGCCTCCTAAATCCCACTGACGTGACAGCAAAGATATAAAAAGGAAATCAATTCATAACTGTGCTGAGAACAGCAGGGGTGGCCCTCTGTGCCCAGAGATTCTGGTGAATTTCTGAAAGACAGAAGTAGAAGGGAACATATGGAAGAACAAGCTACAGTTTAGAACATGATCAGGAAAGTGCTGCCGACGATGAGGGAGCAGATTACCCTCAAACACTGTGTGAAAAATATTTACACCATGTGCAGTATTAGTTTTGTGATGATGATGATGATAGATATAACAAATAACACATTTTCTCACTTTCAATCTGCTGACAATGGTCTTGGTGACATTGATAGGTTTTTTCTCAAGGTGTGTTAGCTGAGCCCTGAGCAGCTGCTGTCAGGCTCCTGTGGGCAGGCGCTTTCAATTTTGGGGTCTATGGACTTGGTAGAGGGCCACAAAAACTTCTGAGGTCATCTGCGAACATCATTGCTTCTATGGGCATTTTCCTGGGGGTCCTTGGGTACATTGCTTTGACCAGATTTGCAAAAAACTTCATGGCCCAAGACTGTCATTCACTGTCGGAGTTTTGTGATGACTTTTCCAGTTTCACATGGCTGGGTTGTTGGTTTATCCAAAGTCATGTAGCAAGGCCATGATGGAGCTGTCGTGGGGCCACAGGTCTCAAGGCTCTGAGTTGGTGCTCTTTGCTGCTTCCTCAGTATGCTTACAAATGAAAAGGGGCACATCCATTTTCTTAATGAGCAAAGCAGCCAAGAGTGGCAATGAGTTCAGACTCCTCTAAAAATCTGGTCCAGTCTTGGTGTGGTGGCTCACACCTGTAATCCCAGCACTTGGGAAGACTGAGGCAGGAGGATCACCTGATGTCAGGGGTTCAAGACCAGCCTGGGCAACATAGTGAGATCCTGTCTCTATAAACATTTTTTTAAAAAATTAGTGGTGGCATGTACCTATAGTCCCAGCAGCTAATTGGGAATCTGAAGCAGGAGGATGGCTTGAGCCCAGGAGTCCCAGGCTACAGTGAGCTATGATAGCAGTGCTGCACTCCAGCCTGGGTGACACAGCAAGACCCTGTTTAAAAAAAAAAATCTGGGCCAGGCGCGGTGGCTCACACTTGTAATCCCAGCACTTTGGGAGGCCGAGGTGGGCGGATCATGAGGTCAGGAGATCGAGACCACGGTGAAACCCCGTCTCTACTAAAAATACGAAAAAAGTTAGCCGGGCATGGTGGCGGGCGCCTGTAGTCCCAGCTAGTCGGAGAGGCTGAGGCAGGAGAATGGCGTGAACCTGGGAGGCGGAGCTTGCAGTGAGCCGGGATTGCGCCGCTGCACTCCAGCCTGGGCGACAGAGTGAGACTCCGTCTCAAAAAAAAAAAAAAAAAAAAAAAAAAAATCTGGCCCAGAAACACAGGGTGTGTCCTCAAAATAAATCCTGTCCAGATTCCAAATTGCTCACGTGTGCCTTGTCTCAAATAAGAACTATCATTACAAAGGGAGTGGCAGAGGCAAAGGACATTCCACTGCTTTTTTTTTGTTCCCTATGACCTCCCCAAGTGTTTCTTCTCTGCAAATGCCTGGTGAGAGATGGCCTTCCCCTCCTCTGTATTCCCTCTTGGAGAGTCAACACGTCCAACTGATTCTTCTTGTTGGCACTAATTGATGCCATTGGGCAATCCTTAATTACTGCCCACAGTTCCCCAGCATGTAATGAGTGGTGAGCCAGTGCCACGGGGTTCCAACCAGCAGGCCTTAAATATCTGAGCTGTTCACACGAGTAGCTGGAGCTGCTCTCTCTCTCTCTGGGTCCCTCCTTGTCTCAGAGCTGCGTCATGCTGGGGAGATTTGCCCAACATCTGCACACGGACCCGTGGAGGCTGCTGGTGCACATCTGTTGGCTATCCCTGGCCAGAAACCACAGCAATCAGCTGGAATGGGCTTAATGGCCCATGCCTTGTCTCAATCTGTAGGCACATCTAAAGATTTGGCTTAGGGAGGTTCCCAGCTAATTGGCTGCCAGCTGGCTTCTGGATAGACAACTGTCTTTTGTGGTTATCCCATTCTTGGCCTAGGTGGACATTTTCAAAGTTCTCCTACCTTTAAATCATTCATAGGCAGTTAGAGGGAGTCAGGGAGGGTTTGCCTAAAGTGCCATTTTCACTCCAAGTTCTCATTTAAGGCAGGTTGGTGCTGGAGGAAGGTCACGCCCTTTGGGTTCAGACAGAACTTGGCTTATTCAGAGGACTAAATAAGTTAATACAGCAGGCAGCCCCTTATCTTTGGGGGCGTGTTCCAAGACCCCCGTTGGATGCCTGAGACCTTGAATAGTATAGAACCCTATATATAGACTATGTTTTTTCCTATGCATAGGCAGCTATAATAAAGTCTAATTTATAAATTAGGCACAGTAAGAGATTAACAACTGATAAGAAAAAAATTATAATAATATAATGTAATAAAATTTATGTGAATGTATTCTCTCAAAATATCTTAATTATTTTCAGACAGCGATTGACTACATTGAAACCATGGAAAACAAAATGTTTTCTGCAGTAACTGAAATGGAAAAAATGGAACCGAAGGCCAGGCGCAGTGGCTCACACCTGTAATCCCATCACTTTTGGAGGCCGAGGTGGGTGGATCATGAGGTCAGGAGATCAAGACCATCCTGGCTAACATGGTGAAACCCTGTCTCTATTAAAAATACAAAAAAATTAGCCAGGTGTGGTGGCGGGCGCCTGTAGTCCCAGCTACTTGGGAGGCTGAGGCAGGAGAATGGTGTGAATCCAGGAGCCGGAGCTTGCAGTGCCAGGATAGCAACACTGTACTCCAGCCTGGGCGACAGTGTGAGACTCTGTCTCAAAAAAAAAAAAAAAAAAAAAGGAACCGAAGATAAGGGGAGACTACTGTATACATTTAAGTGCTAGGCAGTATGGCTGCCCTGTAGGCAGCTCTCTGGGTGTGACAATTGTTGTGGAGATTAGAGATTATGCCTCTAAAGCCTGGTAAACAGTAGCTAATACCATTATAAGCCTAGTTCAGCACAGGAAGCTTCCCAAACAAAAATCATCGCTTTGCCCCCACCCTGAGTTTATTGTCAAATTTATGCTCTTTAGAAAATGATTGGCGCTCTAAAAATCACCTTGGATATGGGAGCAAAAGGCCTGACTCTAGTGTTAGCTCTGCCATTAATTGGGCATGTAAAGGCCAAGTCACTTAATTTTTTTTTTTTTTTTGGGGGGGGTACTGAGTCTCGCCATGTCTCACCCAGGCTGGAGTGCAGTGGTGCGATCTCAGCTCACTGCAACCTCTGCCTCCTGGGTTCAAGTGATTCTCCTGCCCCAGCTGGGATTACAGGCATATGCCACCACACACAGCTAATTTTGTATTTTCAGTAGAGACAAGGTTTCGCCATGTTGGTCAGGCTGGTCTGGAACTACTGACTTCAAATGATCCACCCACCTTGGCCTCCCAAAGTGCTGGGATTACAGGTGTGAGCCACCATGCCTGGCTAAGTCGCTTAATCTATAGGGCTTACTGTCCTCAGGTGAATTAAACATGGAGGAGTCTGCACTGGGTAAAGGGTTAAAGGGTGTCCTGGCAAAATACATGTCCATCCAGAACCTCAGAATGTGTTCTTATTTGTAAATAAGTTCCTTGCAGATGTAATCAGGTGAAGATGGGTTCATATTAGATTGGAGTGAGTCATAATCCACTATGACTGGTGTCTTTAAAAGAAAAGGGCACATGGAAATTCAGAGACAGAAAGACCCACAGGGAGAATGCCGTGTGATGACAGAGGCAGAGACTGGAGTGATGGGTCTATAGCCAACGGATACCAAAGACTCCCATCTACCAGAAGCTGGAAGTGGCAAGAAGGTATGGTCTCCTAGAAGTTTCAGATAGAACAAGTCCCTCCTGATACCTTGATTTTGGACTGCTGGCCTCCTGAACAGTTAGAGATAAATTCTTGTTATTTTAAGTCACCCAGTTTTTAGTACGGTAGGCACAGGAAACCAATATAGACCCTAAGAAGGCTTCCAGTTCTGCTATTCTTAACTTACTGGGACACAGAAAGCCCTGTCTCCTCATTTGACATTATCCACCTACTTTCACCACGTTGATCTCTGAAGGTGTTTTAGACCTGGCCAGTCCCCTAAAAAGCAAAGAGGGAAAGGAAGGAAAGGAAGTCAGGTGGAAGATGAGGTGGAGTGGTGGAAACAGAGGTTGAAGTGGCAGAAGCAGCACTTCCTGAGTCTGGAAAGGTGGGAGGGAATGAAGAGCCTCAGGGCTGAGGGAGAAGGGCCTGCTTCCTTTGTGGGGCCACTCTCAGAGGCAGTGGGTCATCGAGGCTCAGTCATAAGTGACTGAGGTGATAAGTGGCTCAGTTAAGCAACAATCGAGGTCTGGGCGCCTTGTCATTTGGAGAGGGCTTAGGTTTTGCCATTGAATCAAGTCTGAGGATTTGGGGTTCTTTGGCCCTGTATTTGTCAGTGAACTTATAGGGCAAAATGTTTAATAAGCAATTTGGAAGGAGAGGAAGGAACTAATGTTTTGAATTTCAGATGGGATTCTTTCAAGTCCTTTCCTTCAATGAGAAAATAAACAAAGATGAATAGTTATCTCTGCCCATATGGTCTAGAAGTGGATATAGAAGGCAGGACCTTCTGTAGGCTGGACATTGTGTTGGAAATTTTTACAAATTAAAAAACTTTACTCCTGAGAGTAACTATGGTAGTTACTGAGAACTCCAGCTTGCAGATGAGACTCAGAGCTGTGAATTAGCTCAGTCAGATGACTTGCCAGAGATTCATCCAGTGATGAAGCTGACTAACTTCAAAGACCAGACTCAGCCAGCAGCGGTGGCTCAGGCCTGTAATCCCAGCACTTTGGGAAGCTGAGGTGGGCAGATCACCTGAGGTCAGGAGTTCAAGACCAGCCTGGCCAACATGGTGAAACCCCGTCTCTACCAAAAGCAACAAAAATTAGCTGGGCATGGTGGAGCATGCCGGTAGTCCCAGCTGCTGAGGAAGCTGAGGTGGGAGAATTGTTTGAACCAGGGAGGTGGAGGTTGCAGTGAGCGAGATTGTGTTACTGCACTCCAGCTTTGGCGACAGAGCAAGACCCTGCCTCAAAAAACAAAAGCAAAAACAAAACAACAGAAAACCAGGTTCTTAGCATTCAATATAGGCAATTCTCCCTTTTTTGTCTCCATCTTTCCTCTTCTCTCAAACTTGTATGTATTTATTTAGAGAGCTCACCTGCCATTCTCACCAGCACAGAAAAATTTGAAGAATCATAAAAGGTCAGAATAAGAAGGAACTTGCCCGCCTTTTCATTTTAGGACTGAAGAAACTCATTTCTTGCCTCAGTTTTCTCAAAGAGAGCTGTTCTCTTGGCCAGGCGCAGTGGCTCACGCCTGTAATCTCAGCACTTTGGGAGGCCGAGGTGGGCGGATCATCTGAGGTCAGGAGTTCAAGACCAGCCTGGCCAACATGGTGAAACCCTGTCTTTACTAAAAATACAAAATTAGCCGGACATGGCGACGCATGCCTGTAATCCCAGCTACTCAGGAGGCTGAGGCAGGAGAATTGCTTGAACCCAGGAGGCGGAGGTTGCAGTGAGTCGAGATCGAGCCATTGCCCTCCAGCCTGGGCAACAAGAGTGAAACTCCATCTCAAAAAAAAAAGAAAGAAAGAAAGAAAGAAAGCTGTTATTTTAATCCTTTAAATCTCTTACAGCCAGGTGCAGTGGCTCACACCTGCAATCCCAGCTATTCAGGAGATTGAGGCAGGAGAATTGTTTGAGGCCAGGAATTTGAGGCCAGCTTACTGGGCAACATAGCCAGATCCAGTCTCAAAAAAACAAAACAAAACAAAGCAAACGAAAACCCACAAATGATTACATCTCTGAAGTGTCTGATTCTCCAAAGACATAGAGAGAGTAAATGACCAAGTCAAGGAGATACAGCCAGTGAGGATGAGCCCAGGCTTGGACAGAGAGATCCAGCTTTGTTAGTCCCCTAGACCACACAAACTTTGGCAGAACTTCATGATCCAAGAAAAGCCAATGAATAATGGAAAGCTTCCTTCTTCTGCATCCTTACGATTTCTAGGAATCAGATGAAATTCTTTCAAGTCCTTTCCTTTGATGAGAAAATAAACAAAGATGAATAGTTATCTCTGCCTACGTGGTTGAGAAAAGGATACAGAAGACAATGTCTAGAAATGGAGCCCATCAAGGAGTTGAGCACATTCACTCATTTGCTTACAAAGCCTGATGATTTAGAAATCATTATTGAGAGGCAAGCCAGGCACAATTTCCTATCATTCTTTTTCAGAGAAAAATTTCCAATTTTATTTTTGGCGTTTTTTGAGATATTGCTTATGGATAATAAATGGTACCCATAATATGCCATGTAATGGTGGTACAACATTAAAGGGCCATCTACTGAGTTTTGACTTATGTATACACCCATGAAACTATCACAAGTGAGATGCCAGACAGTTTCATCATCCACCCCCAAAGACTTCCTAGTGTCCCTTTAGAATCTTTCTCTCCCTTTAATCCCATCCCCAGGCAACCACTGATGTGCTTTCTGTCGCTGCAGACTACTTTAGTTTGCTTTCTTATTTTTAGTTTTTATTCGAGACAGGGTCTTGCTTTGTCACCCAGGCTGGAGTGCAGCAGCATGATCATGGCTCACGGCAGCTGTGACCTCCTGGGCTTGAGCAACTCTGCCACTTCAGCCTCAAGTAGCTGGAACTACATGTCCGCACCACCACACCTGGTTAATTAAAACAAATTTTTTGGCTGGGTGCAGTGGCTCACACCTGTAATCCCAGTACTTTGGGAGGTTAAGGCGGGAGGATCATTTGGGATTGGGAGCTTGAGACCAGCTTGGCCAACACGGTGAAACCCCGTCTCTACTAAAAAAATACAAAAATTATCCAGGTGTGGTGGCAGACGCCTGTAATCCCAGCTACCCAGGAGGCTGAGGCATGAGAATTGCTTGAACCTGGGAGGTGGAGGTTACAGTGAGCCAAAATTGTGCCACTCCACTCCAGCCTGGGTGACAGAGCAAGACAGCGTCTCAAAAGCAAGATACCTCTTTTGAGATGAAGTCTCATTATGTTGCCTAGGCTGGTCTCGAACTCCTGAGCTCAAGCGATCCTCCCTCCTGGGCCTCCCAAAGTGCCACTGTACCTGGCCTAGTTTGCATTTCTCAGAGTTTTATATACATGAATCATATGATCTATATTCTTTTTTGTTGCTGTTGTCTGGAGTATTTTACTCAGCATAGTGATTTTGAAATTCATTCCTGGTGGTGTCTGTACTGACAGTTTATTCTGTTTTAGTTTAGGAATGGCATTCCATTGTATGGATGTACCACAGTTAGTTTATACATTTGTCTGTTGATGGGCTTTGGGGCTGTCTTCAGGTTTACCTTTTTTTTTTTTTTTTTTTTTTTTTGAGATGGAGTCTCGCACTGTCACCCAGGCTGGAGTATAGTGGCGCAATCTCAGCTCACTGCAATCTCTGCTCCCGGGTTCAAATGATTCTCCTGCCTCAGCCTCCCAGGTAGCTGGGATTACAGGCTTGTGTCACCACACCTGGATAATTTTTTGTATTTTTAGTAGAGGTGGGGTTTCACCGTGTTAGCCAGGATGGTCTCGATCTCCTCACCTCGTGATTCACTGGCCTTGGCCTCCCAAAGTGCTGGGATTACAGGCGTGTGCCACCGCGCCCAGTCCTACCATTGTTTTTAACATGCCACGCTCATGCGTCTTCCCTTTGGTACCCAGGTATGACTGAGTGTCACTGACCAGAGCAGCTTGATTCATTTCCCTCTCTGGGCACCAGGACATGACTTTCCAAGTCCCAGAAAGCCTGTGTTTGCAGAGTCCCCTGGTTCCATCTAGAAACCTGGTAATCAAGTCTCCTTATGAGTAAATAATACAACCCTATATAAGCGATTAGGACAGAACTCCACATGCTGGACTAAAACAAAAGGATTGAGCAATAGGTCTTGAATGACTAGAAGGTTTCCAAAATTTACTTCCAAAGGCAGAAACTGAAAAAACAGCCAAAAAAATCAGTATTTCCCAAAGCCTGTTTGAGAAAACCACTTGTTCCTCTGGATGATAATAGATGTTTTGCGAATAAAAACAAAACCCCAGACTTTTTCGTTACTTAAATTTTAGAAATACCAAGTTAAACAAATTTAAGTTTCTTTATTACAAGACCTCTCAGAGCCTTTACCATGTTAATGATGTTCACTATAAATTCTGAGAAGGTTAGATTTAATTTGAAATTTCCTCAATGTATTGGACCACCAGTTTTCCCTTTGTAAACTAGTGTTTCATAAGGACACACTTTGGGAAATGCTGTTTTAGTGACTTAATCATCTCTAAAGAAATTTTAATATGAAGGAAAAGGAAAGTAGGTGATAAAATGTAAAAATTAAGGCAAAATTAGATTCAGGTTTTTCCCCTCCACTCCTTCAATAGGGGATCCTGGTCTCAGATAATTTCTTTCTTTCTTTTTCTTTCTATTCTTTTCTTTTTTTTCTTTCTTTCTTTTTTTTTTTTTTTTTTTTGAGATAGGGTCTTCCTCTGTTACCCAGGCTCCAGAGTGCATGTCACAATCACAACTCACTGCAGCCTTGATCTCCTGGCTCAAGCGATCCTCCCGCCTCAGCCTCCTGAGTGGCTGGGGCTACGGGTGTGCACCATGATGCCTGACTAACTTTTAATTTTTTTGTAGAGATGGGGTCTTGCTGTGTTGCCCAGGCATGTCGTAAACTCCTGGACTCAAGCAGTTCCCTCATCTTAGCCTCCCAAAGTGCTGGGATTACAGGAAGGAACCACCATGCCTGACCTTATCATAGTTTTCTAAGTCCTTTGTCCCCAATATGACCCCAACATTTACATTAATTTTTTCTCATCATAAATGGCTCTTCAGACCCCTTTCCCTGTGATCCCAGAACTATGACAGGCAGTTGTCCTCTCCCCAAGCTTCTCTTGAACTTTGCCCTTTCTCATCACTCCTGGAGGTAGGGGTGGCAGTGGCACTGTGGGGCCACCCCTTGGTGGATGGGGAGCCACTAGGTGCTTTTGTTAGGCTGCCTCCAACAGGTGTGCCTCTGTGAAGCTAGCATGCTGCTGCTTATGGATTCTATAAAGCACCATCTTTCTGCTTTATAAGCTCTCTACTGTAATCCAAACTCCATAAATGAGCAATTCCTTTGCATAATGAACGGATGAGGCTGTTTTATGCACTTTTATGTGGTTCCAAGTCTGTGGTTTTACTAAATTTCCACCTCAAAGATATGTAATTAGAGCCTCTGCAATCTGCTATCCTGGCCCTCCCCACCCTCCTCTGGAATCCACACAATCATCTCGCAGGCTGGTTTCTGACAGGAGCAAACAGAGTAGGGGGCGCACATACCTACTCTGTCTGTGGGTCTTGCGTGGGTAGAGGGATGTGTCTCTGTCTTTTGGAAAGTGAGATGGATGGGTCTGGGGTAGCGGATGTCTCCCTTTCCCTGACCTCCGGCTTTCCAGCTCACCATGGGGCTATTCGGTTCTCTGCCTCCCAGTCCCCAGAGTGGTCTGTCTCCTCACTGCCCTCTGCATAAGATGCTCATCCCTCCCACCCAGTCTTTGCCCATGCTGTTCCCACTGCCAGAACCACCTTTCCTTCTCTGGCCCAAACACATTTTCCTTCAAGACCCGGCTCAAATTCCCTGTTTTGTAAAATATTCTTTCTCCTTATTGAGTGACAGAGTGAGATGCCATCTGAAAAAAAAAAAAATTCTTTCTCCTTAAGGATCTTTCTGTCTTTCCTTCCTTCTCTTTCTTCTTTCTTTTTCTTTTTCTCTCCCCTTCCTTCCTTCCTTCCTTCCTTCCTTCCTTCCTTCCTTCCTTCCTTTCCTTCTTTCCTTCTTTCTTCTTTTTTGAGACAAGTTCTGGCTCTATCACCCAGGCTGGAGTACAGTGGCATGATCATAGTTCACTATAGCCTCAACCTCTGGGGCTTAAGTGATCCTCCTGCCTCAGCCTCCTGAATAGCTGGGATTACCGGTGCACAGCACTACACCCAGCTATTCTAAAATATATTTTTAAAGATGAGATTTTGCTATGCTGGCCAGGCTGGTCTGAACTCCTGGCCTCAAGAGATCCTCCTGCCTTGGCCTCCCAAAGTGCTGGGATTATGGGTGTGAGCTACCGCGCCAGGCCGGGATCTTTCTTTTCTTATTCTTGTTGTATTACTTTGGTACAGCAAAGCTCAGCATTGTTAGTTTTGTGTGTATTTATGTGACTAGAGGTTAAGCTCCTTTACAGTGGAGACCATGTCTTATGCTCCCTTGTAGAAATGCCTAATGTGAAGCGGTCGTCTGGCTGCTTTTAATTTGGGAGGACAGATGGAAATGATTAATATCTTATGAGGCTTCAGAAAGAAACTCCAAGCTTCCGTAGCCCTTTCTGTATGTTTATTCACTGCAGTTATACAATTTCTCAATTTTCTAGTGGAAAAGCATTGGGAGGAAGTGGAACCAAAGCAGATCCTATCCAAGGTGAGTGACAAGCAGCTATATGAGGATGGCCTTGCTCCCAGCCGGGTTAGTTTTCACAACAGGCCGTGTGCCTTGCGTGACCTTCTGTGCAAAGTCCTTCCCTCCCTCGTCCTCAGCTTTGGGAGAAGACCCTGGCAGGAGATGGAAGATGGTGCCGGGGTGGTGAAAGAAGGCTGGGAGTTTGGGAAGCAGATACATTTTGGTTTAGTTCCTTTTTTGTTTGTTTGTTTGTTTTAATGGAGTCACACTCTGTTGCCCAGCCTGGAGTGCAGTGGCAAGATCTCGGCTCACTGCAACTTCCACCTCCCAGGTTGAAGTGATTCTTCTGCCTCAGCCTCCCGAGTAGCTGGGATTACAGGCGTATGCCACCACACCCGGCTAATTTTTGTTTTTTAGTAGAGGTGGGGTTTCACCATGTTGGCCAGGCTGGTCTCGAACTCCTGAGCTCAAGTGATCCACCTGCCTTGGCCTCCCAAAGTGCTGGGTTTACAGGTGTGAGCCACTGTGCCCAGCCTGGTTTAGTTCTTGAACTTCCTCACTGTGGGACATTGGGCAATTTAACTCACCACTCTGGGCCCTGCTTTCTTTCAATTTAAAATAAGACAGTGAGATAACTAATGGCTTCAGTGTAAGGGGGCTGGGAAGACGGACCCTCCATAATGGCTGGTCATGATGGTCATCAGGAAAGTTGTGGCCATAGATGGAGTGCAGAGAGAACAGATGTGACTGCTCCTTGCTCTGTCCAATCAGACTCACATCAAGGTGAAAAGTCATCTTTTTCCATAGCTATTTCTGAGGCTGACTCAGGATCATCTTACAAAACATCATCTCCTATGAATTCCAGGTGAAGTGTGCTAGCCAGGTCACTTGAGACCCATCAGGCACACAGTGTGGCCCAGGTGTCCCAGGCCAGTCCCCAAAATGCAGCAGTGGTGCCTCTGTTCTGTCTCTGGCTTTCTTGCCTTACAGTATGATCCAGTGGTCTCATCTCCCTTCTCTGAGTCTGATTTTCTGCCCCAGAGGCACTCAGCATCCATAGTCAAAAGAGTTAAAAAAAAAATATATATATATGTACGTATATATATATATGTATGTATATATATATATGTATGTGTATATATATGTATGTGTATATATATGTATGTGTATATATATACGTATGTGTGTGTATACACACACACACACACACACACACACACACACACATATACATATTTTTGAGATAGGGTCTCATTCTGTAGTCACCCAGGCTGGAATGCAGTGGTGTGATCATAGCTCACTGCAGCTGCAACCTTTCAGGCTCAAGTGATCCTCCCACCTCAGCCTTCCGAGTAGTTGGGACTGCAGGCTTGCACTACCATGCCCAGCTAATTTTTCTATTTTTGTAGAGATGGAGTCTCACTATGTTGCCAGGGCTGGTCTCAAACTTCTGGCCTCAAGTGATCCTCTTGCCTCAGCCTCCCAAAGTAGTGGGATTACAGGCGTGAGCCACTGCTCCCGGTCAAGTTAAGACATTCTTGTCAACAACTCTGATGATTTACTTTTATTTTGGTGCATCCAAGAAAAACTGGCAGAGTGGGCCTTCCTGTACACCCTTGACATTGCTAAGCACTATGTAAGTTTCTTTCAGATCCTTCTTAATTTTCTCTCTTGTTGAGAGAAAGGAAAGAATAAAGTTAACTTCACCAAACAAATTCTACGCCAAATGGCTCAGAAAGCAAAAATCTAAAAGTCGAGCATATTAAAGCTTTGAACTCATTCACTAATTCAATTGTTCACTTCATTAATCCTGATGCTAATACGCACATATTCAATGATGCACACACACATACACACAACACACAAATATACCTATGCACGTATGATAATCTTTTCTTTGTACCAACCACCCCCAAAGCTTGGTAGCTTAAAACAACAACCATTTTATTTTCTCACAAGTCTGCAGTTCCACACTCTGGGCAGGGCTCAGCTTTGGACAAACATCCCTGCAGGAAATAGAAGGTGAGCAGATGGTGCCATGGAAGATACTTTCTCCAGAGGTCACTAACAGGGGGGTATTCCTGGCGTGGCTCAGCTGGGCCCCTTGGTCTAAGGTGGCCTCATGGATGCATCTGGTGCTTGGTGTTGACAGTTTTCCATGCCTTTCCCTTTCAAGATCTCCCATCCTCAAGAAGGCCAGCCCAGGCTTCATCACACAGCAGTGGAAGAGTTCTGATTTAGGAGAAGAAGAGTGGAAGCTGCAGGTCCTGTTGAGACCTGGACTAGGAAGACACACAGTGGCACCTCTGCCACATTCTAGTTGCCATTTCTGGTTGTGAAAGCAAGTCCCAGGGCCAGCCAAGATTCAAGGAAAGGGACAATAGACTCCATTACTTGATGGGTGCAGCCAAAATAAGTCATGTTCAAAGGCATGCCCACAGGGGCAGGAGGGATTGTTCTCGTGCTCATTGTCTCTCTATTTCTTTGTCTATAACTTATATCTACATCTAGTCTATACCTATATATTTATAGATCTGGACATGGATATATAGATATAGATAGGTGGGTAGATAGATTTATTTTTTTGAGACAGGGTCTTACTCTGTTGCCCAGGCTGGAGTGCAGTGGTGCAGTCATAGCTCACTGCAGCTTCGACCTCCTGGATTCAAGTGATCCTCCCACCTCAGCCTCCCAAGTAGCTAGGACCACAGGCACAGGCCACCATGCCCTAATTGTTTTATTTAATCCTCAAAGCCAAGCATCACCTTGGATGTGAGAAAAAATTGTTTTTGAGGGCATTCAGGAACTTATTCAAGGTCACACAGCATTCTAGATTCAGATGTAGACCTGGCCTTCAGCTGCCCCTTCCCACCTTCAAGTCCAGTCTCTTTCCACTTTCCCATCACCCACAGGGAGGAGTTGGCTCGGCCAAGTGAGCTTTTCTAGGATAGCTTCATGAAACAGCTGCTATTTGAGTGGGTTCTATTCTGGTCATGTTTACAGGACGCTAGGGGGCCACTGGGCTTGTTCTTCCCGCCTCTGTCCAGTGGCAGTGACAGCAACCTCAGTGCTCTCCCAAGGACAGGTGGAAGCAACATGCCTGTGCTGGCGAACACTGGAATGAGAGCAGTGGGGATGTAGGAGGAGGAGATGGAGGAGGAAGAGGAAAAGGAGGAGGAGAAGGAAGAGGAGGAGGAGGAGGGGAAGCGGGGAAGGAGGAGGGGAAAGAGGAGGAGGAGAAGAAGGAAGGGAAGGAAGGGGAGGAGAAGGAAGAAAAGGAGAAGGAGGAGGAGGGGGAAGAGGAGGAGGAGGAAATGGTGGAGGAGAAAGGGGAGGAGGGGAAACAAGAGGAGGAGGAGGAAGAAAATGAAGGAAAAGAGGAGGAGGAGGAAGAAAAGGAAGGAAAAGAGGAGGAAGAGGAAGAAAAGGAGGAGGAGGGAAAGGAGGAGAAGGGAAAGGAGGAGGAGGGAAAGGAGGAGGAGGGAAAGGAGGAGGAGGGAAAGGAGGAGGAGGGAAAGGAGGAGGAAGAGGAGGAGATGGAAAAGGGGCAAGAGGAGGGGAAGAGAAGGAGAAGGAGGAGGAGGAGGGGGAGTCGGCGGCAGAAGGAGCCTTCCTAACACCTGGAGGGAATAGTGAGAGGGTTTGGCAGCAGCCAGTAAACAGGCTATTGTGGACAGGCCAAATTGGGTGAAACTGAAGGAGGTGTTTCTCCCCCAGATTTTTACCTTAGAGATTTGCTTTCCTTGGCATGTTCTATCCTGAGGCCCTCATTTGTTCGTTTGACCTCGCTTTCACATTTTATCTATAGACTTTATAGTGCTTTTACATCAATTTTATTATCATTTTTCATAAGATCCCTAAGACAAAGCTGGCGTGGGGACTATCATTCCTATTTCACTCATGAGGAAACTAAGGTGCCACATCAGGAAACAGTGAAAAGGGAGGGAGGGGAACATATTTAATGAGCACCTAGTATGTACCTGGCCACTGTCAGGTGTTTTCAAGCAGTGACTCACTCATTTTTCTCCATAACGCCATTGCAATGATTAGAAAACAGAGGCACAGAGAAGGGGAGGCCTCCTCAAACTAAGCGTATTCCTTTCAAAACCTGGGTAAAATGCAGCACTGCAGACACCCAGGGTTTGACTCTGGCCTCCTGGAGGCCCGACCCTGGGCCTTGAGTTTCAGGTGGCCCCTCACTAACCCCGCAGGCCTGGGGCAGTAAGGAGGGCAGAGTGCTCTGAGCTGTCTGGGTTGGAGATGCACCTGCTGTTCCAGCAACCCCCTCCCCGCTCCTCTATTGAAAGGACTCCAGCCTTCGTTCCTGCCTCCTTCTCCCTGCTCTCTTCCAGAGCAGCCAGCCCCAGCTCCCACAATCCCCTTTGGCAAATGGGGGTACAGACACCTGTAGCTCAAAGGTTCAGGCCTGGGGCTTTCCTCCAGACACAATTGGGAGGCTCTCCTCCTCCCTCCTCAGGGCTGGGACTTCCAGGTACTTCTTGTAAAGGCCACAGGCTCTCTCATGGATTTGTCCCAGTGTCTGGGATCTCCAAATCTCAGAGTTCTAGATATTTTAGACCCCCAGACACTTCACCTTTCTGGGGCTTAGTCTTCCTCTTTGCATGAAAGGCCAAAGAACCTCACCGCCCCCCGCCAAACTTGTCAATGAAACTAGAGAGAATGAAGTCAAACATGGAAAAATACCACTCATTCCACAAGCTTTTACTAAGCACCTGGAAGCTGCCTAACATGTGCCAGCAGTAGAAAAATACAGGAAAGTTCAAGGGGTTCACAACATGCTAAGCAGATCAAATATCTGCACAGATAATAAGAATATAGTAATGAAGAAAGTCTTACAATGTCTCACTTCTTTCCCTTTTTGACCCACAGTGGCCAGAATTCATTCATCTGTTCATTTATTCATTGATCCATTCATTTGTCCATCCACCATCCAACCAACCATCCATCCATCCATCCATCCATCCATCCATCCATCCATCCACCCACCCACCCTTCCTTCCTTCCTTCCATCCATTTGGTCAACCAGTCATTATTGGAGTACAAGATACTAAACACTGGAGAAACGAAGAGGATACAGCACAGAACCTGCCCTGGGAAGGAGGGAGGTGATGATATAGTGCAGGCAGGAAAATGCAGTACAATATCAAGCTATGGCTTAATGGAGAACTGAGGCTATAGAATAATACTCACTGTAATCAGTCGTGGTAACGTCTGTGTGCCTCTGCCTCACTCACCTGAGGTCATACAGTCTCCCTATCCCTACAGCTCAGCATAGTAGCTGGCCCCAAATAACAGCTCAATCAATGTTGAATGAAAGCACTAGTGAAATAAAGCAAAGAGTGTTGTAATTTCCTAAGTCTACTTCCTCGTGTGAGAAAATGGGTGCTAATTATAGCCTGGAAGAGATGGAATAAGTTCAGTGTTCCATATGTGCTTAATGAGATACAGTGCCTGGATCAACAGATATTACATATTCCCTTTTTGCTTCCTTCCTTAGCTTGGGCATGTCTCTTTCGCATTTTGGACCAGTTTTTTTGTTTGTTTTTGTTTCTGTTTTGTTTTGTTTTGTTTTTACAACTGAACAATGAAGAGCTTAGCTAAAATCCTGACCATTTGGATTCCAAATACGAGATTTTAGTCTAGTGCTAGTTGTTCCTGAGAAAAGACTCATGTGCATTTCATAGATATTATGCAGCACTCACTGCATATTAATTATCAATTAAATATGAATCATCTGTGGGATGCTTCAGGCTCCTCAGGGATCATACTTCAGTTGCCTAGACAAATACAATAAAGAATTTTTCTAACGGTGAATGCAGTAACAACAGCAGAAATTATTATTATTATATATATTTTTCTCCCAAATATAGGCCACTGTTTTTATTGATTTTAGGATGGCTTTTTAACCATTACCTCAGATGTAAGTCCAAGAAGCAAAGATGCTTAGATGAGATTTTGATGTTAACAAATATGCAGAGGGAATGCTGCCTTTGGGGTGCAAATGGCATTTGGGGGCCCCCTGCTGTTAGGCATCATGGGTTTGTACAGGAAAACCCTGGTCTTTGGTCTGCATTGCCCCCTGGTGGTGAGGCTGATTTTTGACAACGAGGGAGGGCTACTCCTGGGCCAAGCCACAGAGTCATCCTGCAAAGCTGTTAAGAACGAGGATATGTGGACGAAAATAAAATTCTAAGCCTCCCCAACTGATGGAATGGACTCTCCTCTCAGCCAAGGGGACCCCAATAAACCTGAAAAACTAGTTCAGGCCATGATGGGAAGCAGGAGGCTTGGCGGTCAGACATGCTTCATTATATCCTCTCCCTTTTGGAGTTTAGACACAACTGACCAGCATTAATATTAAAACAGAGATCCTAAAACTGATGGAACAGACTGTTTGTAGCAACAAGATCCAAAATTCCAACCCGACTCTAGTATAACATCATATGAGAGATAACAAGGCCAAAGAAACCAAAGTATTTACTCCAAAGTGAAAGAAACCAAAGTATTTACTCCAAAATATATTTATTTGAGATAATTTGAAATGGCCCTGCAAAGCTGTCTCTTGTGGGGAAAATTTACATTATAAAGCGAATCCCCTTACTTTCCAGGTCTTTTTCTGATTCTGAAGAGATTGACTGAGAGTTTAGCACATTTTAAACTTCTGAAAAGGAAATATTTGCCACCTATTGCCTCTAAGGATGCCACTTACGAGAATTCATCTACATAATAAGAACCTTGGTCTCTACAACCTCTTACCTTAACCCAGACGCTTCTTTCAATTGATTCAAGGTCTTTAGACAATAATTTAACTCTTTCAGCCAAGTGCCAATCAGAAAATCTTTGAATCCACCTATGACCTGTAAGTTCCCCAATCCTTTGAGTTGTCCTGTCTTTCCCAACAGAACCAGTGTATTGGTTGATGTCTTATGTCTCCCGAGGACATATAAAACCAAGCTGTAGCCTAACTGCCTTGGGGACATATTCTCAGGACTTCCTGATGCTGTGTCGCTGGTCATGATTCATAATCATGGCAAAATAAACTTTTAAATTGATTGAGACCTATTCCAGGTACTTTTTTGGTTTACAGACATAACAGTTCTGGTAAATTTACTGAGTATTTGTTATGCAGTCAAAGACACTGTAGAGGTCAGACAAGAAGAGTAAAGGGCTGGGTGCAGTGGCTCACACCTGTAATCTTAGCATTTTGGGAGGCCAAGGTAGGAGAATCACTTGAGGCCAGGAGTTCAAGACCAGCCTGGTTAACAAAGTGAGACAAGCCCCCCTCATCTCTACAAAAAAATAAAAACAAATAGACAGGCATGGTGGTGCATGCCTGTAGTCCCTAACTACTTGGGAGGCTGAGGTGGGAGGATTGCTTGAGCCCAGGAGTGTGAGGCTTCAGTGAACTATGATTGTACCACTGCACTCCAGCTTAGGCAACAGAGCAAGACCTTGTCTCTTAAAAAAGGGAACAAATACTAACCCCAGGGAATTTTTTTCTGGCTTTTTGACCTTTTCCAGGGGAATATCACTGTCTTCTGGACTTTTCCTTCATCGTTCACTCATTCACTTTTTGGCAAACATTTATTGAGCACCTTCTATGTTCCAGGCACCATAATGGGTGTCGAGGTTATAAGGGTAGATTAAAACCAAACAACAAACCTTATCCCTAGGGATTTTTACATGCTCAAATACCTACCTTCAGGCTGGCATTCTCATAGTCCTGTAAAACTTTACTTATCACTGGGGCCGAGGAATCCCTTGCCAAGGCATTGCATGGCTAGAGCTTAAGATATTCTCCTTTTATGGGGTAATTAGTGCTTATTCAAGAGGGAACTGCAAAAGAGATGATATGGTTTGGTTCTGTGTCCCCACCCAAATCTCATCTTGAATTGTAATTCCCACCTCTTGAGGGAGGGACCTGTAATCCCCACATGTGGAGGGAGGGAGGTGATTGGATCATGGGGGCAGTTTCCCCCATGCTGTTCTCATGATACTGAGTGAGTTCTCATGGGATACGATGGTTTTACAAGTGCTTGGAAGTTCCTCCTTCGTTCTTCTCCCTCCTGCCACCTGTGAAGAAGGTGCCTGTTTCCCCTTCTGCCATGATTGTAAGTTTCCTGAGGCTTTCCAGCCATGCAGAACTGTGAGTCAATTAAACTGCTTTCCTTTAAAAATTACTCAGTCTCAGGGAAGATCTTTATAGCAGGGTGAAAATGGACTAATATGAGAGAGAAATCTCAAAGACTGAAAGGAATGTATTAATAATGATGGAATTTCAGATATTGTGCTGTGTTTTGAGGGTGGGAGGTTTGGGAGCACAGTTGGAAAATTCCTTGCATTCCCCAAAGAATACCACCCAAGCCACTTCCTACTCTGCCTGTGTGCCTGCCTGGCTCTGCCATTTGTGTCTCATCCCCAAGGTTAGCTGTGGTTACGCTGAGAGTTGTGGGAGCTATGAACCTAACCCTGGAGTTCAAAACAGAGCTCCATGGAGTTTCTCCTTCCCATATAAAGAAGAAAAAGACTCCCAATTTTAGTTGTTCTTTGCTTCTGTCTTCAAGGAGTTTATAATCTTCTAAGAGGAGAGAAATTATACGTATATGCAATTACAAGAAAGGCACAGAGAAGGATTAGAGAAGTGCTAAGTGTGGAGAGGCTGTTTACAGCTGGAAGAACTGGGGGAGATTTCAGGAGAAGTGCTATTTGATTTGTTACATCATTATTTGGGAAAGTCAGGCCTTGCTTCAGTGAGAAGCTTGGTGATAGAAGAAAATGTTTGAACTGCAATTGGGAAAATGAAGCTTAATCAATGTTCCAGCACTAAAAGGCTCAAGGGAAGTGTTCTCATTTGGCCCCTGGAGATGATCCTGGAAATTGCTAGTCTAATATACCAGCATTCATTCACAGCCACCCCACCGCCCTACCTCCACATGCTAGTGGATCTGGTCACTGTGCTGAAGGTCCCTTTTCTGGAGGGCCTCTTTTGCCATCTGCCTTAGGCCCAGCAGTACTATCAAAGCCTTGAGTTTCTATAAAATTTGCATATGGTGGCCTGGTCAGCTCAATAGCTAGTTTCTCCCGTCACTTTTCCTTTTTCCCTAATATTTACCACTTGGCTGTATTTCATGACTGGCGGACAAAGTGGGAACTGGCTTTTGTTTGGGAAAAGCTAATGCTTCAGTTTTGTTTTCTATATTTTGAAGCTGTGTTGGGTTGTGGGGAAGTGCAGTCATATTGCCGTGCATCTTGTATGTACACTTTTTGAAAATTGGGAAAAGTGAAAGGTAGCCCAGGCTCCCATGATGAAGAAAGAACCCTGATGAGATCTACGGTTCTCTCAGCGACCTCACTGGTTGAGACAGGTCACAGGGAGAAACCGGAGTGCAGTTTTAAACCACTGAAATGTTGAATTTCCAAAGTCATGGCACTAATTGGTCCTTGGCACCTGGGTTTGGTGCTCCTCTTCTTCCTGTCTCAAGAGGGCAGTGTGGCCACAGCTCTTTCCATGGAAGGGGTAGGGTAGGAGTGTGAAGACAGATCCTGATGGTCACACGATGCCCTTCTTTCTCTTAATTTAGGTTTGGGAGCAGAGAGAACAAAAGATCACACATGGGTCTTTAATTCTAAGCCAGATGTTCCTGATTTGGGGTCTATAGGGCTTGCAAAACTGATAGTCATGCTATTGGTGTGTGCATGCTCTCTTGAAGACCTGATGGAGAGGACAAGTGATTTGCTGGGTAAGATTAGGCATTCCTGGGTCCTCAGTCACCAGATGTCAACATCTATTTGTTTCCAATGAACTGTTGATTGAATCTCTTTCTCTCTCTGCAGCTCAGCCTCCTTAGCAGAGGCCTTTTATAATCTGTTGCCAACTGACCAGGGCATTTTCATCTTCTCTGCCATTGCTGCTGGCCATACAGAACCTCTGAGCATCCTGGACCTTTCCCTAGACTCCTTCAGGATGTCCTGCCCCTTTATGTGCTATTTCTTCTTCCTGGAATTTCTTTATCATTGTTATTTGATTGGGAAAAACCCTTATTCAAGATACAGCTCCAATATGTTGGCCTTGGGAAAACTTCTCTAATGGACCCAACTCTACAGGGCTTGATCTTCCCCTGGAGGTCAGGGACCCTGTCGTAGTCATCTGTGTCCCTAGGTCTTAGCATCATGCCAGAGGCACAGTAGATGCCCAATTAATATCTGTTGACTGACTGGTGTGTCTGTCTGTGCAGGTGTATGTGTGGCGTTCTTGGGGTGAAGGACGATACAGTGAAGGAGCCTGAAGTAAGAAGGAACATGCTAGGTCCCTTTTTTTGTCAATGGACTGCATCCTTGATACTTCTTGTTATACTTCGGAATAAAAATTAGGGGGGCAGAAGCTGTCATCTGTGTGTGCACCTCAGGAAAGACCCACTGCTCCTTGACTGAGCCAGGCGGCCCTGGTGCAGCCCGTCTATGAATCATTTCTGATGAGTTCTAAATGGCTGCCTTTTAGAACCATCCCAGCCTCCTTGCAGATTTAGCTTGTATTGCTGTCTCCTGGCTGTGGGGCCGGCATCCTCATTTCCCGGACTGGAGCAGCCTGAAGCTTCCGGCTGTAAGACAGCGAGTGTCCACCAGAGGCTGCTGCTGCCATTCTCTGTCACTCTGTCAATTCCTTTTCATTCTGGAGCCCTGACTCCATCATCTGTTGCCCTTTTCTGTTGCCTCCAGCTTCCAGGTAACAGATGGTCATTTACTGACCTGCTGGGGATTGGAGGTGGGGATGGGGGCCCTGAAACTCACAGATTTATGTGTGAGAGAGATATATATATCATACACACACACACACACACACACACACAGACACACACACACATTTTCCCTCATATTTGAGGTGCTGCTAGAACCTAGCCTTTTCTCATATATATATATATATATTTTATATATATACTTATTATATATTATATAATTTATATATATATATATATATATAGAGAGAGAGAGAGAGAGAGAGAGACAGAGACAGAGACAGAGACAGACAGAGAGAACCTGGGAAAAGGCCAGGTTCTAGCAGGATCTCGAATATGGGGGGTGGAAAAAGGACCTCTGCTTCCATCCTCTACGGAGCACCTCTCTCACTCCCGGCAAGGGCTGCCAGGTTGGGGTTAGGTCATGGCTGGTCTTTAAGTCCCTGATTGCCAGGGAGGATAGGATGCTCCCCTAGATGTGACCCCCTCACTGCAGCTGCAAATGCCTTGGGAAGGACCAGGAATTCTGCTTTAATTTGGAATCTGTTTGAAAGAGACAGAAATTACACAAATTGCTCCAGGGCACCCACCTGTAACTAATGACTCTTGGGTGTCCTCTCCAAGCCTCAGTAAGGGCTGCTTGGTTGGCTCAGAGCTACTTGCTCCTTCCCACATCCTGCGTCCCAACCTGTTCTCCAGCCCTGTCCCCTCTGGCCAGCTGTGAGAGCCTCTGGCGCAATGGTATTTCTTCCTAGTTGGAGCCCAGGCTTGTGGCGTTGTAGGTTTTCTTCAAGGAGGGTAGTTCGATGAACCTAGTGCCTGGATTACTGTAATTCTATCTTATCTGTTGTTTGTCTGTGTTGTGGCTCCCACCTCCAGCCCCAGACCATTCCAAATTCAGGACGTAAATCACCCACGGTGTGCTGCTTCCCTAGACAAGGGCCTGTGATGGATGTCTATTGCTTTTTGAATCCAAACTGCTGCCTGGCTTTCAAGGTGCTTCATATTCCTCTCCGGTTTTCATATTCATCCAAGTGCATCTCTATCCTCTGCTTTGCCAGCGTCATTGTCTCAACCCTTCTCCTGAAGCTCCCATCCCTGAAAAAAAAAACCACCTAGAGCCAAAAAGATCAAAGCAAACAAGAAAGCAAGCAAACAAACAAAAAACCACACACAAAGCCATGCTAGGCTCATTTTTATGTTGTGGTTTATAATGCCCCTTTCTGTCTGCTTCTGTAACCCAATGCTACTTAACTTCTGAGTCAGAATTCAAATCCCGCCTCTAGGCAATTTGAATCCACACTGACATCTTTCTTCATGACCCAGAGCACTTTTGTCTGCACCAGACACGTTGGAATATAATTATGTTTGAGATGCTGATGTTGAATTGTTTTATACTCATTTATCCAATTGTTCAGTAATCATTCATTGAGTGCTTATTATTATGTTTCATGCGTTGGGCTTATTCATCAATCTAGGAGTCATCCCTGATGACTTTCTCTCTCTCCAGGACCAATCTGTCAATCGGGCTGAGAGATGCTTCCAAGATATGTGCTGTGCCTGGCCTCTTCTCCACTTCTTCTGCCTCACCCAGTATCTCCAGTCCAGATTTTGGAATCACCTCACTTCCACTATTGCCCCAATGTAATGCATTCCCCATAGACGGTGATTCTTGAAGGGAGGAAATCAGATCATGTTGGTTAATCACCTTGGTTAAAATCCTCCAGTGGTGTTTGTCCTATTGCAATTGGAATCAAATAGAAATAGAACTAGAAAATAAAATAGAACTATCCTTACCCATGGCTTATGAGGGTGCATGTCACTTGGCCTCTGCCCACCTTTCTGGTCCCGTCTCCTGCTTCTCTCCCGTCAGTCTCTAAGTTCCACCTCCTTGGCCTTCTCTCCATTGCTTCAGCATGAAGCAAAGTTGGTTGCAACTTTTGAGCCTCTGCACTTGCTGTCTCTGCCAGGGATTCTCTTTCCAGTTGTTTATGCCATAAACTCTATGTTATCATTTGGGATTTAGCTCAAAGGTCACCAACTTAGAGAAGCCTCCTGTGACCTTACTATCAAATATTGGCCTCCTTGTCAATCTCTTTCTCATTACTTTGTTTTATTTTCTTTATGGCACTTGTCTTATTCATTTATTTTGTTTCTCCCAATCCTTCTCCCTTCACTAGAATGTAAGTTCTAGGAAAGTGAGAGACTGGTCAGTTTTGCTTTCTGCCACACTGCCAGAGCCCAGAACAGTGCCTGGCTGGACTCAATATTTGTTTAAATAAAAGAATGCATGAATGGTTAAACGACCATGTGACTGAATGTATCCAAGATGAATAAACATAGCCCCTACCTTCAAACAGTTCACAGAATGCTTGTAAAGGAGAGAGACTAATAAATATTTCCAAACCAAGGTAACGAAAGCTGTAATAGAAATAGGTATAAAAGCACTATTCGAACACAGATGAGGAAATAATTAAATTTGCTTCATTTGAATGAGTCTTATCTCTTTGCTTGCATGGTAAGCTCCTTAAGGACAAACTGTATTTTATGCTTTTATTACATTCCTTATTGCGGTGGTTTCCAAATGCCAGGCCCCGGACAAGCTGCAACAGAATCACCTGGGGAGTTAAAAAAAAAATCACAGATTTCTGATTCTGGATATGCAGAAGTGGAGCCCTAGGGTCTGTCTTTGTATAACGGTTCCCTGGGTAGTTCTGAAGCGCATTGGCTTGGGGGCTAGTTTGCTACATTGTCTGAGACGGGGCTGGGCACATTGTGGGCACCCAGCGTGCTTGACTGAACTGAAATAAACCCATCTCTGTCAGCTCCATTCTTTCTCTGACCAGCTGCAGTTGAGCCCAGAGTCAACGACCATGCATGTTTGAGCTTCCTGCCAGTGGGGAGAGCACGAGAAGATAACAGCAATCATTCCTTTTTCCTAGCATGACGGCTTTAGTGTCACTCATATCTCTTCACAGGGATGGTTATTACCAGCCTTATGGGTCGTTTTATTTTTTTTAACTGAACAGCACACAGGCATTCTCCTATTAGCCACCTACCCCTTGTGAAAACTCGAATGGCAGCCGAGAGCTGCAGCCTGGAGACAGCCACCTCTGGGCAGCACTGTCTCCTGGTTCTCACAGGCACTGGGCCCTGAGCTGAAGGGCAGGTGGGGGTTTGTGTGTCCATGCTGGTGTGGACTGATGTCTGCGACTTGGGCCACAAAGCAGGATTGGATTGGCCTCCATAGGGTCTGATGTGATTTCCCTGGAGACCTGGCCTCAGCAGGCTGGCAGCGTGGGGGCAAGATAGGAAATGATCTCCCTTCATCATTGGGAAGCCTCTGGGCATCTTTGATCCTTTAATCTGTCATGGTATCATTTGTTTTTTTGGGGACAGGGTCTTGCCCTGTCGCCCAGGCTGGAGTGAAGGCTCACTGCAGCCTTCACTTCCTGGGCTCAAGCCATCCTCCTGCCTCAGTCTCCTCCAAGTAGCTGGGACTACAGGCCTGAGTCACCATGTCTGGCTAATTTTAGTAAAGACAAGGTTTACTATGTTGCCCGGGCTGGTGTCAAAGTCCTGAGCTCAAGCAACTCTCCAGCCTCGGCCTCCAAAAGTGCTGGGATTACAAGCGTGCACCACTGTGCCCAGTCTGTCATGGTATCTTGACTTGTCACTGGGGAGGACCCTATCCAAGAACGGCTGGAAAGCCAGTGACTGACTGGGAAATCTCAATGCTGGTGATTCCAGAATTTTTATATAAGAGAGGCTTAGGGTTGGCAGTATTTCGAAAGGCCAACTAAAGGCCTTCTAGAAACTCATGTTTTATAGCAAGCCCACTGTTTGTGCTTGCATTACATCTTGGCTAGGGGTAGCCTAGGAGTCTGATGAAGATATAGGGGAAACACCAGAGTTCAATGCACCTCTCCATGCTGCCTGCTCATGCCTTCATTAAAGTCACCACTGCTCTTTGGGCTTAATCTTGGAAACTAAAGTGCCCCCCAATCTCATCTTCTCGCTCCACTTCTTTCTTTCTTCACTCTCTTACACTGGCCAAGATCTTCACAGTAGGAATACACTCTCAGTTGGTCTTGTTTGTGTGTACTCTAGCTGCAGATGTGCAGACTGTATGTGTATCAGCTTCTTGGGATGCCTGTAGGAATGAGAAAGGAAGGGAAGTGGCTTTTGAGGAGGCAGTATTGCCGGGTGACCGTGGGCTGAGGCACTCATGCTTCATTTGAGGGACACTTGTTTCCTCTTCTGTAGCATGCTTCAGAGAGATCTTATGTTTGGCCTTTCAGACCATAATGCATAGAAACAGCAGAAAACAGCAGATTAGAAGAGAGCAGAGCCCCTGGTGCGGTGGCTCATGCCTGTAATCCCAGCACTTTGGGAGGCTGAGGCGGGTGGATCACTTGAGCCCAGGAGTCCAAGACCAGCCTGGGCAACATGATGAAACCCTTTCTCTATAAAAGTTATAAAAATTAACCAGGTGTGATGGTGCACACCTGTGGTCCCAGCTCCCTGGGAGGCTGAAGTGGAAGGACACCTGAGCTAGGGAGGTCAAGGTTGCAGTGAATCGTGATCAGGCCCCTGCACTCAGGCCTGGGCAATAGAGTGAGCCCCTGTCTCAAAAGCAAAACCAACCAACCAACCAACTAACCAAACAAACAAACAGAAGAAGGGAGCAGAGGTTGCTAGGAACAGGTATAATGACCATGGGGCGAGGATGGGAGAGACAGACTGGGTTTTGGTGAAGAACATAGTGAGCTCAGCGCTTAGGGGAGGCAGCACTTGCCAGGGGCTCGCATTGCTGTTGGAGGGTGTGGGGGCCCAGGAATCAGAGCACCCAGGCTCACACTCTTATTCTTCCCCTCACTCCCTTGGAGGCCTTGGACAGGTCCATTAAACCTCTCTGGGACTCAGTTTTCTCATCTGTAAAATGGGAGTAATAACAATCCCCCAATACTTCTGGGCTCCTATCAAATGAGAAACAAGTGCCAGAGTGCTATTTTCTCATTTTTCCCTACTTCTTCTTTTATTTGTTTGATACAAAAACAACAAATTTACTTGTGGCAAAAACAACTCCTTGTGTACTAAAAAAAGAATAATGGATTGTTTTAGATGTTAATAGCACTTTGTAAAACTTATACACAGATGTAAGAAACAGAAAACAAAGGAGCAGGAGTTCCTTAGGTCTCAACGGTTTCAAGGGCCCCTCTGTACAAAAGCTCAGTAAGACAATTTACTTTCTCAATGTGCAAACAAACAAACCAAAAACCTGAGGAAAAAGGTTAACTGGTGTGCAGCATATTCTGTTTAATAATGTTGGGAAGCATATAGTGCTTTTAATAAAGACTTCCATAAAAATTGTGAAAATACATAGAAGTTCTACCATTGAGAAAACAGCCTGCATCCTTCGGGCCATTTACTTATGTGGAAAAGCTCATTCTTCATCTACGTGACTGATCCTTGTGCTTCCCAATTACAATTACGTTTATATCCTGGGTACCAGCTGGGAAGGTGGTTCCTCCCAGTTATGCAGAGTTGGTACAAAAGGCAACCAGCAAAACAGCACTCACCAATTTCTTTCCTCAGTTGGTACAAATTTGCCTTGCTCTTTGATTTGTATCCATGTACTCTCCTTTGGTACCCTCTTCCTAAGATTTTTATCAATTGGAGCATTAGCTAAGTTAGTTAAATAGATTGGTCTTCTTGTCCAGGCATGGTGGCTCAAGTCTGTAATCCTAGCACTTTGGGAGGTCGAGGGAAGAGGATCGCCAGGAATTCAAGACCAGCCTGGGTAATAAAGAAAGACCCCATCTTTATAAAAATTAAAAAAAATTTAGGGCCGGGCGCAGTGGGTCACTCTTGTAATCCCAGCACTTTGGGAGGCCGAGGCGGGCGGATCACGAGGTCAGGAGATCGAGACCACGGTGAAACCCCGTCTCTACTAAAAATACAAAAAATTAGCCGGGCGTGGTGGCAGGCGCCTGTAGTCCCAGCTACTCTGAGAGGCTGAGGAAAGAGAATGGCGTGAACCCGGGAGGCGGAGCTTGCAGTGAGCCGAGATCGCGCCACTGTACTCCAACCTGGGTGACAGAGTGAGACTCTGTCTCAAAAAAAAAAAAAAAAAAGAAAAGAAAAATTTAGCTGGGCATTGTGGTATATACCTGTAGTCCTAGTTACTTGGGAGGCTGAGGCAGGAGGATCGCTTGATCCCAGGCCAGGAGGTTCAGGCTGCAGTGAGCTAGGATGGCACCACTGCACTCCAGCAGCCTGGGAGACAGAGTGAGACCCCATCTCTACAAAAACAGAAAAGCAGGTTGGCTTTTCTCCCCATCTTTGGCTATCTCTTCTCCTGGTTAGGCTTTGTTTCCTCAGCTCACTGTGTCTTGCTTTGGCCATTCTTGGAGCTAGGAATATCATTTTATCTCCAGCTGGCTGGTAAAAGGAAGTAACCTCCACTGTTTTTTTTTTTTTTTTTTTTTTTTTTTTTTTTTTTGAGACGGAGTTTCGCTCTTGTTGCCCAGGCAACAAGATCACAATGGCGCGATCTCGGCTCACCGCAACCTGTGCCTGCCAGGTTCAAGCGATTCTCCTGCCTCAGCCTCCCAAGTAGCTGAGATTATAGGCATGCACCACCACGCCCGGCTAATTTTTTTTTTTTTTTTTTTTTTTGGTATTTTTAGTAGAGACGGGGTTTCTCTCTGTAGGTCAGGCTGTAGACGAACTTTAGATTTTAGGTGATCCACCGGTCTCGACCTCCCAAAGTGCTGGGATTACAGGCGTGAGCCACCGTGCCCAGCCTCCACTGTTTTAAAAAGACAGAATTGCACGGTAGAAATACTCCTGGATGTGGAATCAAGAGTCCCAGGTTTGGGATTGGTTGTTTGATCTTCCGTTTCAACCCTCTGGATCTCAGTCTTATATTTCTCCCCTGTAGAATGAGGCAGATGGATTAGCTAAACTCTCAGGTTCTTTCCAGCTCAGATGTTTTTGGATTCTGAGAGTCCGTGCTTAGTCGTGGTTTGCCTGTTAATGTTTGCCTACAGTGAGACTCAAAGATTCATCTTCATTCTTCCGGCTGGATTTTATGGCCTTTTTGAGACACAGATCCAGCCCATAAGTGTGGGCCCCCAGGGAGATGGATCCTTTCCTCCTCAGGGTGTTTATTCGTGAAACTCTGCATGTGGTGGCTTGCTGGAAAAATACATGAGTTGGTACTCCGAGGGACCTAGGCATGTGACGTTTTAGCCATTTTTTAAAATCAAGAAAATAGGCTTAATTTTGCCTTAATTTGGGGTTCAAGAAACCATCAAATTATAGAACTTGAGTTAAAAGCATTTCTAGAGACCTTTAAAAAATTTAACCTTTCTTTTTAAATTATAAAACCAGTACATGACCCGGTAAAAATGAATTCCAATGGTATTTAGTGGTATAAAATGAAAAGCAGAAATGTCCTTTAACCTCACCTTCAGTGCACCTTCCTAAGGAATCCCCTGTAATGAGTTTCTTATGTATCTCCTGAGAAATTTTCTGTGCAAAATCATGCATTCATACGATCTCTGTATCAACTCACTTCCACCTGCACTTAAGCACACACACATACACAGATGTAGACATTTTGTAAAATTTGCATCTTGCTTTCTGTGTTTAATGATACAAGTTGGAGATTTTCCACACTAGCACTTATGGATCTGTTGCAGGGCAGGGGAGCCCCAAAACTGGGACTTAGCCCAGGAGGGTTTTTGGCTTCACCCAGGGAAAGCCAGTGGTGTTAGACAGCAACTTTTCTTGAAGTGGCAGTGAACAGCAGAAGCAGATGTACTATTCTTTGTGGAGCAGGGTTACCCCATCGGCAGTGTGCCCACAGTAGTAGCTCAGGGTCAGTTCTGCAGTCATACTAATACTCATTTTTAATCACATGCAAATTAAGGGGTGGATTATTCAAAATTTTTTAGAAAAAGGGCGTTACTTCCAGGTTGTTGCCATGGAAAGGGGCAAGAACTTCTAGGTCTCGCCATGGCAAAGGTTAACTGACATGGCGCTGGTGGGCATGTCTTATGGAGAGGTGTTTTTCCCATTTCCTTATTTTAGCTAGTCTTCAATCTGGCCCCAAGTTTGAGCCCTGCCTCCAGAGTTGAGTCCCTGCCTCCTACCTTAGATCTGCCCTGTTCTTTATAAGGCCATCCAGTATTCCTGGAGGGGAGAGGATTTTGGTTTCAACAAGCAGTGGACACCCAGATTGTTTCTAGCTTGTTGCTGCTGCAAACAGCGCTTCTTCAGACAGCCTTTAATTCAGTGGTTTCTAAAGTTTGATCCTTGGAACACAAGCCTTTAGAGACACTTGGTGACAACAAAACAGATTCAGAGGTCAAGCAAACATGGAAACCACTGCATTTGAGATTCCGCCTTACAATGGCCTATTAAAGTTTCCTGGAATTCATCAAGTAAGGAAACCTGAAAAACATGGCTTCTCCCGATGCTTTTCCAACTTGTTTTTGACCATTTCACTGCTGGACACATATCCCTGTCACCTATTTATATCTGAAAATATGTGTATACTAGTGTTCTCTTATGAATATATAGTAGAGTGTTGAGGAAGTGGTCTCAATACAGATGAGGAGTTCAAAGAGAAGGAATTACTGGTACAAGATAATAGAACCAATAATTAGTGGCAGAAATAAGAATAGAACCCAAGGCCCATCCTTTTTTCTACTATAGGAAGAACAACCTCCTGCATATGGAAGCCTCTTCCCAGGCCATGAAATGTTGCACCCACGTTCAGAGAGTTTGGCAAGAAAGCTGTGGATCATAAAACAAACCCCCTGTGACCTAGGTTTGAAAATTGGCTTGAAGTATGCAATTACTTTAACAAGAACAGTTTGGTAAATTAATCAGCTTGTCACTAGATTCATATTCATGGTGCTTCCAGTGTCATTTTTATAATGCCACAGTGTCTTGTCAGTAATTGCCTGAGGAGCATCATGATGCTATTGCCCTGATGGAGAGAAAATGGGCATGGCACTGGGAGCTGGGCAGGTTATGTTGGGGAGGAACTATTTGTCTTTCTCATTCAAGTCCACCCAAATGGTTGAGATAGGGAAGGAATATGGGGCCAGGGACTAAGGATGTGGAAACCAACAAATCCTCAGCTAGTTCTGGTGGGCTATTTGGAAAGCTTAGAAATCTTTTCAGAACGAACTCTTAACCCCCCTCAAGAGGACTGTGCAGACTAGATCTAGGGTACCCTGGCAGAGTTGAGAAAAGAAAGAAAGAAAGAAGAAGCCACTCGGTGTCAGGAACTTTCCTCAGATAATTTGTGGACACTGTTGTATTTTTTTTTAATTTTTAATTTTTATTTTTTCATGGAAATGGGGTCTCACTATGTTGCCCAGGCTGGTCTCAAACTCCTGAGCTCAAGCAATCCTCCTGCCTTGGCCTCCCAAAGTGCTGGGATTATAGGCACGAGCCACTGTGCCCAGCACACACTGTTTCGTTTAAGCATTGCCACTCTTCAAAAGAGTTCTTATCCCCATTTTACAGAAAAGAAAATTGAGGACGTGAGAAATGAAATGACTTCCCTAGGGTTACACTGAGCTGCAACATTCCTCATGGCACTGGGGGAAGACCAGGTGTGAGCAATAGTTGAGTCTCACCCCAGTCCTTCTGAGCTGTGTGACATTGGACAGCTTAGGCAATGATTCTATGTTGAAGTTTCCTCAGCTGTAAAATAGAAATAAAATATACCTCCCATGTTGTTTGAATTTATTAAAACAGGACAGGTGAGCATGTGTAGCCCAGTCCTGGCATATGGTTTTGAACTATTCCCTGCACCATTCTGATTACCCTAGTGTTTCCTTGTTTTCTGACCTCCTCTGCAGGTTCACTTCAAGGCTGAATTGTTCATATGGTGCAACAAATGTGGCTGAAGGTCCAGGTTGGGTTTTGCTGTCTACATGTTGAGTGGCCCAGATCAGATGGTAAGAATTTGCCTCACGAAGCTCCTCGCACCTAGTAGGCGCTCCATAAACATTTGCTCACTGATTGGATAATTAATCAATCTCTCTCTCTCCTTCATCACTTGACTTTCTTCCCCCTCAAACTGCCTGTATATTGCCTGGCCCTAGAAGCCAGGAGCACAGCCGGCGTCCAAGGACGGTGAGATGACCCCCAAATCACCCACCTGCTAGTATTACCCTGCGGCCAAGACAATAGCTCTTACCCAGACCAGTGATGAGGTTTCACTCTTGGGGTCTCTGGCTCTTTCTTGGTCCTGCTTTTCATGGGTTGGCACCTAGTGAGGTCACCTGACTCACCCTTCAAGGGACTGTGGCACTCACTACCTTTATAATTTCTCTCATTCTTTTTTTTCTGTATTGATAGCTGTGTGATGCTGGGTTGTCATGACAACTGATTGATTAGCATCCAATTCCTGGACCGGGAAACATGCAGCCATAAAGAATTACAAATGATGCCTGATTGTCTGCTGCCAATAGCCTGATTGCTGCCATTTTCTGGCAGGTAGCTCAGCTCTAACAGGAAACCCTGTGCTGTGCAATTATTGCGACGTGATTGATGCATCACTATAGTTACAATCGGCCGTGTTTCCAACTCAGGAGATTTAAAAAAAATTCCCCCTTTCAGATGAAAATGCTCATAAACATGGAACGATGAAGTATGGAGTGGGGGAGGGAAGTGGGGCTGGCAAGGGAGGTCAGTGTGGACTGAGCAGGAGCGCAGCTAGAGACTCAGAGGGAAGGCAGGGAGAGGAGGCAGGCTGGTGGCATATGGATACGGAAAAAGGGATGTCTGGCTGCTGGTGCTTCTCCGCCCCGCCAACTCCTGGGCCCCAGAGCACACAAAGGGGGGGCTCAGAAATCACTTCCAAATGAGTGGCCTGAAAAGTAGAGGGTGGGTGCAAGATGGACCGCAAAATCTACACAGGCCACAGGTGGTGTGCTGCTCAGGCCAATTACTGAAGCAGCTCTTTGGGGCTCAACTCACTTTTGATGGCCAAAGAACAAGCACCTGGGCCTGGAAGTAGAGTCTGGGAAAAAGGCCATGACACCAGGGAGACCAGGGTTTGAGAGGCGGCCATCATGGGGGATAGAGCCACAGGGAGACTGGTGCTCCGAGCCTTGGGGACACAAGAGACCTTTTCTTTTGACCCGGGGAAAAAACGCCTTTCTTGTTCCTCCGTTGGATATTGAATATTTTTCTCAGGCTTGTAGAGAGAGATAGAGAGAATGAAAATATTTTTGACTGTTAGGGCTAGACTTTATTGCAAAGGAAGATAGTCTTTTACGTTTATTTTTTGAGACAGAGTCTTGCTCTGTCTGCCAGGCTGTAGTGCAGTGGCGCAATCTTGGCTCACTGCAAGCTCCGCCTCCCAGGTTTACGCCATTCTCCTGCCTCAGCCTCCCGAGTAGCTGGGACTACAGGCGCCCGCCACCAGGCCCGGCTAATTGTTTGTATTTTTAGTAGAGACGGGGTTTCACCGTGGTCTCGATCTCCTGACTTCGTGATCCGCCCACCTCGGCCTCCCAAAGTGCTGGGATTACAAGCGTGAGCCACCGCGCCCGGCCGTATTTGACGTTTTAAATGCTGTCTGTTCCTGGGAGCAAATACTTGGGTATCTTCCAAATCATGTCCACAATTCAGTGATACCCAAGTCATTGTGCTATGAATAATTCTTCCCCTTAGTTTAAAGATAGTCTTCTTTGTTTCAGTCTTCCTATAAACAGCAAACACTCATAGAACTAGTACTATTTAGTTATGTAAACCTAAATGTGAATTATTTTTTTTTTTTGAGACAGAGTCTCGCTCTGTCACCCAGGCTGGAGTGCAGTGGCAAAATCTTGGCTCACTGCAACCTCCGCCTCCTGGGTTCAAGCAATTCTCCTGCCTCAGCCTCCTGAGTTGCTGGGATTACAGGTGTGTGCCACCACACCCGGCTAATTTTTGTATTTTTAGTAGAGATGGGGTTTCACCATATTGGCCAGGCTGATCTCAAACTGTTGACCCCGTGATCTGCCCACTGCGGGCTCCCAAAGTGCTGGGATTACAGGCATGAGCCACTGTGCCCAGCCCATGAATGTGTTTTTGTACTTACCTTATAATTGCCTGAATCCTTTCTGTCATAATATTTAGGGATTTTTACTTTTACATTCATTTATTGCTGCTACTTGAGAGTAGGGACTAACATCATTAATTCGTCATGTAATGGAGCCATAATAAGTGTTGTTGCATGCATGAATAAATGCAAAGATGGGGCAGCCTCAAAGTACGTGTGGTAGAAATTCGGTGCAGTAAGGTGTGATGGGAGTGGTGGTGATCAAAGCTAAAATGGGAACTGTTAAAGACCAGTTCTAGTCACATAAAGGGAGGCCTGGATCTAGCCTACTTCCTAAGGAAGGCTTAAGGATGTCAGAAGACAGGATCTTCTAGAAATCCAAGCAGGCTAGTATCTTGGGTACCTGACATTTTTAGCCATGACTTATGGATACCATAGCAAAGAATAGGTTTCTGTAGATGCCTGCCTTTCCTCTTGGCTACTGATAGGTATTACTTGCCTACAGCATGGATCTATCAATCAGAAAAACCACCTATACGTTGACCCCAATGGTCCAATATTCTTTTCAAATGAGGAAAAGTGGATGAAACTTTTAAATGTGCTATTTGTCTTCTCACTATATTGTAACTAAACCAAAGCCAGGAATACAGAGAAAGCATTTTATATATTATTGTTGAATTTAACAAAGAAATTAGGTTGAAACTCAACGACCTTCTGGCATAAGAATGGAAGAGGAATAGTGAAAATAAATGTGGGGAATTATTTAGGCAATGGGAGATATTGATGGCTTCTAGGAACCAAGATACACGCAGTCATAAGTGGCAGCTCCACAGCTTATCAGCTGTGAAACCTTGGGCAGGTTATTGAGACTTAGTTCTCCATCTGTAAAATGGAAGATAATCACAGCACGTACTTGTAGGGTATCCAGAAGAATGAATTAAGAGAATGGATGCAAAGCATACAGCACGTGGTAAGAACTCAGTTAAGTGTTAAGAATGATTATTATGTTTAATTCCTGACCTAGAAGTTGAATGTTTTCTATTTCAAATATGCAAAACAATATAGCAATCACTTGAAGAGATCACACACCTTACACTGGTACGACAATGTGTGATCTCACAGTTGGACAGGGGTGGGAGGAAGCGGGGGCGATCTTTTGATTTACTTGAAATAACCTCCAGAGAATGTCTTGCTTATTGTGGAACGGCAGCTACAAAATACTTGTTTTATGGCTCAGATGTAAATACGTCTGTTTCTATTCAGGAGATCACTTATTTCTACATTGGTAGTACCGTTTAAGACCATTCAAAGCCATTAGGATTGGTGTCCCTGACTTCAGGTCTCCTAGACAGATAAAAGCTGGTTCCCATGGGAACTAGTTTTGCTTTCTCTTCCATCTAATTAAAACCTATTTACCCAGGCCTGAATGTTTTGTAAGTACCTTCCAGTGAGTTCTTCTTTTGGTTTACCAAGCTCAGTGCAAGCACAGGTAACGTAACCATTTGCGACACCAGTCACCTTCAGTCAAGTGAGTACACACGAGTTTGCTGGGACTGATTTTTTGTTTCTTTGGTTTCCTTGCAGTTCAGACCGGAAAGGATCGGGCTCCACAGGGCACTCTGTGCAACTGGCTGTATCTAAACATTCTGTAGTCTTTCTGTTGTGTGAACTTTCTGGGAGAAGAAGTAATACAAGATAGTGATATAAGCCATTGATCTTCTCATGCCTCTGAGGGCGAAGCGTCCATTTTAGGAACTTGAGAAATTAGATTTCACTGTATTTGAATGACACAGTTCAAGATGTGCCTTGTTATCTACTCAACCATTGTTGACTATCCTTTTCCCACTGTGTTTTCCCCATGTTACTGCAGAGATCTTGCTTTGTTTGGTCCCTCCTCAGAGAACAAGGTGGAGGGGCTCTCTGAACTCAACTTCTGCTGCTTTCTAGCGTGGGATAATTGTTATCTTCATTGTTTTCTGTTCTTAGGAAAAGAGCCTTCTTTTTCACTTCCCTTTTCCAGGTCCTCAGAGAGCTGGGCAGATGTCCATGTGACTGAGGCTGGGCTGTGCAGAGGAGAGAAGAAGAGAACCATCATAGCTCAGTCTCACAGCTCAGACCTAAACGCCTTCAGACAAGAGCATCACTCCGGGTCTCTTCTTCCAGCTTCTGAGTTGGAAATCAGTACTTGTGCTCTTCTCCTTCGTTATTTTCACCTGGAGAACCTTAGTGGCTTCCAGAAGCCATAAAGCTGCCCTAATTCTCTGTCTCTTCCTGCTTATTGCACCGGTGGATGGCAAGAGGCACCTGGGTCTCTCTGGCAAGCTTTGGGGTCTGCACATGGTGTGGATTCTCCCTGTTGCCAGGTTCCTGCCACCTGCTCTGCTTGGAGGAGACAGATAAGGGCAGGGAGGGCAGGGAAGCTCTTGCCAGCTGGCAGGGCTGGCCTGGAGGCCTTATGGTGGCTGAGTGAGCTTCAGTCTTTCAGGCTGCATTTGCCCTGGAACAAGTTCGTGCAGGGAATGGTAAGATCTTGGCTAAGGGCAAGGGAGCCCAGGTGAAGAAGGTGGCTTGAGAGGTTAACAGACTTGGGGACCGGCTTCTTTTGAAGGGCACCAAGGGATCCCATCAAGCACTTCCTAAGCTCTTTGGGAGAGGCCCAGGGAAGGGAACTATAAGCTTCCTATATGCAGCAGCACTTACCCAATGCACAGAGATTATTTATTTACATAACCGTCTTGCGGTTGAAGGCTTCTTAAAGACAAGAATTGTGTCTTTATCCCTCAGTGCCTCCAGCGTGTAGCTAGAGCCTGGCAGTGAATTAGGACTCCCTTAACTTTTACTGATTTGAATGGAAATTAAAGAAACTGGTGAGGTATGTTCAGGGCTGAGAGGGTGCCCCAGACAAGCTAGCAACTTGGCACCATTTTAAACAATATTGTTGAATATTTTCTCAACAATTATTTGGAGAAGAGGTGCAAGTGCTGCTAAAGTGGATCCTCACATTTTCAGGCCCTTTCTGATAAACAACAGATCTATTGTGAAACAGGTCATCCTCCTTAGAAGCCTTTGAGCAACCCTTAAGCCTGTCGTTGGGAGAGGAGAAGGTGTCAACCTGGAGCTTTCCATTGTAGCAGCTCTGGTCAACGTTTTTCTCATCAGATTTCCGGTGGTGCTTTTGTTCCAGGCAACTGCCTGGATATCCTCTGTCTAATTCAGTGCTGCAAATGCATTTGCCTTTAGAGATGGGTCAAGTCAACTACTGCTGATTTTGCTTTGTTGTATTTAAAATATATATTATTATAACAACTTCAAAGTTTCCTTTGAAAGAAGAATAACAAATTACTCCCTATTACAAGACTGTAACAAAATAGGTTTTATTTTTGTGTATTCTGGAGGCTTTGGCCATAATCATACATATTTTACATCATTGTAATCATACTTAGCATTTTTTATTCTCCTTTATTCACTTCACATTATATCAAGTGTTTCTTTATATTGTTCCATTCTTTTTCTAGTTATCTTTTAAAATAGCTGCATAATATTCCATGTGGCAGGTGAACAAACTATGAGATTATTTACATCTTTTTGCTGTCAGAAGCAACCATACAGTAATGCTTTTGTGTATATAGCTCTTTTCTTGTTTAAATAATTTATTTCTCCCCAACTTTATGAAGGTATGATTGACAAATTGTAGTTGTGTCTAAGGTGTACAATGTGATGACTTGGTATACATATACTTTGTGAGCTGATTACCACAATCAAGCAAATCAACACATCTATTACCTCCCATGGTATGCTTCCCCCACTTTTTTTGTGGTGAGAATGTTTAAGATCTACTCTCCTAGCAAACTTTAAGTATACAATATAGTATTACTAACTATAGTCAACATGTTATATATTATAGCTCCATAACTCATTCATCTTATAAGTGGAATTTTGTGCCCTTTCAGAAACATCTTATTTCCCCTACCCACTGCCCCTGGTAACTGCCATACTACTCTCTGCTTTTATGAGTTTGACCTTTTTAGATATTGCATGTAAATGATATTTTTCGGTATTTACCTTCCTGTGTCTGGCTTATTTCACTTAACTTAATGTCTTCCAGGTTCATCCATGTTGTTGCAAATGGCAGAATTTTCTTTTTTTTAAAGGCTGAATAATATTCTATTATATAGTTATATATATTACATTTCTTTCATTCATTCATCTGTCAAAGGACACAAGTTGTTTTCATATTTTAGCTATTATGAATAATACTGCAGAGAACACAGTAGTGCAGCTAACTCTTCAAGATCATGATTTCATTTCCTTTTGCTATGTCAGAAGTGGGATGTTGGATCAAACAGTACTTTTATTTTTAATTTTTTGAGCAACCTCTAAACTGTTTTCCATAATGAATGTACTATTTATATTTCCACTAACAGTGGACAAAGGCTCCCTTTTCCCTGCATCCTCACCAACACTTGTTATCTTTTGACTTTTTGATATAACCATCCTAACAGGTATAAGGTGATATCTCATTGTGGTTTTCCCCGATGATTAGTGATTATGAGCATTTAAAAACATATATCTGTTGGCCATTTGTATGTCTTCTTTGCTCATTTAAAAATTTGGGTTATTATTATTATTATTTGCTGTTGAGTTGTTTGAATTCCTTATACATTTTGGATGTTAACCCCTTATTACACATGTGATTTGCAAGTATTTTCTTCCATTCCATTGATTACCTTTTCATTTGGTTGTTTTCTCTGCTGTGCAGAAACTTTTAAATTCGTTGTAGTCCCACCTGTTTAATTTTGTTTACGTTGCATTTACTTTCGGTATCATATTCACAAAAATCATTGTTAAGACCAATGTCAAGGAGCTTTCTCTTTATGTTCTCTTCTAGGAGTTTCAGGCCTTTGAAATATTTTTTCCATTTTTGATTTGATTTTTTTCTATGGCAAAATGGTCCAATTTCATTCTTTTTCATGTGAATATCCAGTTTCCCAACACAATTTATTGAAAAGACTATCCTTTTTCCATTGCGTAGACTTGGCACCTTTGTCCAAGATTAGTTGACCATGTATGTGAGTTTACTTCTGGGCCTCTATTCTGTTCTGTTGGTAAATGTGTCTGTTTTCATGCTAGTACCATACTGTTTTGATTACTCTAACCTTGTAATATAATTTGAAACCAGGAAATGTGATGCCCACAGCTTTGTTATTCTTTCTCAAGATTGCTTTAATGATTTGGGGTCTTTTGTGGTTCCACATAAATTTTAGAATTTTTTTTTCTATTTCTGTGAAAGAAGCCATTAGAATTTTGATAGAAATTACGTTGAATCTGTAGATTGCTTTGGATAGTATGGACATTTTAACAATGTTAATTTATTTAATCCTTGAACACAGAATATCTTTCCATTTATTTGTGTCTTCTTCAATTACTTTCGTCAATGTTTTATAGCTTTTAGTGTACAGATCGTTCATCTCCTAAATTTATTCCTATTTTATTCTTTCTGATGCTATTCTAAATGGGATTGTTTTCTTAATTTCTTTTTCAGATATTTCATTGTTAGTGTATACAAACTCATCTGATTTTTGCATGTTGAGTTTGTATCCTATAACTTTACTGAATTCATTTAGTAATTATAACAGTTTTTTGGCAGGATCTTTAGGGTTTTCTATGTCATGTGCAAACAGAGACAATTTAACTTCTTCCATTCTGATTTGGATGTCTTGCAATTATTTTTCTTGCTTAATTGCTCTGCGTAGGCAGGGTGCAGTGGCTCATGCCTATAATCTCAGGACTTTGGGAGACTGAGGCAGAAGGATATCTTAAGGCCAGGAGTCCGAGATCAGCCTGGGCAACATACCGGATCTCGTCTCTACAAAAAATAAAAAATTAGCTGGGCATAGTGGAACATGCCAGTAGTCCCAGCTACTTGGGAGGATCATTTGAGCCCAGGAGTTTGAGGCTGCAGTGAGCTATGATTATGCCACTATACTTCAGCCTAGGCAACAGGGTGAGATCCTGTCTCTGAAAAAAAAAAACAAAACTGTTCGGTCTAGGATTTCTAGCGCTATGTTAAATAGAAGGGATGAGAGTGGGCACCTTTGCCTTGTTCCTAATCTTAGAGGAAATGTTTTCAGCTTTTTACCCTTGAGTATGATGTTAGCTGTGGGCTTGCCACATATGGCCTTTATAATGTTGAGGTACACTCCTTTTATACCCAATTTGTTGAGAGTTTTTATCATGAAGGGTTGTTCCATTATATTAAAACCCAAAGTTAACAGGAAAGAAATAACAAAGATCAGAACAGAAATCAATGATATAGAGATGAGAAAAATGATAGGAAAGATAAATAAAAGTGCTTTTTTTTTGAAAAAAAATGTAATTGACAAGCCTCTAGCTAGACTAACGAAAAAAGAAAAGATTCAAATAAACAAAATCAGAAATAAAGAGGAGTCATTACAACTGATATTACAGAAATACAAAGAATCATAAGAGACTTTTATAAACAATTATACACAAACAAATTGGATAACCTAGAGGAAATGAATGAATTAATATAACCTACCAAGACTGAATCATGAAGAAACAGAACATTTAAACAGACTATTAATGACTAAGAAGATTGAATCAGTAATCAAAAACCTCCCAAAAAAGAAAGACCCAGGAACACATGGCTTCACTGGTGAATTCTACCAAGCATTTAAAGAATAATTAATACCAATCCTTGTCAAACTCTTCCAGAAATTGAAGAGGAGGGAACACTTCCAAATTCATTTTATGAGCCCAGCATTACCCTGATACCAGAGCCAGATAAGGGTACTACCAGGAAAGAAAATTACAGGCCAATATCGTTGATGAACATTGATGCAAAACTTCTCAACAAAATACTAGCATACTGAACTCTACAGCGCATTAAAAGGATCATACAATATGATTAAGTGCCATTTATTCCTGGGATGCAAAGAAGTTTCAACATATGCAAATCAGTAAGTGTCATATACCACGTTAACAGAGTGAAGGATAAAGATCTTACAACCATCTCAATAGATGCAGAAAAATCATTTTATTTCTTTGGGATTAATGTCTAGGAGGAGGATCAAAGGCAGTGTATGTTGGCGCTAGGTCATACCAGCTTGTGAGATCTCATTTTGCAAATCTCTTGCCAATTCTGTGTTCAGAAAGTTCCCTTAAAATAAGCTGTGAGAGGTAGAAATATTTAGGTCACACAAATTAGCAAACGCTACAAATCTAATTTTTGTTTAGTTTATGGAGAGCTGACTTCCCAGCACACTATTGATCAAAGCATGTAAACTTTTATTACTCTTGATAAATTTATTGCCATATTATTTTTCAAAGAAGTTGAACTGGTATATGTATAACTGATTTGATTGAGATGTCTTAACTTGTTGAAGTGTAGCCATAAATTACCTATGTATTTTCAATAGCTGCTAAATTGTGTTTTCTTGAAACCTTCTTTTCCACAGGGAAGTGGGCTTCCTTAATATATCTAAATCCACTTTCATAATTTTTGTTCATTTAAAAATAAAAATGACATGGGTTGCTGAGTTTTAGTTCTATCCATTTAAAGGCTTGAAGTTTTGATTCAAACCTCACCTCATCTCCTTGTAGGTGAAGCGTGACTCCAGTGGTTTGGGGTGGAGGGCTGTTGTTATCTGCTACCCTGACTGGCTGTTGTGGTTCTCTCCATCTTCCCTTTACTTATTCGTTGGAATTGAGCTGGGGGAAAGAGAGAAGAATTTATGTGATTACTCATGGTGGGTTGGCGGCTCTTCTCTGTTGGTCATCCTTGTGGTTCCTCTGTTGGTGTTCACATAATCTCTGTCCCTTCTATTGTCCATCATTGCTTCTGTCTGCCACTGACTGATTATAATGTTTTCTGTGTAGTCAATGTCCCATTGTTAACCTTTCCTCCTGAAACAACTACAAACTGGACAACATGTATGAAACAAGTTTTCAACACATTGGACAACAGGCAACAAGTGACAGTGATCTCCGCGAGATGGGCAACAACAGGGTAAGCTGTAGGGTTGCCTCAGCTTGAGAAAATTTCCAGGCTGTAGCACAAAGAAGGAGAAACAGGGTAGAGGTTGAGTTGAGGGGCGGGAACTGGAAATCTGGGGAGGCCAAGGAGACTAGAATAGCAGGGCAGAGGGCCCGAGAGAAGAGGGTCAGATTAGGACTCTGGAGGGCTACAGAGTCCCACTCAAGGCTTCAGCAGAGCACCGATGGGTGCAGATATGTGAGCACACTACTCAAGGGCAGAGAAAAATACCACCCCTCATTTTTAAAAATTATTATACTTTAAGTTCTGGGTTACATGTGCAGAACGTGCAGTTTTGTTACATAGGTATACACATGCCATGGTGGTTTGCTGCACCCATCAACCCGTCACCTACATTAGATATTTCTCCTAATGTTGTCCCTCCCCTAGTCCCCTACTCCCCACAGGCCCTGGTATGTGATGTTCCCCTTCCTGTGTCCATGTGTTCTCATTATTCATCTCCCACTTATTGGTGAAAACATGTGGTGTTTGGTTTTTTGATCTTGTGATAGTTTGCTGAGAATGATAGTTTCCAGCTTCATCCATATCCCTGCAAAGGACATGAACTCATCCTTTTTTATGGCTGCATAGTATTCCATGGTGTATATGTGCCACATTTTCTTAATCCAGTCTGTCATTGATGGACATTTGGGTTGGTTCCAAGTCTTTGCTATTGTGAATAGTGCCACAATAAACATATGGGTGCATGCGTCTTTATTGTAGAATGATTTATAATCCTTTGGGTATATGCCCAGTAATGGGATTGCTGGGTCAAATGGTATTTCTAGTTCTAGAACCTTGAGGAATCGCCACACTGGCTTACACAATGGTTGAACTAATTTACACTCCCACCAACAGTGTAAAAGTGTTCCTATTTTTCCACAACCTCTCCAGCATCTGTTGTTTCCTGGATCTTGAGCTGATTTTTGTGTAAAGTGTAAGGAAGGGGTCCAGTTTCAGTTTTCTGCATTTGGCTAGCCAGTTTTCTCAACACCATTTATTAAATAGGGTGTCTTTTCCCCACTGCTTGTGTGTGTCAGGTTTGTCAAAGATCAGATACCACCTCCCAAAATTAGTGGAATATACTCTAGGGGGCAAAGAGTGTTGGGAATTGTTCTTGTTCATAGCAGCCAGAGTGAAAACAGTCATAATTTGTCGGAGTTTGGGTAGAGTACTCAGAAAGGTTTGATATAGTAATAGGAGAAAATTAGACCTAGACCTAATGTCACTCTGGTCTCACTTAACAAAGCTTAAAAGCAAGACATAAAAGGATCGAACTGTTTCCAATGAACTTAACTGCATCCCAGTACAAAGATCAATAATTTTAATAAGCACATACAAATATCCAGCACAAACATGGTAAATATTTTAGTGTCTTGCATTTGACAAAAAATTATGAAGCAGGAAAATATAAATGATAATAAGAAAGGCTGGTTTAACATTTGAAAATCAATCAATGCAATTCTTTATGTTGACTAGTTTAAAGGAAAAAAGCCACCTGATTATCTTGATGAATACAGAGAAAACACTACCAAAATCTAGCATCTATTTCTGATTAAAAAAAAAAAAAACTCTCAGCAACCTAGGAATGGCAAGGTATTTCCTCAACCTAATAAAAGATGTCCAGGAGAAACCTACAGCAGACATTGCATTTAATGATGAAAGACTGAAAGACTGAATGTCTTCCTCCTAAGATCAGTGAAAAAGTTAAGGATGTTTATGTTCACTACTTTTATTCAACACTGTACTGAAGAATTTGTCAAGGCAATAAGGCAAGAAAAAGAAATAAAACATACCCAGATCATAAAAGAAGAAGTAAACCTGGCCAGGTGTGGTGGCTTATGCCTGTAATCCCAACACTTTGAGAGGCTGAGGCGGGTGGATTGCTTGAGGTCAGGAGTTCAAGACCAGCCTGGGCAACATGGTGAAGCCTGTCTCTACTAAAAATACAATAACTAGCTGGGCATGGTGGTGTGTGCCTGTAATCCCAGCTACATGGAAGGCTGAGGCAGAAGAATTGCTTGAACCCAGGAGGCAGAGGTTGCACTGAGCTGAGATCGTGCCACTGCACTCCAGCCTGGGCAACAGACCAAGACTCTGTTTCAAAAAAAAAAAAGTAAACCTGTCTTATTTCATAGACAACCATAATCATCTAAGAAGAAAATCCTATGGAATCTCTGAAAAAGTTCAGGAAATAATCATGGGACACAGGATATATGATCAGTACATAAAATTTAATTTCTTTTTTTTTTTTTGAGATGGAGTCTCGCCAATACATTCTTACCAAGTGCAATGTGTTGCATTCTGAGTTGCATTCTGTTCATTTGCCTAACAGTGCTCATCCCGATGTGTGTTTATATACTCACTTGTTTACATAAGATCACGTATGTCTCCTCTGTGAATTCCCACCTGATAGCAAACTCCACGAAGGCAGACACAGTGCCTGTTTTATTGCTTGGTGTTTGAACAGCACCTGTTACTATGCTAGCACATACCATCCAACAGATGGTGCCTGTTGTTATCATAGCAGGGAGTCAGTAAAGGAATAAAATTAAATTAACAGATGAACTAGTAGTTTTGCAGATGAAGAAACTGAGGTTCAGATAAGGTCACTCACTGACCTGAGGCCACATGACTAGCTGAGGTTCCACTGCAGGTCCCTGCTCCCATGTAAACATGCTGCTCGCTATGTTTCTCTCCTGCAAGGAGTGGAGTGGCATTTCAAGGAGTGTTTCCCTGCCTGGCTCAGGAGAAGTTTATGTTTCTGTACCAAATGTTACTCCCTATCTTACAAAATTTGGGAGAGGAATACAGAGGCAGCCTAAATGGCTCTAACCCAGGGCTGATGCATAGTTAAGCTGTCCTGGAGCCCTGCAGGCAGTTTGTGAATTATTAGAATGTATCTGCCACATCTGGTGCCTGCACACTGTGTGGAATGTGTAGCCATGGAGTTCAAATCAAGACCTCACATTTATAGGGTTGTAAAGATGTAGAGAGACCGGTGGATCTTGTTTCTATTCCACCCGGAGGCTAAGGTTGCCTCACGTAGATCTTTGAGAGGAGGACAGGGCTAAGAACTACTGCTTTGTCATGGAGCTTCATGAAAGCAGATGAATCCATGTGTCTTTGCCAGAGTTACTGCGATGTATCCAGTCATATACTGAAGATCACTTATCCTCATCAACTCATTTAGTAGGAATATGATATTTATATATCATCCTGCAAGGTGGTCCATATGACCTCCTTCAACAGAAAATGTCAAGTGTATCACTGAGTTTTCTTGTTAACAAGCATTGAGAAGATGCAATTTATTTTTCTCTCTAAATTTTTGTCTTGGAGCTCACCCTGCAACCAGCAGTCCATGTGGCCTGAAGACTCAGTCCAAGTGGCTCTGAGAGGCTATGATGCCCTTCATTAAATGTGGTCCCTGCTGCAGACAGTGAGAAGCTGAGGATCCTGTGTCTGCAATTGCCCAGAGCAGAATCTTTATCACCCACAACATGTATCCAGAAAATAAATCCCTGTACTGAGGCAAATCTCAAACTCCTGCTGAGTTCCTGGTACTCAGATCTGACTCTGACTCTACATAGACTTCTGTGGCAGAGCTGGGTTTTTATTTAAGTGGTCTTGGACAACTTTTCCTACAACTTTCAGAGAAGGAAATGGGAGTGCGTGGTAGTAACACCCCAGGATGTAGGTGAAAGAGTACAGACACTGGACTCAGAGAATGCTGGGGTCAAATCCGGGAATTGTTTCCTTCTTCCCTGATGGCTTTGAACTAGTTAGTTAGCCTCTGTACCTCACTTTTTTTTGCCTATAAATTGTGGAGAATAATGACCACCTCTAAGGGAAATGACAAGGGTTAATATATATTATGATTATATGTTAAATTACTATAATATATACTATGCCCTCTGGGAAGAGTCTATTACCATGGTTGGCACATAGTAGGAACTCAGGAAGTGGTAACTATGATCACTTATCATATTCATTAAGTGCAACAACATGTTTATCACAGCATTTTAAATGCAAACCTTGGAAGTGACGTTAATGTATACCAATAAAAATGGCATCCACTCCTATGATAAAATATTGTACAATCGTTGCAAATCATGATTCTTAAAGAAATGGAAAAATGCTCACAAGGAAATGTCAAGTTGGAGAAAGATTCAAATCATAAATATATATCCTAATTTATGCAAGATAAACAAAAGGATGCTATGCACATATATAAATATGACTTCATCCACTCCCTCAAAAGGAATTGCAAAAATATATCCCTGAAAGTTATCATTTATCTAAATGGCAAGAGTAGGGGTGGTTTTCATTTTCTTTATTCTTTTTTGTGCTTTCCAGATTTCCCACAATGAATATTGCCTGCAATTATAATACAAGAAAAAGCAAACATTATTACTTTTAAAAAATGATATGAGAAGCTACACCTCATTTTTCACAAAGCAACAGCTGCTGAGAACCATTCACTTTCTGCTACATGCATTCAAATGCCCCAGCCATGGCCTGGCATGGTAGGGGGACAGCAGTGGCCCCCAGTCTGCCAGGCCAGCATCACAGATGGGCTCTCCATGGCACAGGGAGTGTCCAAGACTTGCCAGGCTGTGGTTCCCTCCTTCTCTCTGCTGGCGTTTCCTCTGGTATTTATTCACTCACATAGCCTATAGAGTTAAAAGAGGTTTGTTTCTTTTCAGGCTGTTGAGTGCAGCCAGGGTAATTTAGTAGAAAAATGTCATGCTAATGCAATTCAAAGTTCAAATGATCTTTCATTTTGAGGGAAAGAAGAATGTGTGTGCAGTTGGAATGTTAAAACTCACTACTTGCCCTGCAATTCAAATAGAAATATGAGCTGCAGGGGCTACATAAGTCACATGAAGTACTGTGAGTGAAATGTGCAAAATGAATAAAAATGATCCGGAAGCCGTTTATTAGCATTGCTGGGGGCCAGCACCAAACAAGAACTGTGGCCGTCAGAAGCTGCGTGGAGAAGAAGGAGTGTTTGCATAAAATTACAATAATCCTGAAATAATGAGGAAGGAAGTGATCAGTGAGGTCCTTCTTACCAATGTCTCGAATGCCACCCTCAGACCCCCGGAGAGCTGTGCCCTTTTCCAGCTCACATGCCTTTCCCTCCTCTTTCTGTCTGGCTTGGCTGCACTTGCAGGTGGGTGGGTGGCGGTGAAGCTGGGGGAGAGGCTGCGTGTGTCCCCGCACTGCCTGCTGTCTTGGAGTTTGAGGGGAGATGGAAAGATGGATGGAGAAGTTGTGGTCACTGGGCTTAGTTCAGGCCACCCACAAGAAGACAAGAGAGTGTGGTTGGCACCTGGGCAGAGGAGACAGCTCCCCAACCCTCACTGGAAGGCAGGTTTGTCCTTGGAGAGTTCATCCTCCTTCCATTCCACTACTGGTTTCTTGTCCACCCCTGCCACAAAGAAGTGCTCAAAGGAACAGATGTCAATTGTTTATCTTTTATTTATTTATTTTTTTTAGACAGGGTCTTGCTTTGTTGCTCAGGCTGGAGTGCCTGGCATGATCATAGCTCACTGACACCTCGAACTCCTGGGCTTCAAGCAATCCTCTTGCTTCAGCCTCTCCAGTAGCTGGGACTACAGGTGCAGGCCACCACACCTGGCTAATTTTATTTTCTGTAGAGACAGGGTCTTGCTGTGTTGCCCAGGCTGGTCTCGAGCTCCTGGCTTCAAATGATCTCCCCACTTCGGCCTCCCAAAGCCCTGGGATTACAGGTGTGAGCCACCACACCAGGCCAGCTGTCCATATCTCAATATGCATTTTCCACCTTGTTTCTGCTCATAATGGATTAACATTTTCAGACGTAGCTATTATGATCCATTGAAATCCTTTATTGCAGCACCCAACTTGTGAAAAGGATGTGAGGCAGCAATGTGTGGATAATTTGCCCAAGTTTCTATCTTTAGTCTTAAAAATCAAATTCTATTTACCTCTAAGAGATCATCTCAGGTCACCATCTACACAACCTGCTTCAATGTTATTATTACATTCTCTATCATTGTTATGAACAAAACTAGGTTCCCCCTTAAAAAAATTCCTATGTCAAAGCCCCAATCCCTGATGTGACTGTATTTGAAGACAGGGTCTAGGAAGAAGTAATCGAGGTTAAATGATCATAAGGGTGGGACCCTGATTTGTAGGCACGTGAAGGAGAGGTCCTGTGAGCACACAGTGAGATGCTGGCCCCCTACAAGCCAAGAAAATAGGCCTCAGAATAAAATCTACCTTGCTGGCACCTTGATTGTTGACTGACTTCCCAGCCTCCAGAACTGTAAGAAATAAATATCTGTTGTTTAAGCTACCCAGTCTGTGATATTTTGTTATGGCAGCCTGAGCAGAGTAATATAATCTTCTATAAACAAGCAAATCCCAAAGGAACAGTGGGGATGGTACCAATGTGTGTGTGTGTGTGTGTGTGTGTAGACAGGAGTACAGGTGTTCTTTCTTTAGAGAGTGAATTTTCCATTATGTTTCATGTTTCATCTAAGTGGGTTGATATTTTTTTCTATATATGTTTTATTGTGTGATAGAGGAATGGAATGTGTAGATTTGGTGGTGGGAGGGGGTGTTTAGGAGATAAGAAGGGAGAACGAAGAGGAACTGTTTTTCTTTTCATTTTGTATCTGGTCCAAGAGCTGAAAGAAAAGAATTGTAATTATTTATATGTGCATATACCAATGTATCTGCTCTGCATTGTTTCCCAAGTTGACTTCCATAGTATACTAGTTCTGCAAAACGATATTAATGAAAGGTGTTAAAAATATCCTTGGTTAGTTTATGAACAGCTTTGCGTGATTTTTCAAAGCCCATGCATCATGCCTCTCCAAGGGGCAGAAACGATCCACAGTAGGTCCCAACACATTTGACCAGGACGTCATTTTCACCATTTGTTTTGGGAATCACACTCAGGACCATGATGCCGCAATGGAAAGCCGTGGACTAGAAGTCACAAAATTCCAGTCTAGACATGTTTTTCTACTCATTTGCTGCACAATCATAAGCACATCACGTCTTGGTAGCTCAACTGCTTTGCTATAAAATGAATGGCTGACTTGTTTAATTGTGGCTCTCCTCTCTCCTCTAGCTTCCTGTCATTATGCATCCATGACTTCCTGGCTCTACACACCCATTTGTACTCTAGGGCAAGGCATCCATTTCCCCATCTATTCGTAAGTATAGAAATGCTCAACCTACCTTCCACAGAGGTCTCTTGTCAAGAGCAAATGAGTTAATGCAGGTGAAAGTACTTAGAAAAAATAAAGCGCTAAATAATTTCTAATGCCTGCAGGGAAAGGGTTATGACTTCCCCATCATTCTATGTGCTTCACAAACTTGGTGAAACCCGGTGTGAGGGATGAGGTACCACTCAGAGCTCAAGCTCTGGAGTCAGATTGCTTGGACTCAAATCCCAACTCTACCCTTCATTGTGAAATGATCTTGGGCATGTTACTAACATTCTGTGGCTCCGTTTCCTCAGCAGTAAGGGGGAAATACTTTCTGCTATAATTGCAATGAGGAATAAATGAGGTAATATGGTAAAGTGCTGAAAATAGTGCATGGTATTTAGTAAATTCCCAGGAAATGTCAGGTCTTCTCTTTCTTCTCCTCCTCTTCCTCCTTCTCCTCTGTCTTCTTTTTCTTCATCAAATAAAGGAATAGCAATGGCAATGATAACAACCAATAAAATAAAATATAAAAAGATGGGATTGTGGGGATGGTCAGACCATGGTTAGCTTAAAGGCTCTTAACTCTTCAAATGAGCTGGATTTCAAATGAGCCCCAACTATCTGCTGGCTTCTGCAAGCTAGTAAGTTAAACACATAGATTGGCCCTGCTATGAACAAGTGTCCATTGAGCTCTCCATTTGCAGGCCACAGTGCTAATTGTCACACATAGATGAAAAGTCACAGATCTCCCCTTTAAGGAGATTACAATTTAGAGATAAATAAAAATTGTAAGCTCCTCAAACAATTAGAGGAAAACAAACAGTGGTCTGCCTTGCTTTGGTGAGACTGTGAAAGCTCATGGGAAGAGTCATAGTTGAAGGTTTTATGGAAGAGGTGAATTTTGACCTTGAGAGAGCTGGATTTGGAAAACAGAGAGGAGAACATCATGAGTAAAGAAACAGAAGCAGGCATGTTGTATTGGGGGCAGAAGAAGATGCCAAAAAGTGTAGACTCAGTTAACAAGTGGTGGGACACTTGCCTTGGAAGGTAGTTCCTTGAGTATTAGTCAGAGGAATTCAGACTTCATACAAGAAAATTCAGCAGAAGACAAATTGCTTTTCCTTTTAAACTGTCTGCTTTCTCCTTGTGAAATTAGAAAGGTCACATAGTGAAAGTGAGTCATCACTCTTTTCCACTCACTTAGCATTCAGTGTAAATCTGTGTTTGCCTTGGGTGAATGGGCAGGTAGTTATTTGCAAGGCTGAATCAAGTCATGCAGCTAGATCTAGCTGCTGTTGTTAGTCCTCCTCTCCCTAAAACCAGCTGGTGTTCCATTCGGTGGAAATGAGGCCTTTGTTATTGTAGAGACTCTCATGGAAGAGCTGGTTTCTGAAACCTTGAAAGTGGGGAAACCACTCCTGGAGTAGTATAGGGATGTCTGGAATTTTAACTTATGCCGCTCAACTTATATCTTAACTTATACCACTGGATAGATGATTGTATCAGAGAGCAGGTAGAAGTGCTTTTATGAGAGTTAATAGAACTACGATAAATTGTCTTCACCTTATACCTCCTAGAAATTTGGACTTTCAATTTGGGGCATTTAAACGACGGTCACTGTGTCCCTGTCGATTGCATCAGCCCCGTCCTCTCCACTGTCAGCAGCGCCAGCTTCCTTCCTTGCCAAACCTGGTCACTAACGTGACCAGTCAGCTATTTGAGCAGAAATGATCTTTTGTCAAAATCTATATATTATTTAATGCCTTTGCCCTTTGCCTGAGCTCTTTCTTTCCGCAAGCTCCTCAGCCAGGATTTCAACCTGCTTTGGATGCTTTGCAAAAAGAAATGCACAGCAAACTCCAGTGGGAATTGTGACTCTGTTCCTGATTTCAGGAGTCTTGTAATTTATAGTGCTTCCGTGCTGGGGCTCTGCAGCTCTTTAATGGGGCCTTGTGGTAAAGTTTGGGTAGGAAGAAATCATTTCACTTAGAAATGGTTCTGCTTTGACGATCTCTGTTTTACTGGGAGTTTTTCTTCTCCTTTGTCTTTAAAGCTAGAGCCATTTCCTAGAATAAATGTTGCCTGAACAAGGGAGAAGAAAGTGGAGAATCAAGTCTTGGGGAAAATACAGACTCCAGCAGTGCATCCAAATGGCTTTGGCAGTTCTTTGATCAATCAACAAATATTTGATGATTGCTGACCACATGGAAGGCATAATGTTAGGGACTGTGGAGAATATAAAAACGTGAATGGAATCTTGTCTGTTTACTCTCAAAAAACTCAATAGCTTTTGACCAGGTGTGGTGGCTCGCAGCTGTAATCCCAGCACTATGAGAGGTCAAGACATGAGGATCACTTGAGGCCAGGAGTTCAAGACCAACCTGGACAACAGAGCAAGATACTGTCTTTGCAAAACAAAACAAAAAAGAATTGAGAAGAAAATCAGCCAGGTGTGGTGCATGTGCCTGTGGTCCCATCTACTTGGGAGGCTGAGGTAGGAGTATCCCTTGAGTCCAGGAGTTTGACGTTGCAGTGACCTACAACTGTGCCATTGCACTCCAGCCTGGGTGACACAGCGAGATCCTATCTCCAAACATAAATAAATAAATACATAAATACATAAATACATACATACATAAATAAACACATAAATAATACAAAATTAAAAAACTCAATATCTTCTTACAGTTCAGCAAATTCAAGCCAAACTCATTGCCCTGGGGCACATAGATGACTCCAACCAATGGACTTTTCTGTACATGCCCGTGTGCCTCCACCTGTATTACCTCACGTTCTTTTTATCTGAGGATAAATGCCCTGTGAGATCCATGAATACCTACCCCCAACACTTCTGTTGACTAAATTCTGTTCATTTTTTCAGATCACCTTCACACACCACCTCCTCCAGGAAGCATGCCCTGATTGATCCTCAGTTGTGTGTGAACTTTCTTCCTTTCAGCCCCCATGGTACCTTGTATTTCTTTTGTTTTCTCAACAGAACACTGCTTGACAGAGTAGGAAGATCAAAAAGCATTTGCTGATTGACCGACTTAATAGGGTTGAAGGTCTCTTAGTATCTTATAGGATCATCGATATCAACATGGTGGGGAGAAGACTTAGTTCTGGTGAGAATACCAATTCAGAGGACTAGAACAAGGGAAATCGAACTGAATTGTCAAACAGATAAAACAGTAAGGGTTTAGAGGTTTTTTTATGCGTGGTTTTTTTTAGAGGTTTTTTTTTTGTTTTTTATGCGTGGGTTTTTCAGCATGGTGACTTCAAGGTGGTCAGAGCTTTTAAACGGGAGCTCGGAGCTCTCAGAGTGTGTAGGTTCATAGCCACACATAAGAGTGATATTTCTGCAAACAGCCCAGAATGTATTATACTGACATGAGTATTGTTCTTCAAGGTGGTCCCCTTCAGAGACTGACTTCCCTGAGGTTGCTAGAAAGCAAGAAACTAACATCAAGAAGATCCCAACCCTGGGTGCCCTCCCTCCAACCCATATCTCACCAGTTGCTGCTATTGGAACGTAAGTCAATTTACACAGTTTCCGCTCAGCTGAGTGTCAGGGACACCAATAGTGTCCACAGGACTGTAGAGCATTGAGGAGAAAGTAAAAGGCAAACCATGTTCATTATGAGTTTACAATTATGCTGGGGAGAGGCAGATGAAAACATCAAATTAAAATGCACACCAGTCCACGATGAGGTGCTGAAATGACTTACCCAGACAAGAAGGGCTATTTGAATTTATGGAGGAAGGGTGTGGGTAGGAATTGAGCAGGGTAAAATGTCAGATGTGGAAACTGAGAGGGTCCCTGAAAGACTTCAGGGAATGGAAATGGGGGCTTGGCCTTCTGACTTGGGGACCTGAAATGTCTAAAATTGTAACTCACAATTGCACTGCCCACATCTGAACCTCTTTAGACCTATGTCTTCTCTAATTAACCCTGGCTCTGGACTTTCTTTTGGTACCTGTTGTCAGTGTACTTACAGTCTCCTAGGCAAAAGAACTCAGGCAATTCTCCCTTTTTCTCTCACTAGACACCTATATCTAATCAGTCACCTATGATTAAGTTTCATATAGATTGCTTTTGTCTCTAAGTTCAGCCTGTGTATAGAATTTCAGGTTCTCAATGGCTTTTGTCTTTTCAATATCATTCCGGTTATCTATGGCTGTGTAACAAACTACTCCCAAACTTAGTGGCTTAAAACAACAACTGGTCTATTATACCTTATAATTTTGCAGGTCAGGAATCCTGGCCGAATAGTTTTTCTGTCTAACATGGCATTCATGGAAGCATTCACTGGTGTTCACTGGACAATGCAGATCTGGACAGCATGTGGTGGCTGCATTTTTGTGTCTGTCTCCTTGTTGAGCATGGCTGGAAAGAGAGATCAGCTAGAACCATTGACCAGAGTGCTTATGCATGGGTTTTTCAGCATGGTGACCTCAAGGTGGTCAGAGCTTTTAAATGGGAGCTCGGAGCTCTCAGAGTGAAAATTCCAAGAGACAGTAAGCAGAACCTGATACTCCCTCAAGGCTGGGTCTGGAAACAACCACAGCACCATTTCTGCCCTATATTACTGGTGATGCAATCCCAGAACCACCCTCTAGTCAAGGGGAAGGGACAAAGACCGCACCTGTGAATGGGAAAAGTGTTAAAGCAATTGTGGTCACATGTAATCTATCATGAGCGTTATATTATTCGTTTTGACAGCAGGAGGCAATGGGAAGATCTTGATGCTAACTTCGGCTCTCCTGTTAGCCCACTGTGTGTACATGAGGGAACCCCTTTAAATCTCCACACCTCAGAACTCTGCAGTGATGGATGGGTTCCATGGTTCTCAAAGTGTGGTCCCCAGACCAGCAGCATCAACTTCACCTGAAAATGTGTTAGAATAGTCAATTATCGGGCCCCACCTCACAACCATTGAATCAAACATCTTGGGTAGGACCTAGCAATTTGTATTTTACCAAGCCCGTCAGGAGATTCTGATGTGTGTAAGGGTTAAAGAAGCCCTGGGGTTGGTTCCTTTCAGCCGACTTTCTGTGATTCTAACTACAAAAGCACCCTTTCATGCCACATGACCAGAATTAATAGCCAATTAATTGAAAAAGAATTAAATTACAATTAAGAAATGCTACTTACATTTGTGAAACCTTTAATTTTAATGAAAGGAAGTCAATCTTTTGATGTGGGGTCAAGGCCTTTCTTTGAGTGTGAGTCTGCTGGCTGTATTTCTGTGATAGCTTTTTTGCGTAACCCATATCTTTAATGCATGAGCTAAGATTTTCAGGTTTTTTAAAAGCAGAGTAAGAACTAAAGACTTTACAAAGGAATCTGAACAGTTCATTTGAGTGACTCATCTTTTCTGACTATTTCTGAATATCTGACTTGGTTTACATAACAATAACATTTGTAATATTTAATTAAATTAAATCATTGCAATGACAATAATAACTGGAATAAACAAGTTTGGGAACAAAGTCAACTGATGGAAACAGAAGGCTTGGAACACTGGGTGGTTTTCTACTCATCACAAGCATCATTTGACCATGGGTGTCAACTGTTTTAAGGACAGCAGGGAGAATACTGGTGTATGTGGAGAGTTGGTTGAGTGGACATTGAGTAAGAGAGCTTCTCCTGCACTGATGGTTCTTCCTGACCAGAATTCTTGTCTTCTTCCCTCTCTTTTATTGCATCCTTGACACATGTTTAATTCAAGCCCTTTTCACCTAACCCTGAGCTATTAGAAAAGCACACTGTGTGGTCTCACCGTCTCCACATTTACCTCCTGGTGTCTGCATAAATTCGTGCTTACAAAAGTCATGCCATTCCCATTCTCAGCAGGGTAGAATGAAAAGAACACTGGATTAAGAAGCTAAGGACCTGATTTGGGTCTTAATCTACTATTTCTAGTTGTGTGTCATTGGATAACTCATTTAACTTCTCCAAGCTCTTTCACTCAAGCAAAGATAGAGCAACTAGTGCTACACACACTTCAGAGGGGATCTTGAAGATCAAGAGGACTTAAATAGGTGAAAATGTTTTGAAACCTGAATAGAACTCTACAATTCTAAGTGTTTTCTTTCCTTACTGTGTGATAATGCTCAGTCTTTTCAGCCTAGCACCCAACAATCTAGTTCTAGCTTATCTTCTCAGCTTCTTTCTCAAAGGTCCTAGAAGTGTTCTTCTCACCCTAGCAAGACTGTTCTACTCAAGTTCCCATGCACAGACCTAAGTTTTATTTTTTTTTTAAATTATACTTTAAGTTTTAGGGTACATGTGCACAACGTGCAGGTTAGTTACATATGTATACATGTGCCATGTTGGTGTGCTGCACCCATTAACTCGTCATTTAACATTAGATATATCTCCTATTGCTATCCCTCCCCCCTCCCCCCACCCCCCACCCCACAACAGGCCCTGGTGTGTGATGTTCCCCTTCCTGTGTCCATGTGTGCTCATTGTTCAATTCCCACCTATGAGTGAGAACATGCGGTGTCTGGTTTTTTGTCCTTGGGATAGTTTGCTGAGAATGATTGTTTCCAGCTTCATCCATGTCCCTACAAAGGACATGAACTCATCATTTTTTATGGCTGCATAGTATTCCAGGATTAGAAATCATGCTGCTATAAAGACACATGCACACGTATGTTTATTGTGGCACTATTCACAATAGCAAAGACTTGGAACCAAGCCAAATGTCCAACAATGATAGACTGGATTAAGAAAATGTGGCACATATGCACAGACCTACATTTTCTATGTCTATGCCTTTGGCCACTGTCCCCTAAAATGTCTTTTTCCTTTTCTATAACTGGGTTGGTCTATCTCCATTTGTGTGGACGTTTCCGTGAGACACAGACTCACAAAGAATGGGCAGAATACAAGTAAGTCAAAGCAAGCTACCTCCTGGCCTCTGAAGACCAAGTGGAGAAGAAAACAGGTTTTTAACCAAAGAAGAAAGTTCTGAGTTATAATTTCTCAGCACTCTAGGCAAGGTTCGGCACACCTTGACAGTAGAGAAGAATATTTCGTCTTGAAAACCTGCAGCTCACAAGTCAAATTACACCCTTTCTTGTTTTATTGGACAAGACTGCACACTTGTCAGTGGAACTTAGAAGATGCAGCAGTAACAACATAAACTAGGTACATGGTGAACCCTATCAGGTCATCTATTTTGTAGTCATCTGGTGGTTGGGATTATTCTTAGTGAGACAAGCTAGGCATCAAGAGGCTGAACAGCTCAAATACCAAGTAAGACTCAAATCCTTTTCCTATGTGTATATTAAAAGCTGGTCACACTCTTAGACTTTAAACATGGCACTGAAGTCTAGGATTCCATTCGGGTGCAAGCAACAGAAAACCTAAGAGAGGCCTTCATAAATAAGAGGTCAATTTATGCAGTGCAACATGAGCTTTGGAAATAGGTGGTCCTCACGAGCAGCTGCTCAAATAGGCCACTGAAGGCTCAGACTCCTTCTCTTTCTTCCTGCTCCATCATCTTTCATATCTTTAGCTTTTATTTTCCATTGCAGGGTGGCTGCTGTGCCTTCAGGCATCGGATCACATTCCAGGCAGTAAGAAGGGAGAGGGCAAAGTGGCAGAGCACATGACACTGAGCCTGTTCCTTTCCTGGAAGCGGGCTATATTTACCCGTAGTTCATATCTGGCATCTTTTATAATTGGTGGTTATTTATTTATTTTTAATATTACCCTTGCTTAAAAGCCCCACCTGCTAATTTCTGCTTTATCTCATCATCTAGTTCTGGGTTACGTAGACATCCTTGCCTGGGATAGAGTTGGAAAGTGAGTGTTTTTACTTGGGCACATTGCCACCCTCAAACAGGTTTGAGATTCTGTCAAAGAGAAGGCAACAACAGATATTGAGCAGGCAATTAATTGTCTGCTGTAATACTTCAATTCAAACTTGTGTATTATTCTAAATTGCACCACTTGGCTTTATATTTAAAGGCTGCAAGCTTCAACTGTGTCAGGGGCAACTGGGTGATCGAAGAAAAAGTCTCATATTAAGGTGATATTTACTTGGGGAACCTGAGGCCATACATCCTTCCAGACCCAGTTCAAATACTCCAACCTTCAAGAAACCTCATTCATCCCAGTTCTCCTCCTCCAACACTTACTGCTCACCCTGTCCACTTGACATTTATCTTGGGTAGATGTCATTCCCCACCCCAAACATATTATAAATTCCATGGGGGATAGGGTTATATTTTCTTTTTCTTTTTTATTTCCCACGGGCCCCCAAATGGTACTGAACACAACATAGGGGAATATTAGATACTTACTGTTTGGTTCATAGGAAATGGAGTCATGGTGGTAGTTGAGCTAGATATGAATGTGGAACAGTAAGAAGGCCGTGTTTCTGGGTCTAAGAGTCTGGGTGACAGAGTAGCAAAAGATAAAGTTAGTTCATTCATTTAATTCCTTAATGTATTTATTAAATACCTTCTACGCTGGACAAAAACACAACTGTCCTAGATTCTGTATTCTATTGACCTAGCAGCATAGACAAGGTCAAATACCAACAAGATAATTTTGCAAAAAATTATAGTTCTAGACTTCCTCTAGATTGAACACTTTCCATCTACCTGGCACATGGACAGAAGCACACACTGATTGAGCCTGGTGTCATTCTGGCTGTCAGACTTCATCTTTGCCATCAAATATGTGATCACATTCATTTAATTCTCAGAGAAGCCCTTTGCTTTCTCATTACATTTGAGGAAACTGAGGCCAAGAGCAGTGGTGGGTTGCTCCAGGACACATGGCCAGTTGGTAGGAGAACTGGATTTCTACCCAGTGCACAGAAGGTCAGCCTCACTCCTGCTCTCCAGTCCCTGCCCTTCCAGAGTGAGCTCTAATTGTCCAGGAGAGTGATGATGGTGTCTCCCGAAAAGTATACGGAAAGCAGAGAGCACATCTTGGAGCCTCATGGACTCTTATCCATATCACGGTTATTTTTTTTTGGTTAAGTGAAGCAAGGAGGAGGCGTGGGGAGAAGAGATTCCTTTCAAACCTTCTGATTCTCATGGGTGCTGCTTTGCCTTCACCACGGCTGGCTCAGCTCAGGCACACAGACAGGTGTTTTGCACAGGAGGAGCAGCAGCTGTGTCTGGCAGGGGTCGGAGGCTCCCTTTCCACACACTACCTCTGGCTAATGGTCCGATCCCGGCACTGACAGCTCGGTTCACACATTCTCTTGTTGAAGGCAGACCTTCAACAAGCTGAGCTGTTCTCAGCTATCCAGTGTCTTGACATGGGAGGAACATGCGGTGATTTGAGCGTTCTTTCGGTGCCTGCCTCATGCTCAGAACTAGATACTAGGGAAATAGAAGTGAATACCTTGCACAAAATTCCCTGGCCTCAGGGAGGCTGCAATATAATAAGTAGATTAATTCAATCAGCTAGTCAGGCTTTGAAGAAAGGAGGTGGGACAGGCCAGGAAGTTAGAGATTTGGGTGCCCTAGGACAGACGGTGGTCAGAAAAATGTCAGCCTTCTTGCGTAGTAAGGAGGCTGAGAAGGAGTTCGTTGGAGTCTAGGGTCAGTGTAAGGATCAACCCTGAAGCACCCAGAAAGCAAAGTTTGGATTAGGTGATGTACATGACACATTGCTCCCAAGGTCACACTTTTATTTGGGACCATGGAAACTGGCCTGAAACAAACCAGTGACTTCTTTACACTCTAAGGAAGATAAAGAAAACCTTTGCTGGGCATGATGGCTTATACCTGTAATCCCAGCACTTTGGGAAGTCAAGGTGGGAAGATCGCTTGAGGCCAGGAGTTTGAGACCAGCCTGGGCAACATGGTAAGACGCTGCCTCTACAAAAAATAATACAAAATGTTAGCTGAGCATGGTGGTGTACAGAATGTTTAGTCCAGCTACTCAGGAGGCCGAGGCAGGAGGATCGTTTGAGCTCAGGAATTTGAGACTGCAGTGAGCTATGATTGCACCACTGCACTGAAGCCTGGGTGACAGAGCAAGAACCTGCCTCTTAGAAAAACCTTATTGAATTTCTCTAGAACATAAGTATGTTGACGCTGGCTTGGATCAGGGCATCCTTGGTGCTTGGCACTACATGCGCAGCAAATATTTACTGAATGAATTGCTGAACGAACTTGAGAAGGCTCAGGCACTGCACTTTTGCATATACTTCCATTTTCTCATTCAAGTCTAATTGTGTTTATATGAAGAAACAATAGTGCTGTGGTCTGAATGTTTATGTCCCCACCCAAATGCAAATATTGAAGTCCTGTCCCTCAAGATGATGGTATTAAGAGGTGCAGACTCTGGGAGATGATTAGATCATGGAGGCAGAGACCTCATGAATGGGATTAGTGTCCTTATGAAAGGCTTCAGAGAGACCCCTGGCCCCTTCCGGCATGTGGCGACATAGTAAGAAGATGTCATCTATGAGGACGTGAGCCCTCACCAGACACCCAATCTGCTGATGCCTGGATCTTGGACTTCCCATCCTCCAGAACTGTAAGAATACAATTTTTATTGTTTATAATCCACCCAGTTAGAGTATTTTGTTATGGCAGCCTGAACAGACTAAGACACATGCTGATTCCTATTTTTTTCATAAGAAACCCGGAACACGGAGCTATTAAGGGTGTAAATAGCAGAATTAGGATTTCAAGTCATGGTTGGGTCTCTACAAGGTCAGGGCTCTTTCTTCCTCTTGCCTCAGCTTTTCTGTCTTCTCAACCCTGGCTTCTCACCCAAGGCTGCTAGACTTTGCTACCATAAGACCAGCGGTCCCCAACCTTTTTGGCACCAGGGACTGGTTTTGTGGAAGACAGTTTTTCCATGGATGGGGGGTGGGGGATGGTTTTGGGATGAAACTGTTCCAACTCAGATCAGGCATTAGGTTCTCATAAGAAGCTCACAGCCTACATCCTTTGCATGTGCAGTTCGCAATAGGGTTCAGCTCCTATGAGAATTTAACGCCACCACTGATCTGAGAGGAGGTGGAGCTCAGGCAGTAATGCTCGCTAGCCTGCCACTCACCTCCTGCTGTGCGGCCTAGTTCCTAACAGGCCACTGACTGGTACTGGTCTGTGACCTGGGGGTGAGGACCCCTGTATGAGACAATGTCTTGACTCTGGGAACCCTGTGGATCCCGAGCCACCAGTGTTTCCCCTGATTCTCTAGAGAAACATAGTTTTATGTTCTTGTACTTGGTTTTGGGGATGTCCACACACTGTGTGCATAGAATGGGGTGTCTAAGTGTGTGTTGGATAGCGATGACTTCAGTGGGAAAGTACATCAGCTGCTTCACAGAAAAGAACTCAACCAATGTAAAAAAACCAAGAGTTCTTCTGATGTGAGAGGGAGAGGAAATACTGATGCTGTGAACAGAACTGTGTTCCTCCAAAATGCTTATGTTGAAGCCCTAACCTCTAATAGGATGGTATTTGAAGGTGGGGCTTTGGAGAGGTAATTAGCTTTCAGTGAGGCCCTGAGGGTGAGTTTATGATGGAGTCAAAGACACAAGAGCTCTCTCACTCTCTCTCTTTCTATCTCTCTCCTTTTCACACAAATAAGAGGTCACATGGACACACAGGGATCATGGCAACCTACAAGCCAAGAAAAGAGGCCTCGGAATGAAACCCACCTTACTGGCACCTTGATCTTGGACTTCCCAGCCTCCAGAACTATGAGAAATTAATTACTATTGTTTAAACCACACAGTCTGTAGTATTTTATTATAGCATCCTGTGGAAACTAAGACAACTGCTCATCTGAAGAGAGAAAGTATCCTGTTTCAAAGGCTAGCATGCCTTTGAGTCTGTCAAACCGAATAGGGCAGGAGCAGGATATAAGAGAATATTGTATACCTGGGCAGGGATGAGTGCACCTGCAGCTGACCATTTTCCTGGGGGTCTGTACTGAGGCCCATCCCTGAGGCGTGGTCTAGGGCTTATTCCCCCACCCCTGGGATGGGCTCATTTATCTCAGGCCTCCCTTCACTGTTTGTATATCTCCATCTCTATTTCTATTACCTATCTCTATCTGTCTCTGTTGATCATTCTAATGTTTGTCTCCAGCCTGTAACTCTCTCCTAGAACCACCTGCCACTGTGACCAGACTTACAAGCCATTTCCCCAGGGATGACAACCCTGGGACTTCAACACTGATCCTGCCATGTGTCTGTCTTTCTCCTTTGTCTGGGCTCTGGGAATGGCGTTGCCATGTAACTCAGGTTCATGGGAGAAACATGGGCTCCTCCCCCCATCTCACACCTCATGTCTGATATATCACATAGGTGATTCATTCTGCCTCCTAAACACCTACTGAACCCAGACCTGAGTCTCCACCTTCTCTGGATCCACATGAGTCCTTGCTGCTGCTGTCTCTTGCCACGACTTCTGCAGAGGCCTCCTCACTGGCCTCCCCACTCTTCATGCCCTACTTCAGCTCATTTGCCTAAGTGGTCTTTAAATAATGTAATTCTGATCATTTCACATTCTTGATAAATGCTCTCAGCATTTACCCATTTGATGGAGGAAGAAGTCCACACTCCACAGCAAGGTTATGGATCTGGCCTCAGTTCAATTTTATGCCTCATTTCTTGCCCTAAACTTTTCTTCCCTGGCCAACTCTGTTCTCGGCTAGCCAGAGTAGAAGAGAACAGAACAAAGCCCCAAGTGTGCCCAGTCTCTCGCCTCCAGCCCTGGGCTCATGGTGTTCCCAGTGCCAGAACCCATCCTCCTTTCCTTCCCGTCATCTCCACATTGTCATCCACTCAGTCCTTTTGCAAGGTTCACTCTTACTTATTACTTTTTTATGCAGCATTTTTTATTGTGGTAAAATACACATAACCAAAAATTTACCACCTAAACTTAATTTTTTTTTTAAAGTCAAGGGTTTATTCTATCATCCAGGCTAAAGGGCAGTGGTGTGATCATAGCTCACTGTAGCCTCCATCTCCGGAGCTCCAGTGATCCACCCACCTCGGCCTCCTAAGTAGCTGGAACTACAGGAGCCTGCCACCATGACTGGCTAATTAATTTTTTTTTTTTTCATAGAAACAGGGTCTCCTTATGCTGCCCAGGCTGGTGTTGAGCCTGTGACCTCAAGTCATCCTCCAGCCTTGGCCTCCCAAACTGATAGGATTACAGGTGTGAACAACTGCACCTGGCTGCCACCTTAACCATTTTCTTTTTTGAGACAGAGATTTGCTCTTGTTGCTCAGGCTGGAGTGCAATGGTGCGATCTTGGCTCACTGCAATGTCCACCTCCCGGATTCAAGTGATTCTCCTGTCTCAGCCTCCCAAGTAGCTGGGATTACAGGTGCACACCACCATGCCCGACTAATTTTTGTATTTTTAGTAGAAATGGGGTTTCATCATATTGGTCAGGCTGGTCTCCAACTCCTGACCTCAGGTGAGCCACCTGCCTCGGCCTCCCACAGTGCTGGGATTATAGGCGTGAGCCACCACCCCGGGCCCACCTTAACCATTTTTACATGTGCAGTGGCATTAAGCACGTTCACATTGTTGTGCAACCATCCTCACCATTCATTTCTAGAATCTTTTTCATTATCCCAAACTAAAAATCTACGTATGAAACAGTAACATTCCTCCCTCCACCTCCTCCAGCCCCTAGGGGTCACCACTCCCAGTTTCTATGAATCCGACTCCTCCAGGTACCATAAATGGGATCATGCAGTATAAATCCTTTCGGGTTTGGCTTCTTTCGCCTGGCATGATGTCCTCAAAGTTCATCCACATTTCAGTAGTTCTAATTATTCCCTGCAATTGACACAGGCTGTGCCGGAAAGCCTCACGGAGGAGAGATTTGTGCCAGGACCTGGGGAAGATGGGGGCAAACCACCCTGATGTCTGGGGGATCGTATTCCAGGCAGAGAGAACAGCGGGCACAAAGGCTCCCAGTCACAGATTACCTGGCGTGTGTGAGGAATAGGAAAGAGGCCAGTGTGCTGGGGACAAAAATAATGGCTGATGTGGTCAAGAGATATTGGAGAAATGAATTGAGAGGAGTGAGGAGTGATTCCTGCACTGGCCTCAAGTGCAACCCTCCCATCCAGAGGCCACATGACCCCATTTCCTCCAGCCGCAGTTTTGACTGTGTCTTCCTAATGAGGATCCCTTGGGGGTAGGCAGCAGCATCACCCACTCCAGGTCCCCTTTCTGCCCTCGTGTCAACGGGCTTCACTGTCTGCTTTGGTTTTCGTCTTGGCTCTCTGTGCTCCCATTCGGACTGTGAGTTTTATGAGGATGGGGGCTGTGGTGTCTGCATTAGTTCCTGCAGTGGCCCTGGAACCTTTCACAGAGTGGCACGGTGTAGGAGATGCTGAGTGAAAGAATCAATGAATGAACGGACAAACAAGTGAGCGGATCTCAGTGACTCCTATAATTACCCCGTGATGTGCTCAGGTGCCCACTCCTCCATTCCTCTCTTTACCCTGGAGCCCCTCAGCGCTCTCTGCTCCAAGAAGAGGTCTTTCCTTACACTGCGTTATGCTCTTCCACCTGGTGAGACCCTCCACCTCCCAGGAAGGGGGTGGGGTGGGGTGGGTGGGGTTACGGTGCTTCCATTACACTTGCAAAAGAGGCTTGTCTACTCTATTGGTGAAGTCAATAGACCAGCAATTCCATGAAAGCCTAGACAAATGCTCGTGGTTCCCATCATCTCCAGTGAGAAACACTGGCCTCAAGAGCAGACCTTCCATCCAGAGGCCACACATCCCCTTTTACCTCCCTAGACCCAGTCTCAAACATACAGCTCGTGTGCTAGGAAATCAGGTCACCAGACATTCCATCTTCTGGAGGCTCCTAGGAAGCAGCACACAACAGCGGGCCTTTTGTGGCCTGTCCACTGTGGAGCACCACTGTCTGGTTCCGATGTCGTTATGAAGACTCCTTGTTGTTACCAGCATGACAGCTGCTTTGTCCAGCAAGTCCCTGTTCTATGCAAACTGGCTAGGTGCCATTGCCATGAGATTCATAAGAATATGCATTCAGAAGATTAAGAGGTCCTGGGTAGCTACTGTTGTTCTACCAGGATTTAGACACCCACCAGAGCTTCTCTGACATTAGGGCAACAAGGAGAACAAAGCGTGAATCATCAGACCCCCGAGACGTGTTTTCCTGGCCGTGTCCCTCCATCTGCACTTTGAGTGATATGGTACAGCTGCTGTTGGAAAACACAGAATTCATCAACAACATGTGTGAAAGAAAAGAGGCCCTGTTACCTGAAAGCTTTCTACATTTTAGTATTTTTTAATCTGTGAATTAGGAGAAACTCTTTCCTTCCACTTTGCTGATTTTAGTGGAGAATTCCTGTTCATGGGAGAAAGCTGAAGGAAGGGCTGGAGCAGTGCTGCAGGTCTGCAGAGCAAGCTCCATGCTCCTGTCTCCGTATTGGTCCTGTGCCTCTCCCCACAGACCATCCATGGAAACTGTCAGGGACGGAAGGGAGACCTTCCAACTGGCCCTCTCCTTTTGCATACATGGAAACTAGTAGAGAGGGCAGAGATGGAACCAGAGCCTAAGGCTCGAAACTAAAGGACAAAATATGCATCTCTTTTGGTTCATTTCTTCCTGTTGGCTGAAGACCCAGGACCTATTCTAGGTCCATAACATCTTCCTCAGCTTTTTCACAGGTACTTTGGCAGGAGGTTTATTTAAAGAAAGCAAACAGATCAAGAAAATTGAGTCAGGATTTGGCCTGTCTTGTCAGGATGCCTGGGTTGTTAAATTCTGGGCCTCCTGTTTGTTAGCTCTGTGAGCCACACGACATTTTAAAACATCTCCAAGCCTCAGTTAATTTATCTGTGAAATGGGCATAATAACAGCACCTCCACAATAGGGATTTTATCCTGGAAATAGTGCTTGTGAAGCACGTAGCAGTTCCTACAACATAGTAAGTGCTCAGTAATGTTAGCTGTGATGAAGAATCCAGCCCTTCTGAGAAAAGAGGCTACTAGGCTAATGCCGCTACCCAGCACTAAAATTAACAGACGTGCTTTCACTTTGGTGATAGTAGCATTCCTGGCAGAGCAGCACTGCCTCCATTTGTGCAGCAGATTTTTCTTATATTCTTCCTAACACTTTCAGCCTAATATCTTTTCAGTTTCAATTTGCATCAGCCCAGAGCCTATCCTCACCCATCTTTATTCCATCGCCCAGGTTTTAAATGCATAGGAAGGATACTAAAACTATTAACAAACCAGGAACTTTACATAATGAGATGCAGACAACACAACAGGCTGGAATACAAAACAGGTGTACGAAAAAACCAGAGTGGCATTTGTTAGCAAGAACTTCATTGCTCCCCGTATGGGTCTTAAGCTGTTTGAAATGGATTTGAGGGTGGATAGAAAGCCAAAATCGAGCCCATGTGAAGATAGAGATAGAGAGACAGAGAGAGAGAAAGAGTGAGAGAGAGAGAGAATGGGCTCTGGGAAGACTTTCTTGCTTTTAAAATTGCCTCTCCCAAGCCTCATGCTAAAAGCAAGTTAGCGAAAGGGTCAGATCGGCTCAAGAGAGCCAAGCCTGAAAGCAATTTTATCTCCCGAGGAAAATCCAGGGAAGCCAATTCCCCAACCTAGATTTCAGCTTTTTATATGAAAACAAGAGCAGGGAGGAAGAAATAATCTCTGTAGAGAGAAGTTAGGAAGCACAGGGAACTGGGAAGCAGGAGACTTGGGCTTCAATACATCCGAGGAGGATGCTAATTGTCCATCGGGGTGGGGGGGCGGTGGGCACAGGTGTCCTTGCCAGGTCCTGTCTCTGTGGCTTTGTAAAACAGAGAAGAGAGCCCCGGCTGCGGACTCAGGAGGCCCGATTCCTCTGCTAAACGTCATGACCTGCTGCTTCACAACATGTTCTTGCCTAAGGTTTCTTCTCTGTGTAATGCGAAGGTTGGACGAGATGCTCTTTCGATTTCTTTCCAGCACTGCCATTTTAGGATGTGCGTTCCCTGCCTGGCTGCCTGAGGACTGGAGGACTCTGCTCCTGGGGTTATGAAAGGGTTTCTCGGTGCTTGTCTTTCCTTCAAGGGTGTTTGTTGTCCCATTGTTGCCCACACCTGATTCTGAGCCAGACCATTGCTTTGGTCAGGGCTGTCCGAGTCAGCGTCCTCACTTGGCGAGACATATCACTGTGTGCACTTCAGAATTGCATCTCCCCTTAGGACAACTGGCACTGGGAAGAAAGGAAGTTGCTGGCAGCTCTCAGAGTGGCTGGGGAGCCAAAGGTCTGGGACAGTAGAGATAGCAAGTTGCTCCTTTCCAGGTTCTTTGTGGGGGTAAGTAAGGCAGAGGATGGGGCTGGAGTATGCCCTGCAGTGCTTGGGAAGTCTGGGGGAGCCGGTTGTCTTCTGGGTCCAAGAGCCACGGGCTAGAGGTGGAGGGAAGAAGACCCCTGTGGGTTCATAGAGAAGCCTGTGGGGAGCCCGTGTTAACACTCTGTGCTGGGTGGGCTCCCGCAAAGAACAGGGACACTGACAGACTGCAGGGCTCTAGGGCCTGCCCTGTCCTTCCCCAGGGTCACAGAGCCCCTGCTATGGCTCGGTTTTCAATGAAGTTGGCCAGGCTGCATTCGTATTAGCTGCAATAATTAGGATAAAATCTGTAAGCATAGAGAAGAGGCTAATTTATACGGTGGATGCCATTGATGCTGGGTTAGCTTCTGAAACTCCAATTACGAGACAAATTTCCTTATGAACCAACTGCCAGAAAGTGCCCTTGTTGATATTCTGACAGCAGAAGCTAACTCGTTACTCTTCCTTTTTAGAATAAGAAAGGAGGAATGAAATAAAAGGCAATTGTCTCCCCTTGTTAATAACCTGACTGGATTCTTCTTCTAAGACTGAAAATGGCTAATGGGTCAGGTTCTAAGCCTGGCACAGATGAATGACATTAAACCTGACTTAAGTGGTTATTCTTGGCTCTACACAGAAGGGCTAGAAAGAAAATGACCTGCTATTGCAGCAAGGAATATTGAGATTAAACCAAGAGAAGGACTTTCCCTGCCTAGCAGAAACCTGAGACCTTGAGAAAAATCATTTTCTGTAGAGGATTTAGTCTCTGGGTGCCAAAGTCAAATAATCTGGGTCCAATGGCAATTTAGCCTTTTCCTAAACTGTATGAAGTTAGGCAAGTTAATTAGCCTTTCTAAGTCTCAAGTAATTAGCTGTAAAATGGAGATAAAAATACTCTCAAGGTCACAGAAATGTTATGAAAATTAAGTGAGATAGTGCATTTAAAGTGCCTAGCACACACAAAGGACTTAGGGGTAGTTTGATGGGACACTGAGCACATTCTATCAGGTACAAAGGAAGTAAGAGTATGACTTTTATCAAATTACTGCTGGTGTGCAATTCAAATTCTAATCCTTCATCCATAGATCCATAGAAGTCTTAAAACTCCTAGAATTCGAGACTTCTAGTCTTCCAATAAGCTGGTCTCTGGAAATAATCTAGTCTTTGCAATCAGAGTGACCTGGATTTTAATTCTAGTTTATCTGGTAGATAATTAAGAATTATTAAGATAACTAGAATAATTCTAGTTTATCTGGTAGATCACTAGAATTATTCTAGTTTATCTGGTAGATCACTAGAATTATTCTAGTTTATCTGGTAGATCACTAGAATAATTCTAGTTTATCTGGTAGATCACTAGAATAATTCTAGTTTATCTGGTAGATCACTAGAATAATTCTAGTTTATCTGGTAGATCACTAGAATAATTCTAGTTTATCTGGTAGATCACTAGAATAATTCTAGTTTATCTGGTAGATCACTAGAATAATTCTAGTTTATCTGGTAGATCACTAGAATAATTCTAGTTTATCTGGTAGATCACTAGAATAATTCTAGTTTATCTGGTAGATCACTAGAATTATTATAACTTATTAAACTTCTAGTTTATAATTATTATAAACTAGAATTATTATCTGGTATGCTTTGAATGTGTCCTCCAAAGTTCATTTGTCAGAAACTTAATTCCCAACATAACACTGTGGAGAGGTAAGACCTGTAAGAGATGATTAGGTTACAAGGGCTTGCCCTCATGAATGGAGTAATGCTGTGATGATGGGAGTGGGTTCCTGATAAAAAGAATGAGGAATGATTTGGTCCTTTTCCTTTTCTCTCTCTCACCCCATGAGATACCTTCCTCCATGGAAGATGCAGCAAGAAGGTCCTCTCAAGATGCCTGCCTCTCAGTCTTGGATTTCCCAGCCTCCAGAACTGTAAGAAAAAAGAAATCTGTTCTTTATAAACTACCCAGTCCAAAACATTATGTTATAGCAGCATAAAACTGACTAAGACATTCTCACAGAGAATTGTCATAATCTCTCAGAGCTCCAGCCCCTCTTCAGCAGCCTGGAGCTACAGCTCCCTTCTACTTTCTCATTGTGAACAAAACCCAAGATAACTTCATGAAGCATTTGGCACAGAGCCTGACACTCTAGTCACCCTACAAATCTTCATTCCCCTTGCTCTCTTGAAATAGTTAGAAATTTCAGTTAGGTAATTTCCTACCAGTCTTAATTTCCAGGGCTGGAGTACCAATTTACATATATTGTTTATTATATGTACATATACACATATGTAAATATATACATGCATTTATATTATATACTATATATTGTATATAATAATATAATACACAATGTATTTATATTATATTTATATATATTGTATATATGTATTGATTTGATTTGATTGATTGGTACTCCAGCCCTTGATTTCCAGAGATGTAGTACTAATTTATATATCTATTTATATATGTTAATAATAGTAAGCCTCTGTACAATTAAAAAATTTTGTTATTATTTATCAAGATTGGGGCCAAGTGGCCCATAGGTAGCATTAGATGGTGCAATACTGTCATGAAAATGGAAGGAAGTGTTTTTGTTTGTTTGTTTTTGAGATAGGGTCTCCTTCTGTTGTCCAGGCTGGAATATAGTGGCATGATCATGACTCACTTCAGCCTCTAACTCCTGGGCTCAGGCAATACTCCTGTCTCAGACTCCTTAGTAACTGGGACTATAGGCATGTTTCAACATGCCCGGCTAATTTTTTAAAAAATGACAGTGTCTCGCCATATTGCCCAAGCTCATCTCAAACTCCTGGGCTCAAGTGATCCTCCTGCCTTGGCCTTTGAAAGTGTTGGGATTATAGGCATGAGCCATTGTGCCAGGCAGGAGGTAAGGTTTGAGAATAAATTTAGTACTAGATATTTTTAAGAAGGGGGAATTGTTAAACATTTACAAAGACTACCAATTGCCAGATCGTGTCTTAGGTATTTTATGCTGTTACGTGTATATCGTGGTGTTGGGATAGATCCAACTAGACTGTGACTCCTAGAATGTTTATTAGGAATTGCCTGAAACTGCAACTTGCAAATCAGATGGTTTCTTTCTAGTGGACTGTAAGCCCCTTAAAGGCAAGCGTATATCTTATACAAATTCACTTTCTCCACAGCTCCTGGAATAGTGCATTAGAAGACCATGAGAGATAGCTGGTGAATAGGTGGGTATGTGATTGTATTTATTTATTCCTTAGTTCAACAAATTTTTTATTAACTACAGTGTTCCAGGCATAGATCCAAGCACTATAGATAGAGCAGTTAATAAAAATTTACAAAGTCTATTGTTTGGAATTATTTATTTATTTATTTATTTATTTATTTATTTATTTGAAATGGAGTTTCACTCTGTCACTCAGGCTGAAGTGCAGTGGTGTGATCTCAGCTCACTGCAACCTCTGCCTCTCAGGTTCAAGCAATTCTCCTGCCACAGTCACAAGAGCAGCTGAGATTACAGGCGTGTACCACCAAGCCTGGCTAATTTTTGTATTTTTAGTAGTGAGGGGTTTTCACCATGTTGGCCAGACTGCTCTTGAACTCCTGACCTCCAGTGATCCTTGCGCCTTGGCCTCCCAAAGTGCTGTGATTACAGGAGTGAGCCACTGTGCCCGGCCAAAATATACAACCTCTATTTTGCTCTCACAGAGCTAACGTGCTAGCAGGGGAAATATAATACTTAAGGTGTGAACAGATGCAAGTGGAGGGAGGAAATAGAGAGAGTGGTCAGTGGGTCAGGAGATGACCTGTCAAAAGCCACCTGTGAACTATCTGGATCTCCCTCATCTATTGTCAATGTAAGCTTGCATCCTGTACTCACTGAGGTCAGTGCTTCCAAAGGTAAAACTGCAGGTACTTTCAAGAATTTCAAGAAATCCATGGTCTTGAGCCCAGGAGCTACTAGACAGCTCTCTCTCTTTCTCTCAATAGAGAATGTATTTTTTAGAGCAGTTTTAGGTTTACAAAAAACCATAACTTAAAATACAGAGAGTTCTGATATACCCCTCCGGACTCCCGACCAAGTTCCCCTTGTTATTAACGTCTTGCTTCTGTGTGATCCATTTGGTACAATTGATGAGCCAATATCGACATGTTATTATTAAATGTATCCACTATGACTGTATCATAAGAATAGTTTCACTGCCCTAAAAACTCCTGTCCTCCATTTACTGCCTATTCATCTCTATTTCCTCCACCCTCCTAGCCCCTGACAGCCACTCATCTTTTTACTGTCTCCATAATTTTGCCTTTTTCAAGATGTTATATAGTTGCAATCACATAGGACCCTTCTCCGTTCACAATTCCTTTCAATTTTGGTTTAATTTGGTGGCTGCGTCCATCCCGGAGTGATGGAACTAAGAAACCTCTGTCCTCCCACAGTCGTATAGGCTCACTCATGTAATTGAGAGGCAGCAATGTACAAGATAAAAGTGTTCTCTCTTAGCAAGGAGGATAGATCCACCATTAGCCCAGAGGGGACAGATTGGATCTTTGCAGTTTCCTTGATTCAGTAAAGCACATTTAATCACTTAAATACTTTTTGATGATGAGCTGGGATGATCGTTATCATTTAAGCCAACTCCCCCCAGTCTCTGATGTGTCCTGAAGAAGAAAACTGAAATGACAGGGACATGGGAGTTTTGTTTTGTTTTGCTGTATTTATTTGTTTGAATCATCAACTTTTGCACTTACAATGATCCAAATTCACCTGGAAACTGCAGAGCTCCTACTTGGATGCAGGCACTGTGGTGCTGGCAGGATGGAGCGGCTGGCTAGGAGTCTGAGGGGTTAGCGTGAGGACAGAGGTATGCTCTGGCCCAGCTCTTTCCCAAAGGCACAGAGCACAAGAGAGCCCAGTGGAAGATGGCAGGGAAGGGCAAGTGTGTGGTAGATGTTGCCTGTGTTATTTGTCAGATTTACGACCGCTAGTAGCACTTATCAAAAGTGACGTTTATTGGGTGTGAAATGTTCTCATTTGTTAGATAACACAAGCTGTTTAGTATTAAAGCAACTTTCACACAGCACAATCTCCTCTGTCATTAGGGACCTCCTAGGATTAATTACTGAGATCTATGCCCCAATGTGCAGATGCCTCCCAGAACCATCAACTTATAAATCACGCATGAGCTGATTGCTAAGAAATTTTCCTTAAAGCCTCGATCTTTCTGCGAGGGGGACTAGGCAAGTCATGTGAAGAGTCAGTCGCTCACAGATGAGCACTCTCTGGAGACCTGAGCTCCTGGTCTAAAAGGCAAGGCTGTCCCTGCACCTCTCAGACTTGAGATGGCTATGATAACATATCTCTACATGCATATTTAGCCTTTCAAATTATTTTATCCTTAATGGTGCTTTCTTTCTTTCATCATTGCACCAACAGCACTTGGAAATTGTATGCACATAGTAGGCCGTAGGCCCTTAATCATGGTGATGGATGAACAAGAGCCCCAGGAAGGACAGAGATCTGCTTGGATCTAAAAGGTGGGTGTGCTGCCTATCTCAGATCACAAAGGCTCCCACAGGCTTAGCCGGTTCCAGGAGCCCGCTCTCTTCTCTGAATCCAATTCACCCTTCCTTTTGACTTGTTCTTTAAGGCAACATCGTCCCAGGTCTCTGACCCCTGAGGTCATCCAGAGCAACACTATGACACTGTTAGGGATCATGAGAAAAACAATCAGACATTGGCTACAAGGCAATGTGTTGGGGCATTCAAAATTACTTAGAATGAAGGTGGAGTCCACACGTAGAGGAAATACAGCCACTAGTTACCAAAGCACTTCAGATCACTAATTGTTCTAGGGCACAAATAAATGAATATAAAATGCTACAAGATGGATTAGGGTGGACATTAGGACATTTTTATGGGCACTTACATTAATGGGCAACAGGGAAATAAAGGTTGCTGAATCTTCTGTATTGCACATCCACTGTGCAAGTTGGTAAAAATACGACATCCAAGGTAGTCCCAAGGCATGTGGATTCACTCTCCAAAAAGATATCCCATCTATAACACTATCACCCTAGGTCAAGACATCATCATCTTTTACCTGTTGCAAAAATCTTCTAACTGGTTTTCCCATTTCTATGTCTGCTCTAAAATATTCCATAGCAACTGCTTAAAACATCTCAATGGCTTCCCTTTGTGCTTAGGATAAAATCCAAAATCTTGATCATGACTCAGAAAGCCCTGCAGGATTGGGCCCCTGACTACCCTCCCAACCTTGATTCTTACCATTCTTTCTCTCACTCACCATCTACAGCCACACTGGCCTTCTACTGGTTCCACAGATGTGCTGGCTTTTTACTACCTCAGGACATTCGCATGGGCTGTTCCCTCTGCCCACAATGTTGTTCCTCTCACTGTCTACACCACTGGCTCCTTATCATCCTCCTGATTCCCTTCCAAATTCATCCTAAATGTAATTTCTTCAGAGAAGCCTTCCCTGACCACACAGTCTCAACCAGACTCTTCTTCTGTTATTGTCTCTTAAAGCCCCCTGTCCATTCCCTTCGAAGCACCTGTTGTTTATTTGTGTTTTCATTTTTAGTAACTATTGCTCACCTTACATGGTATGATACATAAAGGCAGGGACCATGTGTATTTGTTCTGCCAATAGCACCTTAGAGTTAAGCATAGTGTCTGATGGCAGAATAGACATTTAAGCAAAATCTGTTCTATGAATGGAGAAGGAATGAATTAATGAGTACTAAGAAATATAATGCACTTGTAATGTTCCCGAGAAGCTTACAGTCCATTTTGTGTGTATGTGTATGTGTGTGCATTTGTGTAAAACATGTACTTCCTAAGAGCTCAGAAATATTTGTCTGTTTTGTTCACTGATGTACCTTCAATATCCAGGCAACACTTGGCACTTAGTAGCTCAAATAAATGCAAATCAATATTTGTTGAGTGAACAATAAGCAGAAATATAAGGAACTATTACAGTATTTAGCAGGGAGACTTAAGCTAGTCTGCAAGCCTTAGCAGGCATCTGAGAGTAAGAGGCATTGAAATGGAGAGCCAGCATTATCCACGTGAAGGGAAGGGGGAAGAGGTAGGGGAGAGTAGTTCAGACATTGTGAATTACCTAAAGGAAAGGCCCAAGGGAAGAGGAAAAACTGAGCTTGGCATGGTACAGGTCCAAAAGCAATTAAGTGTGCAGTAAGGCTGGATGAGTATCACTGCAGATATAGTTGGAAAATCCGTAAACCCTTATACTGGGAAGGAGTCCGCTGGGTGAAAATTGGGTTTCCCATCATATAAACAGGCACTGACTTTACTGTACTAGGCCATTCTTGCATTGCTGTAAAGAAATACCCGAGACTGGATAATTTACAAAGAAAAGGGGTTTAATTGGCTCACAGTTCTGCAGGCTGTACAGGCATGGTGCTGGCATCTGCTCAGCTTCCGGGGGAGGCCTCAGGGAGCTTTTACTCATTGAGGATGGCAAAGCAGGAGCAGGCACTTCACATGGTGAGAGGAGGAGCAAGGGAAAGAGAGTGGGGGAGGAGGTGCCACACTCTTTTACAAGACCCAATCTCCTGAGAACTCACTATCAGGAGAGCAGTACCAAGTCATGAGAGCTCTACACCTGTGATCCAAACACCTCCCACCAGGCCCCACTTCAAGTATTGGAGATTACAATTCAACCTGAGATTTGAATGGGACTAATTTCTAAACTAAATCATTTCTGTATAGATTGTTGGCAAGTTTCGTTAGGGCGAGTCAGTCCTTCCAAGTCTGCTCAGCCCTGTTCACTGGTTAGAAATAAATGCTTTTCTCTGCGAAGCTGAGGGCCAGATCCAGAGCCATGATGACGTCACCAAACATGGCCACCTTGGCAGGCTCTGCAGGACAGCCAGTCGGCCTCTCCTTGCAGCCAGGACAAGGTCCCAGGGCTCAACATACCTGAGTACTGTGCTTAGGTGACATCCAAAGTCTCATCTCTGAGTTCTGGCTCTCTTTGTATTAATACTTTTGCTCTTAGCTTTCTTGGAGGGCAAGGTTGGGATTCCCAACCTTATTGAACACAATGTCTTGCGCATCATAAGTCTGAACTTACTGATGAACTGAATGAAACAGGGCAATGCAGAGGTAAGAGGGGTCCTGGAAAAAGATGGTTGACCTTGACCACCTATCTCTGTGTCGTTCCTGACTTCTTCTTCTATGTGTCCTGCCCTACATTTACCCAGGAGGCTCTTTCATGCCTCCTCCCAAATCCTCTCTTCTTCCTACTCCAACCATGGGAAGCCCTGAACCTCTATTTTGTAGTAATCTAAGCTTCTTTGTCTTTTGCTCGGTTAATATTAATTGAAGGCAGATTATAAGTTGGGCTGTGTGTGAAGTTCTGGGGATGTAGTGAATAACAAATTGGCATACTCTTAAAATGAATAAAGGGATACACTTTATTTTAAATTTATTTTTATTTTTTCATTTTTTAGCTGGGGACCAGTGCAGCCAAGGGCTATGATTTAATAGGGGAGTCAGATATTTATTTATTTATTTATTTAGAAATACAGTTTTGTTCTTGATGCCCAGACTGGAGTGCAATAGTGTGGTCTCGGCTCACTGCAACTTCCACCTTCTGGGTTCAAGCGATTCTCCTGCCTCAGCCTCCCAACTAGCTGGGATCACAGGTGCCTGCCATTATGCCTGGCTAGTTTTTTTGTATTTTTAATAGAGATGGGGTTTCACCATGTTGGCCAGGTTGGTCTCAAACTCCTGAGCTCAAGTGATCTGCCTGCCTCGACCTCCCAAAGTGTTGGGATTACAGGCATGAGCCACTGTGCCCAGCCAGATATGAAATTTCAATACACAAGTAAATATATAACTCAAGTTGTGATGTAAGTTATATAGGAAAATCATAGAGTCAGAACACAGGTTATATGTGGTTGGAAGTCACTGAAGTCACTGAAGAGCCTTTGAAGTGACATTTGAGTTGAGATGAGTATAGAAAAGGCAGGTAACCATGCAAAGAGTAGGGGGAGCTTTCTAAGCCAAAGTGAAGGCATGCACAGAAGGCCCGGGAGTGGAATAAAGCTCGGTATGCCAGAGGACACGAAGCAGGGCCGGAAGAGCAGGATGCGTTTGGGAACATAAGCCTGGCTAGATGCGGCCTTTCAGACCAGCTTAAGGATTCTAAATTTTATCCTCAGATCTGGGAGAAACTCCTGAAGAGTTTTAAGCAGAAACCAACATAATTGGATTTGCTTTTTTTTTTTTTTTTATTTTGAGACAGTCTTGTTCTGTCACCCAGGCTGGAGTGCACTGGCCCAATCTCAGCTCACAGCAACTTCTGTCTCCCAGGTTCAAGCGATTCTCCTCCCTCAGCCTCCCAAGTAGCTGGGATTACAGGCACCTGCCACAACTCCTGGTTAATTTCTGTATTTTTAGTAGAGGCAGGGTTTCAGGGTTTCACCATGTTGGTCAGGTTGGCCTTGAACTCCTGACCTCAGGTGATCCACCCGCCTCGGCCTTTCAAAGTCCTGGGAGATCCTTTCAGGGGCTGTGCGGAGGATGGATCTGGAAGATGTGAATGAGGAATGCATTGCAGTAGACTAGGTGGAAACAACAGGGGTCTGTGCCTGGGAGCTGGACAGACAGGAAAGGAGAAGGAGAAGAGGTAGATTTTTGAGGTAGAAATGGAAGGACAGGTGCTGACTTGGATTTGGGGAGGAAGAAAAGGATATGGCAAGAATGGCTCAAAAATCTCAGACTTAAATTTAAAAAAGCTCCTTCCCTTGCCTTGACTGTTCTAGCTGGTTCTTGCAATGACTTTGGGAGGAACTAACCAGGGAGTGTTGTCCCTGGTTAACAGAAAATAAGAAACGGAGAGACTAAGGACGTCATTGGAGTCTCACGGCTGGTTGGTAAAAGCCGGGGGAAGATCTCTCCTCTTCAGCCCCTGGTATCACCTCGGAGCCCTGTGGGACGGTGGAGGGAGGGGCGGGAAGCACCGTGTCTTGTGCCTAGGCTTTCTCCCATCAGGGGAGGGATGGCTCAGGAGGTGCCCACTGGCCCATTGCCTCCAGGCTGGCCCCCTTCACTGTGGTTCTGTCCCGCCTCCACCCTGCATCTCACCGCCAGCTCCAGGCTCACTTTTACTTAATGACTCTCATCTCCCAGAAAGTTCCTCCCCAGAATCCACAATGGGCGACATTACGAACTCCTCATGTCTGGTGATAACTTTTTATGAGGTTTTTATTCTTTTACAATATATTAAAGCCATATTTTTGCCAGGTTTTTACTTCAGTTTATTTCTTGTCCTTGAATCACTCTTCTCCTTCTCTCCCTGCACCCCTCCGATTCCTTCCCCCACTCTCTTTACCTGAGCAGGCTTTGCACTGGAGATGTTTAATTCTCCTTTAATCCCAATTCCCAGAGGTACATGAAAGCAGCTTTACGATCCCATAAATCCAAGAAGATAAAGTGCATTTTTATTAGTTGTGTTGGCATCAAAGGGAAAAAAATGGAATCTAATGTGAAATAGTCAATAATGAATTTACTTAATAGCTATCCTCATCACTTAACATGGCGCATGGAGGGTAGTGGCCTGGCAGGTAGGTCTGGGGACTGGCAGCTTTCTCAAGAGATGAGGCAAGGGGTAAAATCCTCGCGGGTTGGGTGTTTTTTTCTTCTTCTTCCTCCAGCAGGAAGAGATTTCTTCCAAATGAAGCTAGAAGGCTTGAAGGTAGGGTGGGAGGGGCAGAGACAGACTGGCTAGGAGTGGAAGCCCACTTTTGCCCTGGGGCTGCCGAAGGTCTCTCCTCTTTGCTCTCAGCCCTGGTGAATGGTCTGGCCCCTGAGATCAGCTTTGGTGAAAAATGGAAGGCAGAGTCAGGGATGAATGACATCACTTAGAAGGGGGTGTGTTCCCCTCCAGGGAGCAGGTCAGCTCTGCAGGTAGCCAGCATCGCTGTGCAAAGGGGCCCCGCGTGCCCCATCCTCCCTACGAAGGTGAAGGGCAGCTCTGAGGGCATCCATGCTGGCTTCAGGTCAGAGCCTTGCTGTTCTCCCTCTTGGTCCAGGCAGGGCTCAGGTTTCTTATCCTAGATCCTGCAGGCCATTCAGCGACAATGGGCTACACCCTCCCCTATGACCCCAGCACTGTGCCTCACATCCTATGTCTTTGTTGGTGTAGGCCCAGGGTTTGCAATGACTCCCTCATCCCTCCTCACCTCACTTCTTCCTCCTTCCTCCATCCTCTCCTCCTCTTTCCCCTTAACTCTCTACTTCTGTCTCCCTTTCCTTGCAACCCTCCAATCTGCTTAGAGAAAGCCCTGATGCCTGTGCTGCCACTGGAGTGGGAAGGGCCTTTTCCACGCCACATCCTAAGACTGCAGGGCGGCAGGCAGTCAAGTGATCCCTGGAGAACACTGAAGCTTCCTGGTAATCTTTGCTTGTAGTTTTTAGGACCTTTTGGGGTTGAAAAAGAGAGCTTTTTTTCTCCCCTACTTTTTAAAAAGGGGAAAGGGGCATTTGCAAGGCCTGGTGTGGGGACAGGTTTATGCCTTATGGCCACTAGATGGCAATAGCCAAACGTGCAAAAAGCAAGCTGCCCGAAATCCTACCGGCCGCCTCTCCCAGCATCTCTGCCCATGGAAGGCCGGGTGAGGGGGGAGGGTGGCGAAAGAAGAGGCAGGAAACAGACACATAGGTAGGCAGGGAGGGAGGCATTTGAAAAATGGGGTGGGTCTGAAGCCGCACGTGAGGACAGAGGTGTCCTGAGTGCAGGGTGCTGTGCTGCCCCCATGCAGGACTCAGCCTGCTCCCCAGTAGGGACTGACCACTGGGGCCCCAGCTACTCTGTGAAGTCCTGGCCAGGTGAGGGTGGAGCACTGGCCTGGGCGTTACCACACCTGGTTCCTGCTGTGCTCAGGTGTGACATTTGGGATGCTAGGTATTCATACAAGGAGAACAAATGGTTTCCTGTTTCTCAAGGTGGCACTGAGGAGGGGCTGTGGTTTCATTTGATTTCAGGGGTGCCCTGGGGTCAATAAGGCAGGGCATAGTGCTGAGGTTTGCATGAGGTTGCAGTTTAAACTTCCTATCATGAAAGCTGTCCCTCTGCACAGAATAGCCTGGAGTCTGGATCAGCCTGTCAGTCAACCCGTCCACAAATACAGGCAGGGGAAGATGGTGGGTGTTCAGTCAATATTTGTTGAATTGTGTTTAATTGAATCATCTCTGCACTTCAGAACCTTATGAGAGAGAGAGAGAATTGGAGAATAATTTAGTGCAAGACCATGGCTTACTATCAGTGGGACTTCAGAAAAAAAAAAAAAAAAGAGATAGCACTGGGCTAATAGAATTTGAGGCAAGTGTTGAGGGTTTAGATAATAATAAGCTACAGAGTGACAGACGAGACAGGAAGGTCCTGGCACAATTAGGACATTTCACCTGCAGAGATTGAGGGTTCATATTACAGTTAGCAAGAGAAGGTGGGCCTAGGTTGAGTGTGGGTGCCCAAAAGTCAGGCTAAGGAATTGATTCTTGATACCAACGTAGTAGGGAGCTGTTGCAAGTTCTTGAGCAGGATAGTGACTGACTAGAAGTATTAGTTGAGATAACTCTCAACTATGGCTCATGACTGGGAGGTGATTGAGGGCAAGGATGGTGGGTGCTTCTTTCCTATGGCTCTTGCACGGATCAGCATCAGGCTTGGCCTTGGTAAAGGGTCACCAGATGTTGAATTGAATGGATGGGTGGTAGGAGCCCCAAGGACATGGAGGCCAGCAATGGATGTCCTCAGGGGAGGTCAGCTTTCCTGGTGAGTGAATGGAGCAGAGCCAGGGTTGCCGGCGGGTTGGCAAGCACCGCCCACGCCAAGTACCAGTTTTCCAAGGGCTGTTTTGTTCACTGGCTCAGCAGAGCGTGTGAGATGTGATCACAAGCTTGAAATAACACAGACAGTCTCTGCTCTCTGCCACTTCCTATTGTGCTGATCCTCTTATTTGACAATGCCTAAGAAACACCTACATCTTCCTCTCCTCCCAGACCAGCCCACTTGTGGGAATCTGCAGTCTGAGGATGTCAGTGTAGAAGGCACCCTGCCAGCAATCCCCCTGCCTGGACGGAGGCGTCCTCTGGGGTGGAGGGAGCATGTAGAGTCAGCCTTAGCCAAACAGTGGTGTGGGTGACACATCCGGGTGCTTTCTGGCTTTCCGCCGTGGTGGCAGGCGGGGCTGTCTGAACCACACGCTGTTTTTATGGAACAGCTTTCTCTCTTCAAGGGCTCTTATGTTCGCTTCCATTGCTGGTTTTGGAACAACTCTCAGGTTGGTATCATTTCATCCATTTACAGTTGAGCAAACTGAGGAGTGGCACTGGTAGGTGAGTTGCAAGAGGTGACACTATTCCTATACTGGGGACCTGGAGATGAGCTCCTGCCATCTCACGCCAAGCCCTGTGCCTGTCCTGTGAGGCCCTGCAAACTGGGCCCAGGCTATGTGAACAGGGTAGGGGACCCTAGGCCAGTCCAAGCGACCATACCAGTGCTCAAATGTGGTGGTGGTGAAGCCAGGTAGGACAAGGAGAAACATCTCCAGGGTGCAGCAGCGCAGTAAAACATGCATGTCGGAACCCTCATGCTTCCTAAAAACTCAGGGCCAGGCTCAAGAGAAGCTTAATCTTTGGTGTCTCTGGAAATCAGATTGGCAGAGAGATAGGATCCATTGTCGAATAAGAGCCAGGGGTCAGGAACACTCAGGTATCCAGCAAAAGAACGGGTCAGTTGTCAGTCGATGAATAGTCACTGAACACCTACTTAGCCCAGGTGATGAGGAAGACATGATTCCTGACCCCGGTGGGGACAGAGACAACGAAACCAGCAGTTACAGTATCATGTGCTGTTTATGGTAATAGGGGTGCATAAAAATGCCACGGGAATCGGAAAGAAAGAGTAGTTCTGTCTTTTCTGGACTAATGGGACTTCAGGAGTATGTGACAGAGGTCATGTCATGGACATGGATCACAGGGCAAGGAGCTGGACATGAACAGCACAGAATCCTTGAATGTGCCACCATAGCTGCTTTTTCTTGAAGCCTGTGGGTGCTAGAGCTCTGCAGAAATGAAGCTTCGTGTTTCGACATTGTGATAGCAGCAGCACAGAGTTTGTGGATTTGTTTGCCATGACGTCCTTCTCTTCTACCTCATCCCTTAGAACATCATAAAATCTAGTGCAAGAGCCACTAATCTTATCACTGTCTCTCAAGCCCCCTTTCTCGCCATCCCAGGTCTCTTTGCACAAGTCATCAGGACCACTGGAGTCCTCTATCATGAAGTTGCTCTAAATCATCTTTACAGACTTCAGGGACCAGTCTGAGAGTGAGTGTTGTAAGACTGGCTGTATGGGATACTCAGCAGTGGTTAAGTGTTAATGGACTTGCCTTTCACACATGAGACATTGCATTTTTATCCCTTGGTTGTAGATAGGTGTGTTTTTCAGAGCTAGTAGAGACCCTTTGACAGTGGTAACATCAGTGTGCCCTGAAAAAAATAATAACTCAATAATAGTGATAATAAGAGTCCTATTGGCTACCATATTGAAAGTCCAAAATGACATAGCAAGTGAATGGAAATGCAAGTGAGGATTTGTCTGTGATTGGGGTGGGCATTGCCTTGGGGCTGGTGATGCTGGTGCTGGTGGGTCTCCCTGACTTTGAATCTGATGAACAGAGGGCAGGATGGGAAGAGGGAGCAATAAGGGGAGGAGCAGAGAGTGGACCCAAGGCACGCTGCTGCTTCTAGCATAAGAAACAAGCTGTGAAAGCAGCTTACAGGCCCAGGCTTTGTTCTCATTGCCAGGAGGCAACTTCTAGATCTATCCAGGCGACTGCAGCTTTCTACACACAGTACTCAGGTCATTTAACACCTCACAGACCTTACCTGTACACTTAATTAATCTCACTTGGTTAGGGGGTGCAGAGCATTTTATAAAATGACAGCATTGAACTTGATTCAGATTCAAAACTAACTAGCATTGATTGAGTACTTACTGTGTTCCAGGCATTGGGTAATTTTGTACACATGATCACATTTAATCTGTATAACAACCTGGCATGAGGTGTCATCTCAGTTTTTTAGTTGGAAGGCCCAGGGGTGTTGCCCACAATTCCATGATGGATTAATACAAGTGGCACATTCTTTCCTTTGTTCTGGCTATTTCTGAGGTCCTTTCAGTTCTGATATTCTATTACTGGGACCACTGAGAGAAACATCAGAATCGATTACTGCTGGGAGTAGGATGCTAGGAAGCTTCCAACAGGACAACTTCTTTTTTATCACTAACAATTTATCCTCTCAGGTTCTCTTTCCTTTTTCTCCTTTTTTTTTTTTTTTTGATAATAGTCAACGGATTAAAACTCAACGAAAATGTGAAATTAGAAACAATAGAAAATTTGCATAATTAAAGCTAGAATACAGAGGAGAGCGGGAGAGAAAGGTGAGAATAACTTAAGTAGAAGATATTCATATCTAGGAACAGAGGTCTTGGATGGAATCTCAGCTTGCTACTTGTAGACTGGGTGGATGGGGCTCAAGAAAGTTAGATGACTTGCTTGGTGTGGCTGACACTGCCTGGATATTCACCAGTCACATTTCCTCTTTCTTTTGGTTTAACAGCTGGACTGAATTTTCTAGTCCTTCTGAAGTTAGGGGTGGTCAAATAAGTGTTGGCCACTGAGATGTGGGTGAAATTGGTGCATGCTGCTTCTAGGTTCGGCTGGTAAGAACCTCTCACCTGTCGGCAGGAGAGTGGCGTGAACCTGGGAGGCAGAGCTGCAGTGAGCCGAGATCGCGCCACTGCACTCCAGCCTGGGAGACAGCGAGACTCCCTCTCAAAAAAAAAAAAAAAAAAAAAAAAGAACCTCTCACCTGTGACCTTCTCCATGTTTCTTCCTCTTCCATGGTGACTCTAGTAGCCACGTGCTCTGAAGATGACGGAGCCACAGATGGTAGAAACTTGGGTCCCCGAATTACTCCTGTGAGAAATGTTTTTTTATCATGTGAAGTCCCTAGGATTTGAAGGTTTATCCATTGTAACAACTAGCATGATCTCAGCTAGGATACTCAGCTTCTTCATGTGGAAAAGCAGAGACTGGTAGCCAGAATGATTTCTGGGGTCTTTGCAGAATTTAACAGCTTCTGGTTCTGTGACACCATGAAGGAGGACAGCAAACCCTGGCAGCTTCGCATTGAGCTTGAGTCATGGTATATTTTGAGCTTTTTTCTGGTCCCTGTCTTTGGGCAGCTTGCATTTGAGGCCATCTATGGTAGATGTTTTCTTTCCTGGCATAGATGATTCAGGGCAGGACCTTTTCCCTTTGTGTGATTTTCATATGATGACCACGGTCTCTTCTTGCCTCCTGGAGTAGTAATGAAGGTGGAACAAAATAATGGTTGGCAAAGATTGCTTTTGAACACACCTAAATGCTACACAAAAGATTATTATTAATTATAATAATTAGGGTAGAGGAAATCAACAAAAAATTCTGGAAACTCTCAAGTGATCATTCTGAGTGTGACATTTACTTTTAGTGACCCCAGCCAAGTTACACAATATTAGCCCAGATGGTGGTATAATCCATTTTATGTAAATCTAATAGATGGAGATTGAAACTGTCATAAACAGATGTAATTAGAGAATAGTTGTTTTCAAGTAGGGGATCTTTAGCTATCAGTTTTCCTGATCTTATCTTGCTTCATACAGAGGGAGAAAAAGGGAAGAAACTTTAAAATAAATTATCAATGAGAGATCGATTCAAAATAATGATAAAGTAATGCTGGGTTTAAAGTAATGCTGGGTTTAAGTAATGCTGGGTTTAAGGATGGAGTCAGACTTAATAAAATCCAACTTAGATATGGCTTAAAAAATAGTACACAAAATGTAGGTTTTTTTTTTGGTTTGTTTTTTTTTTTTGAGATGGAACCTCGCTTTTTTGCCCAGGCTGGAGTGCAGTGGTGCGATCTTAGCTCAAAGCAACCTCTGCCTCCTGGGTTCAAGCGATTCTTCTGCCTCACCCTCCCGAGTAGCTGGGATTAAAGGTGCATGCCACCGCGCCTAGCTAATTTTTCTATTTTTATTAGATATGGAGTTTCACCATGTTGGCCAGGCTAGTCTCAAACTCCTGACCTCAAGTGATCTGCCCACCTCAGCCTCCCAAAGTGTTGGGATTGCAGGTGTGAGTGTAGGTTCTTACGATGGGTTTCAGAGGCGGCTCTCTTACCACAGCCTCAGCCCCTCCCATGTGCTGGGAGCACAGCAGTGGGCCACAAACAAAAAGTTCCTGCTCTAGTGGGGAAGATGGACAATGTGCATTTAGAGAACGCAATGTCAGCTAAACATAGCCAGTCACCATTGCATCCCGCCATGTTTCTTTCTAAGCGGTTTACAGGTATTAACTCATATAAGCCATGTTAGGCTAAGTGCTGTTATTCTGATTTCCATTTTACAGGCGGGGACACTGATGCACAGAGAAGTTAATTGCCAAATCCAGGGAGACTGCTCTTAACCACTAATCCATACTGTTTCCTATTAGTGCTATGGACTAGAACTGACATAGGGCAGGGAATAAAATATAGTAGAGAGGAGGTAGCTAATTAGGTAGAATGGGTAAGAAGAGATGACATTTGAGCAAAATCTGATTGAAGTCAGGAGGCCAGTCTGAAGCTATCAAGGGAAAGAAAGATAGTGATCTAGGCGTAGGGAACCATGGAAGGAAAAAGCCCTGAGATGGGCAAAGGATCGTGGGTTTGAGGAATGTCAAGAAGGCTGGTTTGAACAAAGTGGATATGCAAGGGGGAAGGTGACAGAAGATGAGTTGGAAAGATGTCAGAGGCTAGATCTTGTAAAGCTTTGGTGTCCATAAATGCTTTGGCTGTTGTCTGAAGAATTATGGGCAATCCTTACAGGTATGTTTGAGTGAGGGTAGTAATGAGATTGAGTTAGATTATTTAAAATTTCGAACCATCCTGGATACTCAGCTTATGGCAGGAGTGAGGGGTGGCAGGAGTAGAAGTAGGAACCAGAATGGAGACTATTGCAATATTCCAGGCAAGAGAGATTCTGGGATTAGATCAGAGCGATAATGGTGCAAGTGCCAGAGTTGGAAAAAATCGAACATGGGATATGAGAGAAAGAGAGGAATAAAGATGACATCAAGCCCTTTGACCTGAGCAAATGGGTGTGCAATGGTGATGGTGCCATTTGCTGAAATGAAAAAGAGTGAGGATGAGCAGGTTTGTGTGTAGTACAGGAGGTAGTAACAGTACTGGTTTGGATATGCAAGTGAAGATCTTGAGTAAGAAATAAGATACCTGAGCCTGGAGTTCAGGGGAGAAGAAGGGGTTAGACATGTTAATTTTGGAATTCCAGCCACAGATGGATGAGATTACTTAGAGGAAAAAATGGCAGAGAAGTGGTGTGTGTTGGAACCTCCACATTTAGATCTGAAAAAGAGGAGGGGCCAGCAAAGGAAACTGACAGAGGGTCCAGGAAAGTGGGAGGAAAATGAGAAAAAGTGGGTTTCCAGATATCAAGAAATGGAAGTGTTTCAGGTAGGATGGCATCATCAGCAGTATTGAGTGCTGACTATAGGCTCAATAAAGTAGGGAGACCAAGAGTTGACCTCTGGATTTTGTAACTTGGAAGTGGTTTTGATATATGAAGTTTTTTCATAGAGTGATAGGGACAAAAGCCTGTTTGGAAAACCAGCATTACTTGGCAAGGCTGCAGTACTACTTGTACTACTCTCAACTCTCAAAGGCTTGCAGAACAGCAATCTTTTGTTGTTGTTATCTCGTTACCTGTTGGAGGCTGTGGATCAGCTACGTTTTTGTTCTTCATAGCTTCTTTCAAAATCCAGGCTGAAGGAGTAGCTCCAATCTGGAGTTGCAGTTATTATGGTCAAAGGGAAAAGCAAGATTGCCAGTAGAAACTTGACATGCTTTGTAAAGCTTGTACTCAAATGTGGTCCATACCATGTCTGCTCAGCTTCTGTGGAGTAGCACCAGCCGTATGGCCAAGGCTGCTGATGGGTAGGAGGCCTACTGTCCCTGCAGGGAGGCACAGCAGGTCACATGGCAAGCACCAGGGACACATGATCCTTCTACAAAGAAAGGAGAAGCCAATAATTGAAAACAATAACCCAATCTTCCACAAAGGAAGTTCAAGAGAAAATGGAAGGTGACTTAATAAAGATAAGAATTATAGAAAACTTCAGGAATTTTAATATCAAGGGAGTAGGGGAATAGGGCAGTAGCTAGAGAGGGAACTGGGATGAAGTGAGAACTTTGTTTGTTGGTGTTGAGATGAATGTTATTTCAGCATGTTTCTGTGTGATATACCGATCTGGAGAAAGGAATTGAAGCAGGAGAGTGATATGATAGCAATGAGGATAAAATTCTGTGGGTAAAAGGCAGAGGGATTCTCTGGACAAGTGGAAGGGTTAATCTTCACTAGGAATGTCACAGTTTGTCCTCTGCCACAGAAGAAAGACAGAGCCTGTTGGTGCAGAGGCTGGGAATTGTGTGGTTAGGGGAAGATAAAGAATGATCCGATTGCTTCTATGTTCTCAGTGAAATAGACCAGCATTCGAGAGTGAAGAAGTGCAGAGGACTGTTGGAGTTTTGAGTAGTGACAAGTTGTGAGATGCTTACTGCACAGAGTAGGAGAGTGAAATGAGCAGGAAGATATAGTAGGAATGCCCACCTCCTTGAGGAATGCCCACCTCATGGACTCCAGATGATACCACTCGAGGTGTTTGCATATTTTTCATTATTTCTGTTCACCTAGATGCAAGTATTTAGCCAAAGCTTGGAGGCTTCCCCAGGATGGCTTCCAAAATGGAAAGAGAAGCAGACAAAGGATAGATTGATTTTAGTAAGGGACTCTGGATTGAAAACAGAAAAGGTGTGATGGCCAGTGCACACAAGGCCTATGATCTGGAAGTCATGGAGGGTCAAAAATCATTGGAGTAGAAACACTAGAGAGAGTAAACTGGAATTTTGGAGGTGATGGCCAGAGTCGGATGTTTGTTATCAAGATACTAGAGGTGGAACACGATATTAGAGGTGGTAATGACAAGATCCAGGTTGTGAATATGGGAGTGATTGGCTGAGGTGGGGCCGAGATGATTACTGAGCTGATTATTGAAGATGATGTCATGACACTGGGAAGTGAGCGTGTTTCATGGATCAAGTACGTGGATGTAGAAGTCATAAGAGGACATGGGAAGGATGGAGGGAGAAAAGGTTATAAATAAATGCAACAAAGAGCGATGGCAAAAGTTTCTGAATCTCATGATGCAATCTTAAAAGATCTTGCCTTTTCCTGTTGAGCAGTGTTGGGGAAGGGTGTGTCCTTGATGGCTAATTAGAGGTGTTCTGATGCAGGCTGGCTGGTAGGCTGGCGTATGGAGAATGTAGGAGAGGCTCCAGGGTCTTGCAGGGGAACGTGTCCTCACTCTAGCTTCCATCCTGCCTCCCACTACTGAAGCACAGAGGCTCTGATGGATGTCTGGCCGGCTGTGAGAACAGATGGTATCTTTCTGCAGCAAGTCATAGGGGCCAACAGAGGCCTCAGACTTGGGGAAATTCAGTCACAGGAATGGTTAAATGGCACCACAACTGGGGCAGGGAGTGGTCAGTGTGCGTGTGTGCTGGGGAAAGAGAACACAAGCAAAGGAGGCACACTGTTTTGTCATCCCAGTAAATGACCCGTAACAGGGTCCCATCCATCATATGGGGTTTCTCAGAAGATTTCCCTTCCCATCTCCATGATTCCCACCCATCCCAGCTTGATAACACCATTTTGATTCAATGGTGTAACTACTGGAGGTCTGAGTACTCACACCTCTTGTAGTGGGGCATCTGCTGACAGCCAGATTAGGGACATTGTTTGATAGCATTGCTTTTAGTCCATTTGATCACAGAGATCTGAGATGGAGCTGATGTCTCACAACTGGATATTTGGATCAGCAAAATGACAACTGTTTAAATAACAGGTTCTCCAAAATATAGTCTTTTTCTGAGGCTTATTGTAATGTTTATGTTCCTGTGCTTTGTTTTTTGAAGCCGATATTCTTGGAGCTTTTCTTTTTTTCTCCTCCTGTGACCATCAGAAGATGGCAGCTGACTTGCCCGCCTCAGCTCGGGTTCTTTTTGTATTCTGTTTCACTGGTTGTCACAAGTTTTGTGTAGCATGATGTTCAGATGCCACCTAAGAGATTGCCATGTATGGTGCTGGGACTCTAAAGAGTCACTCATATCTGGGTTTGAACCTCCACTGTGCCTCATGGCTGCTATTCCTTAACCCTCTCTGTTCCTCAGTTTCTTCTTCTATTTAATGGGAATAATAATAGGCTTTCTCTCATGGGCATTGTATGAGGTAAAGCATGCTGACTCAGAGTAAGCATTTAACAAGTTGGTGGTAATAAGATCACTCTAATCAACAATGTCATTCTTATGATCAGGGCCAAAGGCACTGCTGTGAATCGTCTTTCAGTAATCATCTTACCCTCGGGTCTGTGATAAGGTATTGAAAAGTCTGTACTCCTATGTAATAGCCATGGAAATAAAAATGGTTGGGCCAGGCACAGTGGCTCATGCCTATGATCCCAGCACTTTGGGAGGCCGAAGTGGGCAGATTACTTGAGGTCAGGAGTTCAAGACCAGCCTGGCCAACATGATGAAACCTCATCTCTACAAAAATACAAAAATTAGCCAGGCATGGTGGCACGTGCCTGTAATCCCAGCTGCTTGGGTGGCTGTGACGGGAGAATCACTTGAACCTGGGAGATGGAGGTTGCAGGGAGTTGAGATTGCACCAGTGCACTCCAGCCTGCAACAGGGCCAGAATCTGTTTCAGAACAAAAACAAAAACAAAAACAAAAACAAAACAGTTAGGGTTGTATTCAAATATGCTTCTAAGGGATGTTGGGCCTAAGAGACAGCAGATAGGAGATCTCTAAAGTCTTTTAGGAGGGCTGGCACATCATCCAGGGCTCTTTCAGTTTCAAGTGACAGAAACCCAATTCATATTAGCTTAAAGAAAAAGCATAACCAATCTTCAAATAAGCAGAAATAAAGGTGGCATAAGACTGACAGAAACTTTCCTTCTCTCACCCTCTTACTCAAACCTCCTGTTTTTCTCCTTTCCTTTCTCAAGTCAGTTTCCATCTCTGTGTTGACTCCCTTCTCTCATGTTTTCCATCTGGTTAAGGACCCGGCCATGGGAAATTCTGAAGTAACATTCTTATACCTGGAAACCCAAGGAGAAAGAATGAGCACTTTCTTCATCTCCACTTTGTGACAATTCCGGGGAAGAACTCTGATCGGTCCAGCCTGGGTTACAATCCAAGCCCTAGGGGATGGGGACCCCTGATTGGCAGCTCTGTCAAAGTCAAAGGAACCAGGAGAGGAGGGTGGAGCAGTTCTCTAAAGAGTAGCAATGGGAGCACTGTTAACAGAAGGCAAGGGATGGCTGCCTGGGTGCTCCCAAACAGCTAATGTCCACTGCGACGGGAAGTCCTAGGAACTCTAGCTTTTCAAAGGTGACCAGACTCTTGTGAGGCTCCAGTCTGCCCAATAAAGTGGCTAAGAGTGTAGGTGTGGCCAGCACAGTGGCCCATGCCTGTAATCCCAGAACTTCAGGAGGCCAAGGCCAGGAGGATTGCTTGAGCCTGGGAGTTCGAGACCAGCCTAGGCAATGTAGTGAGACTCTGTGTCTGCAAGAAAATTAAAAAAATAAATAAATAAAATAAAAATAGCCAAGTTAAAAAACATTGGCATACACCTGTGTAGTTTCAGCTATGTGGGAGGCTAAGGCAGGAAAAGCGCTTACAGCCAGGAGCTCAAAGCTGCAGTGAGTATGATCGAGCCACTACATTGCAGCCTGGATGACAGTTCTGAAATTAAGAAAAAAAAAAGAGTGTATGGATGAAGTTTGACTGCCTAGGATCAGAATCTATCTCTAATGCATTTTGGATGTGTCATCTTGGGCAAGTTACTTAATCTCTCTTGTGCTTTAGTTTTCTTATGTATGAAATGGAGATTTACCCATCTCACAGAGTGCCTTTTGAGGATTAAATGACATAATTAATGCATCATATTTAGCAGTGTCTGGTGCATATGAAGTGTATGTAATATGTTATTAACACAGCATCATATCATCATCATTATTTTCATTTGCTGGCCCTACGTCCGGGAACTAACCCCTGCTTATAAACTGAGAGCTCCTTTAACAAGACCTACACACTCTTCATTATCCAAATTGTTTGGCATCTGCTTGAGGCTGAGTAAGTGGCCCCGGACCTGAGAATCTTCCTCCACAGCCCTAAGAATGTCCTGAATGTTTTCCTCTCACCTGGAGAGATTGGGGATGAATCTTTCTTGGCTGTGTGTTGACTACTTTGCTTTGGGAAAAGAAGAAGGGGGCAGTAAGATATGAAATAAGGCATCTCAAAAAATACCCTGAGAACAAGCATTTGAGAAAAATCTCGGAAAGGTTAAGTAACTTCCCCAAGGGTATCCAATTTGCAAGTCGAAGCAGAAGCCAAATCCAGGCCAGCTGAGCCCAAAAGCTGGTGCTCTTGCTACATGTGTCTCTGTTGTGGGTCCCACACTCCCTTGCTTGACTTTCAAAGCCTTGTGTAACTGGGTGCCATCTTACTCAGACAGTCTTATTTGTGAACACCTTGTAAGTTCTCATTCATAACTTTTTGCTTTTTTTTTTTGAGCTTCTATTTCCTGCATTGCCTTTTTTTCTTTTTTTCTTTTTTTTGAGACAGATCTCATTCAGTCACCCAGGATGGAGTGCAGTGGTGCAATCTCGGCTCAGTGCAACCTCCACCTCCTGGGTTCAAGCGATTCTCATGCCTCAGCCTCCCAAGTAGCTGGAATTACAGGCACGCACTATCATGCCTGGCTGATTTTTGTATTTTTACTAGAGATGGGGTTTCACCATGTTAACCAGGCTGGTCTCGAACTCCTGGCCTCAAGTGATCTGCCCACCTCGGCCTCCCAAACTGCTGGGATTAGAGGTGTGAGCCACCATTCCCGGCCCCATTGCCTTGCTTTCTTCCCTTCACTTGCCTAAGTCCTTCCAGATCCAAATTGACTTCTGCTTTTCCACGAATTCCTCTCAGAAGCTGCCCGCTCTCAATGACCTGCCTCTGTGGCCACCCACGCCATGCCTTGGTCATCGTGACCAACAGACCACACTTCCCTGTGCTTTGATGACCATTGTTTAAGCTCCTCCCCCAGCTGGACAACTCATCTCTTGGTATCCCTACCTCCCTACAGGGCCTCACACAAGGTTGGGAACCTGCAAGACTAAATTTCAGGATGGAGGGATGGCAGGATGAGATTTAGGTAGCATGAAACTGGAGCTCAGATTGACTGAAATCTCAGTACTTCAGGTAGTAGATTTGCATGCCAGGAAGGGATTGACTGAGTGGGACCCAAGGCTTTCAGGGAGGGTGACAGGGCAGCACGGTTTCAAATTTCTCATTAAACTCAATCGGTAGTTATAAAAATATTATTGTTGTTGATATCTAATTTGATATTGCAGATCATTCAGAGATCTGCTTCAACCTCATTTACACAGCATCCTTTCCTGGGTCTTAAAAGGGACAAGAATCACACTATCCACTGTGATCATCCCTGGGCAATACACGATTTAGGGGTCTCAGAGGATGTGAACAGCAGCACTGTTCACCCTTCCCACAGTACAGGGACATTGGAAGTTTTCAATCATAGTTTCATCTTATCCATGGGAAGGTAAAGGGCCCCGAGACCACAAGGAGTTACTGGAAAAACCAAGACTGAAATATAAGTCTCCTGAGTTTGGATTGATGCCATTGTCATAAAAGAAAGGAATAGGCTCAAAGGAGAAGTGGTTCCCAGTTTCTACCTCCCAACCAGGCATCTCTCCAGCCTGAGATTAATTCTCTGCTTTTGAGTCCTGAGCAACTTTCTGTCTGGCTGACAGCCTGGTTGAAGGAACCTCCTGGAAAGGCAGAATGACCGGGGCCAGTAACAGGGTGAGAGACCCTCACTATCCCTGCAGTCGCCTATCCAGTGTCCCCAGCTACCCACGCTTTAAAGAGCAAAGATACCCCCAGATGTGCGTTTCTCTCAGAATCGGTGAATTATTGGTGTAATTTTGTTACTGCAACTGAGCAGAGGGAACAATTAGGTTTTGCTACATTTTCACGGAGTAAAAGAAGAAAAAGCAGAAGGAAAAGAAAGGAGATGAGTAGACAGATGGGCGAGTCCTCGCCACCCCAAGACCTCCCTAAACGTGCACTTCCTTGTCCCTGCAGGCCTATGGTCACCTGGCAGCTTAACAAGGCTTCAGCTCCCTCCCTGGACCCTTGTCCTCAAGCCCCTGCCCAACACCATGCCCCTCATCCTTCCCTGGAACTTCCTTGTCATACTCCAAGCCTGGCTGTATCTTTCATATCTTTCCCATGACTTCCCTCCTCAACTCTTCTGAAGTCTGCTCTAGCTTCTCCCAGACAGCCTTCCCACTCTTGAAGCTTTGCCTTCTTCCCTGCCTTCAAAAGCCCACCACCCCCAAGTCTTTGACATGGTTTCTCTGTCCCCCAAGTCCTGGGGGTCAAGTCCAAGAGGCTGGGCCTCTGTCCTTCCACCTGCTGTTGACCATCATCAACTTCCAACTGAGTCCTCTAGAGACCTACCCAGCTACTTAGGCTGGTTACACATTTTTCACCCTGATGATCTCTCTTGATCTCTATACACACACAGCCTTCCCCTTCTCCAGTCAAAGACAGAGAATATAGCCCTCTGGACTGTCAGACAGCGAGTGGAAGAGAAAAAGCTTTGACGTCAAATGAAGGAGATCTGGATTCCAGTCCCAGTTCTCCATAAATCAACCATCCCTTTGTTCATTCCTACATTCACTTATTCATCAGACATTCAATGTGAGCTCTGTGCCTGGCATCCAGCTAGAGGTTAGGGAACGACAGAAATGATTAAAGGAAAGTTTGGCACAGAAATTGTTTATTGTCTCTGAGGAGACAGACACACAACCCAGGTACTGTGGCAGTGCAGTGATCGAGACAGGAGAGAGATGGAGGGAACACGGAGAAGGGCCCTCTTCCCAGCCTGGGAGGATAAAGGGAGCTGCCTTTCTGAGAAGGGGCAGCTGACCTGGGTCAGAGAAGCTAAAAGAGGAGGAGAAAAAGAAAGAAGCAGGAAATCAGAGGTAGAGGAGTCACTGAAGCAAAGGCAAGCAGCTTCGAGCTGTGAGGCATGCATTTTGGGAGGGACTGCGTTTGCCAGAGGCTGACATGTATGTGGATTTATTGCTCCTACGCTCTGGGCAGGGAGTGCTTTGAGATGAGTTTGGAATGGATCCTGGAGGATTTTACAGGCCATAGGAGGGCAGGTTGGGAATTTATCTTGTAAGTGATGAGGGTCCATTTAAAAATTTTAAACAGGGGAGGTGAGGTGCCTGTTCTAATGTGTGTTTCTTCTAGCATTGGTTTGAGGGATGGACTTGAGGAAGGCCAGGAGGTGAATTGGGAGGCCATAGCAGTAGTTCCCTGGGAGAAGGGAAAGAAAGGAAAGGACACGTTTGAAAAACGTTTAGGAAGTAGCTGTGGGAGAGATTGTTGGTTGGCTCTGGGAGGGCAGTAGAGGGAGGTGACCCAGATTGAGCCAGAGACTCTGGGAAGAGCGGGGTGTGTGAGGGTGGGGGGAGGGAGGACAGTGGTCATTTCATTTGGGAAGGCTGAGTCAGAGACTTGGGAACTTGGGTGGAGATGTCCAGCAGGCGATTGTGTGTGGATGGGTTTGAGGGAAGAGTGAGGGAAAAGGCTGACTGGAGGTGGAGACTTGAGGCTCCTCATCTTAGAGTGGTGTCCACACTGACAGTGCCTAAGCTTTCCCCAGAGAGAAGGCGTCCAGGGGGCTGGGGACGTCAGAAGGAGAAGCAACAGCCCATCAGGGAGTTGAAGAACAAAACAGAATGCCAGAAGAAGAGAACTGGGGCAGTGGGCTCTCCCAGAGCCAAGGACAGGAATGTAGCAAAGGAAACTGAAGGGCAGTGTTATGGACTGAATGCTTGTACTTCCCCCAAATTCACGTGTTGAGGTCCTATTCCTTAATGTGATGGTGTTTGGAGGTGGGGCCTTTGGGAGGTAATGAGGTTTAGATGAGGGTGGAGTTCTCATCATGAGATTAGAGTCCCCATAACAAGAGACCAAAGCTCTCCCCTGCTGCCCAACACAACATGTCAGCCCTGCGAGGACACAGGGAGAAGGTGGCTGTCTAAGCCAGGAAGCAGAAAACAAGACCAAGGCTGGGACCTTGATCTTGGACTTCCTAGACACCAGAACAGGGGGAAAAAAAAGTCTGTTGTTGAAGTCATTGGTCTCTGGTATGTTGTTATAGGAGTTCACTAGGGTGAACCATTTCCTGATTCCTCTGGCACCAGGAATTCATTATGAAGAGCTGTCTTCAGGGGAGAGTTGGGGCAGATGTTTGGCTTAATAAATTAAGCAGTAAATAGGAGACATGGAAATAGGAGCTGTGCATGAAGACTATTCTTTTTTTCTTTTTCTTTTTTGAGATGGAGTCTTGCACTGTTGCCCAGGTTGGAGTGCAGTGGCCCAATCTCGGCTCACTGTAACCTCTGCCTCCTGGGTTGAAGCAATCCTCCCCCCTCAGTCTCCTGAGTAGCTGGGATTACAGGCACCCGCCAGCACGCCCAGCTAATTTTCTGTGTTCTTAGTAGAGACGGGGTTTCACCATGTTGGCCAGGGTGGTCTTGAACTCCTGACCTTGTGATTCACCCACCTCGGCCTCCCAAAGTGCTGGGATTACAGTCATAAGCCACTGGGCCTGGCCAATTGAAGACTATTCTTTAAAAACCTTTGGCTGAGAAAGAGAGGGAAGAGTTTATCCAATAGCTACAGAGGATCAAAGTATCTAGGAGGTCTCTACGAAATGTTTGTTCTAGGGCAGGACATCTCGCTTAATATTCAACTGAAAAGTCTTGGTATGAAGGACATTTCCATATCCATTGAGGGTCACTGCTGAGGAGACAACTGAGTATCTTACTCCATTCCATTTCCCTGTAACTCCATTGATAACTTTTGTTTAGAACTCAATGCCAGGAAACAGTTGTTTCTTCTGAGTAAATGTGCTCTCTTTCTTTCATCTGACAGTAATGGCTTGCAACACATTTTACTTTGCCTGCTAGGAAGCCCAGAGGCCAATTTATGGCTAGCTATAGTGAAGAGTCTGTTTCTGACTCTTGGCACAAAAATCTCCTCCTTTGCCTAGATGATTTCTGATTCCTTTTACATCTTTATTTTATATTCACATGTATACAAGTACCGTTGTTATGTTTTTTAAAATGTTCAATATAAGTTTATTGAGCAAATAAAACCTGCAAATGGTGATTTTCTTCATAAATTGAAGTACTTTGATTGTCATAACATGTGTTCTGCACATAGTTTTTGACCAAATGTGGAAGTGTTTCTACAGTTAAACTTCAAATGCGAGTCATTATGTAAATATCATTTTATTTTAAGCTGTAGAAAATCCTTTCTGAACATAGGGAGGCTATAAATCACAAAAAATGGGAAGAGGCTTAACCTCTCTACATCTCAGGTTCTCCATCTGTGAAATGGTGATAACAGTTCCTGTCTGCCTGACTCAAGAGATAACGGATATGAAAACAATTTGATGGGAGCAAAACATTACACGAAGTCAAAGTAACATAAATAATATATTGCTTTTTGTTGTTGTTGTTTATATTCCTCAAAATGTGTAGCATGAGTCCTTGGCCGATGTATGGAAAATGGAGTTTGGAGTGAGAGTGGTCTTCATGAGACTTTTTGACTCTAACAGTTCACAAGTCAGTGCCTTATTTTCAGAGGGTGATTGGCGTTTGCTGTAGGGTAAGGCTGACTGCTCATCTGTGAGGTTTCCCAGGTGTTTGGGGTGGGACAAGAGTGAGGGGGAACAATGGTTAAGAGGGAACCTGCCTTCCTTGTTACACTGGATGGCAGGCCTGTCTCCCCGGGATTTTCCCAGCAGTCTTTGTGGAAAGCTCTTCTGCTGGAAGTTACAAGGAGCATGAGGTGGTGTGTGTGGGAGAGGCAGTGCCGAAGTTGATGAAGAGCCGCCAGCTGCCTGCAGGCCTGGAGGGGGCCATTTCTGCGTTGCTGTGCGGTCTGCAGGGTGATCGAGGGAGAAGGGATGACGGATGGGAGCAGGGCTTCCTCCCTGCCGTGGTCTGCTGGTTGGCCCATCACTCACACCCCCTGATGGACTACCTCCTTCCACAAAGGCAGGGCTATAGGGTGGGTTATAGATGAGCTGCTGTAAAAACTACTTTTTCTAATTACATTTTTGAGCTTGGGATGTGGCTGTCCATGGGAGGTGGGAGGTGCCTGATTCTGGAGGAGGATGTGGAGAAATAAAGTGAGAGGAGAGTGTGGGAGGTTCTTGGGTTGTGTCGATAACTCTATTTAAACAGCTAAGAAGCATCTCTGGGTTTCAGGAATGGCTGTGGGTGAAACCATGTCTGGGTTTTGATGATCTTTCCTGGATTCACTCACTTATTCACTCAACAAACACCTCCTGAATGACTGCAATGTGTGAGGCACTGTGTACAAGGCGTTCTCTAGACAGAACTTGTCATACTTTATTTTGCATGTGAAGCACTCCTGGATTTTTTTTTTTTTTTTTTTTTGAGACAGAGTTGCTGTCATCCAGGCTGGAATGCAATGGCATGATCTCAGCTGACTGCAACCTCTGGCTCCTGGGTTCGAGCGATTCTCCTGTCTCAGCCTCCCAAGTAGCAGGGACTACAGGTGCATGCCACCATGCTCAGCTAGGTTTTTATTTGTTGTTGTATTTTTAGGAGAGATGGGGTTTCACCATGTTGGGCAGCTGGTCTTGAACTCCTAACCTCAAGCAATCCTTCCACCTTGGCCTCCCAGAGTGCTGGGATTACAGGCGTGAGCCATCACACGCAGCCAAGAATTTTGTTAAAACAGAGTGTGCTTCAGTGGTTCTGGGGCAAGGCCTGAGGCTCTATACTCCTGACAAGTCCTGAGGTCCGCCAGTGCTCCTGATCCACAGACCATATCCTGTGTGATGGCGACAGCCCTGGACACACAGTCAGATACGATGTGGCCTCCCCACATCCATGTCATTTACGTCGTGCCTCGAGGGTGAGCTAGATTTTTATAAGTAAGAAGAGGAGGAGAAGGAGGCTGGGGAGAGTGGGGAAGTTGCTTTCCAAGGCTGATAGAAGAAAGAGTGTGAACGGAACATGCTCGTGGGCAGGTTAGTTCCGAGAGAGAGGAGAATTTCTGGACCATCCCATTGCCAACAAGTTTGGAGCCTTTTCTATAGCAAATGAGAAGCTATATTCAGAATGGAGTGAAAGATCTAACCTGTATTGTGTGTACTTCCTTGTGGGGGACTTTAGAGGGGGCTGGACAGAGGCTGAAGGCAGAGTGGGCTGGGAGGTCCTCTCAGGTCCTGGGGAAAGGCGAGGACACATGATAGAAGCTTGGTCAGTATGCGGACAGCTGGCAGACAAAGCTGCGCTCCTCAGCCGGGGTGCTAAACTCACACCACCCTCTGTTTCCTTTTTCACCCCAGAGGCATCGAGCTCTATATTTTCAGCTCTTTTTTTCATGAAAATGCATCCTGTTGTTCTATCCTGAATACAGGCTTTCTGAAGACAGGGGGCCTCTTTTGTACCTTGCAAAGTAGCTTGTACTTAGCAGGTGCTCATTAAATATTTGTTATACTGACAAGCGTTTGAGGAAAGTGATGAAGATGGGCTAATTCGCATGATCCCTTTAATGATTTGGTCTGATGGCCTACAGTTTTATCTTTTAGGTTGCTGTCCCCCACTCTCTCTCCCCGTTTGGCGGGAACATCTCAAGGTAGCAAGACTGAAAGGCAGTTGCCACAGAAGACGTTAAAACATACTTTAAGAGATGAATGTGTCACTTCTCCCAGGAGCAGTTGCTTTTAAAGAGAAGTCAGAAGAAAGCCACTGGTGCTGGCTCCCCACCCACTCTACCCCCAGCCTCTCTTTCTCTCTCTTTGTTATTCTGAGACAGGGTTTCACTCTATCACCCTGGCTGAAGTGCAGTAGCATTATCACGGCTCACTGCAACCTCGACCTTGCAAGCTCAAGTGATCCTCTCACCTCAGCCTCCTGAGTAGCTGAGACTACAGGCATGCACCACCACATCTGCCTGATTTTTTCCTTTTTTTTTTTTGAGATGGAGTCTCACTCTGTCACCAGGCTGGAGTGCAATGGCACAATCTTGGCTCACCACAACCTCCGCCTTCCGGGTTCAAGTGATTCTCCTGCCTCAGCCTCCTGAGTAGTTGGGACTACAGGTGCCTGCCACCACACCTGGCTAATTTTTGTATTTTTAGTAGAGATGAGGTTTCACCATGTTGGCCAGGATGGTCTCGATCTCTTGACCTCATGATCCACCCGCCTTGGCCTCCCAAAATGCTGGGATTACAGGCGTGAGCCACCACACCTGGCCTTTTTCTATCTTTTATAGAGATGGGGTCTCACTATGTTGCCTAGGCTGGTCTTGAACTCCTGGGTTCAAGCGATCCTCCTGCCTTGGCCTTCCCAAATACTGGGGTTATAGACGTGAGCCACCATGCCTGGTCATCTTTCCCTAGTCTTAGCATGTGGATGCGAGAGCTGGAAGATTCCCAAAGAACTGGCCCAAGACTCCTATTTGAAGGAGGAGAGGGAGGAGCCTTAAGGGGTTCCCAAAGTTGCACATCTGGGCAGGGACAGAACATCAGACACATTGTACTGGCTGTAGCAGGCTGGCACTGCTGACATCACAGACATCAGGACAGACCAGGAAGACACCCATCAAATTCTGGGCTGGAAGACGCAGAATACTCTGACTTTGCCCAAGGCTGAGCCTTCCTCAGAAGCTCCTGAGAAGAAAAGAATTCAGGGGCCTCATGAATGAAAATGAAATTTGGTGCAATAATCACCAATGAGCCTCAACCCAGGGAAGTGTAACATATCACCCCAATTTTATAAGGAAGAACACTGAGGCTCAAAGAGGTAAAGTAACCTGTCCAAGAGTCATAGAGGGGGATCGTCTGGGTCCAAAGCACAGCAGCCTCATGGGGAGCACCTTGTACTGTGTCCTGTGGTACCCGTTGGCAATGCAGACAGCAGGGGGGATGCATGCATCTGGAGGAAGATTAGCATCAGCATTTCACCTGAAGCCTGAGGGCTCAAAGGAAAATGTGTTACAGGCAGCACTAGCTCTTTGGAAAACCAGGGAGGGCAGTGACCAGGGATGTGTCTCTGCTTCTGCATGGCGTTATCATGCAAGCTGTGCAGTGTGCCCCAGCTCTTGAGATCAGAGTCACTGCAGACCACCACTTGCAGCCCCAAATCTCTATCCTCTGGAAGGACGGAGAACATATTCAGGTGCAGACCTCAGCCCTCTTGCATGCAGTAGAGGTGAAATAAGTCATTGTGGAAGGAATGAGTGAACGGAGGGAATCTGCGCTCAGAATCCCAGCGATGGAATTGGAGGAATGTGGACCCTGGAGTCTGGATCATTTGGTATTACGTTCTGGCTGGAACTCCTACTAGCTGTATGATTTTAGGTAAATTTCTCAACCTTCTGAATCTCCATTTTCTCATTTGCAAACAGAGGTTGGATAGAAACACTCACTGTACAAGTTTTTGGAGCGTCATTTAGAGAAACTATGGGCAGCCCCTGGCCTGGTGCTGGGGCCTGTGTTAAAAGTCGCTTTCCGTTTAAAGTCCTGGAGTCACTCTTATTAACTGGATTCTACAGTTACTCTGTCCCTTGTTGTCTATAGGCCTTTGAGAAAGTCACATATTCCTGTTTTTTGTTGTTGTTGTCTGTTTGTTTTTGAGACAGGGTCTCACTCTGTTGCCCAGGCTGGAGTGGAGTGGTGTGATATCCCAGCTCACTGCAGCCTTGACTTTGACCTCCTAGGCTTGAGCAATGCTCCCAACCTCAGCCTCCCGAGTAGCTGGGACTACAGGTGCATGCCATGATGACCAGCTAATTTTTCTGTTTTTTTATAGAGATGGGGTCTTGCTATGTTGCCCTGGCTGGTCTCAAACTCCTGAGCTCAAGCGATCCTCCCATCTCAGCCTCCCAGTTTTGGGATTATAGGAGTGAGCCACTGTGCCTGGCCTCACATACACTTTGAACCTCAAGTTTCCATACCTGTGACTCAAGGAATGATAATATCTGTCCTGCACATGTGTGTCTTATAAGGATAGATGATGATAAGCTGATAATGTCAGTGAGAATGACAGTAGCAAAGCATAGCAGTGTGGCTGTTGTCCATGGAGTACTGACAATGGAGCCAGGTGCTTTCAAGAACATGCGAAGCTTAAATCAGACACGCCAAATGCTTAGAACATATCCCAGGCATAGAAGGAGTGCCCTGAAACTGTTTGCAATTGTCAGTATTTTTACCCCAGATGACAATAGTTCGGGAGACTCGAAGCCCAGTCAGAGGGAAAAGCTCATGGTCAAGTGTGCTGGGCACTCCACTGTCACCTGGGAATTATTTTCTTCTGTGGCCTTCCTTTTATTCCCTCCAGAGCATTTCCAAGGAGCAGCCAGGATCTGTGACTTGCCCAGGGACTTAGTGAGTCCAGCCAGCCCAGAGTCCAGGCCCTGCTGCCCAGCCAACTCCTGGCTGCTCAAAAGCACCAGGCTGTTCTGTAAGTGGAGGGCAACTGCACCTGTCCCGCACTCAGCCTCTGTCTCCTGGACTCTTGCTAACAGCTTCCCAGCTAGTTTCTCAGTTTCCACTTGGCCCTTTAACCTATCCTCTCCTCTCCCACAAATACAGTCTTTCTGAAGAGCAAACCTGATCCCATTCCTCCCTGCTTAAAATCCTCCCATGGCTACCCGCTACCCTGAAGTTAAAGTCTGATCTCTTTAGAATAGCCCAGGAAGTCTGTCTGTGCTGGCCTTGGAATACCTCAACTGTCCCCTCAGGGGACCCAGTGCTCCAGACTTGAATGGTTTGAATGATTCGGAAAACCCTGCCTGGTCTCCTGAGTCCGTGCTTTTGCAGATCCTGGTCCCTCTGCTTCAAACACCCCCTCCCATCCATCTATCCATCAATCCATCCACCCATCCATCCACCCATCCATCCATCCATCCATTCAGTAAATAATAATTGTGCTCTCTTTACATGCCAGGCATAATGTGAGTTGCCAAAGTTACAGCGGTCAACGAGACAGCGTTTTTGGCCCCTTGGAGCTTGCATTATAGTGGAGGGAGACACACCTTAGAAAGAGAACAAACAACAAAAATATGTATGTATTTTGAATGGATGTAATTATGTACGTGTGTGTGTGTGTGTGTATGTTTATAAGTGGAAAATGCCATGAGGGAAATTAAACAGCATAATGTGTTGGTCCCTGAGGTGAGGGGACAGTAGCCTTGGATTACTAATTCATTGGGCTAATGCTTATTTGTTTATCTACACTCCAATCAAGGGTCACTTCCTCCAGGAAGCCTTCCTGGATCAGAGCCCATCTGAATGGATGCCCCTTGTCAGTGCTCTCAGAGCACCACCCCCACCTCCCCGGCCATACCATGTCTCAGGGCTTAATGCGCCAAACACAACTTGTGATCAGTGTCTGTCTCCAGAGGCTATAAGCTCCCTGAGGTCAGTGATTGTGACCTTCGTTGCTCAGCGTGGTGCCTGGCTCAGAGTAAATACAAGCTGATGGTTGTGAGTGAATGCCTGGACTGCATGGTCCAGGGCTAGGAGCTGGGTATGGAGAGATCAAGGAGGCAAACCCAGGCGGGCTCCACCTCACTCTATTTAGGAGAGTGCAGCTGCAGTTGGAATTGTGGAACTCAGTTGGGCGTTTGTTTATAAACGACAAAGGCAGTCGGGAGCTTTTGACGAGCACCTCATTCATCCTGCCCCCATCACCTTCCTGTCATTTTCCAGTTATTTAGAACCAACCGGCCAGATAGCCCTTAACCAAGCAATATACATGTTAATGTGGAGAGCATGGGCTGAGATTGAAGTAGCAGTGAAAACACATTATTCAAAGGGGAAGGCAAGGAGAAAAAGAGAAATGAATGCAGGGAGAGGCTAGGGACAGCTCTTCCCTTCATTCAAAGTCACAACCAGGCTTGTCTCCCCAGGGCCTGGTACCCTGCTGGGCCCCACACCCACTCCCCCACTCCGCAGCCTCCCTGCTAAACACTCTTCCTCCAATCTAAAAATGCCCTTAGTTTATTTTTAGCCCTTTCCAGAAGGCCCCTGGCAGTCTAACTTTAATTAGAATTGTACCCAAGGAAGCCAGAGCTATTGATGGAATGATTTCTTTTCTCCTTCTCTTCTTGTTGGCATTGTGTAGGGGGTGCCAAAAATGCTTTCAGAGAAGTGGAAAATTTAACGTTTATTTGTTTTTCTTGGCTGACTGGTACCCATCCAGGAAGGTATGTGAGAAGGAACACCGGAGATGGTGGGAGAAGGGGACACAGGCTCCTGCCTCCTCCTCTCGAAAGCTGTTGGGATTCCATACCCTGGCCTCTGGAGCGTGCCTTGTTTGCTTCCTCTGTGAAGTGGGGTTACCTTTCCTGTCCAGCCTCCCTTCCTGAGTTATAATGAGAAGCAAGTGAGGTAAGGAGTGACTTTCTTATTATAAAATGAGGTGACTTTCTTATTACAAGATGGTTTGTATAAATTAAGGATGAAGGCATGAAGGGCCATGGGTCCAGGGGCTGGGGAAGGCAGGCAGGCAGGCAGGGAGGAGGGGGGTCAGATTTCTAGGTTCTTGAGCATTGCTACATCGAAGTGACCTTTGCCTCCAACTCCCTCTGGCTCTAAGGGAAGATGGGGTTTTCAGAAGGATAGAAATGGTTAGGGGGAGACCTTTGGAAATGAGGACTCCACAGCGTGCTCTAGGACCACCTGGAGGGACAGCACCCCCTTTTGGTTCCAGGCCCCAACTCTGCAGGTTGTGATCACATCGAAGGTACCTGGCCAGGTGGGCTCTGGTAGTCTCCCTAGAGTCTGACCAGGCGCAGCCAGGGTGTCAGAGAGTGGCAGTGAGGACTCTGCAGCCCTCCTGGGAGCATGGTGGACACTCATCTAGACAGGCATATACCCCCAGCAGTGGACACATGCAGCTATGCACATGCAACCCTGCACACAGACACACACACACACACACACACACACACACACACACACACACACACACGGGCTAGCAGATTGGGTCATTGTGCCTGTGTTTGGTATTAGTCATTGCAGGTTGGGTTATCCTGTCATAACAAACAACTTACCACTAGCTCAGGGACTTAATACAAGCAGAGTCTATTTCTTTCTTTCATAAATTTCCTGTGGATCCAGGTGATTTTCCAGGGCAACTTCCCCACAGGTGTTGGCTCTGCATTCCACACTGCACCTGTCTCGTGGCACTTCTGTGTTAACAGGTGATCACTACCACAGGATCATAGCCAAATGCCAGCCACAAAACACTTTGGCAATTGCAGAAGGCAGGTCTCATTCCTGTGTAACCAGTTATTCATAAACACGAGTTACACCTTTTGACTCTCACCCCTTCCACTTCTCAGTTTCCTTCTCTAGCTTCATTTTCTCCTTTAGTGAAGAAGATGAACAAGAGGACGTTCTGCCCAGACATTCTGAAGTAAAACATGCCCAGCAGACTGAGCATGGTGGCTCTCGTCTGTAATCCTAGCACTTTGGGAGGCTGAGGCAGCAAGATTGCTTGAGGCCAGGAGTTTGATACCAGCCTTGGCAACATAGTGAGACCCTGTCCCTATTTTTAAAAACAACAACACTAAATACAACATGCCCAACAGTCTTGCGCTCCTTTATCTTTCTGTCTTGGGGCTCTGAGTCAGGTGCTCTGATCTCCCCAAGGTCACCCTATTTTGTGAGAAATATCTGGGTGCATCCCTGAGGAACTACCTAGCAGGCCTGGCTCATGCCTTCATGCCTCCATTCTTGCTCCTGATGCATGAAGTTCATCTGCCTTAATTTAGTGTCTGAGGTTTTCTAACTTCAGTCCAAATTAGTTTTCCAGACTCATTGGACACTTCAACTCTAGTCCAAATCAACAGATCACTCTTCCTTACATATGGCCTTGGGCCTCAGATCACCCTCCTTTTCTCCTTGTTCACTCTGCTCTTTCTACACTGATCTTGTTTTTGGTTCCTTGAATATGCTGAGCTTGTTCCTGCCCCAGGGCCTTTGCACTTGCTGTGTGTTTGCTGTGCTCTTCCTCAACCCACTCCATCTCCTCACTGTCTTCTCAGCTGAGACGTCACCACCTCAGAAGGGACTTCTTTTTCACCACCTCTGGAGCATTGCCATCTTTAGTCTCCCCAGCATATTGACTTCATGTCCCTTCTCCCAATCAGAAGGTATCTAGTATTTTTTATTTATTTACATTTGTTGTTTGTCCTTCCCAATTAGAATGTAAGACCATGAGGTCAGGAACCGTGTCTGTCTTCTTTACTCCTGTATCCCCAGCACTTATTTTTGAGACAGGTCTCTCTCTGTCACCCAAGCTAGAGTGCAGTGGTACAGTTACAGCTCACTGTAGCCTCGAACTCCTGGGCGCTAGCAATCCTCCTGCCTCAGCTTCCCAAATAGCTGAGACTACAGGTATCCACTACCATGTCTTATCCCCAGCACTTATTACAGTGAGTGGCACATAGTAGTTGCTCAGTAAAATTTGTCAACTAAATTGATGCTGCTTCTGAGTATTCACTCTCCTTCCTTCCTTCACCTGAACTTCCCCCTCACCCCATCCCCATTTTAGCATCTCTACAGCCTACATGTTCTTTCCATCAGCTAAAAGATTACTTCTTTCATGAGTTTTTCACTTATCATGTTTCCAGTCCCCCTTCCCCCAGCAAGAAGGTATCATTCTTAAAGGACAACTATATTCTTCTTATGCTTCTGAACCTCACAACAACCCAGGGATAAAGTCCTCAGAAACAAAGAGGCTTGGAGAGCTTCTGTGGCTGGGGTGTAATCCCTTCATGTCTTAAAACTATGTGTCTTGCCTTCAAATCCAGCACCAGTCTTCCACATGGCAGCAATGTTCGTTTCCTCTTACATGCTGGTTATACACAAAGAAACCAAACTGCAGTCCCTATCTCAGTGGGAACAGCAGCTCATTGTACCTACTTCTCTCCTGATGGTCCAGGTGTCATAGAAGAGACATGTCCTGGGTGTCAAAGAAACCCCAAGGAGACTGCACCCTAGGGGCGGTGGGAAGGGGGCCTGTGATGACTTCCAGGAGGACGTGCTTTGGGAGTCTGATCTTGAAAGAGGAGAAGTTGGCCAGGCTGGAGGACAAGATGGACATTTCAGGTCAAGACAGCCTCAGGACAGCATTGGAGAAAGGGCCCATGCCACCAGATTTGCTCTCTGGTGGCTCTTCAGAGTCATAGATACCTATCCCTTGATTTTGGTGCATGGAGAAGACGTGAAGTCAGATGCGACTAGAAGAGGCACCCCACCACCCCCAGGGCTGCACAGGTCCCTGGTGGAGGGTGGTCTCAGGACTGGTGAAGGAAAACCCAGCCTGGAAGGAGGATAGTAAAAAGACTCAGAAAGGGCTAGCAGAGAGGGGGCATTCACAGGGTGAAAGTTTAGCACCATGGACAGCAAAAGCCAGGGACTCCTGGAAAGTAGGCAGTCGGAAGTCTGCACCAGGTGTGTCCTATTCTGCAACACATTGTTATTCTTCAAACTTTAAAAGGCTTTTGAGAAGGTCTTGGGTTTGATTCTGTCATTAAGAAGATGTGAAGCCATGGGGAAGTTGTGTAACGTCTTGGAACCTCAGTGTTCTCGTGCAGAAAGTGAAGATTATAATGCTAAAAGACTGAATGAAAAAAATGTAAGAGAAGTGGGAAGTGAGGACCATACCTTATTAAATATGTTTCCTTTTCTGTCTGCTTGTCAGGGGCCAGATGACTGCCCCTGACCAGGGGTCATGGTTGCGTAAAGGCTGGATTTCAAACGAAGGTCTGTGCTCACCTTGGAGCCTTCACTGTCTCTGGCTGGGAGGAGAGGTGCTGACTAAGCAGCTGTTCATCACAGCAAGGTGGGTTATCAGCCCCAGTTCCTCAAGTAATTAAACCCCCCCATGAAGCTTTTATGTTCACAGTGAGTGTTAACTGTGACCGCTCCTCCACCATCTGGACAGTGAAACTTACTCTCATTTTTCTGGAGGGTAAAACAGAGGCAGAGAGAGTTGAAATGCTTTGCCCAGAAGCCCTGCAAGCAGAGAGTGCTGGAACTAGAATTCCCAGGCCTGGACTCTCGAGTTTATTGCTTACCTTCTTTAAGTCATGTTCTTCTTCCCCCATAGCTCAATTAAAAACAAAATAAGACAAAACAAAAAGCAATGTTGCCTGAGCCGAAAAGCACATAGCCAGTTAGGACAAAAGTTGATTTGTTGTGGCTGGATTGGTTTTCTCCCCCCTCAGACAGCTCAAATGCTTTCACAAATGGTTTTAAAATAAATTGGGAGATAATGTAACAATAGTGTTTCTCAATAATGATGACAATAAAAAGAAAACAAGACTATGTGGCTTCCCCCACTGTTTGACTTGCAGCTTTTGGGGAGGGAACTTCACTGGGGAGAGTGGGGTGAGGCAGAGGAGGGCTGCGTCTCTTGGGGGCCGGGTGGGTAAGCCTTGCAGATGATGGAAACCTATTCAGTTGTCTCCCATGACCACAGTTCTTGGAGAACACAGGAAGGATGGAAATCTTTATTTTTTTAATTTTATTTTATAATTTTTTTTTTTTGAGACTGGGTCTCACCCTGTCACCCAGGCTGGAGTGCAGTGGTGCAATCTTGGCTCACTGCAACCTCCGCCTCCGAGGTTCAAGTGATTGTCCTGCCTCAGCCTCCCGAGTAGCTGGGATTACAGATGTCTGCCACCACACCTGGCTAACTTTTGTATTTTTTGGTAGAGATGGGGTTTGACCATGTTGGCCAGGGTGTTCTCGTACTCCTGACCTCAGGTGATCTGCCCACCTTGGCCTCCCAAAGTGCTGGGATTACAGGCATGAGCCACCACACGCGGCTGATGGAAGCCTTTATAAGGAAGAGATTTGGGGCTGGCAGAAAGTTAGCTGGCATAGGGCAATGCATAGTGAATATTCCCACAAATATGAATAAAACCACTGGCCACCTCCCTCGTTCCCTTGCTCATCTCCCAGAGGCTGCCTCTCAGATCTTCTCCGCCAAGGAACCTGTGTCTCCTCTGTGTGAGAAGCTCCAGCGAGAGAGAGCTGAGTGCCTTCTCAGTGAGGTGGGAGATGGGTGGTCGCAGCAGTGGCTGGGGAGGTCTGGGCTCCTTCTGACTCAGTGGTGAGTTTGGTGTGACACCACAAACAGGGGGTTTAGTTACCGGAGTAACTGGGCTTTCATGAAAATGTTGGTTTGATGACAGTGATTATCTGCTAGAAAAGTTTAGGAACCATTAGATGGACAACGTTTAAGGGAAATTCTAGGGCTAAAAGGGCATGATTATTGAGATGTGGGTGGCTGGGCTGGGACTACAACGAGGCAAGAGAGGCACTAAGGCACAAAATCGAAAGGGGCTTTGCTCTCGGGGATCTGCAAGCCCAGGGTTGCCCTTACAAAAGAGCACCTCCCTTCATTTTGCCCCCTGGGTATCCCTTGCCTCATCCTAGTCCCAGCTCTGGTGAGTGAGCAAATATATCAATATTTCTTTCTTAGTTCCTGGAGGACTGCATGGTCACCTGAGATCACCTGGATTAGCCAAGAGAAACAAAGAATAGGAAGGAGGTGAGTGGGTGGCATGATAAGCTCTTGTCTAAACCAAAGAAAGTCCAGTCCAATAGGGAAGGGAGAATGAAAGTGTGACAGGAGGCCAGAGGCTTTCTTTCTAAAACATCTAGGAGGTGATGGGGGTAGGATGGATCTGGTAAGAAATGAGCATGTGAATCCCAGAGTCAGAGAAATCTGGCCTTGAATCCTGGAAGTGTGAGCCTGGACAAGTCACTTTGACTTGATTACCGGTTTTCTTATCCATGAGACTAGACTCTACTACCCTCTCCAGAGAGTTATTGAGAAGGTGAGATAAAGTATGTAGAAGGCTTTGGCAGTGTTGGTTCTGAGGATGTAAATAGACAGTTATTTAGAAAATGCCAATTTCTCACTTTTTCTAGATTGTATCGTAGGGAAAAAAATGCCAGAAAACCTTACATCTACCCACTAAACCCCTAAATTCTGCCACCATCCTCCAGTGGAGACAGGGACAGTTCTTACAACTTGGGAATATCCTTTCTTGCTTCATTCCTAACTTGGATACCCTTGGCCACCTGAGAGAGGGGGCACAAAAGAAGGGGGAGGTGGCATAGTTATCCTATCAGAGGACCCTGAGGCTGAGTCACAGCCAGGAAAGAGGCTGGGGCATAGGAGGGAAGGGGGGAGAGCAGCACAGGCTCTGTGCTGGGTGTGTGAGTGCTAAAGAGACGGTGTTCAAATCAGTCCAACTGACACCAGTATCTGGGGTCTTTCCTCTGCACTTGTTTATTCCTGTGGGTAGGCAGGGGTGTTGGTAACGTCTATGTCAGTCAGCTCTAACCTATGCATTATGATGAAGATAGTGATGGAATCTTGATCCATATCAAATGCTAGTAAGTGGTAGAGCTGTGACTTAAATTTGTTCTCTCTGGTCCCAGATTTGTGATCTGGCTATTCTACTGATTTAATTTGGCTGTGGCCCCACCCAAATCTCATCTTGAATTGTGGTTCTCATTATCCCTACATGTCATGGGATGGACCCAGTCAGAGACAATTGAATCATGGAAGCGGTTTCCCCCATGCTATTCTCGTGACAGTGAGTAAGTTCTCTCAAGACCTCATTGTTTTATAAGGGGCTTCCTCCTTTGCTGGGTTCTTATACTTCTCCTTCCTGCCACCATGTGAAGAAGGACTTGTTTGCTTCCCCTTCTGCCATTACTGTAAGTTTCCTGAGGGCTCCTCAGCCATGCTGAACTGTGAGTCAATTAAACCTCTTTCCTTTATAAATTATCCAGTCTTGGGTATGTCTTTATTAGCAGCATGAGAATGAACTAATACATTTTCCATACCACATTCAGTGGTTCAAGTTCCCGATTTACTCTCCCAAGTCCTACCCTGAGCCTCCATCTGTGCTTTCACATGAGATTGTATGATTAGGGTAACATTAACTGCTGTCCAAAGCTCAAAATTTCAACTTGTGAGTCCATTCTTGGAACAGATACCTTACTTCTGGGATTGCCGTTCTCATCTATCATTGTAGAAGGAGGGAGTGTGAAGAATCTTACCTGGGAGGTGGCATGAGATGCTTCACTTTTGCTCAGTCCTTCTGGCCAGAACTCAGTTACTTGGCCACACTGCGAAGATGCTGGAAAGCAGCTACTCTGCACTAGCCACAAAGAACTTCTGCATTTGGCTGACAAAGGTCAAGATGAGATTGTCAAAGAATAAGGAGCCCATGGGAGTCGACTTCCCAGGCCACCCTCCTTCTGGGGCCTATTGCCTCCATCTGGTGCTGGAGTTCTGTTTCCTATGACTCCACTGGGGATACCTAGAGTTCCCTACAATCTTTAATAGCCCAACCAGGGAAAAGACCCTGGATTACACAGTTGTTTTCCCAGAATAAGTGTATATTGATCTTTAGGGGAGTTTGCTTTTCATGTTATGCAACAAGATTTTTTTTTTTTAGAGAAGGAAAGGCAGCTTGAGAATCCCATGCAAATGTGCCTCTGAGGAAGAAGCAATTGTGGGGTGGCAGGAGAGGCTTGGAGGCAAAATACCCGAGTACTGATGCTGGCCCTGCCCCTCCCTGGCTGTGTCCAAGCGGTGTAGCCTCTCTGAGCTTCTGTTTCCTCATTTATACCATAAAGCGAATCTCCTTCCCCCAGGGCTCCTATGAGGACCAGACATGGTGGAGGTGTTTGAAAGCATTTGGTATGTACTAGGCCTGCACCACATTTTAATATCAGACCTATTGGGAAGGAAGGAAATTATGCCCTCTTCCTTTCCTTAATCATCATCAATGCCTCGTCCCCGCTGTGTCTTCTTTTCACAGCAGAGCATTCTCCAAAGCTGTGTATCAGTTGAATTTTTTTTTTTCTAAATTGAATCTCATTTCCCATGCACTGAGGGAGCTGGGGATTGGAAAGAATTCTCTAGTTTGTCTTTTTGTAAAGCTAATAACCACCCCTTGATGTCTGTGGTACATAGCAGCCTTTTCATTTATTGGCTTTGTTGAAAGTAGGGTTCCCTTGTATTTATTAAGAAAACCACGTATACATGTTTGGAACTAGGAAGGAGATTGAATGTGTCAATTGAAGAGATCTGGTCCCTCCCTGCCATGGGAGTGCAGCTGAGAACGAGATTCAAAATGTCAGAGACCAAACACAGCCACAGAAAACTCTTGGGAATATTAGTCCATTGGCACTTGTCGAGTTGTGGCTGGGACCTCTCGAGGAGGGCAAAAAAAGGGGCATTTTCATCTGAGATCTGTGGATGCTCTTCCAAGATCCCACTGTGCCCCAGGTGAAACCCTGGTGCTGTGTTTTTTCCCCTTTATTGAAATCTATTTCCTCTCCCTCCCACCTTACTTCCCTCCTATCAATTGTTTACTGGTGGATGGAACACCATGTTCTGTTCCTCACATCCGTGGACCTGTCTCCTGAGGCCCTACGCCTGACTTCAGCACAGACACAAATTCATCTGTCTAGTCTTTAAATCTCATTTGGTTTGTCTGTTTTCCCTAATAAGAAGAATAGAATTAGTTAGCTTGCTACTCAGCAGGGCACCAGTATGGAATTTACGTAAATTATCTCCTTAATAAAATTACTAAATATAGCATCAACATGGTTAAAAGGGGAAAGAAAATAAAGCTCTTAGATTGTGAGTGTCTTTAAAAAACAAAGCTATGTTCCACCACCAGGGGAAATGAAATTTAGCTTCTTAACCAGTAGGTACAAAGTAGGGGAATGGGAATAAGAAAAAGGTTAGGGAGGACAGGAGACAGAGACCAAGAGAGAAGATAGGAAAAATCTCTAAGCCAGACATATAGATAACCATTTAATTAATTGCTCTCCAGAGATTTTGCTGGGTGTTTGGAATCAGGTCAAGGATATAACCAGTGCTTGCGTTCCTGAAAAAGATATTCTGATTACCTTTTCTTACGTCAAAGAAATTGTTCCAGTAAAATAATTAAAGGTACTAGATGTGACAAGTCAGTGTGTTTGTGTGTATGTGTGTGTGCGTGTGTGTGCAGGCAAGTGCTATTATAACATACAGGCCAATACTGGGGGAGCTGGATAGAAAGAAAAACATTAGAAATCGTGGGCAGATGGCCAGGCAGGGTGGCTCACGCCTATAATCCCAGCACTTTGGGAGGCCAAGGTGGGCAGATCATTTGAGGTCAGGAGTTTGAGACCAGCCTAATGAACATGGTGAAACTCCGTCTGTACTAAAAATGCAAAAATTAGCCAGGCGTGGTAGCAGGTGACTGTAGTCCCAGCTACTCGGGAGGCTGAGGCAGGAGAACGGCATGAACCTGGGAGGCGGAACTTGCAGTGAGCCGAGATTGCACCACTGCACTCCAGCCTTGGTGACAGTGAGATTTTGTCTGAAAAAAAAAAAAAAAAAAAAAAAAAAAAAAAAAGAAAAGAAAAAAGAAAAGAAACTGTGGGAAGAAATTGGAAATTTTTGAGAGGTACATTTTAGAATCACCTACAGGAGAAACACAGAAGAGACCCCACAAGGCCTGGATTCCACCTTCTCATTTCTTCTGTGTAAGACACCCTCTGTGTTCCACCTCCTGGAGTCTCTTGTCTTTCGAGCACCTTGTCACTGCCTTTGTTCAATCCCTCCTCTCTGTGTGTACTCTCCATAATACTCTCTGGCATCCCGTCTCTAACTTCTTATATTTTGTCTTTTTAGGGCTGCCAGAAGCATCTTTAAAATTATGCTTTGATTATGATATTGTGCCAAGAAAAGTCTGTGGACCCTAATATTCTCACTCCATACCCCTCAGCCTGATGTTCAAGGTCTCTATCTCTTCACCTGACCCATCCCTTCCTGTCCAGCTTCCTACATGAGATTCCTCTTTGCCACTCACCTGCCAATGATGCCAGAGAGATGCCCCCACCAGCTCTTCAGGCATCAATCTGCAACCAGACATCCAGGCCTTTTACACTTAGCCTCTCCATCTCTGTCAGCTCCTGGCATAATGGACTGCCCCTCCCTCTGTTGCCCCAGCACTTCCAGCTTGTGGCTCTGTTTGGTGCTGGTCCTGCTTTTCAATACAGTCGAGTGTTGTTGCTGTATCTGAATGTGATGCAGCTCCATGTAGGGATTGAAGATGAGGGCTCTGGCATCAGCCAGGCCTGGTTCCTAGCCCAGATCTGCCACCTACCAGTTGTGTGACCTCAGGCAAGTTTCTTCATCTCTGTGCAATGCTGATTTTTCCTCTGTAAGACAGGAATAGAGAGGTCTACTCCACTGAGCTGTTAAGGGGACCAAATTGTGTAATGCCTGCAAAGTCCTTAAGTTACAGTAATCAAGCATCCAATAATACATTAATGTCTATTGTCTGTCTTTTGCACTTGGCCATGGGGTCCTTCAGAAAAGTACAGTGTCTTCTTCAACTTTGTATTTCCAGAAGCTAGCACAATATCTATCTCATAAAAGGCTTTATTGACCTTCTTGAATGAATAGGGTCACTGAGCAGTGAGGGATCCCTAAGTTCTCCCCATACTGCTGGTTACCCTTTTGTTCAGGCTGAGAACTGGGATTCCAGAAATATGTTAAGTAGAAGAGAATGTTACACTTGAGGTGCAGCAGACATGGGTTTGGAAGCTGTGTCCCTTCTCTGTTGACTGCCTCATCCCCTTCAATCCCTGTTGCAGGCATGGAACCTGGGTGACCAGTTTATAGCAGAGAATTTTATCCACTTCTCTCACAGAAAGTGGTACCAGGTTCAGTGGTGACTCTTCCCTAAACGGGTGAGCTTGGGCAGTCAGACTGTCCGTGGGGTGCGAGCTAACAAACTCAGGGTCTGTGGTCAGCCTGTGCTGTGCTCTGGGTGAGCAGGTCTGCCATGGAAAACCAAAGCCAGGAGCAGGTCAGCGTGAGGGGTGCTAGGGCTGCTGTAACTGAGAACCACAAGCCAGATGGCTTAAGCAACAGACATTTATTGCCTTAGTTCTGGAGACTACAAGTCCAAGATCAAGGTAAAGGGGTCTGCACACCAACAAGCAGAAGGTGTCTTGGGAGAATACCAAGGTCAAGCTGGCAGCAGGGTTGGTTCCCTCTGAGGGCTGTGAGAAAGGGTCTATTTCAGGCCTCTCCCCTAGCTTGTGTGCTTTCCTGGCAATCTTTGGTGTTCCTTATCTTCTAGACCCATCACTCCAATCTCTGTCTTCCTCTTTATGTGATATTCTCCGTGTGTGTGTGTGTGTCCGTGTATCCAAACTCCCCCCCTCCTTTTTAAGGATACCAGTCATATTGGATTAGGGCTCACACTAATGACCTCATGTTGACCTAATTAATTATATCTACAATGATACTATTTCCAAATAAGGTCACATTCTGAGATACTGGAGGTTCAGACTTCAACATATGAATTTGGGAGGACATAATTCAAGTCATAACAAAGGAGGAACAGAAACTATAACTAATGAAGGGGAAGTGAGCAGCAGGGGGGAAATGGAACAGGTGTATATAGAGAGGCAGGCCTGAGAGACCCGAGAGGTGAGATATATACATGCCTCACCCCCAAAAGGGTTACTCTTGTCCTCTTTTCAGCTCCCCATCCCCCATTGGCCCTCTCTCCTTTCTTTCTCTCTATACATACATACATACACACATACATAGTTTCCTGGCAATCTTTGGTGTGCCTCGTCTTGTAGACCCATACATACATACATATATGTATATATTATGTATATATAGAGATGCTAGAGCTACTGTAACTAAAAACCACAAATCAGGTGCTTAAGCAAAAGATATTTATTGTCCTAGTTCTGGAGGCTAGAAATTCAAGATCAAAGTGAAGGTGTCTTGGTAGAACACCAAGGTCAAGGTGTCAGCAGGGCTGGTTCCTTCTGAGGGCCATGAGAAAGGATCTACTCTGGGACCTCCCCTAGCTTGTGTGGTTTGCAGGCAGAAACCAATACATATATGGGTTCTCAACTCTCCAGTTCAAGCTCATGCCACTAGGCTCAACTCTACTTGGGTTCTGTGAGCTTCCTCTGAAGCCTTCAGGAAACTTCCTTTTGATTTGACCTAAAGTTATGGGGTTTCTGTTTTTACACCATATGTGGAATGTTTTTGTCTTCCACAGCTTTCCCAAAGCAACAGGAGAAAGAAACAGAGCTGTGGAGTTAGAGGAAAATAATAAAGAACACAAACATTCAGCTGCATTGGGCAGATCTTCTCACAAACCTTCCTTTCCCCTTTCTACCCACACAGGCTCATTCTTATCCCCTTTTCAACTCCTATCCTCTATCGACTCTCTCTCCTTTCTCTCTGCTTATCCTATACTTTGCACTGGAATCCCACCAAAGCACTCTCCTGTTACATCAACCAAATTCATTTGTTGAAATCCTAGCCCCCAAGCGACAGTATTTGGAGATGGGGGACTTTGGAAGGTGATGAGATCATGAGGGCAGAGCCTTTGTGAATGGGATTTGTGCCATTACATAAGGGACTCCAGAGCACTCTCCATCCTCATTCTTCCATGTGAGGATACAATGAGAAGTCAGTAGTCTGCAACCCAGAAGAGACCCCTCACCAGAACCTGACCATGCTGGCACCCTGATCTTCCAGCCTTCAGAACTGTGAGAAATAAATTCCTATGGTTTAGAAGCTACCCAGTCTTTGACATTTTGTTATAGCAGCCTGAAATGACTAAGACAGAAATTGGCATTGAAAAGTCAGGTGCTCTTATAACTAATACTTAAAAATGTGGAAGCAGCTTTGGAATTGGGTGATGGATAAAGGCTGGGAGAGTTTTGAGGGGCATGCCAGAAAAAGCCTAGATTGCCATGAATGGCATTCCAAAGGTGATTCTGCTGAGAGCTCAGAAAGAAAAGAGAAGAGCTGTAGAGAAAGCTTCCATCTTGTTAGAGAACACCTAAGTCAGCATGAACACGATGCTGGTGGAAACATGGATGGTAAAGCCTATTCTGATATTCACATGTAGAAATGAGAAACATGTTATCAAGCAATGGAGAAAAGGGGGTTCTTGTGATGGGGTAGCAAAGAACATGCTGAATGGTATTGTTTGTGTTCTAGCATTTTGTGGGAGGTAGAATGTGAGGCAAAGTGTTGAAGGATCAGCATGGCTCCTCTTGACTGCTTATAGTAAAATGAGAGAGGAAATGCACTGAAGGTGGAGTTGTTAATTGAAAAGGAACCAGAAGTTAGAGAATAAAAAATCTGCAGCCTGTCCATACTATAAAAACTGAGAAAGTATGTTTGAAAGATAACCCAACTGCTGTAGTGGACCAACAATGTGATACAGAGATTAGTGTGGGTGTGACCCACAGATTTAATCAACCATCTCTGCAAAAGCCATGAATAGAGATGGGATGATACCAGCAGAAACACTGCTGGCTGGGACTAAAGGAATCAAAGAAAATGTACAAAATGAAGGGAGCCTGTCACACTTCTTAGAGAAGTCTGGACTAGGAACAGACCATAGAACTATTCAGCTGCCACTCTTCATGTGCTACTCTTTTTATTTATTTATTTTTTTCTGAGATGGAATCTCAAAAAAATCTCCGTCACCAGGCTGGAATGCAGTGGCACGATTTGGGCTCACTGCAACCTCTGCCTCCTGGGTTCAAGCGATTCTCCTGCCTCAGCCTCCTGAGTAGCTGGGATTACAGGCATGCACCATGACGCATGGCTAATTTTTGTGTTTTCTAGTACAGATGGGGTTTCACCATGTTGGCCAGGATGGTCTTGATCTGTTGACCTCGTGATCTACCCGCCTCGGCCTCCCAAAGTGCTGAGATTACAGGCATGAGCCACCACACTCAGCTACTCTTTAAGACAAGGAAAGAAGGACATTGAGGGTGATTCAGAGATCACCATGACTTCCACTCCCACCACAGACTCAGAGTGCAAGGGCCTGGGGAGCAGAACTCCCTCCACCTTGATTTCAAAGACTAGAACCAATGCCCAGTGGACCTCAGGGGCTAAGGCCATGTAGCAGAGCCTGGGAGCATAACCCCCACCCCAAAAGAGAATTGGCATCCCTTTCAGCTGTAGGGGTGATGTTGCCATCCTAGTGGGCTTGAAAGGTGAGACCACTTCCCCAGTGGATGCAGAAGGCAGAACATCAAGCCAAAGAGGATTGTTCTCAAGTCTTAAGGTCTCACGGAACTTTCCTTGCTAGGATTTGGACTTGATTAATGGGAATGTCTATTCTATGCCTGACCCACCATTGTATTTTGAAAGCACGGAACTTGTTTGGTTTCACAGGTTCACAGTTAGAGAGGAATTTTACCTCAGGATGAATCATGCTTTGAGTCTCATCCATATGTTAGATGATATTTAGATAAGACTTTGGACTTCAAACTTTAGAGGTGATGTTCAGAAAAGAAGATTTTTGGGGTTGGTGGGATACAATGAATGTATTTTGCATGTAAGAAGGACATGGATATTTGGGGGGCGGGTAAAGGATGTAATGTTATAGACTAAATGTTGCATTCCCCCCACCCCAAATTCATTTGTTGAAATCAATGGATATGATGGGACTGGGAAGGAGGGCCTTTGGGATGTGATTAGGCCATGAGGGTGGAGGCTCATGAATGCAATTAGTGCCTTTATAAAAGGGACTCCAGGCCAGGCATGGTGGCTCACACCTGTAATCCCAGCACTTTGGGAGGCCAAGGCAGGTGGACCACTTGAGGTCAGGAGTTCGAGACCAGCCTGGCCAACATGGTGAAACCCCGTCTCTACTAAAAATATAAAAATTAACCCGGTGCGTTGGCATGCGTCTGTAATCCAAGCTACTAAGGAGGCTGAGGCAGGAGAATCCCTTGAACCCAGGTGGCGGAGGTTGCTGTGAGCCAAGATTGCACCACTGCACCCCATGCACTCCAGCCTGGGCCAAAGAGCGAGATGCTGTCTGGAAAAAAAAAAAAAGGGACTCCAGAGAGCTCTCTCATTCTCATTCCACCATGTGAGGATACAATGAGAACTTGGCAGTCTGCAACCTGCAAGAGACCACCTCACCAGGACCTCAGCATGGAGGCTCCCTGATTTTGGACTTCACAGCCTCCAGAATGGTGGGAAATACATGTCTACTGTTTGTAAGCCACCAGCATATGGTCTTTTGTTACAGCAGCCCAAGCTGACTAAGATCCCTTCTCTCTCTAGCCTTCCAAGACCATCTGTGTAGGTAGGACCTTTTGTCTGGGCCATACAGTTCACACTCAGTTTGTTTGATGAGGAATTATTTCCCCACATTTCAAGTGGGTTGAGGTCTCATTTATCTAGTGAAGCTTCAAATTCCATAAAGATATGAACACTCCCTTGGCCTCACTCCATGATGCTCAGCAAACATTAGTGGAATAACTATATGGCTACATCCCCTCTTCTTTAAAAACAGGTTGTTTACAATGGTGCTAAATTCAGGAGGTAGATAAAGACACCTAGTGTGAAGTTCCCCTCCCATCCGTGTTTCTAAGCTACCAGATTGTTCTCCCTGGAGGCAACTAATGTTAACAGTTTATTGTGTATGTGTATCCTTCTAGAGATATTTTATGCATCTGCAAGCAAATACATATAACTATTCTTTTTCCTCTTGTTACATATGTAGTAGCCTGCTATACAGACTGTTTTTCTTTTTTTTCTTTTTTTTTTTTTTTTTTGCTTAAGAATCCTGGTGTGGTGATTTTATAGATATGTCTGCCAAATTCTTTGATACTTGTCCTCTGAAGAGGTGCAGCTAAACTCCCCTTCCTTTGACTGTGGGCTGGAATTAGTGATGTGCTTCTAGCAGATAGAATACAGAGGACTTGATTGGCTAACACATCTGAGATTAGGTTACAAACAAACCGCATTTTCCATCTTGGGTACGTTCTTTCTTTCTCTCCATCTATCTCATGAATCACTTATCTGGGAAGCCAGCTGCCATGTCTTCAGGACACTCAGGCAGCCTGGGGAGGGGCCCAGGTAGCAAGGGACTGAGGGTCCCACAGCTGAGAGTGTAGAAGCCGATCTTCTGAGACCTGCCAACAGTGACATGAGCAGACTCGGAAGCAGACCCGAGTCCTCCCCCACAGGCCTTGAGAGGGCTGCAGTCCCTGCCCACAGCTTGATGCCAACCTCTTGGGAGATCCTGCACCAGAACCACCCATTTAAGCCACTCCCCAGTCCCTGCCCTCTGGAAACTGTGAGATAATGTTTGTTGTTTTAAGCCAACATATTTGTTATGCGGCAACAGACAATACACATGGAGATCCTTCTTCCTGAGTGCCTAGTGTGCCTATTCCTTTTTATAGCTACTTTGTATTCTGTTTACTGGACATAGCACTATTTATTTCAACCAATCCCCTACTAATGAACATTTAGACTACTTCTAAGCTTGTGCTCTTCAAACCATGCTGCAATGGAAAACTTTATGAAAATTTCTCACTCTGTTGCCCAGGCTGGAGTGCAGTGGTGTAGTCTAGTCTAGGTTCACTGCAGCCTGTGCCACCTAACTGGGCTCAAGAAATCTTCCCACCTCAGCCTCCTGAGTAGCTGGGACTACAGGCACATGCCACCACATTTGGCTGATTTTTAAATTTTTTGTAGAGGTGAGGTTTCCTTATATTGCTCAGGCTGGTCTCAAACTCATGGGCTCAAGTGATCCTCCTGTCTCAGCCTCCCAAAGTACTGGGATTATAGGCATGGAAAACTTTATAAATACATCGTTTCACCTGTCTGTGAGTACAACTGTAGAATAAATTCTTAGAAATAGAAAAGTCATGGCAAAAGGTTTGTTTTAAAAAAAAATAGTCTTTCCAAATTCTTCCTCTCTTTGGTTTTTTTTTTTTTTTTTTTTTTTTTTTTTTAGACAGGGTCTTGCTTTGTCACTCAGGCTGGAGTGTAGTGGCTCACGGCAACCTCTGCCTCCCGGGTTCAAGCAATTCTCCTGCCTCAGCCTCCTGAGTGGGTGGGATTACAAGTACACGGATAATTTTTATATTTTTAGTAGAGATGGGATTTTGCCATGTTGGCCAGGCTGTTCTCAAACTCCTGAACTCAAGCGATCTGCCCACCTCAAACTCCCAAAGTGCTGGGATTACAGGCATGAGCCACTGTGCCTGGCCCAAACTCTCTTGCATAGAAGTTGTACCAATGTATACTTCCATCAGTAACAGATGAGAGGCTGGTTTGTCTCCACCCTCACTGTCTTCCTTAACCCCTCTGGAATAGGTTACATCATAGAGATTCAATATGTTTTAAGGATTAAATTACATCTCCTGCATCTCCACAGCAAATGATTCAAAATGTCCTTGATTTATTTAGGATCCCAGAGAGGTTTTCTGACCTTACCCAGCAGAAACAGAGGCTCTGTCATGGGTATAACAGCCATCAAAGCAGCAATGGGTGGTGGCAGCAGCAGCAGCAGCAGCACTCATATGTTGAAAAATCAAAATAAAACCAGGCCAAGCCTGCTCTTTTCAGTTCCTGCTTACAGTAAGAAGGGAAAGGCCCAGGGGCCTGAAAATCCTCTGCTGTGGAGATGCAAAGGGAGATCCGTAGTTTGCAGGTGTCTGGTGACCTTCTAGTCCTGCAGGCAACATGGGGCAGGACGCTGCTGGAGGCTTCTGAAATTGGCCAGGTGGCTGGGCCTTCAAAGGCTTCCCCCACAGCATCTCTTTCTGTGCCTAGCAGAGCCCAGGGCTCACACAGTGGGAGGTACTGCATCTTGGCTGCAGGAGAGTGCCTATGAAGCCAGCTTGGAGCTGATAGAAGCAGCGAGGTGTCGGCTTCAACTCCCACCTGCAGGTTTCTGGTTCTTCTGGCTTTTGGCCATTTGGTGGGGCAGTCTTCTCCCAGGAGTGCACAGATCTGCCTCTCCTTGGTTCAGGAGAGTGCAAGAGTGGAAAAAAAGAAAAAGCAGCGAGGGTCATAGTAATGGGACTTGCTTCCCAAAATTTGGAGAAGAATACTTCAAAGATGCAGGGTTTCCCGGAAAGAAGGAATTCTGTGCCCTCTTCATATAAAACTTCAATGGCTTTTAGTAAGAGGCTCCTTCATGCACGCACGCACTCACTCACTCACTCACTCACTCAACTCCATATTTACTGAGCACCTGCTATAAGCAATGCATGTTTTAGGTATGAATTTCCAGCTCTTTCAGAATCTGTTTCTACCCAGATCTTGGGATGCTTGCCCATTGCTAGCCCATTGCTAGCCCATTGCTAGATGCCAATTTCAAGTCCCTATGCACTTTCCTTTGTCAAAAAAACCTCATCTCACTCCACCCCAATCTCCATTGCTTACAGAACAAGTCCCAGCTCCTGGATCTGACTACCGAATCCTGAATGTTCTAGCCTACATTTCCCACGTCAGCTTCCTGTCTTGCCAGTTCTTGCCTCAAACTCTGCAATCTAGCCGCAATGAAACTATTTCCACTTGTTCATTCACATATTCAGTCATTTATTTCTTCATTTTTATTGTGTACAATATGCTAGGCACTGTGTTAAGTGCTCTGGCTATATCTGTGAAAAAAGGTGGCAGGACCCTTCCCTCAGAGACTTAACTTCTAGAGACAATAAGTGAGCAAATAATTAACCATTGCAAGTTATGATGTGTCTTGAAGGAAATAAACTGGGTGATGTGATAGAGAAGAGTGGATTAAGCCTGGCCAGGAAACATCTTTCCAAAAGAGGTGACAGGGAAGGAGGTAACTGTGCTAAGATCTTGGGAACCTACCTCCTGAGCAAAGGGGCAACTAGGGCAAAGGCCAAGGCCTTGCTCTGTCAACCTCAGTCCTTTGTTCATTGCTGCTGTTTTTCTTTGGAACCTTCCCAAGCCCAATCTTCCTGATTCTGGTGGATGTCTCTTCCTCCAGGAAGCCTTCCTGGATCACTGCACACTGAGGGAGTGCCTCTGCTCTTGCTCCACTTGCCTGCCATGATTCTTCATTCACCCTCTGTGCTGTAGGGTGCACCCCAGGCACCGAGCCATTGACTTGGGAAACTCAGCCCTAGCCAGATCCATGTCTGCTTTGTTTGCTATTGCAGCCTGTTGTAGGTTGAATTGGGGCCCCCAAACCAATATGTTGAGGCTGTAACCCCTGTGAATGTGGCCTTATTTGGAAATGAGGTCTTTACTGATGTAATCAAGTTAAGATGCGGTCATACTGGATTAGGGTGGGCCCTAAGTCCAGCGACTGGTGTCCTGATAAGGAAAGAGAGATTTGGAGACAGAGACAGCCACTGGGAAGAAGGCCATGGGAACATGGAGGCAGAGATTGGGGTGAGGTAGCCGCAGGCCAAGAGCGCCGAGGACTGCTGGGGGCATTAGAGGCTAGGAGAGGCGAGGACAGATTCTTTCTCTAGAGGACTCATTCTAAGAAGGGTTCTAAGAACCCTTCAGCTACCAACAGCTACCAACACCTTGATATCAGACTTCTAGGCTCCAGAACTTGGAGAGAATGAGATTCTACTGTTCTAAGCTAACCAGCATGTGGCACATTATTTCAGCAGCCACAGGAAACTCACACAGAGCCCCAGGCCCTGGGAGGTGAGGGCATCCTTGTCCAGCGTTGGGCTGAATGAATGAACCCCATCAACTGCCTCCTCCTCTTTTTTTTTTTTTGAGAGAGGGTCTCGCTCTGTCACCCAGGCATGATCTCGGCTTACCGCAGCCTCAATCTCCCAGATTCAAGCTATTCTCCTGCCTCAGCCTCCTGAGTAGCTGTGATTACAGGTGACCACCAATAGGCCCGGCTAGTTTTTGTATTTTTAGTAGAGACAGGTTTCACCACGTTGGCCAGGCTGGTCTTAAACTCCTGACCTCAAGTGATCTGCCCACCTCTGCCTCCCAAAGTGCTGGAATTACAGGCGTGAGCCAGCATGCCTGGCCCTTCCTCTTGTGCCCAGTGTGTGGCCTTGAAGTCCCCTGTGTCCAACCAGGGATGTCTCCTTGCAGAGCACAGCCTGCCAGGCAGGAAGGGGGCCACCCTCCTCCCTTGTGTTTGCATGTGGAAAATTCCTCTTGGCATTTCTTGGGAGAAATTTATATTTTTTGAATCCTGAATCCTGAGAAAAATCAGTCGAGAAGTCAGGAAAATGGGAAAAACCATTATAAGTCTCTTGTGGGAATTAAAGCTTGTAATCAACATGCAGACCTTACAGCTTTGAAGGAAGGCACTGATGCTGAGTTGAAAGCAGAGTCAAGGGTTAAGATCGGCATTTCTGAGAGCCAGGTCAGAAGAAGGTAGAGAGGTGGCTATGACCTAATCCATCAGTCTCTCATAATCTCATGGCTGAGTTAACGTGCATGTCTATGGCCCTGTATGCTGCACGTGGTGCATCCTTCATGCAATTAAAATACATATCACTAAATTTACGTGCAAAGTGTACTTGATACAGAACTGTTGAATGGTGTTCTAAGAAATAACAGGTTTTGGAAGCAAAGTAAGTCCTTAAAGTGGCCATTTGACACATGATTCTGTGTGATGTTGTTCCTCCTTGTTAGGAGATCTGACTGTTACATGGTTCAACTGCCACCCAGTGATGTTCTCTGGTGTTTCCTGGTGTTTGAATATTTTCTATAGTTTATGGTCCTTTGTAAGCAGAACGAAGCTGAATATTTCTTGTTTATTAAACATCTTCTATAATACATAAAATTATAATAATAAAGACTATGGAGAATGTTGGAAGTATTTAAAAAATAACAAGATTTTGGACATTTCCATTTATTGGTTCTGAATCTGGAAGATTAATATCTGTCGGGAATTTGGAAACGCCATAGTTCCAGCTTATAAATAGTTGCTGTACCTCATATAAGCATTAGCTCAGTCTCAAACCCTCCAAAAGCTTTCTTTCAGCTGAAAGTGGGACTAGAGAGGGGCTGATTTTATCTGCCTAAGTGGAAATCCAGTTCTGATCTCAGCAGCCGTGTGACCTTGGACAAGTTGGACCACCTCTGGGAGCTGTTTCCTTACCCTGCTCCTGTGCCCCGAATGCCTGGGCTGGGTGATCTCATGGGGGTCTTCCAGCCCCTGCAATCTATGATTTAATAGCACTGCTCCAGGCTACATCTCTGAGTGAAAATACTCTCTAGCCTACTTCTAATCCTGTTGGGTGTTGGGGAGATTTTCTTGTGTCCAGTGAGAGGCAGTAAGGACTGACTTATGGCTCATTGCTATGCGTATTCCTCCTATACGTGATTTTGTTTAATCCTCATCATGACTCAAAGGGAAGCTTTATTATTGTATATTACAGATGAGAAAGCTGAGGTTCAGAGAGGCATGTGTTGTGCCCCAAGGTCACAGATCAAAGGGAAGGAGGATGGGGGTGGTCCTATGAAAGGACCTCTGGGCTTGAGTGGACACTGGCACACCCGCAGCTTCCTCTTTCTTTCTGCTTGTTTGTATTTCCGGCCAGCTGCACACAGAGGCAGGCTCCTGGGGAGGGCTTTATGGATTCAGGTGGAAAGTGACAGCATGTGGACAACACTGACTGTTCAGACACTGCCAAACCTTTGTTTCAGTGTGGAGGGGAGAAGAAAAAATTGGTGTAGATTAAAGTATGGCTTGGAGGCTGGGTGTGATGACTCACATCTGTAATCTCTGCACTTTGGGAGTCTGAGATGGGTGGATCACTTGAGCCCAGGAGTTTGAGACCAGCCTGGGTAACATAGCAAGACCTCATCGTTACAAAAAAATAAAAATAAATGAGCTGGGCATGGTGGTGCATGCCTGTAGTCCTAGCTACTCAGGAGGCTGAGGCAGGAGGATTGCTGCAGCCTGGGAGTTGGAGGCTTCAGTGAGCTGTGATTGTGCCTGGGTGACAGTGTGAGACCTTGTCTCTAAAGTAATTAAATAAAGGCCGGGTGTGGTGGCTCATGCCTGTAATCCTAAAACTTTGGGATGCTGAGATGGGCAGATTGCCTGAGCTCAGGAATTACAGACTAGCCTGGGCAACATGGTGAAACCCCATCTCTACCAAAATACAAAAATTAGCCAGGTGTGGTGGTGCACACCTGTAATCCCAGATATTCCGGAAGCTGAGGCAGGAGAATTGCTTGAACCCGGGAGAGGGAGGTTGCAGTGAGCCAAGAGTGCATCAAATGCACTCCAGCCTGGGTGACAGAGTGAGACTCCATCTCAAAATAAATAAATAAATAAATAATAAATAAGTAGTTAAGTAAAAGTATGAGTTGTAGGGGTGGATGGCGATGTTGGCTGTGGTGTCTTTTTCTCACTCCATACAGGTAGGACCTCCTGTGCTTTGGGTGCTTTTTTCAGGTTGGGTTAAAGAGGGGGCTAAATTGCAATCCCCCCAACCCGCCATGGGCCCAGTGGTGTGAGCAGGAGGGACAGGAGAACGTGCGATCCCCTGGCAATGTTGGGTGTGGCTGGAAGGCACTGGTAGGATGGAAAGAATCTCCTCTCCCACCCTTAGTGCCTCTGTGTCCTCTTCCTGTAAATTGGGTAGGGGGTGGCTCTGGACTGTGGGGAATGGCAGTTCTTTTCTGCTTCATATTTCCTGGTTATGTGATCAAAATAAAACTGTGTTCATGCTCCTGCTTTAAAAAAGTCCTTACTGCCACCATTTTTAAGCTGTAGAACAGATGGCCATGATATTTACATTACAAATGGATACTTCATTTGGCCAGAGAATCAATGTAGGTGTATTTGGGGGAGCAAGTTCTTTCTGTTAGGGACAGAATTGTATCCCCCACCCCAATTTCATATGTGGAGTTCTAACCCCCAGTGTAACTGTATTTGGAGATGGGATTTTTAGGAGGTAATTAAAGTTAAATGGGGCCCTGAGGGTGGGTTCCTAATCCAATAGGATTGGTGGTCTTTATAAAAAGAGTAAGAGAGATCTCTCTTTCTCACCATATCCCCTGCACACACTGAGGAAAGGCCATGTGAGGACAAAGTGAGAAGGCGGCTGTCTGCAACCTGAGGGGAGTGCCCTCAGCAGAGCCCAATCCTGCTAGCACCTTGATCTCAGACTTCGAGGCTCCGGAACTGTGAGGGAATACATGTCTGCTGTTCAAGCCATCTAGTCTGTGGTGTTTTGTTATGGCAGCCCAAGCTAACACACCCTCCTTGTCCCAACAGCATGCCCATGTAGTTTGACTTAACAATTGTTAAAGTGAGGGAAAGGTGTGTGTGTGCGAAGGTGGGCATATGGGTGTGATTCCTCCAAACGATGCCTGAAGACACAGCGTGTTTCCTTCACTGGAGTGGACCCGCCCTTGTTGGTTGTGTCTACTGTCCCTCCCCTCCTTCCTACTCTCATACTAACTTGAGAATATCTTCCTAAAACTGGGAACTTGTTTCCTCCTTGTGAGGTACTTGCCTTTCTGTGTGTATTTGTGTGTGGAGGGTTGTATGTGTGTATGTGCGTGTATGTGTGTAGGAGGTTGTATGCGTATATAAAAAGACATGGTCTGTTTATAAGACCATGTGTGTTTATAAGACATGGTCTGTTTATAAGACCATGTGCATGTATTTGTGTGGGCATGTGTGTGCGTGTGTATGTATGTGATGCAAGGTGTGTGTGTGTTCTATGTGTATGCATATGTGTGTAGGCATGTATATATATGCATGTGTGTATGTGTGTAGGCATGTGTATATGTGTGTAGGGGTGTGTGTGTGTATGTGTGTGTATAGGATATGTGTGTGTATTTGTGGGTAAGAGTGTGTGTGTATAGGGTTGTATATGTGTGTGTATGGGTGTGTGTATGTGTGCGTATGGGTGTGTGTATTTATGTGTGTGTAGGGTTGTGTATGTGTGTGTATAGGGTATGTGTGTGTATTTGTGGGTAAGAGTGTGTGTGTGTATTTGTGGGTAAGAGTGTGTGTGTGTGTGTGTGTGTGTGTGTGTAGGGCTGTGTGGGTGTTTGTATGTGTAGGAGCACATGTGCATGCATTTGTGTTTATGTATGTGTAAGGGTGTGTGTGTATGTATACATTCTGTTTCTTTAGACAAACACTTGAAGAAAAGGCATCAGAGAAGGACTAAGAGATGCTCTCCCTGAGAGTGAAAGACCTCTTCCTCTGTGGGGTAAGAGCCTCACCATAGAGAAGCCCTCAACCGAGACCTTGGGTGTTTTGGTTTTTGGCCCTTCCACCTCTGTTCCCCCTACTCCTAAATGGACAGGCAATGGAGCAGTCCAGCTTTATCTTCTGTTTCCTAGCAACCGTCCTTGGAAGGTGGAAGGCACATGGCAAGGTCTAGAGATTGGGGTAGGGCAGGTGGCAGGCAGGGAGGCAGGGGTCCTGGGGTGCTCCTCCTGGAAGCCCACATCCTTGGGGCTAGGAGATGCTTTCTCTTCTGTGTAGCAGTGGGGGTGGGGGGCAGCTCTCATTATTTAATGGTATAATTTGTGTTGACAGAATGGACAGGAATGTTTCATCAAGCAGTTACAAAAGGAGTCTGACTCGTTCCCAAACACAAAGGCGACAGGCAGCATAAATTAATGTGCGTGTGTGCTAGTGCACTAAGTGTTTGCTATCACACTTGCTGAAAGGGGGAAAAAGAGACACTGCCTTCTCCTTCTGAGACAAGAATTGCTTGTGGTGGGAAAGAAAAGGCGGAAAGAGTTATTTCCTGGCAAAATGAGCACAATTCAAGCAGCAAGCATCCTCTCCCTCTGCCATTCATCCCAGTAAGAATCCCTTGGGGTCCTGGCCTTGTCTCTCACACGATTGGGACACACTTACTTCAGCCATCCTCAGTGAGAGCTGGGTTTGGACAAGACATGCTCTGGCTCCCTTCCGCCTTTGATGTTCATCTTAACTAGATGTCACCTGGATGAAGATCAAAGGTAGCCTTGGAGGAAAAACAATGTCATAAAAGGCATTTCTCCTCCCCGAGAGTGAGAGGAGCAGGTCGAGCTTGGAGAGAGGCTGTCTCCTCGTCTTCTTTGTCAAAGTCATAAGAAGAGCCCTTTCTCCCTCTGTGTCCTTTTTTTCCTCTTTGCTCTGTGTTGCTCTCCTTCCCTTCTCATCCCTTCCATAACTTTCTCTTCCCTTTTTAAAAGAAGGGTCTAGTGGGGGAGGTTTAGTGACACATGTAGTGTCACAAGCCTCAGCAGCTACAAACAGAAGACACAGTGTTGCAGGGTGAAAGGAAGGCTGTTGAGACTCAGTAGCCAGGGTTTCCATTCTGGCCTTGTCACTAGATAGCCCCATGATCCCTGGGGGTCTGGGCCTCAGTTTACTTACTTATAAGGCACAGGGGTTGTGCTAGATGCTCTTGTGAACTCCCTGCAGCTCCAACAGTCCAGGACTCCCTAGCCATTCTACTCAGGTCTCAAGACATGGTGCCCCTTGGCCTCCCTAAGTCACAGCCTGCTATCACCATCACAGCAGTGTCAGTGGGGACAAGATGAAGGGACGGAGCTGACTACACCCTTCAGCCTTCCTCCTTCTGACTCTTGGAAAGCACTGAGCAGCACAGTACTAAACTACAGGACTTCTTCTTTTGGTTCCACCATCTCTATATATTTCTCCCAAATGAAATTAAAAAAAATTATTGAATTATGAAAGTACACATACATGTTGTAAAAAGAAGACATTCCAAGTGAAATTCCCCTGATAACCACTTTCCACATGGTGTATGTGCTCCCAGGCTTTTAAAAAACACACTTATAATGATGTAAATATATGTTTGGATTTGTGGGATTTTGATTTGTTCTTTGAGGTTCTGATTCATGGACTGCTGACATGTTGACCACTGGAGCTGTCACAGCAAAAGAAGAGAAGGAACCAGCTTCTTTTGAGGGCAGTGAGATGTGTTTGTCCCCAGCTGTGAGCTAGGTCCTGTGTTTTGGGCACCAGGAGCCCTATGCTCTCTCCTTATGCAAGTTGTATGTAAATTGCATCCTGGCGGAACTTGAGACTTCTAGATTTACTTCCACAAAACAATGACACAAAGCTAAGAATCTTCACAAAGCGTGCCTAAAACCAGTTTGTTGTTAGAACAATGGACACACTTTCTAGGGATTGCTGTTTCTTTCTCTCTTTCTTTTTAAGAAACTTAAACATTACAACGTATATGCCCTTTATTGTGAAGAAATTAGAAAACAAATGAGTCTGTAGAAAAGTAATCACCGTATTCCTTTATTTAGAAATATATTTAGTTTTTTTTTTAATCAAAGAACACCTAAAGTTTTCCTGCACACATATTTAAAGAGCCTTTTCAGTTGACTTGATGCTTGCAGTTTAGAGATAGCTTGAGGTGACGTGTTATCTGTCCTACCTCCCAGGACCTGGACCTTGAAGCCATATTTATTCAGCCAGACTCTTGGGACATGGAGATGAATGTAACTGGGTTTTTGCTCTCTAAGTTCTCCTAGCATGTTAGGAGAATGGTCCCAGAAACAAACAAACAAATAAAAAACTATAGTTTAGCATGGAGCATGCTAAAATTTGGAAATCTACTAAGTATCATGGAAACAGAGAGGAAGAGGTCATTAACTGAATAGATGTGAATCTGGTAAATTTCAAGGTCATTGATAATTTAGAACATCTTCCTGCTTAGAGTTTAATCCCAGATAAAAGTAGTTTGTTTCCACTGTGAGAGATCTCCAAGGTGCTTTCTGGTGGATTTGTGGCGAGGGGCCTCCAACTTCTACTTTCAGTATCACAAGGCAGAGATGTAGGAGGTAACGCTTTATTTCCTCTCTGCAGAGCCTTGTTTTGCTTGCCTCCATCTCTTAAGTCTACAGCCTTCCATATGCTTGGGTGGGAGCCCGTGGGTCTCGCAACTCTGGGGCAGCAACATTGGCTTCATTTTTAGTGCATGCCAGTCTATAATCTTGGTAATTCCACCAGGCTGAGATAACTCTGGTGATACACAGATTTATTTCATGTAAGCCCTTAGAAATCTTTGCGTGGGACCAGACCTATGTCAATTCTCACTTATTCTGGAGGAGGGGTGTGGGGTGCTTGGCGACATCTTCATACAGTTACAGAAAAGTGCATTTGATGTAAACTTTGAAACAGTGAAGTGATATGTGCTGATTTGGATTGAATTAACTGGAAACAGGCCCTGAGACAGAGAATTGCATTCAGAAGGCTTCTTGTGGACTGCTCTCAGGAAATGTACCTGTAGGAAAGTGAGGAAGACCGGATTGGGCAGTGAGAGAAACCAATTGATAATGCTGTTGCAGTTGGGATCTCAGCTGATCCTGTAAAGAGCTTTGGATCTGGGATGAACTATCAGAGTTGTCCCAAACTGAGGCAAGGGCATGAAGGCTTGAGCTCATAATCACTGGCTATGAGCTACCTTCTGGGAGGTTGAGTAATCTTGGACAAACTAGTTCCCTGAAACCAAGGGCAATTCCCAGTGAGGAACACAGCTATGAGCTGTCAGCAGCAAGATCCCCATCAGCAGGGTAATGAATGACAGGAGGAAAGGGAATCAGAGCAGTATCCACTACAGTCTGTTTTTTGTTTCTCTGACCCACTGACGTCTTAAGTTTTCCTCACCTGGGGACAAGTCCTTTAGGATTAAAGTTGGTCTCACTTTCTGGGGAACTTACAGGTAAATAATTAGAGGGACAAACCATAGCTCTTTCTGTACAGTTGATCTTGAAGCCATAACTGACACTTACCTTCCCCCCACTCCATCACCCATTCTAGATACCCTCACCTTCAGCTGACCATTTTACTAGTCTAGGCAGTTTGCTTCGTGAGGTGGACTGGATCTTCAACCCTGAAGTATCTTAGCCTCTGTTAGAATGCTCTTTTCAGGACATGGATGCTGTATCTGCCAATGTACTATTAAAACAGGGCGTGTGAAGCCATAAAACAAAATGCGTTCATGTCCTTTGCAGGGACATGGATGAAGCGGGAAGCCATCATCCTCAGCAAACTAACACAGGAACAGAGAACCAAACACTGCATATTCTCACTCATAAGTGGGAGTTGAACAATGAGAACACATGGACACAGGGAGGGGAACATCACACACTGGGGCCTGTTGGGGAATGGGGGGCAAGGGGAGGGAGAGCATTAGGACAAATACCTAATGCACAGGGCTTAAACCTAGATGACGGGTTGATAGGTGCAGCAAACCACCATGGCACATGTATACCTATGTAACAAACCTGCACATTTCTGCACATATGTCCTAGAAGTTGAAGTAAAATTAAAAATTTAAAAATAATAAAAGTATGAAAATAAAAAAAAAACAAAACTAGGGCACGTGAACACCAATAGATGCCTCAGTGGGTCAATTGAGAGCTGAGCATATTCTTCCCCATTGTCATTATCTAACAGCAGCCCAATCTCCTGTCATATGATTGTTGCTTTTCCATGCCTGTTGGTCTTTTGGTATGAGGAACTCAAAGGGCCTGGTTAGCAGTTGCAGTTTAAAGTTTAATGGACTTTTATGGAGCACGCATGTACAAGTGCTCCCCTTTCTGAGAACCAGGATCTGTAGAGTCCACAGAGCCTGATTATAGGATTGGGAACATAAATTCCCCAAGTGGTTATGGGTTGTTGGTAAGTGGGGCCACTCCCACATTCACCCTTTAGTTTCCTGACTCATGTATTCTATGCACAGGGGACACAGTGCCATATAATAGGCATTAATTTAGAATCCATACTGCACTCAGAAGATGTTGTCATTTTCAAGTTGACATCTCCATTGTTTCTTTAAGAGGCCATTCCACTCCTCTATCAGGCTGGTGACTCCTAAAGGTACAGTAGATGACAGAACCTGTGAGTCCCATGGTCAAATACCCACTGCCATTGCTGTACTTTTTTTTTTTTTTTTTGCCATTAGGTGGGTTGCTTGGCCTAAGGCAAAGTTGGTTAGGATTTTATGTCAGCTGATGAAATCCTCTCCATGTCCTCAAATAGTTGTGTTGGCCAAAGTCCTACAAGTAGAAAAGTCAAGACCATATAGAATAAAAGTGTTTATATTAATAAGATGGAATCATTGTTCCTTTTAGGGTGAAAGGAGTTTAAAGTAGTCAACTTGCCACCGTGTGCCTGGTTCATCTCTTCAGGGGATGGTGTCAAAGATGGGTGCGGTCTTAGTTTCTGTTGCTGGCAAGTTGAATATTCAGCAGCAGCAGTAGGCAGATCAGCCTCAGTGAGTGGAAACACATTCTACTGGGCCCATGAATAGTTTCCAACACTTCTACCATGGCTACTCCACTCACATGTCCATTGTATCAGCACTAGGTTGGCCCATTACAAATACTGGGTGATGTCAAATGACTGAGTCCTTCTGCTCACTTTCTTGGTTTAGTGTCTCTTACATTGTGGATACATAGTGTCTCTTACACCAAATCAGATGGCCATTTGGTGGCCATTACATGCCATACTAAAATCTTCCCTTTTTATATCCATTCCCATCGGTCCATCTAAGTGAGTCTTTCTAAGACATCGTCCTCAATCTTCTAATCTTTCTTCTTTCAGGACCCTGGTCCAGCTGGAAAGTCCATTTAAAAATGCCTTAAGTCTACAGATATATTTACTTTGGGCTACTTCTCTTTTCACAAAGTGGAGGGCCTGATGCATCACACAAAACCTTGCCGATTTGGATAATTTCTCCTCATTGCTTTCTTCAGGGCCACTTTTGAATAGAGCTATAAAGCAATGAGTCTATTTGTATTCACACTGATGTGCCAATTTGATCCATCCATGTACCAAGCTTACACTTTTTCCTCTTCCATTAGCTGGGGGTAAGGGAGCAACAGGTGTGAGTTGTGGAAGGAGGTATGAACGCAACCATAGAAGGTGATGTGGCGGTTGAGACCACCAATTCAGGCAGCTCAGTTGTGATCTCTGGCCCTGCTCCTGCTCAGTCTGAGATACAACATTTCCAGCTTACACAGATTGATGCTAGGTCAGCCTGACTGTCTCAGTGGGTATGACAGAACCCAGCTTATGATGGGCAGCTCTGGCTGCATGGCCACTTGAAGCCATGGTCAGATGGCCTGTGTTTACTAAGCCCCAGTGGCAAACAAGGTTCTGCCTCTCAAATGGAATATAATCCTGTGGTATATGGCATGGCCTTGCTCCAAAACCCTAAGGGTTTACACTGTGATCTCTTATTGGGGCTTGCCATCTACTCTACTTGATGTCTTTTCCAAACACAGAAACGTCTCATACCATAAGGTCTGCCATGTTGTATGGCCAAGTGACAAGTTTGCTTTTGCATAGCCCTTTTTATGTCCACTTACAGCTGGCAGATTTTCATGTCACCTGGTAACTGGGTGAGAGCAGTTTTTCCAAATGTGGAGTATGCTGCCTCCAGAACCCAAAGGGGCCTACCAAGAATTGTGTTCCTTTCTTAGTGGTGGGAGTTATGAAATGCAAAAATTTGTCATTTACTTGGGGGAATGCTTTGCTATGCCCAGATCACTGGACCCTAAAAAACTCTGATATGGCAGGTCCCTGAATCTTCATAGAGTTCATCTACACCTCTGGAGTACATGTGCCTTATCAAGGCCTCCAGAACACCTACTGCTTCTTATCTGGTCTAATTAGCATGATGTCACCAATACGGTAAAGCAATGTGATAATCTGTGGAATGTGCAGATGGTGTAGGCCTCTTTGTTTTATATTATGACAGAGAGAAGGTGAATTAAATAAGCCCTCGGGCAGAAATGTATATTGTTAACTTGTCCCAAGTGAATGCACACTGCTTTTGATCCTCCTTGAGAAGGGATGGAAAAGAATGATGCACTTGCTAGATTAATGTCTGCATATCATGTGTTGGCATGTTAATCTGCTCTAAAAAAGGTACCACATCTAGCAAAGTAGGCACAATTGGGGGTTGCTGTTTGGTTAAATTGGCAGTAGTCCACTCTCATCCACCATGATCTATCTGGCTTTTGGATGCTAGCATTCCCATTGCTATCAGGGAGTCCAGTATTGTAACAGCATCGCCTGCTGCCAGCCGTAGCTGAAAGAAGGCAGACACCACTGAGCATATTAATGATGCTTGTGTTCCTCTCACCAACACATTCTTTATCACTTTAGGAAATAAAATGTCCTCTTAGTTTTCATAGAACACAGTCTGAAAGTGGGTTTTCTGCCTGTGTCCACTCTGTCCCACCCATTTTTCTGAGCTCTTTGAGCCCTTCTTCCACCATTTGCCAGGGAAGTGCCGGTACATCCATTTAGTTTGGGCCATTACTGGTTCCAAACTTACAAGATTCAACCTGGCAATTTAGTAGCATCTTCTTCCAGGATCCTTGCCAGGGTGTTCAATTCCATATCATGGGGAAATTTTAATACATTTTCATATTAATATAACCCCCTTTATCCAACTGTGTTCCATCCCCTTGATCCATTGTGCTCAGAATCCAGCCTAATGCACACACTCCCATCTCTTCTTGATACATATCAGCCAGAACCTGCACCCATTTGGTGTATAGTCCCTCTTTTCCATATAGTCTCTCTCTTCTCTGGCCTTTTGGTCTTGTTGATTTGCCTTTTCCTATTGGTCTGATTGACGGAAAGAAAGATTGGCATAGGAATCCCCAGGGGGCCAGTTCAGTCTTGCAAGGCAGTTGACTCATTTGCCATCATTGTATGATACTCAGGCAAGGAAGTGGGGGCACTATCCTTTATCAAGAGGACTAGGTACTTCTGCAGGCCAGCAGGTTTGGGGGAAGATGGGAGATCAAAATTCTCAACTACATCATTACCCAGGTAATCACATCCCAAGTGTCAGAGTCCTACTCCTTTTCTGTTATGGCCTTGACCTTGGCATAGGAGACCTCTCAGCTGAGAATTCAGTCTTCTCTGAAGTTCTGTTGCTATTACATGATTAATTACTGAATCCGATTCTTTGTGTGGATGACCCTCTGTTATAGGTTTTTTTTTTTTAAATGCGTCAAAGGAAGTCACCTGGCTTTCACATTTTGCCTTGAATTGTCAACTGATTATCATGAGTTTGATACTATCTCTCTTCAGCGAGCGAATCAGTAGCACTCAGCAACGGCCACCAATTCCATGGTCTTTCTAGTTACTATTTCCCTCATGCCTCTAAGGTGCCAGAGATATTACTCCAGCCAGTGCATCACCTTTTACTGGTGTTCTAATACCTTTAAGCTAGGTAGACATTTTGCAGTTGCACTGCTAAGGCACACCAGAGACTATCCATACTATACTGACCACCAGGATGGAGTCCTCATTGCCAAATGGCCAGGGAATAATTCACCTCCAAAAGCACATTTGATAGCCCACTATCTAGGTCCAATCCTGGTACTAATGGGCTCAGATTGGGTTCCCTGGAAACAGACTATGAAATGGAGAATTTCACTCAGGGTTTATTAGGGAGTGCTCTTGGGAAAAACACCTGTTCAAAAAGAATGAGGAAGGGAGGGTTGGGGAATGAGGAGGAAGAGAAGAAGGAGGAGGAGAAAGAAGAAAGCAGCAGTAGCGGAAATTACTGACCTAAAAAATAGTTTCCACTGAGGATTCAGCCAGTTCTATGGGGAGCTTTGAGCTAGGATGACCTTTCCGACCTTTCAGAGTTGTTCCCAGTTGAGGCAAAGTTGAAACTTTTTGGATTCCCATATCAGTCCATCATTGGCCACAGGCTGTCTCTTTGGAGGGGTGTAAGCTTGGGCAAGGGAATTCTTTGTGGCTTAGGGCATCGCACAGCCAGGGTCACAGCTGTGAATCCTTAGCAGTCAGTATTCTCAGCATCTGAGAATTGACAAATCAGCCCTGATGAGGGGATCTGAGGAGAGCACTGGAGTGCCTGCTGCAGGTACCCTGTGCTCATGGTTCCCACTGAGCAACAAGAACTGGATTTAGAAAAAGTGGGGAACAGCCTGGCAACATAGACCTCATCTCTACTAAAATTAAAAAAAAAAAAAAATTAGCCAGGCATGGTGTCTTGAACCTGTAGTCCTAGTGACTTGGGAGGCTGTGGCAGGAGGATTGCTTAAGCCTGGGAGATCGAGGATGCGGTGAGCTGTGGTGATGCCGCTGCACTCCAGCCTGGGTGACAGAGTGAGGCCCTGTTTCCAAAAAAAAAAAAAAAAAAGTAGAGGAGCAAAAATAGTACATTCGTAATGGCAACACCAATTTCACACTAGCCTAGGATTATCAAATATTATTCTGTTTGATCTTGGACAAGCTATTCAGTAATTTTTGTGCCTAAGTTTCTTTAATTATAGAATAAAATTACTAAGTAGATATAACCTTGAAATGGTGCATAGCATATTGTATATAAAAAAAAATCGTTGTTGTTACTGATATTGGTATTTTTCAGCAACATAAAGTTATTTTCTAGCTCTGTTTCCCTTCTCATGATCTTCTAACCTGGCCCTTGCCCACCTTTCTCCTAAAATGAAACTTCTACTTCTATCTTGCTGGTTTCCTCACTTGTTCCCAAAAGATGCCATGCACGATGCTTGCACCGTTTCCCTTCCTAGACTCTGTCCTCATTGGTCTCCCCTAAGGCTGTCTAAATCTATATGGTCTGCAAGGGAGTGGAAGGAGCAAGTGCTTTGAATTTAAAAGTCTAGGTTTAAGTCTTAGATCCTCACCTTACTTAAGTCGTGCGACCTTGGGTAAGCCATTGAACATGTCTCAGGGTCAATTTCCTCACCATTAAATAGGAGATAATAGCAACTACTACACTAGCTTGTCATGAGGAGTAAATATGATAACTAGGTTAAACTCCCAGCATAGACCCAGGCATATTTTAGTTTGCTCAACAAGCATTGGCAATTGGATTCCTTCACAGCCTTAATGTGATCTAACCAGAGAGCCATTCAATGCACAATTATTGAAAGCCTGTGATGCACATGTACCTGCAAGAGATAGGAAGATGCAGGAGTTACAGCTCCCCCAAGGATGATAACAGTTGCCTTGCAGCTTTCCCAACCTGCTCCGTGTGCAGGCCCCTGCCCACCTCTCCCTCCTGGTATCTCCACTGCACAGACCCATGCTCCATCTGAATACCTATCTCTTAGGCATTGCTATTTACATCTTCCTACATATCAGTTATGCCTCTCCACGTCAACTGTGAGCTGCTTGAGGGGAGAGACTTCCATATTCTTCCCTGTCCCCATGCAACACTTAACACAGGCACATGCCCTGTGCTCTCTAAGTAATTGTTAAATAAATACATTTTAAAGGAATGTTTGTGATCCTTGATAACACTGAACAGTTTTCATTTTGCAGGCTGACACCTGTTGGAACCATAACATCAATTTTGTGGGCTGTGACATCAAAATGCCCCTAATACACATGAGTATTGTTTGCTGAAACTTTCATTTTTGTTTTAAATGCCTGTCATGGGCTGGGTTGTGGTTTAAAAATAAGTTTCTTACTTTGGATCATGGTTTGAAAAAAGAAAAAAACAGTGACAGGATGCGTATGACAAGGCTCCTAGCTTGGATGCTGAGCCCCCTGTGGGCAGAACCAAAGACACTGGGCACCAAGACCTCCCAGCTGGAGAGGAAGCAACTGGTTTCAGAAAAGCTCTCCTAGGGTTGGGGCGGTTTAGAAGACAGGCAGTCAAAAGAAGAAATGCTCAGGGGCCTGAGCACAGTCGCTCAAACTGCTTATTGTCTGGGCAACAAATAGGCACTGCAGGCTCACCTAAAAACCTCAAGTCTTTCCTTCAGAAAGACACAAAGCACTTAATACCCTGCTTGCTCAAGATTTTCCTCTAGGGATCCTTGTTTTCTCTAGAACTTTAGATTGTAATAGAAACACCATTGCCTTCATTCTTTTCTCACTTATTAAGCTGAAAAAGTAACCTGGAATCTTTAGCCTTTGGAGATTTGGCGATAATTTCTTGATGCAAAATTTGTATAGACAGCTTGACCATGATTGAAAGACCACAGGACAAAATCTTTGAAATCGAAATTGAAATCCTTGAAACTGGAAATTCTAGGACTGGAAATTCTTTCCACCTACAGATGCTTTGAGGCTGAATTCAAAGTGTCATTGACCCAGGCACTGTTGGGAGTAGGAAGCCTTTTGTCTTAGGGAATTTGAGCCTCATCCTCTGTCTGCACTTTGCGGCATCAGCTGTGATGGGGCTTGTCTTGGCTGTGACGGGGCTTGTCTTCTGGTTCCATGTTCTGGACAAATGCTTCCACCTTTCTTTCTGGAACCCATGCCTAATGTCTGGCTGTCTGCTGCTTGTACTCGGAAAACTACTTTAATTTGGAAGGTCAAATACAATCGCAAATGCCCTTTTTGTGCCTTGTGAAAGGCCTCTAAAGCTTAGCTTAACTCAAAGAGCTTAAATCAATAGCACTGGCCCATTTTCTAATCACAGGGAATTTAATAATGATCAGGAAAGCCATTGTCAGTCTGATCTGTGGGACTGTTAGGACTTTAACTATTGGAAAACAGCTTCCTGTCAAACTTACATACTGTTATCATATAAAATGTCACTCAGAAGGGTATTAAAATCCCTCTTTGGAGAGAAAGCATTATAGGGGTTCTATCAAAACTACTCTGTATGCTGATGAGTTAGGTGCTAGGAGAGAGAGAGAGCTAAAGACAAGCTTGGAGGTGGAAAGGAGGGAATTGTTCTCTTTTTTGCCACAACACACCCAAATGGAGAAGGGGAGGCTTCTTGGTGTCTGGGTCTGTAATTCAAGAAGTCCCTTCAGACACCTCAGCCCAGGGGCCGGAAAGTTCACGTCTATCCCCTGAGGCCTGGGAAGCCTGTTGGGGCCCCTAAAGGGAAGGGTGAGAGGAGAGCAGCCATGTTGCTCCATTGCTCCTGGCAGAAGTTTGAGGCTCCTGGACTCTGGCGACTTAGCCCTATTTACCATCACAGAGAGATACAATACAGGCATTTTCCCACTTAGATCCCAGCCATGTGAGTTTTGGAAGTGCTGCTGAGGTGAATTTCAACCCTGGTTACCATAATGCAGTTGGGCCTTTTGTGAGTTGAATGTGATGTTGTTGTTTTTAGGGATTAAATGTTCAAAGAGAACCACTGACTTGGGGTTAGATGGTTGGCCTTTAACAAAACCCTAAAGGAAAAGGGTGTGAACAGTTACATAACAAAAGATAAGAGGAACTACTTGAAAAGCTGAGTTGGCCAGCATGGTGGCTTATGCCTGTAATTAGCACTTTGGGAGGCTAAGGTATAAAGAGTGCTTGAGCCCAGGAGTTTGAGACAAGCCTGGGCAACATAGTGAGACCCCTCATCTCTATAAAATTTTTAAAAAATAGCTGGGTGTGGTGACACGTGCCTATATTCCCAGCTACTCGCAAGGCTGAGGCGGGAGGATTGCTTGAGCCCAAGAGGTTAAGGGTTGGCCAACTCTCTGCACCTGGGTTCTTCCAGCAGCCAGAAAGTTCTAGAGAAGAGAAATGAGTGCATGTGGGCTCTGGGGAGCACGTTCCTCCTGTCGTTTGCTCACATCAGACACCTTCCCTGATCCCAGCCATCTCCTGGGGCTGTGACCTCCTGGAGCCCAGAGTCTTTCCTCAGCCACTGCCATGAAGCCAAAATCCCCAGAGTGAAGCTGCCTGCACTGCATCCTATGTCACCAGCCCTGGTTGCCCTGCTTGACACCAATGGAGACCCCATCTCCATCTGACTTGTTTAAGGTCTTAAGTCTAAAACCTCAGCATCTTCACAACTCCACTTGCCTTATCCCTCCCCCAACAGACCCCCCCGCCCCCAGGACTGCTAATCTCTCCTGCTGGGATGCATGTTCTCCCACCCCACATTTTGCAGGTTTTAACCTCTTTGGCTCTTTCAGAAGGCCTTAACCTCCTTAAGAAACTTATAACACATGGAGAGCGAAGGCCCAACACTGATTTTAAATATTAGAAACTCAAACTCCGAGGTGGTCTGTGAGACCCTGTGGCTGGTGGGTGGCAGCAGGTGTCCAGGACACTGGCCTGGGGCTTCCTCCTGGCCTGTGTGCCTTCTGTGTACCACCTGCCTGGGATGTCTCCATGTTGTACAAAGAGAAGACTCTGGAGGGGGCCTTAGTACAAGCTTTGTTGCCCCAAAACTGAGTGACTGAGGGAAATACTGCAATCCCTCTGGTCTTCCTTTCTTCTTCTGTAAAATGAGGATAATCGTGTCTAATTTGAAGCTTAAATGTATTTAGTGTTCCTAGCACTAGAACTGGCATGTAAAGTACTTAATTGAACTGTCATTGACATGCTTCCTGAAAAATTACAGGAAAAGTGGATCCTGAAGGAAAATTGGGAGTTATGGACTACATGATTGTGTTTCCCCAAATTCATATGCTGAACTCCAAACCCCCAGTGTGATGGTGTTAGGAGGTGGGGCCTTTGGAAAGTGATTACGTCATGAGGGTGGAACCATCATAATGGAATTAGTACCCTTGTGAGAAGAGACAGGAGAGAGCTTGTTTTTGTGTTAGGCTGTTCTTGCGTTGCTACAAAGAAATACCTGAGACTGAGTAATTTATAAAGAAAAGGCATTTAATTGGCTCACGGTTCTGCAGGCATGGCACTGGCATCTGCTCAGCTTCTGGGGAGGCCTCAGGGAGCTTTTACTCATGGTGGAAGGCAAATAGGGAGTCAGGCATGTCACACAGGAGGGCAGGAGCAAGAGAGAATGAGGGTGGGTAGTGCCACATTCTTAAATAACCAGATCTCAAGAGAATGCACTCACTACTGCCAGGATAGCACTAAACCACGAGGGATCCGCCCCTGTGACCCAGACACCTTTCACCTAGGCCCCACCTCCAAGATCGAGAATTATAGTTCAACATGAGATTTGGCGGGGACATATATTCAAACTCTATCAGTTTTCTTCCTCTCTCTTTCTTTTTTTTTCTCTTCTTCTCCAAGAAGATAGACATCTGCAAACTAGCAAGCAGGTCCTCACCAGACATCAACTTGCTGGCACCCTGATCCTGGATTTCCCAGCCTCTAGAACCATGAGAAATATGTTTATGTTAAGCCATCCAGTCTGGAGTAATTTGTTATGGCAGCCCAGACTAAGGCAGGGAGCACAAAGAAATCAGGAAATATGGCCCCAGTATGATGCCGGGCTCTGTGGGAGACAGCTGCTTGAGGGCAGCAGAGGTGTCATCTCTTAAGATTATCTTGGGGTTTCCAAGCAATGACTCATGACAATAATATCCAGGTGGACAGAGCCAGTCATTGAGTTCCAATGCATATTGTCTATACAAAAAGTGGGTTAGCCAAAGCTCTCCGTGGCTCCAAGGGCTGCACACAGTCTTGAGATATCAAATCATTAATAGGAGCCAAAAGTTCTTATTCTACCATCATTATTTGTATCGATAAAAGGAAGCGGAGGTATTGCTGATTCAAAATCACATGACCAAAATATCTTGTCTACTGTCCATCTCCTCCCCTAAATATAAATTTGACAGAGATCTTGTCTGTCCTGGTCTCTGCTGTAGCCCCAGAACCAGAGTGTCTGTCACAAAACAGGTGCCCAGTGAACATTTGTTCGATGGACGAATGATGAACGGGTTAAAAAAATAGACCATGGCTGAAATTGCTATTTTAGCCAACAAACGCAGTATCAAACTATCAAAATTGCTATTTTAGCCAACATATGCAATATCAAATAATCAAATAGACTTGATTATTTCGATAGTGCATATGTTGGCTAAAATAGCAATTTCAGGGTCTTAAAGATATGTGCATGCACGGTCACTTCTTGATTAGTTCTTCTTTAGTTCGTACATGCTTTTAGATCATCACTTACTGTCTCTTGCTGCCCATTTTTGGCCTGTTCTATGATTTGTTTGCAACCTATAATCATGTCTAAGCGGAGAAGACCAGTGAAAGCCAGGCAAGTTGATAGCATCTTCACTCTAGAAAAGAGTGAGAGTGTTGGGGTGAGTAGGTGAAGGGGTTTGATGTGGTCTGCATCCTGCCATCTGTCTGTTTTCCCTGGTCCTCATGGCCATGTACAATTGCAGAAGTCAGAGGCAACCTTGCTTCCTCACAATCTTCCATGAATTGAGAGCACTTGCAATCTGTCTGGGGCCACAGTAATTAAAATTAATTGAATTTTAGAGATAATAACATTTATACTAATGTGTGTATTGAGAGGAGACAATAGTCTAAGAGATAAGTACCTAGGAGAGGTGGGGTGGGAGAACGTGCATCCCAGCAGGAGAGATTAGCAGTCCTGGAGCAGGGGATCTGGTGTGGGAGGGATAAGGCAAGTGGAGTTGTGAAGATGCTGGGGTTTTAGAGACGCAAGAGAGAGAAGCAACCTGGGGAGGAAGAGGCAGAAGAACCTTTGTATGATAATGATCATAATATTAATAGTGCCAGATTCCCTTTATTGAGTGTTTCTATGTGCCAGACATTGTATTTTAAAGTTGTGATGTTATTTTATCTTCACAAGAAGCTCATGAGGTGAGTTGTCCTCCGTATTTTATTTTATTTTATTTTCTTGAGACAGAGTCTTGCTCTGTCGCCCAGGCTGGAGTGCAGTGACATGATCTCGGCTCACTGCAACCTCCTCTTCCTGGGTTCAAGTGATTCTCCTGCCTCAGCCTCCCGGGTAGCTGGGATTACGGGTGTATGCCACCACACCCAGCTAATTTTTGTATTTTTTAGTAGAGATGGGTTTCACCATGTTGGCCAGACTGGTCTCAAACTTCTGACCTCAAGTGATTTGCCTGCCTCAGCCTCCCAAAGTGCTGGGTTTACAGGTGTGAGCCACTGAGCCTGACCTTATTTTATTTTGAAGAAGAGAAGCCTGAGATTTAAAGGGATTTAAATAGTTTGCCTCAGGTTGCTTGGCATATACAAATGCCAAATAAGCACAGTTGGCCTTGAACAATATAAATTTGAATTGCATGGCTCCACTTTTATGCAGATTTTTTTCAATAAAAGTTACATGAGCATTGCTGTCTCTCCAGCCTCCCCTTCCACCTCCTTCACCTCTTCCACCCATGAGACAGCAAGATCAGCCCCTCCTCTTCCTCCTCAGCCTACTCAACATGAAGGTGATAAGAATGGAGGCCTTTATGATAACCCACTTCCACTTAATAAATAGTAAATACATTTTCTCTTCCTTATGGTTTTCTTAATAACATTTTCTTTTCTCTAGCTTACTTTATTGTAAGAATAAACTATATAATATGTGTTCATCAACTATTTGTGTTATCGATAAGGCTTCTGGTCAACAGTAGGCTATTAGTAGTTACGGTTTTAGAGAGTCAAAAGTTATAGTTGAATTTTTGACTAGACAGGGTTTCCCTGTATTGTTCAAGGACCAACTGTACTCTTGTTTATCTGCAGCATCTCTCATTTATCCAAAGCAGGAAACCAAGAGCAGAGAGGACCAGGAGAGAAGACATTCTAGATGAAGAGCCAAGGAGGCTGCTGATTCTGAAGCAGCCCCAAAGAGGGTGGTTATGACAAGGACCTGGTTCCTGAGAAAATAAAGGAGGTCTGATTCCAGATAGCAAGCATTTCCCAAGAAAGGACTCTTTATATTTTATACATTTATAAATATAAAGGATTTATATTTTAAACATTACTTGACTTCTGCCCATTTCTGGATGGAAGTGGTACAATTTTAGCTGGCTTTGGGTTTGTCCCTAGCTCTTGTGCAGTGGTCTGCCTATGGTGCCCTTCAAGAATGCTTAAAGTGAGGGATTAAATGCACAAATGGGGTACTGCGTGAGTATGAGGCCAGTTGACCCTACTGATGAAAACTGCCATCCCCTCCCCATCTTTATCCCAGTTATTATTATTATTTTTTAAACTGAATCTACTGCCAGGTTCTCATACTATGAGAAAATGTAAACTTTTATCTTTATTGAACTGTAAGGGGCATTGTAGAGAGGACTGAGAGAGAGGTTTAGGAAAGAAGATGGTTTTAGAAGAGAAACCCTAGATCACATGAGTGATAGCAGGAGAAACTTACCCAAGTTGAGAAGGCAACCTTGTGGTGAGGTTTTTACCTGGATTGTGAGCTGTTCTGTCAAGAGGCCTTGAAGGTTAGGTAGCTGGAGTTATCAGCCACCTTGGAGAGAAGCCTCTGGGCATGTTGGTGCTTCTCTGTGTATAGGAGTGCCAGAAGCATTTGAACCAGAGTGACTCCATCTTAAATAAGGGCTGGTTAAAATGAGGCTGAGACCTGCTGGGCTGCATTGCCAAAAGGTTAGACATTCTTAGTTACAGGATGAGATAGGAGATTGGCACAAGATACAGGTCACAAAGACACCAGTGATAAAACAGGATGCGATAAAGAAGCTGGCCAAAACGCACCAAAATCAAGATGGTGAGGAAAGTAACTGCTGGTCATCCTCACTGCTCGTTATACGCTAATTATAGTGCATTAGCATTCTAAAAGATACTCCCGCCAGTGCCATGACTATTTATAAATGCCATGGCAACATCTGGAAGTTACCCTCCCTAAAAGGGAGAGGAACGCTCAGTTCCAGAAATTCCCTGCCCCTTTCCCGGAAAACTCATGAATAATCTACCCCTTGTTTTGGCATATAATCAAGAAATAACTACACATAGACCCAGTCAAGCAGCCCCTGATGCTGCTCTGTCTGTGGAGTAGCCATTCTTTAATTCCTTGACTTCCTTAATAAACTTGCTGTCATGGTACTCTTTGGACTTGCCCCAAATTCTTTCTTACATGAGATCCAAGAACCCTCTCTTGGGGTCTGGATTGGGACACCTTTCTGGTAACGGCAGTGTGATATGGTTTGGAGACAGACAGAGCTGGACTTAAATCTAGGCTCAAACATCTACTAGTTGAGTGACGTTAGGTTAGTCCCTTTGCCTTTTGAAACTGGGACTTTCTATTGTCAAGTAGGGCTGCCTCTCAAGGTTCTCTTGGAGTTCCAAATAGTGACTAAAACCCTGGCTCATCACAGACATTCCATAAACAGTGGAGGTTTTGTGGATGTACTTGCCTTTGATCAGGCAGAGAAGCAGAGAAGAGAAGTTAGAATTCCTTTCCTTCCCCCACACCCTCTGATTTTTAGTGATTTTTGCTGTATTACATCTTTTGAAATCTGAATGTTGACCTCCCAACCTATTTTCGTTGATATTTAAGTCAACATTGAACTTCGTGTTTCCCAAATGGAAGGCTGTGTCATTATTAATCCATTTGGTCATTTCTTTCCTTTCATTTTCAAGCCCTTTTTAGTTACTTATGCTTGAAAAGGTCTAACATGTACCTTTAATCTCCTTGTCATATAGCAAACTGCCATTTGCAGCTTTCTTTTTATAATATATGGATACTTTATTCAGTATAATTTTGTGCTATGGCAATATGCAAGTATCATTATTATGTTTTTGCATACTTACTATCTAGGTCAGATCGTGGGACTATTCTTGTATATTTGAGAGAGATGACAAAATTAAAATGATAGTGAAATTAGGTACTATTATCTCAGCCTAATAGAGCTGGTCTCAAATTGGATGATGCTTAAACTGATTCCAAGGTCATGATATGTGTAAATTTCATAAGTCTTCTTGGCTTGCATTGCCTTGCATTCCTAGTCATTAGAAAAGCCATTCACCTCCCCACTAATCAGTCTCTGAATCCGGCAAATCCCAGCACAACTGTCAGCCATTCCCTCCAACTCAGGAACATGGCGTTGCCCCATTCTCTTATTTCCCATAGTCATTGTCTCTGGGCAACCTTACACAGCCCTCATACACCTCATCTGACCTTCCTAAGGCATAAACACAGCACCATAACAATAGTCCATTAAATAAAAAGGCTGTCTGTCCTGACATTGTGGTGCCCTGAAAATACTGAAGACTGCCAGCCACTTAGAAGCAATGAAAAACATCAAACTGGGTAGAAATTGCGGTGCTGCTCTTAAGTTCAATTTTCCTTGTAGCTCAATTTCCTGGCTTTGCACTTTCCTAGGTACATCACGTTAATAGAGGAGAAGGGCAGGAGGTACAGGGAGGTTGATAGTGGATAGCCAGATGGTCCTCTGGAGAGAAAGCATCTCATCCTGAACCATCAGGGAATAGGAAACAGGTACTCCTGACAAGCAGGTATTCAGTGGTATGAGAAGTCATTTAAATGGAAAGTGGGAGCAGAGGTCTTCTGCTGGAAGGGAGTATCTTCATTATTGCTGTCATGGTGCCTGTTAAATATCCCCATCCATCATGTGTTCAATACCTCAGTGAAATTAGCCAACTGCATATTACAGCAGAGCTCTGATGTGCCAATCTCCCCTGAAAGCATTAAGCTGTCTCTGTTATGCGTTCTCCACACCCCCCGCCCCCTTTTACTGCCCATTAATGATCTTTCATTTGCATCACGGAACAATGAAGTCCTTTGGCCAATTATGTGAAATTACAGGTGCTCTGTAGATGCCCTCTGTCACCCGTTTACCGTCTTCGCTGAAGCCGTGGGCTGGAGTGGATTTATATTTTAAACATCACTTGACTTCTGCCCATTTCTGGATGGAAGTGGTACAATTTTAGCTGGCACAATGAGCCCCTGCCTTTGGCTTAATAAACTGGCTCATGCCCAGCCTGGATGAAACTATAAAGTCAGTTTTGACAGATCCCTTTAAGGGATCCTTTCAGCTCATAAACCAGGAAGGGAATAGGACATCTCAGAACATAACAAACTTGCCCCTTCTATCCCAGGAGACTTTTGGCATGCCTCTTTTGGGATGCTTCTCTTACCATAAAACCATTATTCCAATTTCTTTGATTTAGGGAAAAAAAAGTTAGTTTGTACTTTTGAACATAAGTAAATGCATCATAATTTTCTAGGAACTGGAATACAAACGTAGGGGAAATGAACACTATGGAGCAACTATTACCAGCCAGATGTGGTGATATGTACATGTATGTTGATTTTCAACCCAGCTCTGCAAAACAGATATAAAGTCTAACTTTATTAATGTGAGAATGGAAGCAATGACAGTTTAAGAAAATCATCTGGCTGGGTGTGGTGGCTCACGCCTGTAATCCCAGCACTTTGGGAGGCTGAGGTGGGCGGATCACCTGAGGTTGGGAGTTCAAGACAGACTGACCAACATGGAGAAACCCTGTCTCTAGTAACAATACAAACTTAGCCAGGCGTGGTGGCAAACACCTGGAATCCCAGCTACTTGGGAGGCTGAGGCAGGAGAATTGCTTGAACGTAGGAGGCAAAGGTTGCAGTGAGCCAAGATCGTGCCATTGCACTCCAGCCTGGGCAACAAGAGTGAAACTCCATCTCAAAAGAGAAAAAAAAAAAAAAGAAAGAAAATCAATCATCCAAGATTGACGAAAATGTCAAAGACCATTACCTTTCTTTTGCACAAGGAGGCAATCTTGAGCAGACCCAGAGAAAAGCACTGGGATCTGAGCTGCACCACTTGCTAGCTGAGTTATCATTGGCAAGTCATTTATCGTCTATGTGTCCCAAATTCATCATCTGTATAAGAAGGAGAGAAACACTGTTCAGATCTAGGATTGTCATGAGATTATGTTAGACATCATAACAGCCTTGAGCACAAGTAAAGTACTCAAGGACTGTTATAACATTTCTTTCCTTTCTACATATGCTACTCAGGAAGAAAGCTGAAAAAACTAAAAGAAGAGAAGATGTACTCAAGTAAAAAAAAAAAAAAACTCGGAGCATAAAAGCACTAAATTTCACAGCACTATATATTGATATTACATAAGTTTAAATAGGATAGTATAGCACTTAGTAGAAAAGCTTATCATTAAAGCAATGCCTGGGTAGTGTAAAAGTTAAAAGCAAGGAGTTAGGTGAGGGACGGATCAATACTGAAGTCATACAGAATGACAATCACCTTTCTCCCTAAGAGGACTTTGATTGAAAAACATTTTATTTATTTATTTTTGTTTTTGTTTTGTTTTGTGTTGTTTTGAGATGGAGTCTTTCTCTGTCGCCCAGGCTGGAGTACAGTGGTGCGATCTTGGCTTACTGCAACCTCTGTCTCCTGGGTTCAAGTGATTCTCTTGCCTCAGCCTCCTGAGTAGGTGGGATTACAGGCACCCGCCACCATGCCCAGCTAATTTTTGTATTTTTAGTTGGGACGGGGTTTCACCAGGTTGGCCAGGCTGGTCTGGAACTCCTGACCTCGAGTGATCCACCCACTTCAGCCTCCCAAAGTGCTGAGATTACACGTGTGAGCCACCATGCCCGGCCAAAGCAAAAAACAATTTTAAGTAGCCAATACAGTCACATGACTCAAATATAAAAAATCTTAAAGGTTTGCAGGGGAAGTTTTTTTTTCAATACATTCCCAAATTCTATTCCCCCATTTCTCCTCCCCAGAGACAGTTAGTGTTATCAGTTCCTTATTCTTGCAGACTTTCTTTTCTTTTTCTTTCTTTTATTTCTTTTTTTAAAGAGACAGGGTCTTGCTTTGTTGACCAGGCTGGAATACAGTGGCGTGATCATAGATCACCACAGCCTTTAACTCCTGGGTTTAAGTGATCCTTCTCCCTCAGCCTCCTGCGTAGCTAGGACTACAGGTGCATGCCACCATGCCCAGGTTATTTTTACTTTTTTGTAGAGACGGGGTCTTGCTGTGTTGCCCAGGCTAGTCTTGAACTCCTGGACTCAAGCAATCATCCTGCCTCAGCCTCTCAAAGTATTGGGATTAGAGGCACAAGCCACTGTACCTGGCCAAATTTCTTGTAATGTGTGTTTGTTAGCATATGTATAAAATATATAATATATATTATATATAATATATGCACAATATATTATACAATATATAATATATTACATATACATATATTATATATAATATATGTATAATATATTGTATATTAAATATATATAATATAATATATGTTATATAATATATAATATATGTTATATAATATATAACATATATTATATATTAGATTTAAAATTTGTATTTTAAATATTATTTATATATATAATATATTTTATATATCTATATATCAGATTTAAAATTTAACTACATAAAAATCCAAAACATCTGCATGGGGAAAAGCACAATATACAAAGTTAAAATTAATAATATATAAATCCGATATATATAATATATAATATACAATATATAATATATAATATATATTTTTTATATATATAATTTTTTTGCCCCCTCATATATTCTTTCTGGACTATTATTTACACTGTAATTTCACCTAGAATATATTTTAGAGATTATTGGCATCTCATTATACCAACAGCTTCCTTTTATATTTATGCCAGCATAACATTCTATTTTATGTGTTATAATTTATTAAATCCCCATTGATGGATATTTATTTTATTCCCAATCTTTTTCCACCAGTAAAAAATGCTGCAGTGAATAATCGTACACATATATCATTTCACATGTGTGTGAGACTAGAACTGGTTTTCTGGGTCAAAGATTTTGTGCATTTGTAAAGTTGATAGATATCGCCAAATCGCCCTCTGTAGAGGTTGTGATTTTCTCTCTTCCTAGCATTGTCTGAGAGTAGTTGTTTCCCTATAGCTTTTCTATCCCAGTTTTTAATGAAACTTCTGGATTTTTACCAATCTTATAAGTGAAAATGGTTTCCCAGTGTAACTTAAACAAATAGTTCTCATATGATGAAGGAGGTTGAGCCATTATTCTCATGTTTAAGAGCGATTGTATTTTCTTTGCTGGGAGATGTCTCCTGTGAACCGTATCCTCTTTTCTGTTGTATTGTTTACATATCTCTTAAAATTATGTAAAGTACTTCGATTTTCCAGCTTGTCATTTGTCTTTTAACTTTGTATATTGTGCTTTTCCCCATGCAGATGTTTTGGATTTTTATGTAGTTAAATTTTAAATCTGCCTAACGTGATTTTTTAATTCCTTAAATTTATGTAGAATTTTTATTCCAGTGCAGTTTGGGCCCTTGGCTCCTTTCCACATCCCTCTTAACTGTGTATGGAATACAAGCAAGCAGTGAAATGATTTTTCTGCTCTTCCATGACTCTTGTTACAGAGCCAGAGGTCAGACCCATCCACTTCTTTCCATACATTTTGCTTAATACTAGGTGGTTAATAAATATTAAATGCATGAATGGGAAAGTGGATAAAAGCATGAAGGAAATGCTGAGTTGCTGAATACAGGCCCTGACGATGATGATATGTGAGTCCACAAAGCACAGAGACTAGGTGTTTTTGGATTCAATATGTTTATTCATTGGTCAGTGAGTTAACAATGCAGTATACAACATCATTCACTTTGTGAGTGGCCATTAAATGTTAATAGTTACTGTGCAACAGGTAGAATAAAGGAAGGGAAAAAAAGGAGTAAATAGTCAAGACAAAACCAACAAAAATTCAGAACCTTGGATAGGACCAGGCCAGAGCTATTCTAGGACACACTTAAGAAGTCCTAGTGCCCTCTAAACAAACCCTTTAGGACTTTCCCTTTCAGCATTTCTCATCTGTCCTCATGTCTAGGGGCATAGCGCCATTTTTCTCTCTAGAACTGGGCACTAGATTTTCAGCCACTACCCTATCACCAGCACGACTCCCACCTACTCGGCAATTGTTAATGCTGGCCTGTTCTTTGCAGATAGCTGTCCCCTTGCTCCAGACCAATTTTTAGGACTGACCATTTTATAATAGAACATGCTTTGTCCTATCCTGGAAAGATGGATGCTACTCTTGGCCACTTAACACTGTGAGGCGTGGCCAGATAAAGAAATCATGCTGAAATGGGAATGACTGCTACTAACTTACATATGCTACTCTTTAAACCCAAAGAATAATTCTCATATAGGAAGGTTTTATATAATGAGAAAGCTGAATATGGATACATTTTAAGCCTTAGGAATTTGGTTTGTAAGTTCCCGCAGTATTTGGTTCTAGTAATTAGCATTCTTTTAAAAACACTTTTTAGAGACAGAGTCTGGCTATGTTGCCATGGCTCGACTTGAATTCCTGGGCTCAACCCATCCTTCTGCTTCAGCTTCCCAAGTAGCTGGGACTACAGGTGCAGGCTGTAAGCTGCATTCCTAAGTTTGGTAGTTGTTGTAGATAAACAAATTGTGCATGTGTCAGAGGCTTTTGAACCAGAGCAACTCCATCTTGAGTAGGGGCTGGGTAAAATAAGGCTGATACCTACTGAGTTGCATTCTCAGGAGGTTAGGCATTCTAAGTCACAGGATGAGATACACCCTTGCTGATAAAACAGGTTGTGGTAAAGAAGCCGGCCAAAAGCCACCAAAACCAAGATGTTGACAAAAGTGAACTCTAGACGTCCTCAATGCTCATTATACGCTAATTATAATACCACCAAAACAAAGATGTAGACAAAAGTGAACTCTAGTCGTCCTCATTGCTCATTATACACTAATTATAATACATTAGGATGCTAAAAGACACTCCCACCAGTGCCATGACACTTTACAAATGCCATGCCAACAACAGGAAGTTATCCTATATGGTCTAAAAAGGGGAGGAACCATCAGTTCCAGGAATTGCCCACCCCTTTCCTAGAAAACTCATGAATAATCCACCCCTTGTTTAGCAAATAAACAAGAAATAACCTCAAAAATAAGTTACCAGCAGCCCTCGGACTGCTTTGCCTGTGGAGTAGCCATTCTTTCGTTCATTTACTTTCTTAATAAACTTGCTTTCACTTTATGGATTTGCCTCGAATTCTTTCTTGCGTGAGACCCAGGAACCCTTCCTTGGGGTCTGGATCGAGACTCCTTTCCAGCAACACATGGTGCTTTAAACTGAAGACAAAGTGAAAAAAGAAATCCCATTATAATAATGTTCCTTTATAATCTTAGTGTCAGGAGGAGTTTGAGAGTGGGGAGCATGCCAGGAGTCAGGGCTATCAAACTTCCGAAAAGATCTCTCTGATGTTCTGATAGCATCTGGGAGCCTGTGATACCTTAATTCTTCTGTAGGGCACATAGTAAATAGCTCACAAGGCTTCCTGGTGCTGTTTTATCTAATCTAATTCCTTTTCGGCCCCCTTGGCCACATAAGCACTTATTTTTCTCCATTCCTGCCCCTCTGGCTGGGAAGTAAGGTTTGACTCTGCCTTGCTGACATTCTTCAGAGCAAATCATCTTCAATAGCCAGGTTAGACTTGTGTATCTAAGCTGCTAAATGTGCACTGTCATGGAAGCTGTTGCCTTGATTTTGCATGACAGTATGCTGTTTACTCCTGTCTGAAGCCTGACACCGGTGGGGGGATGTCTGAGGTCTTCACTGCAAAGTGAAGAGACTTCCGGGAAGGAGCTTCTGATCTGGATGCTGACAAATAAGTAGACATGCTTTTATATCATTTTTTAAAGGTAATTCCAAGAGGGTGTGGAAGTGGGAGAATGTCAGGGTGCCACACACAGGCTGTCAGAAATGCTAAGGCAAAGTTTTTTATAATGCCTGAATACTTCAAATGATTTAACCACTGGAAGAGAGACAGACGATTATAGAATCTTAAAATAAAGCCAGAGAAGTAGGGAGCTGGAGAGGGCACTGAGGGTGGGCAGGAGAAATGATCATCTATTGAATGCCTGTCATAGGCCACACCTCATGCAAGTTGCCTGACATAGATGCCTCTTGGTATCCATGGGGGATTGGTTCTAGGAGCCTCTAATATACCAAAATCTGAGCATCCTCAAGCCCTGCAGTTGCCCTGAGGAATCTGGAGATACAAAAAGTCAGCCCTCCCTATACATGGGTTTCACATCCCAGGAATACTGTATTTTTGATTTCTGTTTAGTTGAAAAAAATGTTCTTGTAAGTGGATCCATGCAGTTTAAACCCATGTTGTTCAGAAGCCAACTATATATATATACACACACACACTATATATACATATATACACGTGTGTGTGTACATATATATGTGTGTGTATATATATGTGTGTGTGTGTGTGTGTATATATATATATACACACACACACACACACACACACACAACTAATTCCCACAGTCTTATGACTTAAGCATTTTTAACATAATCATGGTTTAGGAAACTGAGGTTCGAAAAGACGGAATAATTTTCTCAAATTCTTGGTACTAATAAGAGTAGAACAAGTCAATCTCTCTCCAAGACTCATCTCACTAAGCTATCTCCACCTTTCCCACCCATTATATTCTCCTGCTTTAAAGGTGAGCAAACTTAGACGCAGGAAGATAAAATGCCTTAACTTATTTCTCAATCCAGAGCAACAGGAAGCAAAAGAGGAGGAGAGGAGAATCCTTTCATCTTCATCCTCTCATCCTTCATGTCTTTATTGATGTGTTGTGATCACCACAGAGATTTTGTTGTTAACATAGTTTGAATCCCCTTCATGGCAGGTTAATTTAAGTGATGCTCATTTAATGAGTTGATAGAGTTGTTGCAGTTTGGAGCTCAGATGCTCACATAAGGGGGGGGTGGGCAGACTCCCTCTAGTAACTCATTACTCAACATGCCAGCCAATACGCAGGAGCCTTGACTAGGACCCACGTGTGCCTGCCTCTGTGTGTATGTGTGTGTGTGTGTGTGTGTGTGGATGCGCATGCATGTGTGTATGTTCAGAGATCAAGCAGGAGTGATTTGTTTTTTGTCTCTCAGTTGATTCCTGGCAGCTAGACCACTCTGTACATCCTAGGGAGCTTAAGGAAGTTAGTGGTCTATAAATCATCCACTAAGCCCCCGAATGAGACTCTCTATTGGAAATGGTAACAGTAACTCCGTCAAGAGTAGACTAGGGTTGTGGCCTCATCATTATTGTCATAACATCTTCTGAGTCAAGTCACGCTCTTTGCACTTGCTGTCTGAAGCTGGCATTTGGAGATAAGCTTTTGCGATGTGTCATCAAGCCAGGGACTTCTTATGCAGGAAGGGAGTTGTGTTTTCAGGCATGTCTAGCATGATAGAAGCAAGGAAAATGGAACCAAACCGCTTTGGTGGAGTCCAGATCCCTTTTATGTGGTCCAGAGGATAAGGTCTGTGTGGTCCAGCTTGGACTGAAATTGCCCAGAGGCAATGAAAGCCTCCACAGATAGGGGTAAGTTTTAGTAAAATCAGCAGTGATGATTGTGTACGAGAAATGGCTCATAAGTGGGAAACCACTTTATAATCCTGGCTGTGGCTGAGCCAGTAATTTATCAAGTGACCTTATGTTAATCATTTCACTTGTCTGGACCTCCACTTTCTCATCTGTGAAATGGAAATAATGGTATCTGATCTATCTATTTCATAAGATTGCATCAAGGGTCAAAAGAGCTCACATATGTAAAACTGCTTTAAGGTATTTGTGGCCCTATATGACTATAAGATATTGTGAGGGGCAGTGTTGCATATCCCCCATTCAACAAGCAAAGTCCTGTTGATTCTACATTCCTTCTAATTCTCCCATTGTAGGAGGTAGATTTATGAGGTGGCCGCTAAGATTCTTTCCCCTTGGTGCACAAGCTCTGTGTGATCTTCTCCCCTTGAGTGTGGGTGGGAACTGTGACTATGATGAGTGATGTCGTTTGGCTGTGTCCCCACCCAAATCTCATCTTGAATTGTAGCTCCCATAATTCCCACATGTTGTGGGAGACACCCAGTGGGAAGTAATTGAATCATGGGGGAGGGTCTTTCCCATGCTGTTCTCATGATAGTGAGTAAGTCTCATGATATCTGATGGTTTTATAAAGGGGAGTTCCCCTACCCAAATTTGTCTTGCCTGCTGCCATGTAAGATGTCCCTTTGCTCTCTCTTCGTCTTCTGCCATGATCATGAGGCCTCTCCAGCTATGTGGACCTGTGAGTCCATTAAACCTCTTTCCTTTACAAATTACCCAGTCTCAGGTATGTCTTTATTAGCAGTGTGAGGATGGACCAATACAATGAGATAGTCATTACTGTTATTATGTTAGCTTATTTACCACTCCGCCATAACAGCCTGGAATGGGATCTCTCCTATTGGCCACCATGAGTTCTACTGCAAGGAAATGAATTCTGCCAACAAACAAGTGAGCGTAGAAGAAGAATTTGTGCCTCAGATGAGACCCCAAGCCTAGCTGACACCTTGATTTCAGCCTTGTGATATGCTGAGCAGAGAACCCAGCTAAGTTCTGTCCAGACTTCGGACTTACAGACCTGTGGGATATTAAATAGATGTTGTATGAAGCTGCTAATATTGTGGTCATTTATTATGCAGCAGTAAAAAATAATACACCCATTTCTTCCTTTTATTTCACTTTTGCTACTATGAAACACATTCCAAAAAGTACCTTATTTTACCTAGACTATTGCCATAGTCTTCCTGGAACAAGTCTTTTCTTCTCTCCCCTCCTCTCTGATAATCTATTTCATACTGAGACATGTGGCTTCTCTAAATTATATATATCCTTGATTCTATTGGTGAATTTTTTTTAAATTTTCACATTTCTAAAATAGGGCTGTGTCTCATGATGGATGTGCACATTTAGTATAGTGCTTGTTTTCTTCCCCCAAAAGCTCTTATTAAATTGATGATGCATTTTACTAATTGATGGTGTCTAAAAATTGAGGAAATCTGGTAGTTTGTCTTAAACACATCTATTGTAGCACTAAATAAAATCTAGTGAGAGCCTTCCTTCAGATGCCTTACCAGAGGAGAAAAGAGGATCCCTTTCTCAAGACCTTCTTGAATGGCATCGACAGTAAAAGACATTGATGACCAGGAGTTTCCCTAGGAAGAAGCTGGTGCAGGCGACATCAGCCAACAATATACTGGGACTTAACATCTTTGCAGTTATTTTCTTCTTTCTTATTGCTCTAGGTTGTTGGCACCCCAGATTCTTCTGTCACCCCTCTTTCTCTTTGGCAGCAATGACCAGCATTCCCAGTACAGAGTATTTCCCGATTCCCAAACAATGCCACAGATGGTGACACATTTCTTGTGATTTTCCTATTTATCATGTCTCTGCTTTAGCAGAGAGACCATCTGGGATCTCCTCCCAGGGATCCCAGGAGATTCCATTCATTGCTTGACTCAAGCCTTGATTGGATTTATTTTAGGCAGAGGAGAGAGCTCTGGCACAGGAGCAGAAGGCTCAGCTATCACTCATCAGCTGTATGACCTTGGTGGTGTCACTCCTTCCTCCCACAGCCTCAGTTTTCTCATCTGTACAATGAGATGTTCTCTAAGGTTATTGTTATATTCTCTGACTAGCCCCAGAGCATCTTTTGCCTCATTTCAAATCTCCCCCAAAGTCATAGCAGAGAGTGGGTACTACAGTGAAGTCAGTCCATGCCACCAAGGGCTCTTGGGTTCCCTTGGGCATCCCAACAAGAGAGTTGGGGGAGGCCCAGGTCCTCTGTTCATCCCATTGTCCTTAGGAGGTAATAGAGCCATCACCCAGACTTCCTACAGCATGTTTTCCTGTACAACCAGACTAACTGATATCCTTCTGTCTCCAAGTTCATTCCTGCAGGTGTTTCCAATCCTCATCACTTTATCATAATTGTTATGATAAGCATTTCTGCCAAAATGGTAGTAAAAACTCAATTTTCCTGAGCAAAATTAGCAACAGAAAGTGTTCACGGCTCGTGCAACCTGGTTATTAAGCCATAGCAGGAATTGGCTGCAGCTGTGAAGTAAGATATAATTAAAATCTGAGGCCCTTCACCACGTATCTGGTTTGTGCATTTGCAATGTTGTAGATATATGAATTATTGGGGCTGACCAGCTCAAGCTGTCCACTGGGAACCTGTCCAGTGGAATTATATCTATTTGAATGTTAGAGAGAGAGAGAGAGAGAGAGAGAGATGCAAGTATACACATTCAGGACAGTGCAGCAATAACTTGGGTAGACACATAAGGTATGGAGGTGGAGGAGACAGACCCCCCCCTGGAACTCATGGGCTCTAGTTTAGATCTGCCATCTAAATCACATTTAGATCACACATCTGTGTGACCTTGGACCAGTCACTTACCTTTCAGATTCTTAGCATCCTCTTTGGTGATATATAAGAAAGTAAATATTATTCATAAGACGCTTGGTTCTAAAATTCCTGGCTGCTATTCTATTTGTAAAAGATAGAAAGAACGGCCAGGCACAGTGGCTCATGCCTGTAATCCCAGCACTTTGGAAGGCTGAGGCAGGTGGATTTCTTGAGGCCAGGAGTTCGAGACCAGCCTGGCCAACATGGTGAAACCCGTCTCCACTAAACGTACAAAAGAAGGCAATGGTGGCACATGTCTGTAATCTCAGCTACTCGGGAGGCTGAGGCAGGAGAATTGCTTGAACCCGGGAGGTGGAGGATGCAGTGAGCCGAGATTGCGCCATTGCACTCCAGCCTGGGAGACAAGAGCAAAACTCCATCTAAAAAAATAAATAAATAAAAAAATAAATAAATAAAACAGGCCCAACATGAATAACTCAGAGCCGTAAGAGTAGAGGACATCACAGATTCATGAGGGAAAGACAAGACTGACGGAAATGAAGCCAGGAAACGCTGAGCAGTAGACTTACTCTGATCAGTCTTTTATTTTTCAATTTATATGGACACTAGTATCTCATTAACCCTTTTTTCCCCTAAGCAATCATGATTTTATTAAACTCATATGCAGTACTTTTATCTGCTGAAGCCCCTGGCTGGGCTATTAATGATATCGCTTTTCTTGTTATAAAAGTCAAAGGATGTTTTGGGACTGGCCTCTGGCCCCTCTACCCTACTGCCACCCCTAGACACAGTTGTATCTTCCAATCTTTCACATTCATTTCAAGTGAAGAGTGTGTGGGTACAGTGAGTATTATGGGTCTCAGCACCTCCATAGACATCTGATGCTTTGATTTCACTTACATACCTTAGGGCTACTGGAGAAAGCTGATGTTCCTGGAATGTTTCTCATGCCTTACTCATTTATTTGGGCTTCAAAAGATGCTGGTGGTCCTGACTTGGATCCCCCAGAGGCCCTGGTTGGTAGCTTGCAGATGAGGTTCTGCTTTGGAGCTGTGGCAGAGGACAGGAATGCTGTGGTTGGCAGGGCATCTAGAATCCAAACATCTATTTGCCGTCTTGGTTAACCTGCTGGGGGAAGCTGTCCTTCAAAACGGAGGATTGGGCTGAGGAAATATAGGCTCATTTCATCTTACAAAGTCTACTGTTTCCCACTACTCTCGGGCACTTTCAGCAGTTTGGCCACATGTTCAGTAATCTGTCTCCTAAAATCTCAGAGATGGTCCATCTTCTAATTGCCCCTTGTTCCTGTGTCCTCCCCACAGGAACCATGTTAAGAATACCCCCGGGAGGGTGTGGTAATCCAGGCAATACAGGCTCACGCCTGTAATCCCAGCATTTTGGGAGGCTGAGGCGGGAGGATCACATGAGGCCAGGAGATCGAGACCAGCCTGGCCAATATGATGAAACCCTGCATCTACTAAAAATACAAAAATTAGCCAGGCATCGTGGTATGCATTTGTAATCCCAGTTACTTGGGAGGCTGAGGCACAAGAATCCTTTGAACCCAGGAGGCGGAGGTGCCAGTTAGCTGAGATTGCATGAGTACACTCCAGCCTGGGTGACAGAATGAGATGCTGTCACAAAAGAATAAAATAAAATAAAAGAACACCCCTGTGTTGCTGTGGTTTTCTCTTCACTGCTACACAAACTGTGTGGAGGTGGGTCAGCTTCTTGTTCTCTAGGGGTCTTGGTTTTTCTCATGACTGTGAGAACTGGGCTAGAGAGAATCTCTCGTTTTCTTGTAGGAAAAGTTACGGCCTGTCATGCTTCCTAGACCAATGTAGACAGCCGGGATTGGACTCTAGCAGAGTTGGCATAAGGATTTTTAGACTATGTTTTCTCTTGCAATCGTTGACCCAGGTTTTCATGGATTGAAGTTAACTCCTGCCTCAGCCCCTCAAGACAAAAGCAGGCAAATCTGAAATGTGACAACAAAGAAAAAGACTGAAGGGTCCCTAAAATATGTCAAATATCAGGGGTCTGCCCCTGTGCTAGGCATTGTCACCAACATTGCCTCATTTGGTAGCACACAGTGCTTAGGAGCAAAAGCTCTGGGTTCTGATTGCCTGGGTTCAAATCCTGCCTGTACTACTAAGTATCCATATGGTTTTGGGAAAGTTATCTAAGAATTTCACACCTCAGTCTCCCGATCAATCTGTAAAATGGGGTAAGAACACCCCACCACGGAGTTATTGTCAGAAATTAAATATGTACATGCAAAAAACACAGAAAAGAAATGAACATGTAACAAGTGCTGAATACATTTTAGCTATTATTACTACTATTCAGTCTTAATCACACACACACCCTTTTACAAATATGGAAACAGGCTCAGAGAGGTTACATAGCCTACCTGAACTCACCTAGCCAGTTAGTGACAGAGTTGAGATTCAAACCCAAGTTTATCTGGCATCAAGCTCATATTGATTTTTTTCCCACTCTACCTTTAGAGTTGATGAGAGTCTAGAAGAATTATTTTCCCATTCCATTTTGACTTTCATAGCATCACCATGAAAACATATTAGAGAAATCTGGGACTCACGGTTCATTCCACAGACGTAGACTCTGATTCAGGAAGGGGACTGTCATGCTGAGATTTCAATGCCTCCAATGCGGAATTAGCCTGAGCCCAGACAGAGTCCCGGCTGGGCAGAAACTGCGCCACTCACTTGGATTGGCCCTTTCCACCAGCCAGCGTGGGAGAGGCAGAGAGTGTGCTTCTGTTACAGTCAGATGTTCATCGTGGAAATAGATAATTTAGCTTCCTTGAGGCTTGGTTTCTGCATGTAGGAACTAGAGCCCGGTCCACTTGCAGGGTTGCAGTCAGCGTGGCCTGATAGCTCCCCATTCGCACTTCTTGGCACGTTGTGGGGGAGACCTCAGCCAGTGTTCATTTCCTTTGCACCCCTTTCTGTCTCTTATGCTAGTTGATCTGACAAAATTTCCCAACAATCTGAAACTGTGTATCTACACTCCTCCAATCATTTCTGTGTTTTTACATATAAAAGTAAAAGCTTATTGAGGATTGTAATTGCTTGGAGACTTACCTTCTTGAAGTCTCTTTGGGTAACCAAACTCTCTCTGGCTTCTCACACTGTTTCTGATGTTAACATTTTAATAACACAGAGTGTTTTTGTTTTATGAATTCTAATATAGATGGAAGTTCTCCCCCAGAGAGGTTTTTAAAGCAGGTGTTTTTAAGTGAATAACTCAATATCTACATGCATATTTCTGTGACTAAAAGCCATTTTTTCTTCCAGATGTCAAATTGCTCTAGTTTTCAGGCAGCTCTGCGGTGGTCACCTGCCTTGTTTAAAGATTCTTTTACCTTTCTCTGAGGAGCTTACTACACTCTGAAAGCCCTGTATGTGTGCGTGTGTCTGTGTTTGCGTATGTGTGTTGTACAATCAGAAAAGTTTGTCCACAGCTTAAGGCAGACTTCCTCTCCCTCATTAATTGAAAAAAAAAATAGCTGTAACATCTATGAACATATCTCTAAAAAGAAGGCCTGACTAGGTGACAATTCATGTACCTCTTCTGTTGGACTTATTTCCTCCCTTCTTATAGAGAATTGCAGTATCTGCCTGATCTGGAGGAACCTTCTGATCTCATTCCACACACCCTGGACATGAGCTTTTGATCTCAAAGCTTATAGGACAGTGCATAATTGCTGTGCCCAGAGAGTCTACTGCGGAGGGGGCAGGAAAGAGCGATGATCCCTGGTGTGGAAGTGTGGTCCTAACAGAGCTTCCCAAACTCTTGTATCTAGGGGACTCTCCTGGGAGATCTTAATAGGGATTTCTCCAAAGTTACGGTCACAAAAGCTTGGGCCATACCACTGCTCCAGCATTCTCAGGGTGTCAGGATACCTACTTATAGATTAGGGAGCTCGAAATCTTGCAATTAGAAGTTCAAGACACAGAGAGGGGATCAACATATACTGGGGCCTGTCGTGGGGGCAGGGGGAGGGAGGGCATAATAATAAATAGCTAATGCACGCGGGGCTTAATACCTAGGTGATGGGTTGATAAGTGCAGCAAACCTCCATGGCACAGGTTTACCTATGTAACAAACCTACACTTCCTGTACATGTACCCTGGAACTTAAAATAAAGTAAAATAAAAACTCCAGTTATTGCCTTTTTATAACCAGCATTTCCTGAAGTTATTTCAACAAGGAACACGTTTCTTGTTGCACACGTGGTAACGTGCCGGGGAATGCTGTTCTGCAGGACATCAGTTGTGAAGTGCTGATAAGGAATAGACAGATCCCCTGAAAGGAGCATGGCTACTCGTTTTATCCATCTTGGAGCTGAAGGGAGGGGCCATGCCACCTCTGGTCTTTGAGATCATAGAGCCTGAGAGAATATAACATCAAGCTGGAAAGGACTTGAGGTGCAGTCAGCTCAACCTTCCCACCTTGACCTTGCTCAGGGAGGGCAAGAAGCTCTCCTCGGGCTCACGGAGTAAGCGGTAGCAGCATGACAGTGACTGGAACCTAGGTATCGCTACCCATGCATGTGGGGCTGCAAGCTACCACCTTAACGGCAAAGGCCAAGATGGAGCAGAGAAAAGGAGGGAGATGAAACATGCAGAAGGAAAGATAGGGAAGAGACAAAGGAAGAATTTTGGATGCAGATTCTTAGACTGGATTACTGGGGGTGGCGGAGGACTGGCAAAGCCTAGAAGTGCACAGAGCATGTTGAACCAGCTTCTGGCGAGAGTTAAAAAAAAGTATCAGCGTAGAAGGAATGTGTCTGCCTAGGAAAAGGGTGTGGCAAGAGGAGGAGCAGCACCTGTGGAGAGCCCGGAACACTCCGCCGAGAATAACTTTTGGAGCCATTTGGCAGAGATTAGGAAAAGAATAAGGGGACACGCTCCAGTTATGAAAAAAAGACATATGGGGATTTAGATTATGAACAGGCAGGAGAGGAAGAATGAGGAATCATTCTTTGGAGATAAAGACTCTCCGGAACAGAAGCGATGCTGAAATGCGTAAGTCGACAGTAATGACGGATCCCTTTACTTTTATGGCACTTTACAGTTTATAAAGCACTTCCACCTGTGTGGTCTCACATTCCTCTTGCAGCGCATCCAGGTTCTTACATAATGAGAGCTGGGAGAAGAACTGGTGAGAAAGCTCCCTGTGAAAAGTAGGAGGCAGGATAGGTAGGGAAAGAATGATCACTTGGATTCATCCATTTATGAAAATAAATGGAGAGGCAGTGTGCGCAGCACAGCAGTTAGGCGTGCGGAGTCTACAGGCAACTCTCTGGGTTCAAATCCCTGCTCTATCACCTAATAGCCATGTGACCTTGGGCACATTGCTTAACCTCTCTGTACCTTGGTTTCCTTAGATGCAAAGTGCAGGTAATCACAGTAACAATTTCTAGGGGTTTTATAATGACTTATCTTTCTTCTGCTTATAGGTGTCTGACAGAGCTAGGAAACCACTTGGGGAAAAAGTGGGAACACGCTTATTAGAAAGTAAATTTCTCTATGGTATTATAGATACTATGTATTTTTAAAATAACATTTGTCTTGGCAATAGATTTGGTGTTTAATCCATTCGTGGGAGGTGCTTTGGAGTTGGGAATGGAAATGAATACGTGTGCAAAGTCCAACACAGGAGGCAATTTAACCATAGATGTGTCAACTGGAGGACTGAAAGTGCCTTCGTGGTATTTCGAGACCTGGACAATGTTCTGATTTTTTGGTCTCTGGGTAAAATGGGAACATGTGTGGGCCCCGCTGCCAGGACCTACTGAGGGGCTTCATCTGCCTGCCCACACTGCACAGTGCCAACTGTCTCCAGAATATTACTAATGTCTGCATGGGCCCAGTGAGACCTCTGTCACCCGCACCCCTGCAGACACAGCCTCCAGGTCGAACCTTAGTCTGGTGGCTAGAGTTCACTACCAGACAACAGCTTCCTCTACTATTCCCTGCCTTCCTCCAATCCACACACCGTGGCTCAGGCCTCCCAAAGCCCAAAGATGAAGTCAGAGCATCCCCCGAACAGGTGTCGCCCACTCTTCTTCATTGCAAAATTCCCGTATGAGATTCTGCATGGTGTGTGGTCTGAGCATAACTCAGTGCTTGGCACACGGATAGGCCTGTTCATGTCAGCTTTTTGATAATTTTGGGTTGGGGTGTCTTCTGTCCCAAAGGGCTGGCTTAGAAAGTCTGAGAACCAAGGAGGGTGGTGAGTGTGCCCAGAGGTACCCCCTAGAGTTCACCCTGAGACCTGGAGTGCCCAGCAACATCCAGACAGGGATCACTCTCCTCCACTTTCAGTAGGTGCAGTTTCGGGAGAGGCAGGCGAACAGGACGTCTGGTGACAATATGTCCTCAGAGCTCCTTGAGAAGGTCTAAGTACAGTAATTTGTTGTAATGACTCAAATTTAAAACAATAACCCAGAGGCATAATAGCCTGGGCCAAGAATACCTCCTGCATGTGATGGGCCGTTAATGGGAAATGAACGGTTTGATTTGGTGGCAGAGAATTTTCAAATGGCTTTCACTCTGGATGTGTAGCGTGCGGTGTAGAGAGTGAAGTTTCCTATCAGGGTTAATTTGGACCACTTCCTCTCTGCCTGCCGAGAGCCATTCTTCTGATGGAGGCCCCTTTACTGCGCCACTCTCCCGGCAACTTGAAGCAAATCTCTGAGGCCTCACTCCTGTGTTCCTTCTCTCTCATTTTTTCCCTCCCTTTTCCCTCTCCACCGCCCTCTCAGTGAAGCTGCTAGTTCAGAGCCACTCTTCTTAGTGACGGCCAGGGAGTAAATCTATTTTAGCTGTAGGGCATGTGTCAGCCAGGTGGAGAGGTGACAAGATAGTGTGGAAATCTGCGCAGACCATGGGAGATGTGGTTGCCATCCCCGAAGCTCCCGTGTGACACAGAAGAGGCAGATCCAGCAGGCAGTGACTGCAGTAAGGTCTCCCTGCTGAACAGCAGAAGGGCTGGGACTGGAACCCAGCTCCACTCTCCTTCCCCTGTCTCTGGAGGACTTCCCACCACTGACAGCATTGACTCAAGAGCCTGGCAACCATCTCTCAGGAAGGCCTGGGTTTAGAGGGCCTCATGTTTCAAAAACATCGTAGAATCTTAAAAGTCACTGAGCCCAACTGCTCACCCAGGGAAAGGGTTCTCTTCCTTTGCTTTTTAGGCCTCACTCCTCCTTCCTGGTACTGCCTCCCAGGCACCCACTGCAGACCCACTCAGATAGCATCACCAGGACTCCATGTGCCAGCATCAGCCTGTGCTTCCCCATCAACAGGGCCATCCTCACAGTGCCCTTCACTCTGCAAATGCTCTTAGGGGACTTCCCAAGAAATTAATCTCTAAGGGTAGAATTCCACATTATCATTACGACAGGCCAAAAGGAACACACACAGACACACAGAGTGACACACACATATGCACACACATATACAAAGACATACATAGATATACACACTGAGAAAGACACACAGATGCACACACATACATATGCAGAGACATACACAGACACACACACACCACCTGCACACAGATATAGACATACACGGACACACAAACCAACACCTGCAGAAAGATACAGACATACACAGACACACATAGGGATATACACAGACACACACACCAACACCTGCACACAGATACAGACATACATAGAGACACATAGAGACACACACAGGCACACACACACATACACACCTACACACAGATACAGACATACATAGACACACATAGAGACATACACCGACACACACACCTTCACACAGATACAGACATACACAGGCACACATAGGGACATACACAGACAGGCACACACCAACACATGCACACAGATCCAGGCATATACAGACACACACAGAGACGTACACAGGCACATACCCCAACACCTGCACACAGATACAGACATACAGAGACACACAGAGAGACACACACAGACACACACACACACCAACACCTGCACACAGATACAGATATACACAAACACAGAGGCATACATATATACACACACCACTTATGCAGACATACACAGACACACATAGAGACATACACAGACACATACAGACACAGCCAGATACCCACAGACTGACGCACACACGGAGACAGACACAGATTTTTGTGGGAGACTTTTACAACTCAGCACTAAGAACACTGGTTTCATGATTCCTTGACAGAAAATAATTTCTTTGTGGAGAGTGAGTCAACATATTCAGTTCAATACAGCAAATAGCCCCTGTACTGGGTTCAACCATGTATTCCAAAAAGCCATATTCAAGTCCTAACCGTGGTACCAGCGAATGTTACCTTATTTGAAAATAGGTTCTTTGCATATATAATAAGGTGAAGATAAGGTCACACTGGATTAGGGGGTGATATGGTTTGACTATGTCCCCACCCATATCTCATCTCGAATTGTAATCCGCTTAATCCACAAGTGTTGAGGGAGGGACCTGGTGGGAGGTGATTGGATCATGGGAGCGGTTTCACCCATGCTGTTCTCGTGACAGTGAGGGAGTTCTCACAAGAGCTGATGGTTTTCTAAATGGCAGTTTCCCATGGCTTTTCTCTCTCACCTGCTGCCTTGCGAAGAAGGTGCCTACTTCCCCTTCTGCCATGATTGTAAGTTTCCTGAGGCCTCCCCAGTCATGTGGAACTGTGAGTTAATTAAACCTCTTTCCTTTATAAATTACCTAGTCTCAGGTGTGTCTTTATAGCATGTGGACACTAAGCCAATGACTGGTGTCCTTATAAGAAGGGGAGAGGAGGGACACCTGCACACACACACAGAGGGAAGTACGCTGCATGATGAAGGCTGAGATGGCAGTGCTGTCAAGGGATGCCAAGGCAGCCACCAGAGGCAGGAAGAGGCAAGCAAAGTTCTCCCCCAGAGCCTTTAGCGCAAGATGGCCCTGATGACATCTTGATTCCAGACTGTGTCTTCCAGAACGGTGAGAAAATAGATTCGTGTTGTTTTAAGTCACTAGGTTTGTGGCCATTTGTTAAAGCAGGCACGGGAAATGAATGTGGTCCATAAGTGCTCGCTGAGTGCCAGGCAGTTGCTCTTCCAGAGGCAGGAGACCTAGCAGGGGATGAAGCGGGCGCAGCCCTGGCCTCAGGGAGCTCCCCACGCTCTCTTCAGGGGCTCTGGAGTGCTCAGCCCTGATTGAGATTTTCCCTCATTCCCTCCCAGCAGCACCCACATCAGATCCACTTCCCTTTCATGCAGCTCTACTGTGGACTGGGCATCCTCCACCCATCCAGCATGGGGCTGACAGCCGGTGGAAGGTTGTCCCGTCCCCTCTAGACAATGACTTCTCTAGGAGTGTGGGAAAGTATTTGGCTTTGGTGTTGAATAGGCCCTAGTTTTAAATCCTCACTCCATCACTTAGCAGGTAAAACTTCCATTTCCTCATATGTACAAAGGGAATACTTGGATGTTGACAGGAAATTGAGAGGCAGATTCCAGAAGCAGACAGGTGGACCTAGGTCCTCTCATCTCCCTTTTTACTGACCACTTGCAAACAGTGTGATCTTGAGCAAATTGCTTACCTTCCTAGGTCTCAATTTCTTCATCTGTAAAATAGGAATTTGGATGGCATTTGTCCCATATCAGGGCTGTGAGTATGGACTGTTATACCTGTAAGTTGCTTACATGAATTCCTGGAAAATAGAAGGTGCTTGAAAAAGAGTCGCTGTTATTATCATTTTACTAGTAAGGAAACCAAGTCCCAGAGAGGTGTTAGAGGCTGTGCTGGTCTTGATATCATTCTCAGCCTGATGGATTCTCTGAATAGCACTGGATTGCTCGTTTGAAAAGTATTCATCAAGAGGCTGTACTTCATGCCATTAAGAGTCCCAACCTGAAATCAGCCCTAAATGCCATCTCAAAACTTATTAATTACAAGCTATGTGACCTTGAGCTTGTTACTTAACCTTTGTGGGCCTCAGTTTTTTCACCTATGCAATAGAGATATCAACCTCATTGGGTTGTCAAAGGGGTGACATTAGGATAAATGTTAATACTAAACCACATACTGTAAGCATTCATAAATGTTTGTGGCCACTTGTATTTGTTAGGATTAACTTCAGCTGTATGTAACTAAATAATAGTGGCTTTAAAAGCCCCCAGATTCATTTTTTTCTGTCAAAGGAGTATGGAGACAGGCAGTCCAAGAATAATAAGACTGGGTCACAAAGTCACCAGGGACCCAGGCTCTCCTTGTGTTTCTGCTCTGACATCCTCAGTATGTGGCTTCTATGCTCAATGACATAGCGTGACCCAGTGTGGCTGCTGGAGGTGCAGCTGTCCTGTCCATTATCTGAACAGCCCAAGGGAGGAGGAGGTGTGTGGGGGGATGCGGGAAACACCTCTCAGTTGAGCTGGCTCCCTTTCTTTTTCTGCAGCTTTATTGAGGTACAGGTGACACCCATCAGCTCCTTTTAGGGGTCCATCTCTCAAGTCAGCTCTTTGCTTCAATCTCATTGGCTGGGACCTCATCACGTGGTCTCATCTGTCTGCAAAGGAGGCTGGGAAATAGAGTCTTATGGCTGCCGGCAGTCAAATTCAGGCTCCATGACTAAATATAAAGGATAAATGGACATCAGGAAGGCAAATACCAGCCTCTGCCAGATTGTTGTTATTGTTTTTATAGTTGTTATTCTCATATACCAGGAACCCATCCTTTAGGAATTTTCTATTTTTAATGCAATGTTATAAATACTGTGAGAGAGGTGCATAGTAAGGGACGTGGAGCACTTGGTGGTCAAGGATGAACTTGATCTGAGGCATCAGGGAAAGCTTCACAGAAGTGATGTTCAAGGTGAGCATGATGTTTAAGTGATTTGCTAGGATTACACAAAGGGCATGGAATTCCTAGCAAAAGGCATGCCATACATAAAGTCTCGTTATTTCATGAGCCTGGCGCTTGGCAGCTTGGAATTGGGCTTTTTGGAAATTGTGCTACTGAGGGATGGGACAAACTTCCAGGGGTTATCCTGGCACATCTCTGATGCACATAGTCTCCAGGGCAGGTGGTGGGGGTGCTGAGCCCTGCTATCCATGAAGGTTTCCTGATTCTCAATTTCGATTTCACCAGACGGCAATCTATTTGTTAAATTAAAACCAGCTGGTTATTGAAAGAAACATATTTATTGAGAATTAACTGCAGTGTGCAAAATGGGTATTTACTACCTACCTGTCAAACATCAGTGAATTTGTGTTTAATAGTCATTTTTTTCAATTAACTCACAAAAATGCATCCCATTAATTCTAAATTAAATGCATATTTGCAGAACTCTAATTCACAACATCATCAAATCATGTCTTCCCAGCCAGTTTCTGATGGTTTTGTGTTGATGAAAGAATCTCAGTTGTTGTCCTTAGAGACAAATATTTTTTGTATGGTAAGCAGTTGTAACTTGGATTAGCAGACAAGAGCCTCTTTTTTCTATTCACCTCTTCCCTGTTTTCTTCCCTTCACTCCTAAATCCTTCATGTACTACAAGCACCTTGAGGGTGCCTCTAGCTGGAATGATTTTGGATGGTCTAAATTGATGGTTTAAACTTGACCTCTGTCTTTAACCTCCCAGTGACAGAAGGTCTTGGAAAACTTACCAAGCAGTAGATCTCCTTTACCTAAGGTGCAGGTCAAGATCACATGGCTGGGAATCAAAGAATCTGGGGGTTTTTGACTTTTCTTCTTCTTCTTCTTCTTTCTTCTTCTTCTTCTTCTTCTTCCTTCTTCTTCTTCTTCTTCTTCTTCTTCTTCTTCTTCTTCTTCTTCTTCTTCTTCTTCTTCTTCTTTCTTCTTTCTTCTTCTTCTTCTACTTCTTCTTTATTTTTTGAGGCTGAGTCTCACTACAGAGGCATGCACCATCATGCCCAGCTAATTTTTTTTTTTTTTTTAGAGATTGGATCTCGGCTGTGTTGCCCAGGCTAGTCTCAAACTCCTGGCCTCAAGCAATCTTCCTACCTTGGCTTTCCCAAGTGGCTGGGATAATAGTTGTGGACCGCTATGCCAGGCTAATTCTGAATTTTGTTATGTGACCTTGGATAAGCCCTTTTCTTCCTTAGAGCATTTGTATCAGAATGAAGCTAAGCAGGTTTCTTCACTGCAGCATTGTTAAGAGAAATTGCTATGTTAATGTGCACAGAGAACCTCCAGTTGGGAAATGGGTATAGTTTTTCTAAAGCTTCCTTGACCACAGAACACTTTTTGTTACTGGATCATCTGGTGGATTGGTAATATGAGAAATACATTTTGGTAAAGGGTAGGAAGGATGATTTCTAGGGTCATCTGGCTCTAGCATTTTAGGATTTTGTTTCCTAGTTCAGAAACTGGAGCCAGCTTCCAAAGGCTGACTTGGCAATACAGGCCTCTCTGCCCGCCAGACTCTCCTACTTCTGCCCCCCACTTCTGGCCAGATTAGAGGAGATGTGAAACATTGCCTGGCATCTTCAGAAGCCCTGCCCTTTGGAAATCTGCCAGACAAGGGTAGGAATGGAGTGATCTCTGGAGCCTGCTCCCTCCCTGCTGCATCCAGCTGCACTTAGCATTCAGCCCCTCTCCTTCCCTAGCACAGCAATTACATGCTCAGCATCCACCTCGGAAATGTGTAAGTGGTAACAAATGCCCTGAGGGTTCATTATCATCCAGCACTGCAGACAGTACTTGCGTGGGGGCATGGGGCACCTTACGGAAGGCAGTGATTTCTCTCCTTGCTGACTGAGTCATGTGACTGCACATATGCTGAAATTGCAATGAGAGGGGCTGCACAGCCCACTCTCCTTGGCACAACATTGCTATGGCTGCTAGTGTGGCTGCCTTTGCACAAAGCTGACTACTGCACACCCTCCATACAACTCAGCAGCAATGGGGACTACCCACCACCGCCATAGCTGGTAGAGCGGTCTCTACCTAGCTAAAGAGGATACTTTACTGATAATCCATAATCAAACAGGGCAAAGCTCCTAGAAGCCTCAGAAAGTGCATGCCCCCAGGAGTCCTCACAGAGGTTTGCTGATACCCTGGCTGTCCCTTCCCAGTCCAGGATCTTTTAGGTCATTAAGATAGTGGGTCTAATGCCTCAGGATGCTTTTACATTCTTAGAAATTATTGAAAATCCAAAAGACTCTGCTATATGCTCATTATTATTATTATTGTTATCATTATGTTATTTTTTGAGACAGAGTCTTGCTCTGTTGCCCAGACTGGACTGCACTGATACAATTATGGCTGACTGCAGCCTCCATTCCCTGGGCTCAAGCAGTCATCCACCCTCAGCCTCCTGAGTAGCTAGGACCACAGTCATATGACACTATGCGCTGCTAATTTTTTATGTTTTGTGGAGATGGGGTCTCACTATGTTGCTCAGGCTGGTCTTAAGCTCCTGGGCTCGAAGTGATCCTCCCATCTTGGCATTTGTAAGTATTGGGATTACATGAACTAACCATGCCTGGTCGATATGCTGATCATATTCATTGGCATTTGTTAAAGTAGACATTATAACTGAGAAACCAAAAACGTTTATTAATCCATTTCAAAATAAGACAAATAAATGCCTTGTGAGTTAATATAAATAGAACACTTTTTTCTTGCATAAAAGAACTATATTTTTCAAAGCAAACAACACGTGTCAAGAAGAGTGGCTTTGTTTTACACTTTTGCAAATCTTTGCAATGTCTGTCTTAGTAGAAGACAGCTAGATTTTATTTACTTCCTAAGTCATTTGTCACGATATGTTGTTTTGGTTGAAGTATATGAAGATGATCCAGCCTCATACGGATCTATATTTGGGAAAGGGAAGACCTCTCAGGCCCTCCTGAACATGTCTCGGGGATGCCCAAGGGTCCCCAGGCCACACTTTGAGAACCACTGATCTAGTGTATACCTTGTCGGGAGATGATGTGGTGGGGTGGTATTGCATTTAGGTGGTCTATACAGCAGAGAAGCAGCTACTTCTCAGATCACATGTGCTTCTTTTGCCTGGGCTATTGCTCTAGCCTCCTAGATTGTCTTCTGAACTCTATTTTTCTTCCTTAAATTTTTTTTTCCTTTTGGAGACAGGTTCTCACATTGTTACTCAGGCTGGAGTGCAGTGGCACAATCATAGCTCATTATAGCCTCAATCTCTTTGGCTCAAGCAATCCTCCTGCCTCAGCCTCCTGAGTGGCTGGGACTACAGGTGTGTACTATTGTGCTTGGCTAATTTTTAAAAATTGTTTTAGAGACAGGATCTTGCCATGTTGCCCAGGCTGGTCTCAAACTCCTGGCCTCAAGGGATACTCCCATCTCAGCTTCCCGAAGTACTGGGATTATAGGCATGAGCCGTTGTGCCCAGGTCCTATTTGTATCCCTTTATAAGCATCCTCCACACAAAATCCAGAGTGAGCTTTTCAGAGATAAATTGAATTGTATCACTCCCTTGCCCACAAGCTCTGAATGGTTCCCATCACACTTAGACTGAGGTCCCATCTTATAGGCCTGTGTGCCCTGGTCCTTGCCTGAGCCTCCTACCTTGTTTCTCAGTTCTCTCTCCCTTGCTGGCTTTGCTTTAGCCATTCTGGCCCTTTCTGTCTCTGTGAATGTATGAGGATCAGTCCCCATTTGGGGCTCTTGTCCAATCTGTCCCCCTCTCTGGTTACTCTTCCCTTGGACATTGGCATGGCTGGCTTATTCTTGCATTTAGATTTCAGTATAATGTCACCAACATGGATTCACACTTATTACCCTCGTTTGTTTTCCTTATAGCCTTTGTCACTATCTGCAATTGTCTTCATTATTTTGTTTATTTTTTATGCTATCTCTCCATGTGAGGAAGTTAGTTTCATTGGAGCAAGAACTTTATCTTATTCAATACTGTATTTTCAATACAGTATTAAATGCTTTGTACAGCATCTGGCATGTAGTCGATGAGCAGTGAATATATTTGAATGCATGAATGAAAAAATAACTAAGAAAAAATATTTTACTGTAAATCAGACTCAGTTTTGGATTATGACTTTGTCATTTACTAACTCTGTGAACTTGGGGAAGTTTCTTTTTATGGTACTTTTCTTATAAGTAAAACACTGATTACAATGATCTATTGTACAGGGTTGCTGTGAGCTTAGATAAGATAACAAATGTAAAGCACTTGTCACATAAAAATCATTTTGTAATTGGTCCTGTCTTTCCTTCCTCTTCCTAACCTATCTTGTCAGTAACATTTCTAGCTCCAGAAACGATCATATCCCTCTTTTTTTTCTGAGGTTCAACCCTTCCTAGACCCTTCTTCTAGTGGATAGTTGAGTGGAAGCTATGTCTCTTGACACCTAGACAAGTGCTCTCACTACTGCCTGTTTCTGGACACAGTAAAACTCATAGCCCTGCTGGAAGCACTCGGTTGTGGGTCTTCAAACGATGGCTCCTTGAACACCTGATGAGAATTAACTGGGATATTTGCAAAAGTGCTGGCTGCTGGCTTTTGGCCTCCCTGGAAACCTATTGAATTAGATGATTCAGAGGACAGGATCTAGAAAATGAATTTTCCTGGAGATCCTGGTGCATGCTGAAATGGGGAGAAAACTGGTATGAGAAATGAGCAGAGGGCACAAAAAGATTTTCTTTTATTCTTCCCTATCTGTTCACAGCTTTTTTCAGCCTTCTCAAATATTTATGCAGTAGCCTGACTCCCAGTTGGGCCTCTGAAGACACTGGCTGTCTGACCAGCTCTACCCCAGGGAGGAAGCTACTCCAAGGGCCCAGAACAGGGTGGAAGCATCCGTGAGTGCTGCTCACACCCCTATCTTGGGCTTTCTTTCCCAAGACAGAAGGGGTACAGCAGGGTGCTTGAACAATCCATAGCAGTGGACACAGTGTGGAATCTCGGGACAGTGCATGAAAAAGCTATTTGAAAAACAACTACAGCCACTCTTGCCAAATTCTCAGGATCCACTAGAAAAAAAGAATAGTCCTTTCCCATCATTCTATAAATCATTCCACTGAAAGCCATCAAAAATGCATCCTTAAAAGACATTTTCACTAGCAGCTCAGCTAGAAGACACACATCCTGCCCCACTCAGTTTTTCTCTCCTGATAAACAAAAACAAAGTTCCAGGAACAGAGGGATAAGCTTTCTTGGAGAAAGCTGTCATTCTCCATGTTTGAGCTTTTTGCCCTGGATTCTAAATGCAACCACACCTGGTTTTCCCCAGGGGTAGATGGTTTGATCTGAGAAGCAAACATTCTGTTGAAACATGCCTTTTATTGACAGCAGTTAGTGCTGCCCCGGCCCTGTGAAGGTGGAAAGAATTGGAGAGCCAGATGGGACTGGAGTTGAATCCAGGCTTCTACTCATTAGCCTTGAGATCTTGGACAAATCACTTAATATCTCTGAGCTTCAGCTGCTTGAAACAAATGATAAAAAAGAATAGACTCACAACATGGTGATAGCACATTTGAAGTTCTCACACATGCCCAATACCTGGCAATAGCAGTTGCTCAAGTAACACTATTTTCGTATTGTTGGCCAATAATAGAGTCTCTTATGTCGCTTAAAGGTAGTAGGAAGTAGGAGAATGATGTGTGTTCCTCTCCCTGGTGTAGGAGGCAGTAGAACTGGTTTTTGACTTAGCCTTGTCTTAGAACCACCAAGGTGTGACCTCGGTGATGCCACTCTCCCTCTCTGAGCCTCAGTCTCTTCTCCCAGGAAGTGAAGGAACTGCAGTAGCTAATCTTGAAAGTTCTTCATTCTAACTTCAGACTTTAGGATTTCAACACTGATAGCCCAGACCTAGCTGATAGCCCGGACCTGGTTCTCCTCCTGGAAGTCTCTGGCCCTGCTGGCTCTGCGAATATTTTCCAGGGAGATCAGTGGGCTCCTCTGTGAAACGGAGGCATCAACCTCCTTGCTGCTTTGCTTGGGGTTGTGGTGAAGCTTTAAAGGTGCAGCAGCTTTAGGGAAGACTCGAAAAATTAAGAAGCACTATGTTAAGTGATGCAGGATGGCTGCCTTTGTCTCTTGTGCCTGGGCTCTTTCTTCCCAGAGCTGAGTACTAGGCAGGGTACTGGAGGCTAGAAGGCAAGCCTGGTGTGAGGGCTGCACACAGACCCTGCCACGTGGATGTTCTGGCTGCGAATGGTTCTGCTCTGGTCTGCTCTTCTCTTGGGGCCACTCCAAAGAAGTAGTGACAGGCAGGAGGAACAAGGAGAAGAAGGACAAGAAACAAGAAAAAGTTTCAAGACGGGATTAGAATAAAGGCGGAAAGAGTAGAAGTCGGGAGGAGGAGACTAACAGGAGCTAAGGAAGAGGAGAGGAAAAATGATTCCCATTACTCTCTCTTAATATTGCCCAGGCATCAGCAAGACCATCATCAGCAGATCAGAACACCTCACTATGACCTCATAGCTTGATTTAAGAAATAATTCCTAGCCAAACTGCAGTGCCTATATCTATAGCAAATGTCAGCAGCCAGGCCTGAAGCCAGAGCTGTGATCTCCCTCATGTCAATAAATCCTTGAAGTTCCTTCTCCCTTGGAAGCTGGGGTTTCTTCTGATGCCGCTGCTTTCTACCCCAGGCTGCCCTTTCATGAGTAATTTCTTTTAACCCGAGGATTACAGCCGTGAGCCATAATGAAAAGATTTCTTCTGGACTGACACTGTGGAGAAGCCGCTGTGCCAGCAGAAGAAAGCTAGGAAAAAATACAGTGAAATCCAGTGGCCGACCCACGGCTGGGTGAAGGCAGAGCAGCGGACTGAGGAGGCCTGGCTATGGTGCATGCCACCACTCCAAACAGAGAGATCTTGCAGGTGGTCCAGGAGACACATAGTCTCTGGTCAGTGCTGTCTTATGTCTGCTGGGACTGCAGAGATGCCAGGGACAAGAGGGGCTGCCTTGACACAAGGAGAGGCAGTAGAAAGTACTGCCACCTTTTTCCTGCTAGTTCTTGTTTCTCAGAGTCCCTGCCTTCCACTCCCAAATGGAGGAAATAATACTGAAGTTCATCTCGGTTATTTACACTTGAGATTTGTTTTTCTTTTTTTACTGAGATGGAGTCTCACTCTGTCACCGAAGCTGGAATCCAGTGGCAGGATCTCAGCTCATTGCAACTTTCACCTCTTGGGTTCAAGTGATTCTCCTGCCTCAGCCTCCCGACTAGCTGGGATTATAGGCGTCTGCCAGCATGCACGGCTAATTTTTTGTATTTTCAGTAGAGACAGGGTTTCACCATGTTGGCCAGGCTGTTCTCAAATGCCTGACCTCAGGTCATCCACCTGCCTAGGCTTCCCAAAGTGCTGGGATTACAGGCGTGAGCCACCGTACCCAGCCGAGATTTCCATTTTTTATAGGAAAAAGTTGTGCATTCAGATGTTTGCAGGAAGCTCTATCCATGGCCTTGGGACCTCAGGAGAAGAGAAGCCATGTAGATTTTCAGCTTTGAGCAGCACAGTTCAGACATGGAAGGGAGGGCTTTGTGCTGTCCCCTAGCCTCTGTCCACACTCACATTAGGGATAGAAAGCGGAGGCAGGCTCCTCATGGGAGCTTTGAACATTCCTCGTCTCATCTTGCTCCTGAATGGCATAGTTCTGAGGTCGTGAACCTCTGGCACTGTCCCTTGTTTTGACAAAGTGTGTGCTGCACGGACAGGGAGAGAAGATGGGCATAGAAATTCAGCTTGGAATGAACATTTCGCTTTGGGTGGTGGGGCCAAAATGGGTGACAGCACATTTGAAGTTCCTGCACATGCCCAATGCCTGGCATTAGCAGTTGCTCAAGTTATGCTATTTTCATATTGTTGGCCAATAGTGAAATCTCCCATGTTACTTAAACAGTAATAGGAAATAGAAAAGTTCCTCTTGGCACCTGGGTTTGCATGGCGTGGATGTATGGGCATGTGTGTGCACACATGTGCCTAGAAACACTTCTTCAACATGGCAGGACTTCATTATTCCGCAGCTTCATTAGTCCTTCTCCATTCTTGAGACTCAAGCTGACCTGGTTCGAGCTTCTCAGAGCTCCTTCCACCCCCAAATGGAGGGACTAATACTGAAGTTCATCTCTTATTTACACTTGAGATTTCTATTTTTTATAAGAGCCTGTCAATCCAGGTTGGATTAATACCCTTTGAATATGTTTTGGGGCATGTCTCACCAACACAGATGAAAATTTACTTTGGTTCTACAATTGAACTTCCCCCAGGGATGCTGTTTGCACATTATTTAGGCAGCTTTGCACTTCTTGATGTAATAACGTGTTCCTAAAAAGTTGTGTAAAATGAGAATTTTGGCAAATAGGATCATATTTTAATGTAATGGGAGTGTTTGTTGCTCATGGGAATTCTATGGTGAATCATTTTAGGAAATAGTTCTTTTTTTTAAACACTAATAGCCATTCTCAATTTATCTTTTTGTTCTTCCATGTGGTTTTCCACAAACCATATTTTCTGGAATCGAGCCCCTCCTATAAATGCTAATGGCCAGCTTCAACTAGTTCCTAGATGGCTAAGGTACAGTAGTGACAAATTAGTCATTAGCCGACCTCACTCCAGGTGTGTGCTACCTAAGACAGAGCCCTGGACAGAGATTTCAGGCACCTCTTCTAAGTCTCTTCTTGTAACTGCCATGAATTAGCAGTGTGGCCCTGAAGAAATCACTAGCTACTGTTCTGTTTTCTGAATAAAAAGCTTGGGGTTACAGTGTGTGTCATATAGAAACTATTTTGTATATCATTTTACTAACGCTGAATGCTATGTGTTTCCTTGCTTGTACGGGTTGGGGGAAATAAGAGAGGCTCACACATCCAAACTCAGAGGGAATCTCTTCTTTATATTCTCTTCTTTCTGTCACAGAGCATAAGCAGACATTAATGGACTGCGAGTGTCAGGGATGAGGGATGGTCCCCTCTGACTTCAGAGTTCAGCCCAGCTTAGGCTGCCATTAGCTTCCTGCTGGCACTTGGCTTTGCACGGCAGGTGTGTGTGTATATGTGCATGCACACATGTGCTTAGAAACCCTTCTTCCCCCATCACAGCAGCACTTTATTATACCACAGCTTTCTTAGCAGGATGTTAGGATTCTGGGTCGAAGGCTCCCCTTCAAAATCATCCTCTTAATTTGCAGAAGCAGCAGCAAGGAGACTCTTAAGGTGCCAAAAACTAACAGAAGCTGAAGTGATGAAACAGAGATGACAGGAGCTGGGAGAGTGATGGGGAGGAACACACACTTCATTCTACCCAGAGGTCCAGCCTCATGAGGGGATTCTTGCTGTAAAGGGTTTGAGCACCTGGTATTTATTTGAAGCATTGTGGATTTATTAAGTGTTTCTAGAAAATAAGAAGAAAAGGCTGAGTTGCACTAGTGAAACCAGCGTGATGGAGAGAAATGAAGCCTTTCTGGGCAGAGGGAGTGAAGAAGAGCCATGGGATGGCAGAGGATGGTGGGAAGGCTGGAAGGAGTGGCTTCCCAAGAAAAGGGACCTAAAGGGAAGGAGGTGGGAGGAAGAGGAGGTGAAGAAGGAATTGAAGGATGGGGGAGGAAGAGGGGCAGGGATTGGACAGGATCACAGTTTAAGGGAAGCAACATTACACAGGCCAGAGGAACTGAGATGGAAGACTCAGGAATGAGTGGAGGAAGAGGCCTTGCCAGCCGTCTGAGTCACCAATGGCTGAAGTGGACACAAGAAAGAGTCTACCAGTCCAAGAGGACAGGTGTTTCCTTCATCTTATCAATAATACCAGTGAGATGAGATGTGGTTGTGGGGGGTGTAAAAACTTGCCGATCATCCCTGTGGCTTTCTCCAGGCAGTTATGCTGGGGTGAGGTCTGCTCCTGCAACTGTACCTACGTGTCACCATCTGTAGGTGTGTGCATTTCATAGCAAGAGTTTCATTTGCACCAGTATCAGCATGTCCTGGAAGGGCCAAGAATTGGGAGGGAAATGACTCACTGCACCTCCTCAGCTTCAAGCTCTAGTGCCTTCTACTAACTGTGGAACTTTTGTTTTATCAGAAGAAAGTGGAAGAAATATTTTTTAAAACTTTTAGGTTCAAGGGTACATGTGAAGGTTTGTTACATAGGCAAACTCACGTCATGCAGGTTTGTTGTACAAACTATTTCATCATCCAGGTATTAAGCCCAGTACCCAGTAGTTTATGTTTTCTGCTCCTCTCCCTCCTCCCACCTTTCACCCTCAGATAGACCCCAGTGTCTGTCGTTTCCTTCGTTTTGTTCCTGAGTTCTCATTATTTAGCTCCCACTTATAAATGAGAACATGCGGTATTTGGTTTACTGTTCCTACCTTAGTTTGCTAAGGATAATAGCCTCCAGCTCCAACCATGTTCCTGCAAAAGACATGATTTCATAAGAGAAAAGAAGAAAAAGAAGAGATAACATCTTGTCTGCCACAGCTGAGAGTCCCAAGTTCTGTTTCTTTCCCCTCTTGTTGGAAATAGCCAAAGGCTCCTAGGAAGAGAAGGGCTAGGGCAAGAAGCAAAAAAAAAAAAAAAAAAAAAAAAAAAAAAAGGGGTATCTGTAGGAGACATTTTGAGGGCTGTCTGGGGACTGCAGGACAAAATGAAACAGGAAGCAAGAAGGAGGTAAACTTTGTCCATTTCTTCCCTTAACTTGGGACTCAGCTGTGGCAGCAATGAGGCTTTTAGGTGGTTTTTCTGTGAGTGGCCTCTCTCCAAGATGAGGAAGGATATGGAAGGTACTCTTTGGGGAGTGTGCCTGACACACAGGTTTGTAAATAAAGATAAATCTGCATCTGGGGCTCCTGGAAATTTTTGAGGATAGGTTTAAAATTTCCATAGAGGAAGAAGAACAGGAACTACAAATTACTGATTTATTGTTACTTTATTTCTATCTGCAAGTCAATGAGACCTTGGTGACATTTGAACTACTCATTCACTAACAAACTGTTAGAAATTCATGAGTTGTTACTTTTGATTGTTCTTTTTTTTTTTTCTCCCAAAGATAGTCTTTTGACTAAGGACTATTTTGTACCTTTGTTATGGGCTGTTAGCCAATGAATGCTGCTCATATTCCAGGCAGGTATTCAGGCATCCACATCTCACACATCACCCCAGCAGCAGCCTTGACAAATATTTTCACGCCCTGACATCTCTGATTGAGGCCAAAGATCTTAATTAAGCAAAAAGATAAGTAGAAGAAAATGTACACCAAGCATTGCCAATGAATTGGTGAATTCTCCAAAGCTGTGGACATTAGGCAGCTACTGTTGGAAGTTTAACACAAGTAGTCACAAATGTGAATCCATCCATCCATATATATTTACTAAATATTTACTGCATCCAGTACTGTGCTAGGCTCTACAGAAGAGCAAACAAAATATGAAGTATTGTCCTTGACCTCAAAATTTGCTAATGTAACTTCATTTTGTAAAGAAGAGTCTAAAAAATAACCCATTGATGGTCCTGTAGATTCCCTGACACCTATTATGTAAGTAATATTTCAATATTTCTTTTTGTTTCATGAGAGTGATATGGTATCAACAAACCCAAACTATTGTTTCTTTTTTCCAAGTTGGTCTCATTAAGATTCATAGAGTCTTTTCCAGAATATATTATATATAATGAAACAAGGAGAAAGAATATGTAAAGTTTGCAAAATTCCTGGGAGAAATCCCTCTCGGTCCACATTATTCTTACTTCCTACTTAGTGTTTATATTGGAGAATAAAGACAATTTTGTGCCCCAAACAGAGTAAGAGAGTTGGTGGTTGGTTGTTGCCACTGGCCTATGGCTTTTGTCCGGAGAAGACGGGAATGGGGGTCCAGTTACCCAACTCATTCAGAATAGATGGTTTTTCATGCCCAGGGACCTTTGTTATGGAGTGTGAACAGGATTCTCCTAAATATTTCAATTTCAGAAGACCTGATTGAAAGTCATCTCAATTAAGCAAGAACTGAGAGTGTGCAAATATTATTTGAACATTGGTTAACTTTTCCTTAGATGGAAATGAATGAGCAGTAAAATCACTTTGATGAATCTTACACAGAGCCTCTGTCCCAGAGTCCTGAAACTTCACCTGATGGTAATAAAGAATCAAAGTAAGTCCTCTGCCAGGCTGCGTTGGGTTGGGGTGGATGGGTGAAGGGTCCTTTCAAATTTTGTAGATCCCAGTACATTGCATCTACAGGGTATGTGTTTAAATGATGAGTAATTGACCCACATAATTCCCCATCTTCCTGCCTCATGGTTAGAATGTGTCTGCACTGGGGATTCTGCATACATTTTCATCACGCATCTACCTTTCTGGCTTTTAAGTAATATCCTCTCCTTTGTTTTTTGCCAACAGTGTTCATGAATAGTGAATGTAGGAAAGCATTATCATTGCTATGTTTTATTTTCACACTGTATCTCAGTATCAGGCTATACTTTCAATGTAGTAACAACTGTCACTGAGGCAAAAAGTTTTAATTAAGCTCACACATGATTATTTTCCAGCAAACAGAGCCTAATTGATGAAATTGCTAATTGCACTTCCAGGTGCAGTCAGCAGCCAGTAGTGTATCATTAGTATGCAATATGGCATGGGCTGTTACATGGTGTGATACTAGATTATATATTTACTACAAACGTACATATTGTTCTTTAATGACATCTATTTGTTCATTCAAAAAATATTTATTGAGCATGGACTCTGTGCCAGTTATTAGAGTAATAATAGCTGCTGTGGCAAATGAGTTTCCTCATCTAAGAAAAATAAAAGTTAATTATTTTTTCTCCACATAAAGGTCTAAAATGTTCTGCCACGTGCCTTCCATGTCACAATTCAGGGACCCAGGCTCCTTCCATCTTGTGGCTCCCCCAACCACTAGGTTCTCAGACTCTTTCATTTCCAACTGGTGATTGTTGAAAAAGAGGGTGATGAAGGCATACCCCACTTACATCTTACCCACTTTCACCTAGAAGTGACACATATCACTTTTATTGACGTTTCATTAGCAAGAATTGTCCTGCAACACACTTGGAGGAAGGGGGCTGGGAAATGCTGTCCCTGGCTGTGCACTTACAGTATCGTATGTATTTTATGAGACTCTTTGCGGGATAGCTGGCTATCTCTGCCACAGCTGGCCATGTCTGCCATGGCTAGACATTTCAGGCTCTAGGGAAATAGCAGTGAAGAGAAACAGACAAAAATATCTGGCCTCATGGAGCATAAATTCTTGAATTAAAATTCTTAAATTCTTCGTGGGATAAGACAGACAATAACCAGGCTAAATCAGTATGTTGCAAAGCAGTGAGAGCTGCTAAAACTAAGCAGAAAAAGGGGTAGAAAGCATGAGAAAGAAGGATTTGAGATGAGATAGTGTGGTCATAGAAAGCCACACTTTCTATGAGCATGAGAGAAAAACTAAAGCAGGAAAAGGGGTAGAAAGCATGAGAGAAGGGTTTGAGATGAGATAGTGTGCTCACAGAAAGCCTCTTGAAAGAAATGATATTTTAAGTAAAGAACCAGAGAGCATAAGGTGTCCAACTAGGTGAATATCTAAAGCGAAAACATTCCAGATGGAGAGAATAGCAGGTAAAAGGAACCTGAAGCTGGTGGAAATAATAAGGGTGAGAATAATAGAAGGTGAGATTGGAGAGGTAATGGTCAGGCCAGACTGTGTTGGGCCATTTAGGTCATAGTAAAAATCTGGGCTTTTTTTTTTTTGTAACTAACTTTGTTGAGCTATGATTTTCATAAAATATACCCATTCGGTAGGTTTTAAAAAATGTAGGCATGAAGACATCCATGTAATCGCCACTACAATAAAAATATAGAACATTTTTATCATCCCCTAAAAGTATCCCTATTTATAGTTCATCCCTGGCCCCAAGCAATCACTGATATGCCTTCTGTCATCACAGATTAGTTTGTCTTTTCTAGGATTTCATATAAATGGAAAGGAACAGTAGGTACTCTTCTGTGTCTGTATTCTGTCATTCAACATAATGCTTTTTAGATTCATTCATATTGGTGTCAGTATCACTACTTTATTTCTATTTACTGCCATTATATGAATTCTATTATGTGGATATACCATAATTTATTTAATCTTTCACCTACTGAGAGGCATTTGAGTTGTTGATAATTTGGGGCTACTATGAATAAATCTGCTAGGAACATGATGTTCAATTCTTCTTTCTTGTGGACATATATTTTCATTTTTCTTGCATCTAGGAGTGGAATTGCTGGAAACCATAGGGTAAGTATTGGTTTAACTTTAAAGAAACTGTCACTGTTTTCCACAGAGGTCATGGCTTTTCACAGGTCCACCAGCAATGTATGTGAGTTCCAGTTGTTCCATATCCTCACCAACCCTTGTTTTTGGCAGTCTTTTAAATTTAAATCATACTAGTGGGTGTATAGTAATATATTATTGTAGGTCTTAGTTTGCATTAATCTAATGACCGTGAATATTGAACACCATTTCACATGCTTTTGATCATTTATACAACTTGTTTTGTTAAGTGTTCAAATATTTTGCTTAAAATAATTTTTTTGTTCTATTGAGTTGAAATAATGTTAAAAATATTTTCTTGATGTAAGTCCTTTGTCAGATATATGCAGTCCATGAATTATTTTCTCCTAGCCTATGGCTTGCCTTTTCTCTTTCCTAATCGTATCTTTCAAAGAGTATATGTTCTTAGTTCTGATGAAGTAAAACGTATTTAATTTTTTGCATAGTTAATGCTTTTTGTGTTCTAAAGAATCTTTGCTTAGATTTTAAAGATTTTCAAATTCTAAAGATTTCCTTTTGTTTTCTTCTAGAATTTAATTTTAATTTTAATTTTTTAGTTTTAGATTTAACCTTTAGGTTTGTTATCTATTTCAACTTAATTTTAGCATATAGTGTGAACTGAGGGTTAACATTTTTTTTTTACAATGCAGTTATCTAGTTGTTTTAGCACAATGTATCAGTAGAACTATTTTTTCCTTTTTGAATTACCATGGCAGCTTTCTTGAAAATCAATTTACCTTACGGTAAATATGGTAAATTTGTAACTCTATTTCTGGACTTTCCATTCTGTTCTACTCATCTAAAGCAATTTTTCACCTATACCACATTGTCTTGATTACTCTTGTTTATTGTAAGTCCTGAAATCAAATAGTTTAAGCTTTTCAACTCTATCCCCTTTTTTGAAAATTGATTTACTATTTGGTTCTTTGGAGGTTGTTAATTTCTTTTTTTTTCTTTTTTTTTTTGGAGACGGAGTCTCGCTCCGTCGCCCAGGCTGGAGTGCAGTGGCGCTATCTCGGCTCTCTGCAAGCTCCACCTCCCGGGTTCACGCCATTCTCCTGCCTCAGCCTCCTGAGTAGTTGGGACTACAGGTGCCCACCACTACGCCCGGCTAATTTTTTGTATTTTTAGTAGAGACGGGGTTTCACCGTATTAGCCAGTATGGTTTCGATCTCCGGACCTCGGGATCCGCCCAACTCTGCCTCCCAAAGTGCTGGAGGTTGTTAATTTCTACCAAGAAGTCTTCTCAGCTTTTAACAGAAGTTGCATTGAATACATAGATCATCTTGGGGGAAAATTAACATTTTAACAATATGGATCTTTCCAACTGTGAGTGGTATACTCTATTTATTTCAGCCTTCTAAATTTCTCCCAGCAATATTTTGTAGTTTTTAGTGTATAAATCTTGTATACATTTTGTTAAATTTGTACCTATGTGTGCCATATTTTTGGAGCTACTATAAATAGTATTTTTAAAAATTTTATTTTCTAATTGTTCATTGCTGTCATATAGAAAAAATTTGATTTTTGAATATTGCTTCTGTATACTGCACTCTTGCTCAATTCACTTATTAGTACAATTAGCTTTGTTTGAATTGGGCCTTATACAACATAAGAAGTATTTTGGCTTTTATGCTGATGAATCATATGGGGGTATGAGAGCACAAATTTTTGGATCTTAGTTTTTGAACATGTTATAGGTAAACATGTAAGGCTGCTAGTTAAATGCATCTGGAAGTCAGAGAGGGGTCATGGGTGAATATGTGCATTTGAAATCACTCGCTTAGCAATGATAGTTAAGCCATAAAACTTACTCAGATCATCAATATTTAGGAGTTAATGATGAGGAATCAGCAAACCAGTTTGAAAAGCAACAGTCAGAGAGGTATGGGGAAAACCAGGTGAGTGTGATACCTTGAAAATCAAGAAAAGAAAATGTTTTAAGTAAATTGCTTTGGGAGGCCGAGGTGGGCAGATCACTTGAGGTCAGGAGTTCGAGACCAGCCTGGCCAACATGGTGAAACCCTGTCTCTGCTAAAAATACAAGAAAAAAAAAAAAATTAGCCAGGCATGGTGGTGCATGCCTGTAATCCCAGCTACCTGGGAGGCTGAGGCAGAAGAATCGCTTGAACCTGGGAGGTGGACGTTGCAGTGAGCCAAGATCGCGCCACTGTCCTCCAGCCTAGGCGACAGAGTGAGACTCCATCTCAATAAATAAATAAAATAAAAATAAGTAGATTGGTCTACTGTATCAAATATTGCTTATAGATCAAGGAAGATGAAGGCTGAGCTAGACCCTTGGAGTAGTAGATGTCATTCGTGACCTTGACAAGCAGCTTTGGTGGAGTGCTGGAAGTAAGAGACTGCTTGGAGTAAGTTGAGAAGAGAAATTGGAGACAATGGGTAAAAAGAACTCTTCCAGGGATTTTACTCAAAGGAGAGAAATGAAATGAAAGTTGGAGGTAAGTGGAGTCAAGAGAGGGTTTTTGTGTGTGTGTCTGTGTGTGTGTGTTGTTTGTTTCAGTTTTCAGTAAGAAAAAAACACAGCAGATTTTTATGTTAGTTTGGATGATGTCGAATGACTCAGGCTGATAGGGGAGAGTGAGAGGAGAGTTGCTGGACAAAGGTTTTGAATAGGTAAGAGGGGTTGGGATCTAGGTGACAGGAAAGGCACAGATGGCTCATTCACAGGGACTGGAGAGAAGGGAGGGCAGGTATATGCAGATGGATGTATAGATGGGTGGCAGGATCTTGTGAACATTCTCTTCTTATTGCTTTCATTTTCTCATTGAATTAAGTTAGGTTGGTTTGTTGTGGTAAAACATTTAGAACAGTGCCTGGCCTACAGTAAGTATGATGTAATTCTTTGTTAATTAGGTGCTTTTTCTGGTTTCCCAGAATCTGATCATAGAATGATGATTGGATACAGATTTTCACCTTTGATGCTTGAGTTTATAGGCTTTGAGCTACAACCAACACCCGCGTTTGGGCTATTGCTTGGTGTTACCTGTGAAAAACTGTGATCTTGTTGGGTAACTGCTGCATGTGGATCTCTGTTTTACAAATAGCATAAACAGTCTATAAATAGTGTAGATAGGTAATAAATAGTGTAGTAGCCTTCCTTCCTACAAGGCTTCTACGCTATTTATTTGTGGAATGATAGAAGCCCTTCCTCTTCTCTAAATTATGAAGGCCTAGAGGCATGGGCCTGTTGTTTTGTGGCCAAGTGCATGGACAGGCTTATTAGTATTATGAATAGGTAATCTAAGCTAATATATATACACTCAGCACTTACCAAGTAAAGCATGTTATGCTAAGTGCTCTCTATTATTTTCTTTAGCACACTCAACAGCCTTGTGTGCATGGTCTTATAAACATTCTATATTTGTGGAAACTTAACCTGCACCAAGCCACTCGATAAAATTAGATACCGGGTTTTTGTCCTCCAATTGTGCTCTTCTGCTCCACCTGCTCCCACTGCCTCTATTGTCAGCTATCACTGAGCAGTGGACAGGAGCGCTGGGCTATCAGGTGACACTGGCTCTTGTGCCAGCACTACAAATCATGGGCTGATTGAACTTGGAAAGTGACTCACCTCTTGGGAGATTTTTCATCTGCATTCTGTGAACTCAGATGATCCATACCATTTCTTCCAGCTCTAACGTTCTGAGATTTTAATACTTCCACGGCTGTCATGTTCACTCCCCACATTTTTTAAGTATCTAGGTCAGGGCATCCCTAGGTGAAGAGGTGATTACAGGTTTAATCAGGGCAGATCCTGAGGCAGCTCTGGACAGTGTGAAGCTACCACCTATTGCTTTATCTCTGTGCCTTTCCCACGGGTTACCAGCAGAATTAAATAGCTGACACGACCCCAGCCTGGGCTCCAGGAAGAGCCACGAGACAACCTGCTAGGTCCAAGCGACAGGCTCCTCTGGCTCCTAGAACACTTGTCCAATGGCCTGACGGGCTAGTTTTAGTGCCTGGTATTTATTATCTTTGCGGAACCTTGGCCAGGAGCCTGGAGCCTGGACATGCGGGGTTGAGTGATTAGACATGGGGCTCTCATACATCTAACTTTAAAAAATCTCAATTACATCAGAAAAAGGGTCCAGGGTAACAGATGGGGTCCTGGGGACTATCGTGTAAATAACAAACAAGGGCACTTGCCGTGATGCATGGCTGGTCCCAGGGAGCAGGAGGAGCTGGAGCTGGCGTCTGGGCATGCTCCCCAGCTGGGGCGCCCAGAGGCGGAACATCCAGCAGGTGGCAGCGCTCACAAACGATACAGTCCGCACTGATACCTGCAAGGTCCTGGGGGGCGCCAGCTCTGGGTGAGGGGGTTGGGGGTGGTGGTGGGGTGTTCTGGGATTTCACAGGGGCTGGTCAGAGAAGTGTTTTATGAAGCAGGTGGGTGGAGTCAGGAAATGAGTGATCGTCCAGAATCTTGCAGATGCAGAGACAGAGTAGAGAAGGCACAGACCACGGCAGTAAGTATGATTTGGCAGTGACCCCTTGGATGGGACACCGTACCCCTGGAAACATAATTCAAAAACAGAGGATGCATTTTCATTGAAAGGGAGATGGAGAGATCTTTAATCCAAACAGCGTTTTTGCAGATAAAGAATCAGAGGCCCTTAGGGAAGAGGTTGCCCAGCTTGGTTGGTAGCTGGCCCTGATCTAGACTCCACAAACACCTGGGTCCCTGGGTCCTTCTCCATTCCTGCTACACTCAGCTCAGCTTTCTGTAGTGACCAGCTATGTTTATAAACAAGAATTTGGTCCCTTGCTTCTGTGGGTGTCCCTGAGGTCTCACAACCTGACAAAAAATTTGAGGCTACATGGACCTCCTTGAAGAGGACAAGGCTCCATGGCCTGTCTTTGTCTGCAGTGCCATGGCCAGAGAACCATCCTGTCCTTTTCTCATATGCACACAGTGCACACACATGACACACATGCTTCTCTTTCCTCTCCTTGACGGTGGTCTTTTCTTTCTGCGTGTTCATCGTCACTCATGCTGAAGAGTGCTTGTTGAATGGTTCTCTGGCCGTTAGGCTGCAGGCAAAGACAGGCCATCCAGGTCCAGTGGCATGAGGAGCCATGGGGCCCCATCGAAGGACACTGCTCCTGCAATGGAATGGCCAAGGCTGGAGTCTCTGCTCTGCCACTTCTGGACTTGGGACATAGAATAAGTCACCTAACTTATCTGAGCCACTTTTGTACGATGGAGCTGGAATTTGGAAGCAACCAAGTGGCATATTCAATGTGAGGGAGCTTTACGTAACCCACAAAGTGCAATGTAAATGTGAAACATTCTGATTCTAATATAAAGTCAGGGGAAGTTGTTGTTGGCTGGATTTAGGGATGGAAGAGTATATGAATTTGACTCACATTGGGGCCTCAGAGAATGGGGGCTTGCAGGGAAGAGGAGGTAAAGATTCAAGAATAAAGACGAAACTCTGAACTCAACACAGTATGTGGAAGGGTTGGAGAGGAACCAGCCTGGGAGCAGGAGGAGTTCCAGCTGGGATAGGAAGAAAGGTTTGTCAGTGGGCACGCAGAAGATGGGTATGAGGAACTTGGATTTGTTTCATGAAATGAGGAGTCACTTGGATAGTTTTTAATGGAGTGATATGACAAACAGTGCTTTGTGTGATCTACTAGGTGGTAGGTAAAAGAATAGATTTATTTATTTTTTCGAAGTTAAACATTGAGTGCCTGACACTGTGGTAGATGCTAGGTGTATAATGGTCAGTGAAGCTGGATGAGGTTCCTGATTCATGGCACTTAGAGTCTAGTGATGAACTGAGGATGTGGAGCTGCTGGAGAATGGGGAGGGAGGCTTCTAGGGTCTATAGGATCCATGCATGAGGTTCCATTCATACTCAGGATTGATCACCAAGGCCAGGTACAGTGGCTTACACCTGTAATCCTAGCACTTTGGGAGGCCAAGGTGGGAGGATTGCTTGAGGCTAGGAGTTCGAGACCAGCCTGGGCAGCATAACAAGATTCCATCTCTAAAAAGAAAAAAGCAATAAATAAATGAGCTGGACACGGTGGTGTGCACCTGTGGTCCCAGCTACTTGAGAGGCTGAGGCAGAAGAATCACTTGAGCCCAGGAGTTGACTGTTACAGTGAGCTATGATCATGCCACTGCACTCCAGCCTGGGCGACAGAGTGAGACTCTGTCTCTTAAAAAAGATTAACCCCCAAGAGAAGGGTGGTGGGCATCTTATAACGGGGCATTTTCCAAGCAGATGTAAATCTCAATCATGATTGTTAACGGCACCATACCTGATATCAGAGCAGACCCAATCTTTTTTTTTTTTTTGTGACGCCTGAGATCTCCATGAAAAGCCTGCAACAGATTCTGGGGCAAGCCAGATCTCAAAGGAATGGTTTGCAGTTGCTTTTTGTTCTGTGTGGGTTACCTCTTAATGCCCCAATATATTAGACATGGACTTTACCTCCAGAAGTCATCCTTTTAGGGAGCATTAGTTTTATCTCTCTATTCCTCCTAATGATTTATTTCAGTTTGTGCCAATGCACAGTTTTTGAGCATCTCTTTTGTACAGGTTAGAGTCATTTGTCTCAGCTCTTAGACACTGGATATGGCAGAGTGTGCTATATGAGTGGTAGAAATAAAAGGCCACCATCCAGGAAAGGAAAGCAAACCATGTGTGTGCATTGTGTGCATAAGAGACAAGGACAGGATGGTTCTCTGGCCTTGGGACTGCAGGCAAAGACAGACCACGGAGCCTTGTACTCTTTAAGGAGGTTCATAGAGCCCCAAATTGCTTGTCATATTGTGAGATCTCAGGGACATCCACAAAGGCAAGGGGCCAAATTCTTGTTCACAAACATAGCCGGTCATTACAGGAAGCTGAGCTGAGTGTAGCAGGAATGGAGAAGGAGCTGGGGAGCCAGGGGTCTGGGGAGACTAGATCAGGATCTGCTACCAAGCAAGCTGGGCAGCCTCTTCCCCAAGGGCCTCTGTTTCTTAATCTGCAAAAATGCTGTTTGAATTAAAGATCTCTCCATCTCCCTTTACCAAATATTCAATTTCCTCTTCATTCCCAAATAGCAAGATCCTGGTGTTTAGGTGGGCACGTTTCCAGGAGGAACAGCTAGGGTGCTCAAAGACTGCCGTTCTAAGCACTTCTGGCAGCTAGGTGTGGTTACACAGCTAAGTTCTGCTCAAAGAGATGGAAACAGGTGTTGTGTGAGATTCTGGAATAGCTTTTTCTTTCTTTCTCCGTTCTGATGCTTTTAACGTGGCCCCTGCGCAGCCCTCCATAATCAGAGCCAGGGATGCTGGAAAGATCCTGGGTCTCTCATAACCACAGTGCATCCATATAAGACCAAACTTCCTATGTCTCGGGCTCCTTTCCTGAAGAAAGACATAAATTTCTATCTCATTTCTAGTGCCACCATCCAGGCACTGTGAAACCTAATCCTAATGGACACATTGGCATACAAGGTTCTTTTCTTTCTTTGGGTCCAATATTCACCCTCTGATCCCAAATTGGACATCTCTGAACCAAGTCTTGACAGCTGTCCTAGGTCCACAATTATTCTTTACCTCCCCTGGGCACACAGCCTGTGAAATACCTATGGTATTTCTACTCTTAAAGGCTTTTGGTTGGGTTTAGAGACGAAGAAACAGGCACAAAGCATATGTGACAATGATTAGCATAGGGTTAGTTGTGTAATAGCTGCTGAAGGAATAAACATTACCAGAGCCTAGTTTGAAGGATTCTGCCCACTTCCAACCTGTCGTGGGTGTGTGCTGATACATCTCATCACTTCCATTGTCAATCTCCACCCCTCTTTCTTTTGAATCAATGACTTCAGGAAATTCCACTTTTATTTTATTTATTTATTTTTTACAGTTTCATCTCTATAGCTTTATTTCTGGGAAAACAGGTCCTGCAATGCCCCAGCATCCTAGGCAAGTCCTCCAAGTACACAGCTCCTCTGGTTTCTCAGTACAAAACATGGACCATACATAACAGTAGTTCAAAAATTCCTGCAATTACTCTGTCTTCTGCCAGATTGATTCTTGAGCCTATGTGATTTTATGAGAGGGTGTTGCTGCCAAAACTCTGCTATCTCTTTTTCCAGTAGTGTGACGTGTAATCCATGATGGTTTATGGATGGGAGTCTGCCTCTTCTTTGCCTCCTGGGTGCCATGTGCATTTTTACAGAGGCCTGATGGTCATAGTGGTTAATGCAATAGGGGGCACTATGGACACAGAGCAGGCTGGCAGAGGAGCCATTTGCAGGCTGTGAGCTATTTGGCACCTTCCATATCCCACAGCCCAGGGAAAGGCACCCTTAACGCAGGACTAGGTCTCCCCACCATTCCAAATAGAAGCAAGAGGGCACTTTCTATGGCAGCATTGACTTTCAACAACAGCATCTGGTTTCAGAAGCCTTTTCAAAAGGTAAGTGAGTACAAGGATTCACTCTATCCAGATGGAATCAGAAGTAAAAAGGTCATTAGTCCACTACTTTTTTTAAATGTGCATTTTATAAAACCAATGCTATACGAAAGCACTGGTTTTATATAAAGAAACATCAGATAAATTTATAAAGTGTTGTATGTGCACATAGTGAAAGATAATTCAGCCTTAAAAAAGAAGAAATTCTTGCCATTTACAACAATCTGGATGAACCTAGAAGACATTATGGTGATCGAAATAAGTCAGTCACAGAAGGGCAAATATTGCATGATTCCAAGTATATGAGGTATCTGGAATAGTTAAACTCAGAAGCAGAGAATAGAATGGTGTTTGCCAGGGACTGGGAAGGGCATGGAAAGAGGAATTGTGACTCTACGTGTATAAAGTTTTAGTTTTGCAAGATGAATAAGTTCTAGAGATGTGTGCACAACCCAGTGCCTATAGTTAGCCATACTGTATTGTGCACTTTAAACTGTTAAGAGGATAGATTGCATGCTAAGTGTTCTTATACACACATGCACACACACATACATGCACATAAGAACATCAGTAAATTTTTGGAGCTGATGGATAGGTTTAGTACCTTGATTGTGGTGATATCACAGGTGTATACATATGTCCAAACTCATTAAAATACATACATTAAATATGTACAATTATATATGTCATTTGTATCTTAATAAAGCAAATATATGTAATATATAATAATGTAAATATATATATGTATATGATATGAGCCAAAAAAAGACATAAGAAAGAAAACCTCAGACTCTAAATAGAGTCAATTTCCTTAGCACTCACCACACCCCACCCAGAGGAAACTGTGGTTAGAATGTGAGTGTATAGGCCAGGCGCGGTGGCTCACACCTGTCATCCCAGCATTTTGGGGGGCCAAGGTGGGCGGGTCACCTGAAGTCAGAAGTTTGAGACCAGCCTGGCCAACATGGTGAAACCACGTCTCCACTAAAAATACAAAAAATTAGCCCGGCGTGGTGGTGCATGGATGTAGTCCCAGCTACTCGGAAGGCTGAGACACGAGAATTGCTTGGCTGAACCCAGGAGGCGGAGGTTGAACCCAGGAGGCAGAGGTTGCAGTAAGCCAAAATTGCGCCACTGCTCTCCAGCCTAGGCGACAGAGTGAGACTCTGTCTCAAAAAAAAAAAAAAAAAAAAAAAAAAAGAAAAGAACAATGTGACTGTGTTTTACTTTGGAGCTTCTTCTGTGCATGTGTATGTGCCTGTGTGTATCCTAGATGGGATCCTACTGCTATGTCTTCTTTTTCTCACCCAGTGACATGCCTTTCTATGCAGATCCATCTGGATCTGCCTTAGTTTTGTTCACTGCTGCATAGCCTTTCATGGTATGAATGCCAGAAGCCATTTAGCAGCTCCCATAATGAGGGGATTTATGTTTTTTCCAGACCAGTGGTCTACAAATTGAGCTCTGAGGGGTCTTCGGGAGCCATCAGAGGGGCCTCAGGGATCCCAAAAGTCAGACAAGAAAAGAAACAGCCCGTGGGGCCTCAGACCCCCAAGCGGCATTAATCAAAGCAACTTTATTTTTATTGTTTTCTTTACCGAGCTTCCACAAAATTGTGTTTGGTAAAAAGAATTTTGGGACTAAATACCTTTTTAAACCAGTTATCTAGTCTAGAGTTCTCACTTTATAAGTTGTTTCAATGCAGGCTCAGAAAGGAGAGGTGACTTCCCTAGGATCAGACAGTCCTTGTTGGAGTCGGGCTCAAGCCCAGGTCTGGGGATCCATTTTAGTGTCTTTGATGCTCAACCCTCAGGCTCATCCTATTTTCTTCCATGATTTGTTCACATCAATCACCGATTAGAATAGATTATCTGGTCCCGATCCTGAATTGAGGCAGAAATGTTATTATTACCAACCCACAGGGAGCTAACACATTTATGGCTTGCCTAATGCTGGATGGCCTAGTTGGAGGCAAGGGTGAAGCCATCACAAAGTCCAGTAAGAGAACCAACTCAGTGCCTCTGTCAGACTGGAATGGGGTCTAGCTGGCCTATAGCTTAGACGTTGTTGCTGTTTCTTTCATTGCATTCATTGAGCACCTACTTTGCTATGGGTACTATATTCCCATGCACATCATTCTATTTAAAATCATAAATTCCTTATGAGATATGGATCATTCCTACTTTAGAAAATGAGGCATAGAAAAACAGGATGACTAGTTGAAGGTTCAGTGAAAGTTTGAACCAATCACCTTGCTAAAATCAACCCCCTTTCTTCCTAGCTCAACAGCTTCTTCCTGGGCTTGGTCAAAACAGTGCCCAGCATGTGTGTGTGTGTGGCTGCCTTCTGTTCACAGGTCACTCCTTTCCCAGCATCTGCATTAAGAAAGGATCCTGGAGACCAGGTCTTGGTGCACACACCCACACTGGTGAAGTCTCCAGACTAGTGGTGTAGTCTCCAGGCTACACCAGGAGCTGTGTCGTGCCAGGGCTGCCAAGAGCTGCCTTTTCCTTCTCTGGCTTCTCTCTTATTATTTTTAGAGCCCACTGGGCAGGACTAATATGCAGTAAAACTGATTTGTGCACTTTCCAGCCCTGGCTGAGAACAACAGCCATATATATTAGTTGAGAGGTATTTAATGGATGATTTATAAGATGTTCAAGATAAAATTTGAGAGATACATGGGGAGCGCTGAGGTGCAACGTTCTTGAGGAACAGAGAACATTAAGTGCTTGATTGGCTGAGATGATTTAGAGGGCAGCCCCGGGCAGCCATCCAGTCATCCCGTTGTCATTCCAGCTGCATCGTGGGCTGTGGCTTCTCTCCCAAAGGCTGCAGCCCACAACGTGGGTCTGGGATAGAGATAGATCTCAGTGGAAACTTGTGCTTCATCTATGTCCAAGACCTGAGGGCTTTCCTTCCCACACCCTCTTAGGGATGCAGCTTGAATTCTGTAGAACAGAGCACAACATTCAGAGGGTGAGATGTGTCCTGGGGAATGGCCTCTAGTAGATAAATTGATCTTGCTCTTTTTTAGAGCAGTTTAGTGTAACAGTCCAGCGAAATTCAAAAAGAAACCCTGAATGGGTGCCTCGGATGTTCTAGACAGTTAGGTCTGGGGGAATAGAGATAAGGAAGTCAACAGGGTCCCCAGATTCAGAAAACTCGTTGCTTTTCCTCTCTTGATATTTTCCAAACAAGCAACGATATCTGCTCTGAGAGAAAATATCAAATCAGAACTATTTAGAAAAAGCTGTCTCTCTGATGACTGATTCCTAACACAATAAAGACATTGAGACACCATTTGTCTGAAAAGTTCTATTCTTCCCATATTTACTTAGTATGCACACAGTCCCCCTTTCTCACGGTCTTGGTCACTCATGGTCTCAGTGGGACCCACGGTACCTTGTAGCTTACTCGTGGCAAAACTATAACATAGCTAAGTGGCTCCATGCCTCCCCTCTCCAAAGATCTCCTTTCTTTCTTTCCTCTCCCGTATCACCCTCCTCCCCCAAACAAACAAGACCCTGCACCATCTGTGGTGCCATCACAAAGCTCCTGCTGCTGTAGCATTTCCAAAACTGTCACTTGCATCCAGACTTTCAAGGACAAAATAGCTCTGAGACCCAAACAAATGATTTCCCTAGGGGTGGAATTTCTCTCAGTGACAGGAACAGATACTTGAGAGGAGAAACAGGGAGATGATCCTCCCTCGCCTTGTCACATCCTATCCCATGGATGGGCACCTGTTAGTCTTTTTTTAATTTTATTTTTAGAAATGGGGTATTGCTATGTTGCCCAGGCTGGAGTGCAGTGGCTGTTCACAGGTGTGATCCCACTACTGATCAGCACAGGAATTTAACCTGCTCTGTTTTCTAGCAGGGCCAGTTCACCCCTCCTTGGGCAACCCGGTGGTCCCCTGCCAGAGCCTTCGAATTTTCTCTAGCTGCCCCTCCCAGACCACTGGGGTGGGTGAAAGAAAGAACCATGGGTGTGCACTCTCAGGAGGTGCACTCACAACCTTTTTGGGGTGTGATCCCTGGCATATCCAAACCTTTGATTCTGGGGATCCGATCAGAAAACTAAAGTTGTTAGCCTCACTCAAAGAAACCTGGCCATTGCAAATAGAAATTTGAATTTACTCAAAGGATGGAATGGGGAGAAAGTTGTTAATTATAGAAAAATGAAGACATTGGGGCAAACATTCAGGAGCGAAGGAGGTTAGCTCCCGTGCCAGCTGACAGATTTGCTCATGACCATGAGTGATCATGCAGCAGGTGACAGGTTAACTCATCCACATTCCTGCAACTTTTTACAGTTGAGAAATTTGAGGGCGAGAGAAGTTAAGTGGCTGGGGAAGGCCACCCCACTAGTCAGTGGCAGATTCCAGATTTGTATGCACATTACTTGTTATTAAAGTTTCGGCTCTAATAGTAATAATAATACTAATCTCTGGAGGGAGGCCTCTCTGCGGGGAGGAGGGTGCCTGCTGGCCCACCCACCCAGGGCCATGTTTGTGGCTTTCCGAAAGCGCCATCTGTGTGCATAGGGCTGGCCTCCCTGGTCCTTGCCCCTGCTTTCCGCTGTAGTGGCACCTTGTCTGACCCCAACCCTGCAGCTCTGGTTAATGAAAAAAGAATGCAAGCTAATTAGCCACATTCCTGTTTTACGGAGAGTGAGAGAGAGATCCAACAAGAGCTTCCTCTTTTTGAATAATGGCTGCACTATGGCTCCTCTGCACTCAGCAGCTCCAAGGTCAGAATACACTTCAGACATCATCAATATCCTCAGCAAACAGTTCCCAACCATGGCCAAGGCACTGTGATTGGCCTGGGGAGAGAGGGGAATGTCAGACACTCTTGAGAAGTTAATTTAATTCAATGTAATTGGAGTTTGCTAAGGTCTATGTGTGCTGGATATCATGAAAGGTGATGAGAAGATTAAGATAGAAGTGAGATTGAAGGGTCTTATTGTCTAGTAGAAGAAGCAGGCTATGGTGATGAAAACTCTGTTAAAATAGGAGATAGCATATGCCAAGGGTCCATGTAAGTAGGGATTGAAACATGAAGAAGTCAAATACTAGACATGTTCTTGAAGACCTGGATTCAACTCAGTGCTTCACCTAGCTGTGCAGTCTTAAGTGAGTCACTTAACCTCCCTGAACCTCACTTTTCTGAACCACAAAGAAAATAGTTACAACCTGAGGTTATCCTGAGACATAAATAAAAGTTACGATTAATTTAAAAGTATTTAACTTCATATCTGACATCTAGATGCAGATAAAAATTTAGACAAATAATTATATATCGGGGGCTGAACACTCTGCTTTATTTTTATTTAATGGTTTAAAAAAACAACCACTTATTTAGTTCACAGTTTTGTTGGTTGGCAATTTGGGCTGGGCTCAGATGGGCAGCTCTTCTGCTGATCTTACCTGAACTCTGCTAGATCGCTCTGTGTATTTGTGGTCAGCCAGTGGGTTGGCTTACAACTGGACAATCTAGAATCTAGAATGGCCATGCTTGCATGTCTGGTGGTTAGCAGGCTGTTGACTGATATTTCTGATATTTCTTTCATCATCCAGCAGGCTAGATCAGGCGTCTTCACGTACTTAGTTGAGTTTGAATCTAGCAGATTAAAAACCTAGGAAAACCCAACTAAAGTGGCATTAGATGCTTGGGTACTTTAAAGAGAGGATAAAAATAACTCATCATCTTCTGTCTTTCACCAGGGAAGGCTTCCTGGAGGAGGGAGATTTTGAGCTGGGACTGGGAAGATGATCAGGATCTAGGGCTAGTGTAGAACAGAGGGTGCTCCAAGGATCTTGGGAGGCTCCTAAGGGAGGAAACATCCTCACTGATCATTGACAGGGAAGGAAACCAGGTCTAATGTAAAGAAGATTCTCCCTTGTCACACTGCAGTCTCCAAGCCTGGCCATCAGCAGGTGCTTGCCCCAAAGGTTCTCCCCCATTAAAGGGGAGGATGAGGGGGAAAGAGGAGTCTGGGAGAGTGAATATAAGATTTATTTTGGAACGATTTTAGATTTACAGAGAAGTTGCAAGATAATACACGGAATTTCTATATATCCTCCACCAAACATCCCTTAGTGTGAATACCTTACCTAACTATTGTACGCTTGTCAAAACTAAGCAATTAACACTGGCACAATATTATTAACTAAACTACTCACTCTATTCAGATTTCACTAGTTTTTCCACTGATGTCCTTTTTCTATTTGAGGATCCAGTTCAGGATATCACATTGTATTTAGTCACCATGTCTCCTTGTTTCTCTCCAGATCTGTGACAGTTTCCCGTTCTTTGTTTCCTAAAGTTTCCAGGTCATGAAAGAGTATCGGCACTTTGAAGAATGTGTTTCAGTTTGGTTTGTCCGATGTTTTCTCATGATTACACTGGGTTTATGAACTTCAGAAAAAAATATCACAGAGGTGATGCGTTCTTCTCGTCCCTTCTTAGCAGGGGATACATGATCCACACAGCTCTCATTGATGATGCTGACCTCGATCATCTACTGAAGGTGGTGTCTGCCAGATTTATTCCCTATAGAGTTACTATTTTTTCTTTTCTCTACTCCATTCTTTGGAAGAAAACCACTAGGTCCAGCCCACAGCTAAGGGGAAGGAATTAAGTTGGGGCTGATAGAGTGTTTCTAACTTTGTATTTTGAGATATTTGTGGATGTGCATTCAATTGTGAGAAATAATTCAGAGAGATCCAGTGTGCCCCTCACTCCTTTTTCCACAGTAGTGATGTCTTGCATCATTGTAGTATGATTTTATAACCAGGAAACTGCCATTGATAGAATCCACCAACCTTATTCATATTTCCCCATTTTATATGCACGTGTGTTTGTGTGTGTGTGTGTGTGTGTGTGTGGTGAGGGGAGGAATTTAGTCCCATGCGGTTTTATCCCTGAGTAGATTTGTGTGACCAGCACTGCAGTCAAGACACAGAACAGTTCCATCGTGTCGGGAATCCTTGGTGTTGCCTTTTAATAGCCACAGCAACCTCCCTCTGCCTGCCCACAATGCCTGGCCATCACTCATCTGTTTTCCCTTTCCCTAACATTGTCATCTCAAGAATGTTATAGACATAGAATCACATAGTTGGTAACCTTTTGGTATTGGTTTTCTTTTCACTTGCCATCATTCCCTCGAGATGCATCCGCATTGCTGCCTGTATCCATAGCTCATTCCTGGTTATGGCTGAGTCCTATTCCACGGTATGGAGGTGCCACCATTTGTTTAACCACTCACCCAGCGAAGGATATTTGGGTTGCTTCCGGTTTTTGGCTATTACAAATAAAGCTGCAATGAACATTCGTGTGCAGGTTTTGGTGTGAACACCATTTGGATTTCTCTGGGATAAATGTCTATGGAAGACTGATTTTGAACACAGTTGAGGGCATTCGTGGTTTTGCTCTCTCCTTCTTGATGCCCAGTTTGATCTTGGGCTGGTGCCCCTCCCTGAGGCTACTGAGCAAAACAAGAGAGGCAGTGCAGTTGCCTTTCAAATTGGCATGAGGGGGCTCAGTTCTTTCCTCTTTGGTGTGCTGTGATGGGCTGGGCTGACAAGGAAGGGAAGCAGAAGCCCTGGTTCTGCAAGGAGTGAACTCAGGGCTTTTACTGAAGATTCTCCCCGGGTTCCCTCTGCCCCTTGTCTTGCGTGTGGCAACGCCATGAGGAATGTACCATCTGGCAAGGCTCAGGGAAGCTGCAGGAACCAGAGTCAGGCCATTTGGGGTGAGCTGTGTGAGCTGGGGTAACTCGCATGGTCTAAATGTTCATTAGCTTCTCATTTACATGTGGTACAGTGAACTGAGACACTCTCACTCCCCTTCTTTTGGAGTAGAGATTTAAGTGTTTGGCATACTCTAACCGGGACCATCACCACTAAGAGGCTAAAATACATCCATTCACAGTTGTTATGGTGACCCTTGCAATGAGAAGTCCACTGCTCCATAGTGCAATAATATAAGGATTATAGTTTCACAGGGAGAGAGTCAAAAGCCCCATTAGTTGGAACAACATGCATCCCTTTTGTGAGACTGTGCTGTGTTATCACCGTAAAATAATGCTTTCTTTGATGAAGTATCTTGACTTTTTGGGTAATTGGTGAGAAAATTAGACACTATTCTTGCTGGCGGGGAGTCTGAGCAGAACTGGGCCATTCAACCTTCCCCTCATTCTTGAGACCAGAGTCCTCCTCCTGGAAGCTGGGCCTGCACACGGCAAGTCTCCTGGCCTGTGGCACTGGAGTTTGTGAGACACGGGGAGAGGACAAGCCAGAGCACCTCATTCTTCCTTGAGCTGGAGCGGAGGGTTTGGGACATGGACTAGCAGCTGCCAGGGCATGACAGGGGGTTGAATAAAGAGCAAGAGAAGCAGGGGGACAATATGTGAGTTAAAGGACTAGTCTTGGATCCTTCCTCACATGCAGCTGTTGGAATGGGCCTGCTCACCATCACTGACCTTGGTGGGTTTGTGGTCTGGGGAAGATTGAGGCTCTGGTCTTATGGTATGAGTCTCTGTGAAAGACTGTGCTACAGGGCCAGTGCCACTCATCCCAAGGTGCAGAGTCCATTTTCAGGGTGAAACCTCTGCTTACCCTGCACCTGACCTCTTCTCCATGGGTTAGCTGTGGACACTGTGAGACTTAAGTGCCATGCTTAGATTTCACTTAAAATGAGGGGCTGCCAGAATTAAGATTTTATCTGTATACAGGTCTCCAGAATAAGACGTGCCCACCGCAGGATGTGCCCAAGGTAATCCATTGTGGTGCATAAAAACAATGGAACTTCCCTCCATATTATTATAAGCTTTGCTTTAAAGAAATTATATTTCTGATTTTCTAATTTTTAGGTCAATAAAATTATACAATTTTATGAATAAATAAATGCTCACATACTTAAAAAAGTGAGGGATTATATCAGTGTGGTCCCCAAGCCTGCCTGGTCCCCAAGACATTGAGAGATTCTGAAAAAAATGTCAAATTCTGGGGCTCATCCTAGAGGTCCTGAAGAATTTCCATGGGGGAGACAGGAATCTGTATGTTTTATTGACTTTCCAAATGATTTTGATGAACAACCAGTTTTGAGGGCGCCTGTGTAAGATGATCTCTAAGCGGGCAGAGGACGTGCAAACACAAAGGTGGAAGCAGGCCATTATTTTTATACTCAGTATCCTCGTATCACGAAATTCCAAAGCTTTCTGCATGCTGTCGTTCCCTTAATATTCCCCTTTCAGGCATGGCAGTAAGAAAAATGCTACACAATTTGTGATGCTTTGGAGAGAAGGTGAAGCCCAAGAGGAACATTCTTCTAAATTTCTTTCTTCTCAGAAATATTCAGAAATTATTCACCTGACAAAAAGGTCAGCTGGAAAGAACAGTTCACCACAAATTTGGGTTTCCTGAAAGAGGCAAACAATGGAGATTCTCATTGCTTCAGAGCTACATTTTTGAAAGAACCTTCTCTACTCACCCTCTACTAATCTCCGACTAAAATGATACCAGCTGGCAGCTTGATCTGTGGTAGTCTGACTTCCTCTCCCACCGCTGCCCTGAAACAGCTCTGGCTCACATCCCCAGTGACCTGCTCTTTGTCAGATTCCAAGGCTTTTCCATAGTTCTCATGCTGCATACCGTGACTCACCCCACACGACTCTCCGGTATTTTACAGAATGGATCGCTCCCTTCTGCTGTCTCCACGAAGCCATTTTCCCATGGATTTTTTGTAATCTCCGGACATTCCCTGTGGTCTCTTTTTCTCGGTGTATCTTTTTCTGGCCTTTCCCAGATTGCTCTCCTCAGTCTCTTTTTCTGGAAAGCCACACGCTCTATACACCCATCCTGTGTGATCTGATTCACCCTTCAGGCTTCCAGTATCACGTATACCTGGTCACTTCTTAAATCTCAAGCCCAGATCTTTTTTCCTAAATCTCCACTTTAAATTCTACACATCCCAAACTACGGGCATCTTCCTGCCCAAACACACTCTGCCCACTTTGTTAGTTTCGCGAATGGCATTACATGCAGTTGGCCGAGCTGGAAGTCCAGATGTCGTCGTCTCTGGAAGTCTGTTCCTTCTTTATCCCATGCTTACTCCTCTCTTGTCCTCTCTTTCCTGGACTATAGCAAAGCCTCCTAAATGGCTTTCATCTTACCTCTCACTGTGCAGTTTACAAAGTGATCTTTATGTAGCACATATTTTGCCACATTTTTGCTCAGTTTAAAACATTTGCCAAATTCCATCGTCTATTAGCATCTATAGCACCAGCTCCTTAAGGCTCTTTGCTGTCTTGCTGTGTCTGGCCTCTCCAGTTTCTTCTGCCGTCCTGCTCCGTCTACCAGCCCTTGTTGCAAGCCTTCTGTGCTCCAGCCACACTGGACTTCCAGAGATCCCTAAACATGTCCTGTGTTTCCTGGATGAGGCCAGGCTCTGTGGTAGGAATGCCCTGTCTTAGAATGTCTTCTCTGCTTGATAAAACCCTACCCATCTTTCAAAACCTGTTTTATAGACGGAATGTTTTGTTTCCCTAAAATTCATATGTTGAAGTCCTAATACCCCATGTGGTGTTATTTGGAGGTGGGACCTTTGGAAGCTTATTGGGTTTAGATGAGGTCACCAGGGTGAGCCCTGATCCGATGGGGTTAGTGCCCTTATGGGAAGAGACACCAGAGAACTTGCTCTCTCTTTCTCTCTCTGTCATGTGGAAAATACAGCAGGAACGTGACCATCTGCAAGCCAGGGAGAGAGCCCTCCCCACAATCTGACCTTGCTAGCAACCTCATCTCAGACTTCCAGGCTCCAGAAATGTAAGAAAATACATTTCTATCATTTAAGCACAAAGTCTGTGGTATTTTGTTATAGAGCCCAAGCTGACTAAGGCAGTCCAGTTCTCACATTCTTTGTGAAGCATTTTTGGACCCTCTGGACAGACTTGATCTCTGCCTCCACTAGGCTTCCACATCATTTTGTTCATGGTGCTAATAGAGCGCTTAGCATATTGTATTATGATTCCACCATCTGCCTCCTTCACTACTGCCAGTGAGAAGCAGGGAGTGTGTTTAGTTCATCTTTCTATTCCTAATAGCACAGCAGTTGGCACATGGAAACTTTAATAAATGTTTATAGAACAAATGATGCCTTAAGCTTCTACTAAGAGATAAGAATAATAGTAATCATGAAAACCACATGAACTAGCATTTATTTATTTATTTATTTATTTATTTATTTATTTTTGAGACAGAGTTTCACTCTTGTTGCCCAGGTTGGAGTGCAATGGCGCGATCTCAGCTCACTGCACCTTCTGCCTCCCGGGATCAAGCGATTCTCCTGCCTCAGCCTCCCAAGTTGCTGGGATTACAGGCGTGAGGCACCATGCTTGGCTAATTTTGTATTTTTAGTAGAGACAGCATTTCACCATGTTGGCCAGACTGTGATCCACCCATGTCGGCTTCCCAAAGTGCTAGGATTACAGGTTTGAGCCCCTGCACCCAGCCCAAACTGGCATTTATTGAAGCCTATGTTCCTGGCACTTAAAATACATATTTAGATCTCATATTGGCTCTATGGAATGGGAATTGTGGGTATTATTGTCCCCATTTGATAGAAGAAAGACTGAGGCACAGAAAGGATCAGTCATTTTCCCTAAGTATGTTTGCAGGAGCCACGTGTGAAGTCCCAACAGCCTGACTTCATTCCCTCCTTCTCTAGTCTAGAGCTGAAGGCTCATTCTTCCCTGAGTAGGGATTGATGAGGAGGGAGAGGGGCTGGGAGCTTCAGGGAAGGAGCAGAAGTGCAGAGAGAGGCTGGGATCTAGAATCAAACAGCTTCCCTTTGCAGTTTAGCTAGGCTGGGCTGGCATTGCAACTGCAGTTTTCTTATCTCAGGCTGGGGGATTGAAAAAGAGAATAACAGAGACAGAGAGATTTTCCTGACAAGCTAGCACCAGCTTGACAGTCCCAGTCTTCACCATCACCTCAGTCAAATCTCCAAGTGAGAGAAGAAGGAGAAAATCACTCTAGGTTTGAGGAGTATTTCCTTTAAAGCATGTAGTCAAATGGCCTCACCACCAGACAAGCGGATCACATACAGATGATTTAGCTGCCATATCGCTGAGTTCATGGAGTGAGGAATTCCCATTCCCGTCTCCAAGAGGACTGGAACTAAATAAAGTTGAACTGACACCTGACAGTGCAGTGCTCAGGAATCTATTTGAGTTTCTATTTAAAGGTGCATAACCTTATTTTAAATTAGTTTCCCAGGGTTTGGATAAGACACTCCAGGGTATCAAAATATAAATTTTCTTGCACTGTAAAAAGCTTCCTTTGCTTAGAAAGTTTCAAAATATTTTTGTACCACATGCTTCTCTATCTATTGGGAACTGTAAGACTCAAAATAATAGTAATAATAATTACTATTCTTTTCTTAATTTTTTTTTGAAATATAGAGACAAGTTCTCGCTGTGTCACCCAGTTTGGAGCATAGTGGCATGATTTTAGTTCACTGCAGCCTTGAGCTCCTGGACTCAAGTAATCATCCCACCTTGGCCTCCCACGTAGCTGGGACTACATGCATGCACCACTATGCCTGGATAATTTTTAAATTTTTTGCTTCTAGAGATGAAGTCTCATTATGTTGTGCAGGCTGGTCTTGAAATTCTGGCCTTAAGTGATCCTCCCGCCTTGGCCTCCCAAAGCACTGAGATTATAGGCATGGGCCATCGTGTAGCGTAACAGTTACTATTATTTCTGCCAAGTACTTTCCTGTATTATCTCATTGAAATGTCACCCATCGCTTATTGGGTAAGTAGTATTATTATCCTAAATTTACAAATGAGATGACTCAGTCTCAGAGAGGTTAGGCCACTTGCTCAAAGTCACACAGCTAGTGAGGGAGATAAATGAGTGTGTTTGCATTCTGCCCAATCTGTAACTGATGGAACTATAAACTTCTACTTCAACGATAAGTAATGCAGGCTACCCAAACTCTGAACTCTGGAATTTAGGGCACCTAGCCCTCTGCTCAGCGTTTCTTTGCCAGGACCCAATTTGGGCTGGAAGGCTTAGTTTGTGGGTGATTTGGGTGGAAGATAGCTGCTTAGTGTGTAGTCTTGAAGTAGTTCATATCCACCCCATGTCTCGGTTTTCCCATGTATAGTAAGGGTGACAGGCCTCACCCACTAAGTTCGGACACGTCTAGCAGGACAACATGATAAATGGGTTTAAGAAATTTCAGGCTGGGTGAGGTGGCTCATGTCCGTAATCCTCACACAGTTTGGGAGGCCAAGGCGGGGTGATTGTTTGAGCCCAGGAGTATAAGCCTTCAGTGAACTATAATTGTGCCAATGCACTGCAGCCTGGGTGACAGAGCGACACCCTGTCTTTTAAGAAGAAAGAAAAAGAAGGAAAGAAAGAAAGAAAGAAAGAAAGTAAGGAAAAAGAAAAGAAAAGAAATCTCACTGTAAGTGTACAACACATGGTCAGGCCCAAGGAGAGCATAGGCCAGTGCAGGTCTTGGAGGAGCATTGGTTGGTGCAGCCAGGAACCCTGGCTCCATAGCCTGCCTGAGCTTGCCTACAGCCTGGCCCATGGGCACCTGGCTTTCTAGAGCCACTCAGCTTATCTATCTCCGTCTCAGTATCCACTTGGGGTGGGGGGTGGCAGAGGAAACTCTGATCCTGTGTTTATTCCCTTTATGCTCCTGGCCCGGTCAGGATTCCTTCCCAACCTGGAGTCTTAATCACACAGAGCAATTACATGAAAAGAGAACAACAAATCGGGATCGATACAGACTCGACTGTTGACTGGAAGAAACAAAATTTATGACTTGGCTGGATTATGCTTACCAGCCAAGAATAGCGGTAATTCCAAGCAACCCTACTGACCAGGATCAATCATGGCATTTTATTACTTTGCTAAATCCTGCTAGCTCCCCACCCCACAACCCCCATCTAGTTAGAACCCAATCTCCAAGGAAAATATTGCACTTGTTATCAAATTTTAGAAAGAGAATTTATGGCAAAGGCAGATTGATTTAAAGCCTTCTTCTAAAGGGGAGCAGAGGGAGGTGGAAAGGTAAATTTTGCTTCGTCTTTTAGATTGGTTCTTTTGCTTATCTCTTCGTTTTATGACATAATCTGTTGTAGCATTACCCAGGGTCCTCTGGGCTAAAGCTTCTTGCCTGGCATTAGATAAGGGGGAGATATTGTCTGGGTGTAAAGTTTAAAGCCCGTGGCAAGGGCTCATTTTTCTCATTTCAGGCAAGGGAGAAAGGATATAAAATGAAAAGCAAGCAATCAATAAAGAAGAAAGATAGAGATCTTCCCCAAAAAAGGAAAAAAAGAAATCTTCACCTCACTGATGACTCCTCTAACTAAGACTTTAACAGGCGGATAATGAGCTCGCAGATCCTCCGGTTGGGGCAGGGCTGGAGAGCAGACCCCCAATGCCATCATAATCCACTCCCCCTCTCCTCTTGCATCCTGCAATAATAGGATGCAGCTCCCATTGCGAGCTTTTGGATGTTTTTGTAGACAACTCAGCCTTCCTTATTCCTGGCAAACTTTAAAGAGCAGAATGGTTAATTACTTCTCTGGCAATCAGGATGGGGAATTGTGGTGGTTTGTTCAAATCAAGTAATAAATGCTGCAATCCTACCTGCTGAAGTGGAGGTATCTACCCCCCGTGGCTCATGAGAAAATGAAGGAAAAGGTGAAAGTATTCTTTGGTTAATCCTGGAGTTTATGATAGACTAGTCTGATTTAGTAGCTCTACAGTCATTCTGTTGTTAGAAAATCAGTATTTTCCTGAGAAAGTGTATGGACTGCCATAAATACACTCCCAGTTATATGAACCTTGGCTACAGAACTTACATACTGCAGAGACCATAATGAGTGGTGAGGAAACGTCCAAAGCAGCAGGAAAGCGGAGCAGCCCATAAAGAAGCCTAAGGACCTGTCTATGGGTTCAGCCCCTCAGAGACCCCAAGAAGGTGTCCTGCAACCACTGGGGAGAGAGGGGAATCTATGATTGGTTTTCACTGTGGAGTTCCTTTGGGTCACGCATTCTGGAAAAATAGAGGGGATCCTAGACAGGGAACATACCCTCAGGGCCAGACCCAATGCTTTCAACAGGGATAGAGGGGAAAGAACCCTGAGAGAAAGGCAAATGATGTCATGGGAAGAACACAGGAGTAGCAATTGGAACCCTGAGTTTGAATCCTTCTCTACCACTTTCCTGGGTGGCTGCGAGCCAGTCATACACCCCAGATTTACAGAGGAGGAAACTGAGGCTGAGAGGGGTTTATCACAGCTAATACATGTGGCTGTTTTGAGTTTAAAAGAAGGTATATGTTGGACATTGCCGTTTATTTTGGCTCCCCAGCATCAAATCCCACCTTCTATGTTCAGGAATTTTACATCTCATTGAGTCTTGCTGAGAGTTGGAGGCCTCTTTCTGCTACAGAATCTGAAAATGTATTTCCCAGCCTCCTTCACAGAAAGGGCATTTTGGCATTTTCTAGCCTCTTTCACAGGTAGGACACTGCACCCAATGCAGCTGTGGTCAAACACACCTGCCCCAGATTGGAATCAGCTGCTTGCGTGGTAAAGCAGCAACAACAGTGGGGAGTTCCCTGGCAGCAGTGATGGTTGTGGAGACCTCTGGATTCTGGGTGCAGCTGTGGGTGACCACTGTCCAATGGCCGCAGCATGGGCAATGCCAGCTGTGGAGTCTGGGGTTCAGCATGGGAGCATGTTACCTTATAAGACTATGTGTAGATAGATTTTAAATGTCATATCTGCCTGTGCAGGCTTAGGGGTTTTGTGCACATTGTCATACTTAATTTTGTCAGAAAGTGGACTCCTTCGTCGGAGGGGATGTTTAGAGGTTTGTTATGAAACACGGGATGCTCTGCAAGGCCTCAGATGGTGGAGCCGACAAATGCACTTTGGGTGGGAAAGGCAGTGAAACACCCCAAATACATCTGAAATACGCCCATCTGGAATCACTGTCTTCTCCAGGAAATAGGGATCCAGTGTGAACATCTTATCCCTAAGGGACCATGTGGTCTGCTTGAGAGACAGCACCATGTCGGGGGCACAGTATCAATAATTCCTATTGTTGGCAGGTCAGACGTTCAGAAGAGTGGTAATGATCAGGCTTGCTGACCTGGAACCCATGCTGCTCAGCCCATGCATGCATAGCCTCCACCTCTGCTCTGTGACTGCTCCATGCACAGGCCCATTGTGCACGAAATGGCTGAGGATAGGGGCTGAAGCACTTTCACGGGATGCATCCTCATGTCCACCTGCTGGTCGAGAGCATCTTCTCAGGTGAATGCTCTCTTCTCCACACACTCTGTGCTCACTCCCGTTGAGTCCGCCCTGCTTTATTCCCAGGTCTCTTTGTTTCGGATTGTTCAAAGTGACTCCTCCAGGGCCCCCAAGCAACCATTCAATCCATTCGCCACTGCCTAAGAGGAGACAGATATCTTTACCTCGGGCTGCTTCACTCTCCATTCAGATGTTTACTGCTCAAAGTTCTGCCCCCTGGAGGGTTTTCCATGCACCACCATCTTTCAGAACTATTCCTGAGGGGGCTGTGTTATTACAGCAGTCCCTTTTACACTCTTGGAAAAATAGCAAGCTGACCCTACCATGAACCAAGCCTAGGTGTTGTCCACTCTAGTCAGCTGAGGAGGCCAGAAATAGGAGCCAAAAAAGAGGTTCAGTGCACAGAGGTAGCTGGCATGGGGGTCCAGACCACCCTTCATTGTAGAATGGATTGCTGCTGTGCACCTTCAACCTTATAACTTAATGTGTCTGAAAATATCCAGCTCATCTTTGGCACCTACATTAATATAGTCATTGATACTGCATAGTCAGATGACTTAGTAGCATGCCGGGAGCTGCCTTTTAAATAGTGAGTAATGTTCTGCTGTAGATGTCTTGCTCCAAAGCCCTAGGATTCTGCACCTCAACTCTGCAATTTAGGCTTTCTAGAAATGCCATTAAGCACTCTTATCTGCCACGAATATATCTAAAAATCATGGAAGCTGATGAATTATATGGGCAAATCGTTAGGGCCACTTCTACCACAACCTATTGCAAAATGCTGTTTGGCCCTGTTCACCACTCAAAACTGATAATTCTAAGTCATCAGGAGTCACAGCAGTATTCCTAAGAGTGACATGTGCTGCCATCAGAAATCCAAAGAAGCTCACAAGTGCTGAGTCTTTTTCCAGGTGATAAGAGATGCAAGATACAATAATTTATCCTTTACCCTGGAGAGAATGGCTTGACAGACTGCACCCCACTGGACCTCTAAAATCTTCAGGGATGGAGTCGGCTCCTTGATCTTTGCAGGTTTACTTCCCAATAACTGGTGCACATGTGTCTTTACAAGGTATCCAGAGATCTTGCTATTTTTCACTCATCGAGTCCAATTAATGTGGTTTAAGTGCAGCCACCCAGATGTCCCTATTGCAGGCATCCCTTTTCTGACTCTAGCATAGGAAAATTACCAGAGCTGTGAAATCAGCCATATTTAAAATTCTGTGACATTTGGAAATCAGATTGTGGGCCTGATTTTCAGCAGTCCTCTCTTCATCTGCAGAAGATAAGGCCTTGTTTAAACACTTTCATAAAATGATGAATTTTATACAATCATGTTGTGTCTTATTTCACTCTATTTATTATCAGTAATGGAACCCGTGTCATATGGCCAGCAAGTGATCTAATTTTAGAATTCCATTCTGAGAGTCTCCTTAATACTACTTCTGGTACCGACTGACTTAAGATTTTCCAAGAAGACCCTGAGACAAGGATATAAGTACCAATATTTTATTTGAAGGAGGTGTCAGCAATGCTGGTAAATAGACAGTAAATGGGAAAAAGTCAGTAAAGACTGTGTTTTCAAGCAAGTTTGCAGTGTAAGCACCTTGAACATAATTTTTCTGGGCGATCTGTTTCCCTGCCCAAATCTCATGTCAAATTGTAATCTCTAGTGTTGGAAGTGGGGCCTGGCAGGAGGTGATTCGATCATGGGGGCATATTTCTCCCTTGGTGCTATTCTTGAGATAGTGAATGAGTTATTTAAAAGTGTGTGGGACCTCCCTTCTCCTCCCCACCCTGTTGCTCCTGCTCTGGCCGTGTAAGACATGGCTGCTTCCCTTTTGCCTTCCACTATGATTGGAAGTTTGCTGAGGCCTCCCCAGAAACAGAAGCTGCTATGCTTCCTGTACAGCCTGCAGAACCGTGAGCCAATTAAACCTCTTTTCTTTATAAATTGCCCAGTAACAGCTATTTATTTATAGCAATGTGAGAATGGACTAATACAGCAACCTAGAAGCCAGTGTCAAAGAAGCACTTCAAGGTTATCTTGTCTGAGAGGTAAGAGAGAATGGATATTTGTTTATCAACTCCTCTCAGTCGTTGTTTGAGGGCACCAATGGCTAGAGTGTGACCCAGTGCATATGGGAAATGGCTGGGTACCCGCAGGACTTGCTTCACTTCTGCTCAGCTATCTCTGTGCAGGACCAGGCCAATGGAGGCAGCAGTGTAAGGTGTAGAGTGTGGGGCTACACTGTGTGTCTCTGTGCTGTGCCTCACTTTGAGGGGGAATATGCCAAAACAAGCTCTCAGGACAGCCTTGCCTATAGTAGATGTTCAGTAAATTAATCCTGACTATTTGAGATCGGAGGGATTTAGGGAAGAAGGGGGCTACCAGAAGTGTAGCAGACAAGAAGACTGGCATCATTAGAGGGCTGACCTCTGCTGCCCAAGTGCCAGGGCAAGAGAGTCCATGTGCCCTAGATCTGGGGAGATGTCTTTGTACCAGTCCATGATGCCCAGATAATCTTTTAGAAAGGAATGAGTCCATTCTCCCTTTTCTGTCCCGTTGCTTAGGGCAGGTAGTCGGTGCAGAGTGGCTCCCTGGGCAGCAAAGTCTGGTTGAATTGTGAGGCCCAGAGGGCCTCGTTATCTCCTCCAGCCACTTGCCTGGAAGGCTCCTATCCTGGGAAACAAACCTGGGAAGTAGGAAGAAAGGAAGTGGCTAGGGAAAGAATGAGCAGTTACACGTGGCAAGCACCAGCCCCAAACATGCAATTACTTTTCAAACAGGCTATTTACAGCCCGTCAGACAGAGCCTGCAGGGAGTGGGAAATGTGTAGTCTGAGACTGGACAAGGCTCTGATAGGCAGGGAAGGGAGCATCAGGGCTGGCTCATTGCTGTGTGAGGCAGCGAGACAGACACACAGCAGGGAGCCGGCAATTGGGAGAGGATGGAAAGGGCAGTCAAGACCCCCTCTCCGATCTGCCGCCTCACCACTGACACTTCTGCAGGAGCCCAGCTCCTCACTGTCCTGGTCAAGTCCACCAGGCCCGCCCCCTCTCCAAGACTCCACCTTCACTGTCTTCCCCACCCACTGCCCCTCCTTGTCTTTTTCCTGGTCCTCAGCCTGGTTTCTACTGCCCTGGGCAAAACTCCCCAGAGTGCCCCCACCCACCCCGATAACTTACTTTCTGAACCATTGGAACCTTAATTCTTGTTGCCATTCACTTTCCACAGATTGTTTTGTCAGTGTCGTCTGTTCCCAGCTAAAATTAATTGTCTTCTTATTTTTAATTTGTGTACTCTTGTGATCTTAGTCCAGTGAACAAGATCACTGAGTCACTTCTGACTTAATCACCACATGCCTCTGTTTCCTTGTTCATGAAATGGGATTCAAAATAGTACTTTATTCTTAGGGTTGCTGTGAGGGCTATAGCAGTGACTGCTAGTTACGTGCTTAGCACTGTCCCTGGTTTAGAGTGCAAACTCAGTCAACATGTAATGGACACATGTAAGTGGCCTTTCTTGCTAGGGACCTGATCGGTGTTTCTGGGGCTCAGATAAAACCATGACGGTCAGGTGACTCTTTTACTTCTTCCACATTTTGACTCATATAAGTTAGAATAGGAAAAATGTATATAATTATAAGATATATTTTAGAAGAGTTTCTTGCAAGTCTTTTTGGTTTGGAACTATTTAAATTAGTTCTGCATAGTCAAGACCTAAAGACCTGTATTCCAATACCTGTATTGGAACTACTTAAATTAGTATGTATAGTCAAGACCTGAAAGTCCTCTTTTGTGCTCATTAGAGAGGAATTTCAGAACTGTTACATATAGCCAATACAGGTTTTTGGTCAGCCTCGTTTTCAAAAGAGATTGTTCCCCAGGGTCATTTACGATTATTAGAGTGAGGCAGATCTTCAAAGGCATGTCTGTGTTAGGAGAAGCAACTGGGACCTTATTGCCATGCTGGGTTGTCTGTGCTGAAGATGAGAACATTCAATGATGTCATTTAGGATGGCCTTGGCAGATACTGCACCTGCTCCTGTTTTAGGTACGGCGCCTATTAGTTAGATACCAGATTGGGGCAGCTGTCCCCTTTGCCTAAGTATAAAGCAACTCTGAGCCCCTCGAGGAAAAACACTGGAGAGCTAAAATCAGAGCAGTGCTTAGATCTTAGCTCAGATTTCATGCTGCATCTCCTCTGTTTGTCTTCCAGATCCTTCTCTACCCCAATCCTTGCTCTCAGTCCAGGGACACTGATCTCTGGGGATTGTCTCATTTTGCCCTTTTGCCCTCTGGTTTCTACCTGGGTTTAGCCAATGGGAGGCACCAAAGGAAATCAGAGAGAGAGGTTGGAATAATTATTCCTTTGGTTCTTTCCTTCTGTCCTGCGGATTGGCAGAGATTGATCTGTCTGTGCAAGGCCACAGCTTCACCAGGGCTGCGGTCACCTATAACTTTCTAGTGTCTTTCTAGCAGCTATTCCCTCCCTTGCCTTGAGAGCCAAGCTGCCCTGACAGCCAAGCTGCCCTGACATATTTCACTACTTCTCTTAATGCTGCTCATAACTTTGGAAAACAGCCCCTGCATTAAACTTTGCTCAAACATTCAGTTGTTCTCTCCCTGACATCTATGAGGCAGCTTGGTACAAGTGGAAAAGAGTGTAGGTTCTGCAGTGAGACTTTCTGGGTTCATACACCACTTAACATTTTAAGTTTCTCTTTAAAAATTAACTTTAAATCTGTAATTGATATATAACAAGCATACATATTTATGGGGTACAGTGTGATGTTTCAATACATATATACATTGTATAGTGATCAAATCAGGGTAATTAGCAGATCCATCACTTTAAACATTTGTAATTTCTTTGCAGTGATAACATTCAAACTCTTCTAGTTTTCCCAAAATATACACTACATTGTTATTTGCTATAATCACCCTACTATGCTATAGAACACAAGAACATATTCTTTCAGTCTAACTGTAACTTTGTAACTATTGACCAACCTCTTGCATTACTCCCCTCTCTGCTGCCCAGCCTCTGGTAATCACTATTTACTCTCTATTTCTATGAAATCAACGTTTTAAGATTCCACATATGAGCTAGACATACAGTGTTTGTCTTTCTGTGCCTGGCATATTTCACTTAACATAATGTCCTCCAGGTTCGTTCACCCTGTCGCAAATGACAGGATTTCATTCTGTTTTATGGCTAAATAGTGTTCGTGTGTGTGTGTGTGTGTGTGTGTGTGTGTATAATTTTCTGTATTCATTCATCTGTAGATGGGCATTTAGGTTGATTTCATATCTTGGCTATTGCAAATAGCACTGCAATAAACACAGGAGTGCACATATCTCTTCAATATACTGATTTCATTTCTTTTGGATATACATCTAGTAATGAAATTGCTGAATCATATAATAGTTTACATTTTAATTTTTTGAGTTACTTCCATACTGTACTATAAAGGCTAGTTTTTTTACAGTCCTACCAATAGTACCTAATAGTTCCCCTTTCTCCACATCCTCACCAGCTGTTGTCACATTTTGTTTTTTCGATGATAGCCGTCCTAACTGGGGCAGAGTGATATCTCATTGTGGTTTTGAATTGCATTTCCCTGATAATTAATGATGTTGAGGACTTTTTCATGTATCTGTTGGCAATTTGTATGTCTTTTTTTGAGAAATGTCTATTCAGGCTTTTCCGCCTTTTTAAATCTGATGATTATTGTTGTTTGCTATTGAGTTGTTTGAGTTCCTTATATAGTCTGGATATTAACTACTTGTTAGATACACAGTTTTTCTCTCATCCTGTAGGTCGTTTCTCCACTCTATGGTTTCATTTGCTGTGTGGAAGCTTTTTAGTTTGATGTAATCCTATTCGCCTGTTTTTCCTGTTGTTGCCTGTGGTTTTGAGGTCTTATTAAAAAAATCCTTACTCAGTCCAATTTTATGCAGTGTTTCTCCAATGTTTTCTTGTAGTAGTTTTATAGTTTCAGGTCTTACATTTAAGTCTTCAATCTATTTAGAGTTGATTTTTATATATGACGAGAGATAGGGGTCTAGTTTATTTATGTATTTATGTATGTATGTATGTATGTATGTATGTATGTATTTGTTTATTTATTTATTTATGATAGAGTCTTACTCTGTTACCCAGGCTGGAGTGCAGTGGTGTGATCTCAGCTCATTGCAACCTCCGCCCCCAGGGTTCAAGTGATTCTCCTGCCTCAGCCTCCTTAGTAGCTGGGACTGCAGGTGTGCACCACCATGCCAGCCTATTTTTTATTTTTTTTTTTGTATTTTTAGTAGAGACAGAGTTTCACCATATTGGCCAGACTGGTCTCGAACTCCTGACCTCAAGTGATCCACCCACCTTGGTCTCTCAAAGTGCTGGGATTACAGGTGTGAACCACTGCACCCAGCCAGGGGTCTAGTTTTATTCTTCTGCAGGTGTATATCCACTTTTCCCATTGCCATTTATTGAAGGGATGTCCTTTCTCCAATCTGTGGAAGACATGTGCAGAGTTAAATGAAGATACTGAACTGCGTAATGGTTAATACTGAGTGTCAACTTGATTGGATTGAAGGATACAAGGTATTGATCTTGGTATGTCTGTGAGGGTGTTGCCAAAAGAGATTAATATTTAAGTCAGTAGGCTGGGGAGGGGAGATTCACCCTTTATCTAGTGGGCACAATCTCATCAGCTGCCAACGAATATAAAGCAGGCAGAAAAAACGTGAAAAGGAGAGACCGGCCTAGCCTCCCAGTCTACATCTTTCTCCCATGCTGGATGCTTTCTGCCCTCGAACACTGGACTCCAGGTTTTCCAGTTTTGGGACTCAGACTGGCTGTTCTTACTCCTCAGCTTGCAGACAGCCTATTGTGGGACATTGTGATCATGTAAGTTAATACTTAATAAACTATTCTTTATATATATATATAGTGTGTGTGTGTGTGTGGTGTGTGTGTGTGTGTGTGTGTATGCTATTAGTTTTGTCCCTCTAGAGAACCTAACTAATACAAACTGGTATTGAGTTGACCGATCTAAAGAAAAGTTTCCAGGGAATAACATTGGGCAGATAATAGCTAAGAATACTGGAGGATGCTGGGGAATAGGAAGGGTATAGAAGTATTCTTTTTTTTTTTGAGACAAGGTCTCACTCTCACCCAGGCTGAAGTGGCGTGATCATGACTCACTGCAGCCTCAACCTCCTGGGTTCAGGTGATCCTCCCAGCTAAGCCTCCTGAGTAGCTGGAACTACAGGTGTGCACCACCATGCCCAGTTCATTTTTTTTTCTTGTATGTTTTGTAGAGACGGAGTTTTATCATGTTGCCTGGGCTGGTTTTGAACTCCTGGACTCAAGCAACCCTCCCACCTCAGCCTCCCAAAGTGTTGGGATTACAGGCATGAGACACTGCCTGGCCAGAAGTATTTATTTTTGAGTGTGGTTATTTGAAGAAGTATAGGCAGGACTTTTTGGCCAATATAATATTCCTCCAAAGTGCTGGAAGGCTGGAATTCCATTAAACTCTCCAATCTTCCAGAAATAAGTGAACTGTATTCTAGACTGGAGGTTCTTGTCCCACATTGCCAATTCAATTTTTCCTCAATTTGATTCTTCTTGGAGCTGTTGATGAGCTTCTATTTCTCTTATAATATGTGGGACATCTTGGACCCTCCATCTTACACCTTCCTGACTTACTTACCTGTGACTTTGGCAATTGCTGCAACAACAGGTTGCATGCACAGGTAGCCTGATCAGAGTGGCCAGAGCCTTGTGGCTTATCTCTTACTTTCTGCTCTTGAGCTTCTCTGTCTCTATCTTGGAGGATGCTGTGGGATCTTGCTCAGTTGTGCTGGTTCAAATACCCATCTGGAAAAGCTAGGGAGTTAATCTGTGTCTGGGAAAATTCTTTACCAGTGGATAAGGAGCAAATGTATGAATATTTCCCTCTCCTTATTGTGGACAATTCTGAAGCACAGGGTATACAACTCTTCAAGGGCCTGGTGGGATTTAGTCTCAGTTATTTGCGACTATTGAATCAACTCAGTCATACACCCTGGGATTGACTTTTTCTCTTTTCCCTTTTTACTCTTCACATTCCCTCCATCCCATTCCATAGGATTGCCGTCCCAAATGAGCTACCTACCGGCAAGCCCTTGTCACGTTCTGTGTTGTTTTATGCGTGATGAATACATTCTATGCTAAGACATCATTTTATTTGGTTTTCAGTTATTATATGCATTTTATGGTTGCATTTTATGCTACTTTAATGAACATAGTTTATACCCTCTTAATAATCCACAAATAGCTGGAAGTGAGCCCTTCATAAATAAGACCACGATTTCAACAATGAGTCTTAATGGCCATCTTCTTCAGTGAGTTACAAATTCCAGCAAGCTTGGCATCTGGTGAAGCAGGACGGTCCAGTGGAAAGAGCGATACAGTGGGAGTCAGGAGCATCAGCTCCTTGATCCAGCCCTATCATTCTCTAATTATATGATTTAAAATACTTGTTTTAACAGCTGTATTGAGATATAACTTATATACCATAATAATCACCCAATTAAGGTGTATAATTCAATGGTTTTTAGTATTTATAGAGTTATACAACCATCACCATAATCTAATTTTAAAACATCTTTGTTACCCCCCAAATAAATCTTGTGCCTATTAGCAGTCACTTCTCACTCCCCTAATTGTCCCTTCTCACTCCCCAACTCTTTCTCCTGCCTTCCAGATTCAGGCAGCAACTGATTTACTTTCTATTTCTATAGATTTGCCAATTCTGGACATTTTATATAAATTGGATCAGGCAATTTTGGTCTTTTGTGGCTGGATCCTTTCACTGTGCAGAAAGCGTTTGATGTTGATCTATACTGTAGTGTTGGCTGTGTGATTCTGAGTAACCACTAACCTCTGTGTCCTGCTTCCTCCTCTGCTCCCTGGAAGAGGTCTCTGAGGGCCTTTCCAGCCCTAGGAGTCTCAGGCAAGCAATGTTAAGTAGCACAGAAACCTAGAGGAACTATGGGCCCAGTGTTTAATTTTTCAGCTATGAGCTAAAAGAAGAGGAACAATGTTTATTGCTGAGCTCCTATTCGACAGTTGATACCCGTGTGTGCACAGAAACCAATTACCTATGAGGAGTAATTGAAATCATTAATAGCCACAAACAAATGTGTCTATTCTGCAAGTAATTTGCAGTAACATTTAGTAATTGATAGTAATTTTTAGTAATTAAACACTAAGTAATTCATTTGCCAAGCTACACAGCCATTTTAATGGGGTTCCTTGGTGTTCCCACAGCAAATCTTAATTACTTAACCCAAGCACCACGAATATTTCTGTCATTCCTGAAAAAATATACAGCATGTACTATTCTGGGTAAGATGCAGTAGAGAGGAAGCCAAGGAGAGGAATTATTTTCCTGGGCAGTAGTAATTAAAAGACTGAAGCTATCGTCTGGGCCAATAAAAGGTCATGGAGTGGATCCGTGTGTGTGGTGTGTGTGTATGTGTATCTGTATATCCGTCTGTCTATTTATCTATCTATCTATCTATCTGTCTATCTATATTTTGTCTATGCTTCACAGAAAGTCAAAGTGAAATCTGGGTCATAACTTATTTCTCTCTCCCCCTCTCCTAAATGTTTTGGCCTAGACTTTATGAGGTTTGTCCAGGCTATTACAAACCCACGCATGAGTTGCTTGCGGCAGGGAGCAATCATAGAAACCCACTTTTGTCTTCAGGATACCATCTGCAGGTCTGATTTTGATATTCCCGGTTATTCAGACATCTAACTTCAATAGGCCATTCGTAGTGATTTATTAGCTGTAGAGGACAGATAGTAGCTTGCTCAGCATCTTGCCCTCCTTCCTTTTTCTTCGCAGTACCCCAACTTTATTCAGGAATCCATCCCTTTTCCTTGCAGCCTATGTGATTGGGTGAAGCTCTTGCTGGGGTGGATCTTGATTAGTCTAAGCCAGTCATGGTGATTCCACTACAGGCTCTTGCTGGAGACCAGTTCAGGAAATCAGGCTGCTACTGGTCCAGGAGTGATCATGTGACTCTAGCTGGCTCAGTGAGAGAGAAGAAAGGGGCCTTCCTTTCGCGGGTAGGAGAGAGACTGTCTTCCCTCTCCCTGCCTTTCTGGGTATGAGGAAGGGAGTACATTGGCTGCAGGGGCTGCAGGCAGCCATCTTGACGCCACGTGCGAAACAAGGTCTCAGAACAAGGTCTACCCAAAGATGGACGGAGTCAAGAGAACTGCAGAGAAACTGAACCTAAGTTCTACTGTGCCTAGAGTTCTATTTTCTCAACTTCTAGTCAAGCGAGATAATGCATTTTTCTCCGGTTTTTTCAAGTTCGAACATGGCTTTCTGCCATTTGCAGCCCCAAGTATCTTGACTCATTTGACACCAGTCTTCATCTTTCACCCTAATCCAATTGCTGCATTCCTGAAATAAGTCTCCATACTTGGCTCACGTATTATTGTCACAGCTTGTGCCACTTCTCTCTTTTGGGGGGAGATTCTGCACAAGCAAAACTGTGAACTTTCAAGCTCGGCTCCAGGCCCACTCCTTTGTGAAGCCTTCACTGAGCACCTCAGTCTTCTATGAAATTCTGTAAGTTCTTGTCTGAGCTCCGTATTCGACATTCCTCATTTACAGACAGCATGTACAAATCTTCTCAACTACATTCTGCACAACAGTGATGGTGTCACCTGACCTGACAATCCGGAGGGGAAGATGAAATAGACACCCATAGAAACTAACACCAAGAGGTCTTGTCGAGGTAGAAAAGAGAGAGAAGTCTGGCAAACACTGCAGACATTCAGAAGAGGAGGAGGTCATTTTGGACAAGTTTAGCTGGGAAGATGGGGAAGTTTCTTGAAGAGTTAGAACCAAAATGGGAGCTTTAAAATGCATAGGATAAAGGTTATATGTGAATGTATTCTTTTATTCATTGTTATTATTTATTGAACATCTACTCTATACCAAGTATCATGCCAATTTTTTCCTCCCATGTATCTCATCTTATTTAAATTTCAAAACAACATCCATGGAATATATATGGTTTCCATTTTACCAATGGAGATACTTGTCATCAGAGAGGTATGTAATTTTTTCCCAAAGTTGGGGATAGGCATGAAACCTAGATCTCTTCACCCAAAGTTCAAAGCAGTTTCTATACCTCACAGCTACAGTCCAACTCTCATCAAATGGGGTCAGCAAATAGCGTCAGCAAACATTTTTTCTAAAGGCCAGATAGCAAATATTTTAGGTTTTATGGGCCAGTCTCTGTTGTAGCTACACCAGTCTGCTGCTGTAGTACAAAAGCAGCTATAGACAATGTGTAAATAATACGTGTTCCAATAAAATTTTACTTAGAGCATTAAAATATAAATTTAACATAATTTTCATGTCGTAAAACAATATTTCTTCTCTTTTTTTTGACTCCTAACCACAAAAAAATGTAAAAACAGGCAGTAGGCTGGAGTTGTGGGCCATAGTTTGCTGACCCCCTTGTTTTTTCCTGCCAGGATATTTTTATTTTGTATTTTATTTATTTTTTTTTGAGACGGAGTCTCACTCTGTCGCCCAGGGTGGGGTGCAGTGGTGTGATCTTGGCTCGCTGCAAGCTCCGCCTCCTGGGTTTACACCATTCTCCTGCCTCAGCCTCCCGAGTAGCTGGGACTACAGGAGCCTGCCACCACGCCTGGCTAATTTTTTGTATTTTTAGTAGAGACAGGGTTTCACCGTGTTAGCCAGAATGGTCTCGATCTCCTGACCTCGTGATCCGCCCACCTTGGCCTCCCTAATTGCTGGATTACAGGCATGAGCCACTGTGCCAGGCCCCTGCCAGGATATTTTTAATTTCGTGTAACAAGGACATTTAACATAAAGTCTACGTTTTTAGCAAATTATGACGTTTACAGCACAGTATTACTAACTTGAGGCATGATGTTTTACAGCAGATCTCTAGAACTTACCCATCTTGCATTATTGAAGCTTTATAACATTGAATAGCCATGCCCCATTCCCTCTCCCTGCAGCCTCTGGCAGCCCTCATTCTACTCTCTGTTTCTATGAGTTTGACTATTTTAGAGACCTCATATAAGTGAAATCCTACAGTATTTGTCCTTCTGTGACTGGCTTATTTTACTTAGCATAGTGCCTTCCAGGTTCACCTATGTTCGCAGGACTTCAAAGCATGAGACTATGGAGAAGTAGGCAGGGAGGTTGAGGGACAGTTACTTCTCCCACTTCTCCCTCTCTCCCTCAATCCTCACCACCTCACAGAGCTCATGGATGACAGTAGGAACCTCCCCAGCAGCGTGGGCCTGTATATCCCGATGTGCTCCATTAGCTGGCTCCAACCTGTTTATCAGCTCAAGACTCTGTTAATTTAGCAATCTGCAAAGGTCCCAGATGAAAAGCTTTCACCTGCTCTCCTTCTAGAGCCTGACATAATTAGCTACATTTCAGCCCCACCTTCTATTTTCTCCTTTAACGAGCAGTGCCAATCCTGAATCACTTTAAGGGAGCGAACTGCCCTTTGGTATCAATTAAAGGGGAAATGCTTTTCAATACATAAACTGTTAACAATTGTGAACAGGTACAAAGAAAAATCTAGAGGTTCTGGCACTGCTAACAGAGCACAGCACTTTGCAGAGATTGTCTTACACTCTTTTGGAGGAAAAACAAAAAGAGGTCCAGCATGTTAGGTAATATGTTACTCCTGAGGGAAAAGGCTGCGCTTGAAAATCTACAAGCCAGAGATTTGGGAGCAGTCCAGTGAGCAGGCCATTCGTGTGTGTTGAAATATTTCAGCTGGGTCTTCTTGTCCTCTCAGATGAAGAAACCATGTACAGCCCCAGTGAGTCACGTCCGGGGGAAATGATTTACGATGAGTGTTTTAGCCTGGTGTGATGTTACATCTCTCTCATTTTCCTCCCCTGAAGTGAACAATCATGCAAGCCTTTTCCTAGGCAGGGGGTGACGGGGAGGTAGTGGGAGGCTTCATTAATCTCTGGGTTCTCCAGGAAAGCCAATTTGATCATCGTGCAATATCAAGCACTCTGAGTGTATTGTTGCTTGTTAGCTTGGATGTGTGCCCTGCAGAAACTCCATGCTGGGAAGACTAGTCCATGTGCTAGGGCTGGATGTGAGAGGAGGGGCTAGAAGAGGAGGGATGTGGTTGCCAATCTGTTCAAATTATACCTGCAGCTGAACCTTGTGTGGATCAGTTAGATGCCTGTTAACAGAGTCACCCAGGCAAAACTGGGATGGTGGCAGGGTTATTTTTTGGGTCCTCCAGCTGATTCTTTGAAGTCTTGTCATCTCTTTGAGTCATCCTGTCCTTAATTTTCTGAGATGGGAGCAGTCCTTTACACGTTAGTGTCAGTGCCTTTTGGCACCAGGACATCTGTTTCTCTCTTACTTCTGGTATTAAAGAAAAAATTATTCAATGATACTGTACTTGTTAAAGCATGGTAAGTTATATAGTTTGGTTGTGTCCATACCCAAAATCTCATCTTTAATTATAGTTCTAATAATCCCCACATGTCAAAGGAGAGACCAACTGAAGGTAATAGAATCATGAAGAGTGATTTTCCCCATTCTGTTCTTATGATAGTGAGTGAGTTCTCACGAGATCTGATGGTTTTATAAGTGTGTGGTAGTTCCTCCTGTTTTCTTTTTTTTCCTGCTGACTTGCGGAGAAGGTGCATTGCTTCTCTTCGCCTTCCACCTTATGCGTAAGCTTCTTGAGGCCTCCCCAGCCATGCAGAGCTGTGAGTAAGTTAAACCTATTTCCTTTATAAAGTACCCAGTCTCGGGCAGTTCAATTTAGCAGTGTGAGAATGGACTAGTACAGTAAGGAATACTTTATTCAGGACAATCACAATAGCTATAGAACCACTGCAATGGGGTCTTACAGTGGGGGAGAGAGACTGGGCTTGACTCTGAATATAGCATGAACAAGTGGAAATGTACAGCCAAGGAGCAGTGCGGCAGTTAGTGGGTGGAAAATTATTAAGAGGAAGCATCAGGGGCTCTATAGTTTGAATGTTCCCTCCAAAACTTCTGTTGAAGTTTAATTGCTATTGTGATAATATTAAGAGATGAGACCTTTAAGAGGTGATTAGGTCATAAGGGCTCCACCTTCATCAATGGATTAATGTCATTACCATGAGAGTGAGCACCTGATAAAAGGATAAGTTTGTACTTGATTTTGTGTCTGTCCTGCTCTCAATTCTACCTTTTGCCATGAGTTGACCCTCGCCAAATGCTGCACCATGTTCTTCACTTCGCAGCTTCCAGAAAGCTGAGCGAAATACATTTCTATTTCTTAAAAATGACCCAGTCTGTTGTACTGTTATAGCAGCAGAAAACAAACTAAGAAAGGGGTTAAAGACAATTCTGGATTAACCAATCTCATATGATTCTGGCTAAAGACAGCCCAGGTGATCAGACTTCACCTAAGGAATGATAGAAGATGAAAACCTGATCAGGGCCGGGTGTGGTGGCTCACACCTGTAATCCCAGCACTTTGGGAGGCCGAGGTGGGCAGATCACAAGGTCAGGAGATCGAGACCATCCTGGCCAACATGGTGAAACCCCCATCTCTGCTAAAAATACACAAATTAGCTGGGTGTGGTGGCACGTGCCTGTAATCCCAGCTACTTGGGAGGCTGAGGCAGGAGAATGGCTTGAACCCAGGAGGCGGAGATTGCAGTGAGCCAATATCGTGCCTCTGCACTCTAGCCTGGCAACAGAGCGAGACTCCGTCTCAAAAAACACCTGATTAGATATTGAGCATAACTAGATCTTGAGGATGGAGAGTTCTTGCTGAATGGACATGGCAGGGTTCTCTGCTAAAGGAATTTGACAGGGAAGTTCACAGAAGGGCCTAGGAGAAGGTTCAGAATCTTGACTTAAGTTTAGCCAACTAAAGAATTTGTCAGTCCCGCTTCTTATTCAAGTAAAGAAAAGACATTCTTTTTTCCTTTGAATAATATGCCAGTTTTCTTGTTTATTTGCCTTGTGTTCATTAAGGAGCAGCTGAATCATCTGTTGGGACTTAGTAGTGGAGGACTCCTGGATAATGTGAGCCATCAGGTCTTTAATGAGGGGAGTTTAATTTCTGTGAAAATAAAAGAATAAAACAAAGATTAATTGTTGGAACAAATGATGAAGTCAGTTTCTGAGTCTGGGAGGCAGCCAGTCAAGATTTCTAGATGGTGAACTTGAAGCATCTTCAATTGGAGTGAGGATAGGCATTGGCAATCTAACAGACTTTCTAGCAAACCATTCCAAATGGTTTGCAATTTGAATGTCACAAAGATTACTCATACACAAACTGTTGTGGTGATTTCTCTGAAGTTTATATCAAATTGTCCAGCTTCAGCTTACAGGGCTTCAGGAAAAGAGCAGTTTTAATTTTAGTGATTACAAGTCATAAATGTGCAAGAATATTGGAAATATTATTGTTGAGAATCATAGTCAAATATTGGAGGAAATCGGAAGAATTCAGGATGAAGTCCGGATTGCAGAAAAATAATAAAACCTCAAAGCAAACAAACAAGACTAGAATCTAATATTGGGTTTACTATAGTTTTCCTCTGAAACATAGTTTTTCTCTATACTGTCACTTCAACTTCTACTAAAGTAAGACTGATGTGTTTGCAAAATGAGTTTAGTCTCATTAAATATGACTAGACTATTTACATAGTGCAACAAAAATAGTGATAGGCCATACAGGTTAAAGTTTGCTTTACTCAAACTTTTGGCAAGAAATTTCAGATTGGACTTGTAAAGGCCTCTCAAGGCTAGGAAGCCAAACCAAGGACATAGCATCAGGCTGCATCTGTGACACCTAAAGATGTAGGTAAGATTATCTCTTCTTGCAGTCTCTAAAGTATCGTGAGGTTTCTGGGCCTGCTAGAAAATGGCATTACTTACTCAACTATAAGACTGGAAACCCTCAGAACAGTTTTGTCAAAGTATTGCTTTGTTGGCTTCATAAAGTCAAGCTGAGTTACTTGAAGTTGTCCGTCCTATCTGAAAATAGGGTATTCCAGTCAAAGCCTTGATTATATAACCACTGTTTCCAATTGTGTGTTGTTACAGGGAAAACAGATTCTTACTGCACTTATGCAAAAAACTATATTGCCATAAAAATAATAATACTTATGAAAAGTTTCTGAATTCTGGAGGGATCAGGTAGGGATAAAATAATTGTTTCAATTTTGGTTTACAAAGGGATACTTTACCAAATTGATGTAAGCTATAGATAGCTTTAAGGGAAAAGCCTTCTTAAATCTGCAGAACAAGACATTTGAAAAACCAACAATGTTTCAAATAAAATGTAATTAATATTCAACAGTCCATTTAGTTCCATATAATTCTTTTTCTGCTTGATATTGAATTAGCAGTTTCATGAAGCCTTCAATTTCTTCATTGGAGTTCTGAAAAATTCTTAGTTTAATGGTATGATCTTAATGTTAGAAACCTGTGTTCAAAAGTATGTGTCACTTTTTTTTTACATGAATCTCCTTGAAGGAGAAGCAATTTTGGACTGTAGCTAATTTCAGATGTTTTTATAGAAAAATCAGAACAATAACTGTACATGACAAAGACTTAGAATTGCCATGGTTAAAAATATGAGTTCATTATAAACAGAAATTGACAAGAAAATTTGGCTATTTCTGTGGCATACAACATTTAAACATAATAACCAAAATTATGATCTATATATTAGATTTCTAGACATCTCATACAATTTTTGGAAAATTCATATCAATAACATACCCATAAGTATAACTTAAAGAATGTTCAGCATCATTTATTTGACAATGCTTCTTATATTACTTAACATATAAAACAAGTGTAATTAGTTCAGTATATATCTTTTTAAAGGAGAAAGACAGCCTTTGCACTTTCCAGGGGCCCAGCTTTAAAATCTCAATGTTAATTTAAGGTCACAAAGAATTAATTCGAATTTAATTTTGAGAAGTTTGTCAAAAATGTCAACAGGTTTAACATAATTAAATATGGTCTTGGTTATCTATGTAGTGGAACTGACAATAAGATATTTTAAAGGGAAATACAGAAGATTACATACTTATGATAAAACACTTAGCCCTTTAACATTGAGAAGACTTGGTTTTTTAACTAATAAAAGACATGATAAAAGACAACATCACACATAAAAAATTATCTTGACAAAACATAGTATTTGTTTTCTAGGCCAATTACTAAAAAGAAACTTTCACATTCTCAGATCAGTACTCCAAGAAAACTTTGTAATTTTATTAGAGAAGACCAAATTCTAGTTGCATCAGTGTACTACAACTAATTTTCTAATCGAACCTTACAAATAAAATCTAATCTTAGCCAATTTGACCACACAAAATAAGTTTAATTTTCCATGATTGGGTCTAGATTTTTAACATGTATATACTATTCAATATAATTTAGCAGAACTAAGGTTTCAAGTTATATTGAAAAAGTTTTTTAAACCATTTTTAAGTAGACATAATTTAAAGCATATTTTTAAAAAGTTTACTTACAAGCTTTGATTCCACTTACAGTTACCTAATTCATTCTCAACAATTGTGTTTGAATTACTTAGGAAAATTTGAGACACTAAACAAAATTACCTCTATTTTTAAGTTTTTTTTTTGTTACCATTGACAAATCAGGCAAATATCAAAAACATCAGAAAAGCAAATAAACTAAAAAGTTAAAAGTGGCTCTTCTCTCTTTTTCTCCCTCTTCCATGACTGACATGCATCAAACAATTAAGGAATTTACTTTCTCTGTGCACTTTTGCCCTTAGGTTGAATTTATAGTTTTATGTCCTTAAACATCTAGCAGAGACAACACAAACATATCTGGCCAGAAAACCCAGGCAAAAATAAATGTCTGTATTGTATTTAATGCTGATAAGTTTGAAGACATTCCTGTTTTTATTTTACCAACAATTTTACAACTAACTCATTTACCCATCATTTACCCAACTTACATGAATTAGACAATTGGGTTAGCTTCTGTTTTTCTGAGATAATACTTTAACCCTGTTCCTGAGGAGAGAAAAAAGTGCAGCTCTCTGCCAGCACTCATTAATTTTATATGAACATGCTCTTTGAAGCAGAAGCAAATCTGACTGATTTTCAATGTGAAAATGTAAAAACTGTTCTTGGAATTATTTTTAAACAGAACAGACATTAGAATCATGTGAATCATCAGAATCATCTATTTCAAAAAATTGAACTCATCAACTGAATCTGTAGCCAACAACTGTTCGAAAACCATGTTAACATTATGCATAGAAATGCTACATTTTCTAGGATTTGACATTTCAGTGGTTGAGAATGACTAAATTTTGTGTATGGAAATACATTACCGAAAACAATGCTATAAATAGAATGATGTCTTTTGTTTCCACAGTTAATATACTAGAGCAATGCAAAAATAATAATGAAAGTAAGATATTTTGGGGCAACATTATCTTGGGGTAGGTGCTTCAGCAGCACCTACCCCAAGGTTCTCAGTGAGTATTCTCAGGACAAATGGGAAAAGGGTTAAATAAGCACTTATTTTTTAAGCCAATTAAACGGAGCTCTTCTATATGTTTTGACAACATTATCCAGAGGTAGAAAAACACATACACATAACATACATATATATGTACATAAACATACATACAGGTGCAACCAGATCTTCCGGCTTTTCACTTTTAAAATTTTAGTTCAGTCAGTAAAACAGAACAATACAAATCTGTAGGTGTATCTCTACTTCATATATTTATTTAAATTGTGTTTTCAATAAAAATGGGACAAGATGAAGTTATCTATTCAACAAGGGCTATAGCTTTTTACCAATATTTTTGGAGATAATCTTTTAGGGTTTTTATTTGCCCAATTTCCAAATAGTTTATCTTTTTTCCTCTTTTTAGTCTCAGGTGCTTGGTTTTGAGTGGCTGCTGAGTCCCTTGGAAACACCCCGGTAGAGAGTAGGGAGCCTAAATCTCAAGTGAGTAGGGGGCTGGAGTTGGAAGAGACAAGATCTGGCAGGGGTAGACAGAGTTGGCAGAGCATAGGGTCAGCGAGAGCTTGAGAAGAGGGGTTTCGGGTGACAGAGAAGTTCCTATGGGAGAAGCAGATTCCAACAGGGAAAACAGAGAAAATAGACCACACAGAGAGCCAGAAAGAAGGACTTCTGCCAAGAAAGTCAGGGAAGAGTCCCCACTGAGAACAAGGAGCCAGGGGGAAGACCTTCCAGCTGAGGAGGTGCCTTTGAAAAGAAGCCTGAGACTCTAACCCAGCTTCAGAATCTATTCGTACATTCAGAATTGAAATCTGTCTTTCCTGGATGGACAGATATTTGTCCAGAGCAAGAGTTGAGGAATCTGACTCACCAATGAATCCTGGATTGGTTAGAAGTGAAGACAAAAACCTCAAAGGTACACACCTAGGATCCTAGGTGACAGGCCTAGGAGTCCAATAATGAATCTGATCTTAGTCATGGCATCATAACGGTTAAAGAGAAAAATATTCAATGATGCTTGTTAAAGCCCGGCAAAAAAGGCTTTATTCAGGACCATCATGATAGATACAGGGACCACTACAACAAAGTCTTGCAGTAGGGGAGAGGAATTAGGCTCAACTCCAAACACTGCATAGGCAAGTGGGAGTTTATAGCCAAGGGCCAGTCTGGTGGCCAGGGGCTGGAAAATTACTAAGAGGAAACGTCAGGGTAAGGGGGATTCTGACTAAACTTACCTAACAGGATTCTTGTTCAAGACAGGCCATGGTGATCAAAAGTCACCTGGGAGATGGTGGAGGATGCAAAACCTGAACATATTGAGGATAATCAGATACTGAGGGTGGAGGGTCCTTGCCAAAGTGACTTAGCAAGTTTCTTTGCTAAACTGGATCTTACAATTAAGTGCACAGAAGAGCTTAGGAAATGGTTCAGAAGCCTGACTAAAGTTTACCTAAGTGAAGAACATTTGTGAGTGGAAATAAGTTCTGTTTGAAAAAGTACATAGGGCATTTTAGAGGTCTAAAGTGGTTCTTCTAAAAGTGTCCTCTAAAGCCATTCAAAGTACACAACAACCTACCGCATCCAGGGATCAGGCTGGTTCTAATATCCTAATATGGTGGATTCACAGTTGCTGTCCCAGAATGGATTGCACAAGGATGCAGGAGCAGCTATTATTGCCCATGGGAGGTACCTGGTGGAGAAAGAGATGTCACCCTGGCGTTGGGCCCCCAAGATTTACCTTCTCTCGATATAAGGAAGCACGCTGATCTTCAGTTGCTACAGTGCTTTTCAGTTGGCAAAACACTTACATATTATTGTTCATTGATCCCCTACCCACTAGCAACCTTGAGACATCAACAGAACTAGGAAAATAACTTCGATTAAGTGTATATATTAGTATTTATTATTATAAAATCTTTACCTTCCCATAGAAACAGGCTGATATAAATGTGGTAAATAATAATGGTTGCCATGTGCCTTGCCCTGTTTGCATGCCATGTTTTTTTGTTGTTGGTTTTTGTTTGTTGTTGTGTTGTAGTGTTGTGTTTTCTTTTTGAGATGGAGTCTTGCTCTGTGACCCAGGCTGGAGTGCAGTGGCATGATCTCGGCTCACTGCAACCTCCGCCTCCTGGGTTTAAGTGATTATTCTGCCTCATCCTCCCTAGTAGCTGGGACTACAGGCATGCACCACTGCCCTCGGCTACTTTTTGTATTTTTAGTAGAGACAGGGTTTCACCATGTTGGCCAGGCTGGTCTCAAACTCCTGACTTGAGGTGATCCACTTCCCTCGGCCTCCCAATGCTGGGATTACAGGCATGAGCTACCGTGCCCAGCCTTGGATGCTGTGTTTTAGATGCTGTCATCAATTCTCTCTTGTGTTGCATAAGGAAATAGAGATTCAGAGGGATTAAATAGCCTCCAATATCGCATGGTAAGAGGAGGTAGCAGAAAGGAGATTGGAATCTGCATCTAACTTACTCCTGAGTCAGAGGTGGTGAAGCAGAGCAGGTGACACTCAGATTGTCCCCATTTGTCACACACAAAGACAGGGAATCATAGTGATCATTTAGGGCAGGTACTCATAGCCCAATGGTAGAGAAGCTAGCTGTCCTGAACCACAGCTCAGAATTCTTCCTCTTGGGAAAAACTCTTGATAGAACTTGTAACTGTTCCTCCAGGAAACCTAACATCACCAGGATTTTTGTATGGAGCCATGGCAGTGGCAGCCAAGAAAGACCTATGTATTGATCTTGTCATTTGTAATTAATGACAACCACAAATTAATAACCACATGCATACAAATTGATTTTCAGAGGTGCAATAATTAGATTTAATGCCTGCCACAGCATATATTTATGTATTTAATTATCACCTTCATTATGAATGTTAATGAACTTTCAAGATATTCACATACCATTAGATATGTGACTTCTTTCTCATTTGTGGATGGATTTTATTCACTCAGGTCACAGAGTTGACTTTCCTTGGTAAAGAACACTAAATTTTCTATATTCTGTTCCTATTTCTCCTTCTTATTCCCACGTAGAAAAGTTGCTTTGGCAAAGAGATGAGTATCTTTCCTCGAGATCTTTTGTCAGAGAGAAGGAAGTAGAGGAGGAAGTGGTACCCAGCAGTCCCAAATCTCAGCCTCTTGCTACAGTAACTCACTGTGTGACCTCAGGGAAGTCACTTCATCTCTCTGGCCCTAAGTTTTCTTTCTTTTTTTTTCTTTTTATTTTTTTGAGACAGAGTCTTGATCTGTTGCCCAGGCTGGAGTGCAATGGTGCAATCTCAGCTCATTGCAACACTGCAACCTCCACCTGCTGGGTTCAAGTGATTCTCCTGCCTCAGTCTCCTGAGTAGCTGGGATTACAGGGGTGTGCCACCACGCCCAGCTAATTTTTGTGGCTTTAGTAGAGATGGGGTTTCACCATGTTAGCAAGGCTGATCTGGAACTCCTTGCCTCAAGTGATCCGCCAGCCTCAGCTTCCCAAAGTGCTGGGATTCCAGGCGTGAGCCACTGTGTCCAGCCAGCTTTCTTATCTGTAAAGTGACAAGAAGAGAGGGGATGGAGGTAGAGACTTGGTAATATCTGAAATGGGAATCAGAAGGTAGAGAGTTGGTAATATCTCCAGCTCAGACTACCGGAGACCTCAAATTACCAAGGACTGTTTCTGTAAGCAAGAGAGTGAGACTAGGGATGTAGGCATCATTTCCTTGGCCTTGCCCTGCCTGAAACATGGACTCTGTCTTGGCAGGGTATGCGTCTGCATGTTCTGTTGTGGATCTGGCTGTTATTACAGGGACAGCACTTGGGCTCCAGCCGGGATTACTACCACAGCATTCAGTCGCAATTTGGAGCCTGGGCCACTGGGAAATTGCAGACAATTTGGATGAAAATGGTTGGAAAATTGCAGTGTTTAGGCCTCTCCTACCAGCCCCTTCATTTTTTTTTTCTTACTTTCTTATTTCTTTCTTTCCCCTCTCTCCTGCTCCCTACCCCTGAAATTACGTTAAAGGCAGAGGAACAACAGGCTAGACTGGCTAGATTTTTTCCCCAGTCTGCAATATATTTTGTAAATAAACATGTAAATTGATACAGAATTTAACCACCCTCAGACAAAGTGGCTAAAAGATGTGGAGAGGGGGAAAAAGGCTCTATGTGAGATCCTGGATTGACTGGAATGCTGGCGTAATGTTGGTCTTGATTAATTGAATTTCTGATTAGCTATGTGTTAGCTAGGAAACCTTTATCTTGTTGCAAATTGCTCTAAAATGAGCCCACTTACCTCTCTTAGTATTTAATTAAATATTTAAAAATTTTCATATCCTGTCTCATTTTAAAAGACTTTAAGGAACCTTCCTTATTAATAGTCAATTAATCTTTAATTGATAATTGGGATTCATGGTTATGGTGCTAAAGGCATTTATCATAGTCCAGCCCAATATATGGAAATGTATAAAGTATAGGAGATAAATTGTACAGATTGTCAGGGATGCAACAGACATCAAAGGTTCTCATCAACTTGCCCACCTAGTATATGCTTCTCTTTTATAGTGTCCAGTTGATTTCTAGCTTTTACTTAAGTACCACCTCCTGAGGCAGTGCATTCTATTTTTTGACAGATTTAGCTATCATAAGTTTTCCCCATTATGTTGAACTAAAATTTGTTTTCCTACATTCAGTCAGTCATTGGTTCGAATTCTATCCCCTGGGTCAACACAGAGCAAACAGCTTTCTAAATCCTCATGCCAGCGCTTCATGTATTTGAAGAAAGTTTGTTTTTTTTCTTTCAGTGGGATCTTCCTCAGTTCCTACAGAGACAGGGTAGGGGGGTTGGTAGAATTCCAACCCAGGAGACAGTCTGGTGTGCAGCTGTCTGCTCTGTGTGTGTGTGTGTGTGTGTGTGTGTGTGTGAGAGAGAGAGAGAGAGAGAGAGAGAGAGAGAGAGAGAGAGAGAGAGAGAGACGGAGAGAGAAAGAGAGACCGACCAACCTTGGGGAAACTTCTCAGTCCCTTTGGCTCCATTCCCCAATCTAAGAGATGAGGATGATAACGGTAGAAACTCCTGGCTGGGCGCGGTGGCTCACGCTTGTAATGCCAGCACTTTGGGAGGCCGAGGAGGGTGGATCATGAGGTCAGGAGATCGAGACTCTCCTGGCTAACACAGTGAAACCCGGTATCTACTAAAAATACAAAAAAAAAAAAAAAAAAAATGGCATGGTGGCGGGCGCCTGTAGTCCCAGCTACTTGGGAGGCTGAGGCAGAAGAATGGCGTGAACCCAGGAGGTGGAGCTTGCAGTGAGCCGAGGTCGCGCTACTGCACTCCAGCCTGGGTGACAGAGCAAGACTCCGTCTCAAAACAAATAAGAAAAAAAAGTATAAACTCCTAATAGCATTGCTCTGAAGACTAATCAGGTAATTTGAATAAAGTCCTTAGAACAGTACCTGGCATATAAGTATGGTTGAAACATTTCCTATTATCATGGCATCGTTCTATTGTGTTTTTCCTTTTTAAAATATTTAATTGTATTAAAAATATTTAATTGTGGTAGAAATACACATAAAGTTGACCATTCTTAGCCATTTTTAAGTCTACATTTCAGTAGTGTTACATTTACATTGTGTGCAACCAATCTCCAGAACACTTTTCATTTTACAAAACTGAGACTTTGTATCCATCTAACAAGAAGTTTTCATGTCTTCTCCCACCCTCCTGGCAACCACCTTTCTACTTTCTGTCTCTATGGAATTGTCTACTCTAAGTATCTCATTTACATAGAATCGTATAATGTTTGTCTTTTTGATGCTGCCCTGTTTCACTTGACATAATGTCCTAAAGCTTCATCCATGTCCTAGTATGCGTCAGAATTTGCTTCCTTTTTAAGGCTGAATAATACGCCGTGTACGTACCTGAGGAGATTTTTAAACCACCAATGAATGCTTAGGCCCAATCCAGACTAATTAAGTCAGAATCTTGAGGGGATGGGGACCCAGGTGTCAATGTGTTTAAAATGGTCCCTAGAGGATTCTGATCCGTACCTGGGTGGAGAACCACTGACGGCTCAAACACTTAGAGCCCGTTAACTCATTAATTTCCCCCACTCCTACATTGCTCCTGGATTCCCTTCTAAGAGAAGGGAATAACCCAGTGTCTTCCAAACTTTACTGTGCATTCCAATCACCAGGGTTTTTTTTATTTTTAAAATCTTGCATCCTGGGTCACATTCCATACCAATGAAGTTCCAATATCTGGCGGCCAGATCCTGGCATCAGTATTTCTAAAGATTCTAGGTAATTCCAATGGGCAGAAAAATTTGAGATCCACTGCATAATCATGGACCAATTCTCTCAGGCTAGAAACTTGAGGGTTGCCTTTGATTCCTCCTTTTCTCACCCTTCAAATCTAAATTCTCATCAAGCCCATTTGATCGTATCTCCTTACACTGTGGTTCTCCAAATGTGGTCTCTGGACTGCATGAAGTCACCAATGCATCCCGGTTTGCCCGAGACTTTTCTGGTTTTCACATTGCAAATCCCCAGGTCCTGGAATCTCTCTCAGTCCCAGGCAAACCTATGTAGTTGGTCACCCTACCAGAGCAGCAGCATCAACATCACCTGGAAATGTGTAAATGATCAGGGCCCAGCCAGGGACCTACTGACTGACAAATTCTGAGATGGGACTCAGCACGCTGTGCTGTCAAATGCTCTCTAGATGAGTCTGACGAATGCTCAAGTTTGAGAACCATTGTCCTAAGTCACTCCCAGGTTTTGGCACTATGAAGATTGGAGTTGCTGCTGCTACCAAAGATGAGAGCTAACACTTAAGGAGAACCTACTCTGCAGTGGGTGCATTCTTGTCTGCATGGACATTGCGGCCTTGGGACAGCCAGGTGGGAAGGGGTCCCCAGAGGAACTCTGTCAGGTTCAAGGTCAGGTTCCAGCCCATGCTGAGGTCAGAAGGGAGTGGGTGGATGAGCAGATAACTGAAAGAACACTTGGGGGGTCCTAGGCAGGTGAAATACGGCTTTATTCAGCAGCTCTCTGATGAGCAGCTTACTTACACTAGCTCTTCTACGCTGTTCTCTCATCAGCGGCTTTCTCACACTGTCAGCCCTGTATCGGCTGCATGAGCCAGCCCTGTGGCTCCTCTCGGCAGCTAGCTCCCACACACAGCTGTGCAGCTGGTTCTCCCTTGGCTTCAGTGTCAGTAGCTTAACTCTTTCTGCAGTGAGCCAAGCTGTGTCCTGCACCTACCCCTCCCACCCCAGTCCGTCTGCAAAGACAGAGAGCTCTGACTCTTTCTCTGGGTGCAAGCTCATGTACAGTGTCAGCAGGGCAATTACACCTTTTACAGACAATAGTGGTGTAGGGCCAAGAGATGGCCTTCCCATGTTATGGCTACATGGCTGTGATAACAAGTAGAGTTATACACCTGCACTCCAAACTCACTGAGTCATGCAGGATGTAAACATCCTAGCTCAGCCTATCCTTGACCAAAGTGCAACCATGTTCCTTACAAACTTCAACCAGCCTGCACACTGGGAGGAGTGCACGCTGGGCTAGAGCCACAGAATTTTGTACCATTTGCAGCAGGGAGGAGCCTGCCTGGCCCCTCCTTTCCTAGGTAGAATCTGGAAATGCTGGGAAGCATATACTAGGAAGACTCTCACTCTGCTGAGTCCCTGTTCCCCCTCCCTTTTTTTTCCTTTTTGCCCAATAAACCCCTTTATTCTCACACTTCAAATTGTCTGTGAGACTAATCTTTTGTGGCCCTGTGGCATGGACCTTGTCTGTAGCTGAAACTAAGAAAAAGCCCCTCCTGCACAGTCTGATGTTTCCTCAGTCAGACACTGCAAGCTGTGATGTTGGGGTGAGTACAGGATATTTGGCAATATTTGCAGACAGTTTTGGCTGTCACAATAAGAGAGATGCTGTATGCAGACACACTTGACAGCAATAACTTAAGCCCACCCTGAGACTGACTCTGCATAGTGATGCACCTGACGGCAATAACTTAATCACACCCTGAGAATCACCTGGGGTCTAAAAAGAATGTGTGTTGGGAGTTCTAAGGAATCCATGAGTAGCTAACCTGGAGATTCATTCTTTATCTCTGAGGACCATCCAAACCCCTGACTCATCCCATGGAACACAGGCCATACAGGGGATTGAGGCTCTTTGTTTTGTGTTAAATGAAGGTTGCCAGGTGGAGGTTGCTGAGGGAGGGTGCTAAGTGAAAATGCTGTATGAACTGCGTGTTTTTTTACAAGTGGTAGTGGTTTTCCTGTATAGTCTAACATACGGCTGGCTGATCTGCCCTGTATGTCAGCACTCTCCATAAACCCTAGTTCATGGCATTGTTTAAGGCCCCTGTGCCTTGTGGGCTGTCTTTTCTGAAGACTCTAGTTTGTATCTGTTATTTTCAAAGTGTAATATTCATTCAGCAACTTTTTATTGAGCATTTACTATGTAATAGATCCTGGGATATACAAGTAAAGTAGGTGCTGCCATCATGGAGTGATATACGTCTCCTAGGAGAGACATATATACAAAAATACTTGAATATAGCTATTATATGTGCTACAAAATGAAATTAGGGGATACCGTAAGAGTGAAATGCAAGGGCACTCAATTGAGAGTGGAAACATGAGACATTTGACACTGGAAGAATAGGTAGAAATGAACCAGGCAGCCCAGGGACTATCTTACTGTGCCTGTAATCCCAGCACTTTAGGAGGCCATGGTGGGTGGATCACTTGAGCCCAAGAGTTTGAGACCAGCGTGGGCAACATAGTGAGATCCCATCTATACAAAAAATACACAAATTAGCCAGACATAGTTATGCACACCTGTAGTCCCAGCTACTCGGGAGGTTGCAAAGATTGAGTTTGGGAGGCAGAGGTTGAAGTGAGCAGAGATTGTGGCATCACACTCTAGCCTGGGCAACAGAGCCAGACTGTGTCTCAAAAAAAAAAAAAGTGAAAAGAAATGAACCAGTTGAAGCAAGAATAGAGAGGACTGAGGTGAAGAGAAGGCCCTGGGGTCAGAAGTTGAAATATGTTAGGAAATAAAGATGTTTCTGTAAAGAACGACTCGGGGAGAGAGTTGTGTGATGAGATTGGAGCTGTAGACAAGAGGTCTCAGGTCATGTGGGACTTTATACATCATAGTAACAATCTTATTTTTGAAAAGTTTTAGGAAAATAAGAGCAATGATTAAATTTATATTAGATATATTTTAGTTGCCCTGGGACAGTAGATACAGAAGACAAGCCGGGGGGGAGGCTATTAACGATTAAGGGAGTCCAGTTGAGAAATCATGGTGAGATAGACCAGAAGGGTGGCAGTGGAGGTAGAGAAAAGGCAGTTTTGAGAGAAGACTAGCTAGAAGGAACAACTAGACTGTTCATGGATTAGATGTGAAGCAAGAAGGCATATCTGCAAGATGTCTCCTGAGTTTCTATCATGATCAACTGGGAGGATGGGAAAGGAATGCTGCTTTGAGATGGGTCCCACTGGAGCAGATCTCAAGATTGAGGCTCCTGTGCTGTGCAGTGCTCTGGGGAGTTGCCAAGGCAGCCTTTGACATGTGGTTCTCAAGCCCTAGAACCTGGAGATACAAGACTGGCAGATAGATGGAAATTGTAGTCATAGTGAAACAGGAGAGTTCCCTGATCCCCCTTGCAGGATGTGTGACAGGGGTGTGGTTCTCCCGTTTGGTTGCCATCGTTGCCTAAACCCCTGAGGGGAGGGGGAGCATGCAGATGGACAGGTGCAGGAGCCCAAGTGGGCGTGTGTTACAGTGGGCTCTTTTAGCCCTGCTGTCCGTGGTTGGCTTGAGTGTTAACCAGCTCAATGGGCCCTTTGCCTTTTCACAAGGGCAGAGGGCCAGTGTGACAGCTTTCTGTATCCCAAATTCTTGCCTAGCATCCCTGGAAGAATCGGGTCACACATGAGATTGAAGGAGGAATTCAGGGTTTTACCGAGTGGTGGAGGTGGCTCTCAGTAGGCTGGATGGGAAGCTGGAAGGGGAGATGGAGTGGGAAGGTGATCTTCCTCTGGAGCCTGGCTGTCCAGCAGCTGAAACCCTCTCCAACCGCCCCAGCCAAACTCCTTGGCGTTCAGACGTTCCTCCTCTTCTCTCTTTCTCTGCCACGTTGTTGTTCCATCTGTCTGCTTGTCTCCTCATCTCCTCGTCTGCCTCTGCAGCCTGGGGTTCGGAGTTTATATTGGTACAGGATAGAAGGCATGGCTGGCCAAAAGGCAATATTTTGGGTGTGAAAACAAGAATGCCTGTCCTCATGTAGGGCTGCAGGTCTCCAGGCTTGAGGGTGGGGCCTTTGCTGGGTAACTGCCCTCTTTTACCCAATGTTTCCCTATCTCCTGTCTGTAACAATAGGGGATGTGGAATCAGCTAGAAAGAGCATGCAGAAAGAGGAGGAAATGGGCATGGGGAGAGCCCTGGAAGGCCAGTAGGTAAAGGCTGGGTAGAAAATTAGGAGGCTGGAATGGGGTTGAGAAGTTGACCAGAAAGGAAGAAAACTAGGAGAATTGTCTGCAGTGATTGAGAACCTCAGACAAGAGTGTTTCAAGAAGGGAGAAAGAGGTTAACAGGGTTGTTGAAGGCCACTAAGAGGTCATGTGACAGGAATGCTGAAAAGTGTCCAGTGGATTTAGTGATATGGGGGTCATTGGTGATGTTGAGAGCTGTTTTGGTGGTGCAGTGGAGGCAAAAGTCATATTGGACTGGACTGAGGCATGAATGGGAAGTGAGGTATTGGAGAAGCCAAGTATAAACAATTTTGGGGGTGGGGGAAATGTGTGGCTGTGAAAAGAAAGCTAGAAGGGGATTCAAAATGTAGAGATTACAAATATTCTTACTTTCAATAACGGAAAGATTAGATCATGCTTAAATGGCGATAGGATGGATCTAAGAGGGTGGGGAGGTTAACGGTGCAGGAGAGAGGTAGTAACTGATGACATTATTTAAGGCTGCTGAGAAGGACAAGACATGGGGTCCAGGACACTCCCTGATGACAGGAGGGTACAGGACTCACTGGAGATGCAGTGGTTGATTTCGGGGGAGTTGAGGATGGATGGCTTGGATAGTCCCAGCAGCATGAGAACAGACTAATAAGGAATCCAGGTTTTAGGTTAGGAGTGAGGATCATGACAGGGTGGGTGGGGGGCGGAGGGTGGGATGAACAGTAAGGTTGTCCCAACCTCTGCCAGATGCTGCAATAGTATTCTTGTTTCCTGAGCTGTGATTGGCTCTGAAGGTGGCATGTTTTTGAGCTAACTGTCCTGCCTACTGTCAGTGTATCCTCAGGACTGCTAAGCCACAGCTTCCTTACCTGAACATACATAACTGGAATTTCTGATTCAAATAAATACATGTAAATATGTATGTGTGTCGATTTTTTTTTTGAGCCAAATCTCCTAAAAGCAAAGATTGGCTTTTAGGAAGAATATATATTCCTCCTAAAAGAGTGCAGGGGGTGTGTGTATGTGTGTGTGTGTGTGGGGTGTGTGTGTGTGGTGTGTGTGGGGTGTGTGTATGTGTCGGGTGTGTGTATGGGGTGTGTGGGGGTGTGTGTATGTATATGAGATATTCCATAGCCTTTATATATGATATTTCCTTTATATATATATATATATATATAGGAATATAGGACCATAGACCGGGACAGATTCCAGTGAAAATGTTAATGGTGCCCCTTTTACCTCTGAAAGCATCGTGCTTGTAAGGTATACTGTCATTCAGCATTTTAGGAATGGAGTCAGAAAACAGAAATCATTTCTCTTTACTGAGTGTTCAGGTGAATTGGGTCTCAAGAAATCCAAGTTTGGTGGTATCCCAAAGCCTTTTCTTTCTTCTTCCTCTTCCTGTAAAGTTTGAGCCCTGGGGTTAGACTGGATAAACAGACAACTCTCTCCTGTTCTCCCATGCTAACTGTGACTATCTGCCCTACCAATACACACAGGTGTGGCATACCCTTAAAGGACTAAAAACTGAAAACATTTGTATTTAACACACAGCGATGAATCAGGGATACCCATGAAGGAGACAGGCCATTCTTGCTCCCAGGATTTTGTTCCTGGCCCTACAGTGGTCCCCAAGACTAATTGGATAGTATTTCCTGGTAATTCATGTGCTCTTGGTCCTCGTGCCTTATTGATCGCTCTTGCTTTTGGACACCACACATCCGAGAGCACTTGGTTACCATAAAGCAGCCACAAGCACAGTCCATCAATCTATAAAAGCCTCTTGAAACAGAAAGGCTTGTCTGGCTGGGCTTGAGAAACCTCAGCAGAGTTATTTCTTCCTGGCTCAGACACAGCCAGAGATGCTTCCCAAGGAGAAGGGGCAGATGTACACCCTCCCGGCCCCTTCATTCTAGGACTTATTTCCGAAGACCTGGCTTCCTGACGGTGTTCCAGGCAGGGGCCAGGCAGTGGCGGGAGGGTCCCAGAGGGTTGCGCTGGAGGCAGGAGTTGTAATGGTCTGTGGCCTAGATTTTTTTTTTTTTTAAAAAGGCAAAATGAATAAAAAGGAAGTACCAATGCATGAATGAGTTAAATCAGGAAAGAAGCAGTGAGTGCCTGAGCCCCAGCACCCTGGCCTTGGGGTGCCTGTGAAAGAAAGGTGGGGAGATGAGGTTCAGGGACCCTGGGGGGAGCACAGCAGTTACTCAGCTATGGGGCTCCAGCAAAACAAGGCTCTAGGTGGATTTCAGTTGAACAAATTATTCTTGTTTGTGAGTAATAAAGCCTTGGAAATAGCCCCAGGCCATATGTTAGCTCAGTCAAAGCAGTAGTCGGGCTGGGATCCTCTTCCAAGTACAACATTTTCTCTCTTGATGGAAGGGAGAGGGGTCTTCTCAGATTGTCTTTGAAAGCCCAGGAGGCTTCCTCACTGTCTCTGGGCTTCAGAAGACCAGACCCTCAGTAGTGTGCCATCAACATTCCTGCTCCAGGGGTACTCGGCACCCTTGGGTGCTCTGCAGCCACAAGTAGTCAAGTGCAGAAAAGAACCGGATGCTGGCCTGGGAGAATTCGGCCTGGGAGAATCAAGGTTTGATGAGGCTGGGGAGGCCGCCTTTAGCTAACAGGTCTGCTGCACCCCAGCCAGCTCCAAAAGCCACATTTTGAGAAGAGCAGAATTGATGTGGGGAGGATGTCAAGGTGGCAGAAAAGTCACCAAAGCCACATTCTGAGACCAATTCAGGGGAACGTCTGTGAGCTGAGGATAGCTGTGAGATGCTTTGCTCCTGAAGGTGTTTTCCAGATCAGGTGTGGGGTGGTGGGTCATGTGTAGTCCAGCTCCAGAACTTCATTGCTGGACACATATAGAAGAATCACTCAGCCTCTGTGATCTTCCAATTTGCATCTACAAATTGGGAATTATCATCCCTGCCCTCCTTACCTGACATACATGTTAAAACCAAGTTAAGAAGGCTGAACAGGTGGGGATGCTAATAATAAGATAGGAATGGTTCTCTTTCTAGAATATCAGTGCTGATGGGGCCTTATCAAACCTTGGTCTTTTCCCAAGTTACTGGAGGCAGACCTGGGATTCCAAAAAGGTTTCCTTTCACGTGGCTACAGCTTATCTTACTGCAGTTATAAATGTATTCTGAGCAAAGCTGTGATCACAGCCATTTTGTTTTTCATTGTTTTAATTCCCAGCTCAAATCTTTCAGAGCACACCAGCCTCAGTGCCCTGCACATAGTAAGGCCTTGAGAAAACTTTTTGGCATAGCTGAGCATCAGGGCTCAGGAAGCCAGTTGAGGGTGTGCATGTGGTAGTTTATCACTTTGAGACTCAGAGGGTTAATCCCAGCCTGGCTCCCCTTTGGCTTTGACCTAGAGACCTTCATTCCTAAATCCCTCTGAAACAAAGGTTTGGACCCAGGTCCTGGGCAGGACAAAAGGAACATAGGAAAGCTGCAGGCAGCTACAGCTGTTTTTTTTTTTTTCCCCAAGACGGAGTCTCACTCTGTTACCCAGGCTGGAGTACAATAGTGCGATCTCTGCTCACTGCAAGCTCCGCCTCCTGGGTTCACACCATTCTTCTGTCTCAGCCTCCCAAATAGCTAGGACTACAGGCACCTGCCACCATGCCCAGCTAATTTTTGTATTTTTAGTAGAGATGGGGTTTCACCGTGTTAGGCAGGATGGTCTGGATCTCCTGACCTTGTGATCTGCCTGCCTCAGCCTCCCAAAGTGCTGGGATTACAGGCAGGCATGAGCCACTGTGCCCGGCCTACAGCTGGTTTGTTAATGACCAGTCCCATTCCACTGCCTCTGTACATCCAGAGATGTTTGGGTGGGGATGCCGAGACAATTGTCTTGGGGAAGTTAAGGGCAGGCAAGTGGACTTAGCATGCAACGGTGTGGGGATGTGGCTGCTCATGCTCTGTTTCCTTCTGCAAACAAAGTGTTGATATTACGAACAAGGAAAAGAGAAGACAGCTGAAGGGACTCACAGGGTCATGTTCCAGAGCCTCTGAGTGGGAGAGTATGACTTCATTTAACGTCAGCTGTCAATTTACATTCTGTCACAGCCAATGGATTCCCACTCAGAATGGGAGCTGCAAACTCCGAAGTTTGAGATCTTGATGGAAATGCACTGCGCCAGGAGGGTGGCCTCTTGGAGGGGGTGATCCTCCCAGCTCCAGGGCCTTCCCCAATCCCTGGGAGCTCCGGGGCCTTCCCCAGTCCCTGGGAGCTCCAGGCTGCCATAGGGGCTCTTGCGGTTTCTGCAGGGGTAAAGGTCTTCTGTGCTTTCTTTTTCTCTAGTCGTGAATGTGGCTAAAAGCAGCGACATCTGTGTTCCTTCTGTGGGATGCACACTAGATGGACATATTAATAAAGCCTGGGTTGGAAAGAGGCCAGAGTGGGTGGGGTAGGGTGGAAAAGAGTAGTCAGCTGTGGGGCTGAGCCAGGTTCCTGTGCTCAGAATAGTAGAGTGGGAGGAAGGTTGGTACAAGAGTGTGAGTGAAGTGTGTGTGTGGTGGTCTGAGACAGGTAAGACACAGGACCTTGAAAATAGGGTGCTGAGTGGGTGGGGAGCAGGTTTAACAATACCAGAAGTGCCTAAGGCCTCCCAGGAGCTGGAACAAATAGGTATTTCCAGGTGAGAGCTGCGGGACCCTGAAACAGTTGTCTAGGGAATTGTGGTTTTCTTAGACTGTGGCTTCTGCTCACCAGCATCCCAGAATAAAAACCTAAAGAACCAATCACTCTGTGTTCAGTTGACAGCTCTACCCTGAGCTGCCCTCACTTTCCTCCAGGCCAGATTCTGCTGCCTTTTCAGGCTGTTACTTCCCAGCAGAGCCAGGTGGGTTTGTCTGTCCGGATTGGATGAAGTGTGAGGTCAGCCTCCCAAGGCCTCTCCCCACATTGGTGTGTTTCTCTGAGCTCCCATGTTCTCAGGCTCTTAGACAGTGAGTGAGGCTGGGAAAAGCTGCTTGAATTTGAATCTTACCTCAGCTGTTTTTAGCTGGCCTTCCTTGTACTATGGCTCCTACATCTGTAAAACAGGACGATGTTACCAATAAAGCTATTGTGGAGATGAAATCAAAGATAATGCTTCATAATTTTTAAATTCTTTTTAAATTTTTATTTGAGACAGGGTCTTGATCTTTAACCCAGGCTGGAGTGCAGTGGTGTGATTATAGCTCACTGTAGCCCTGAACTCCTGGGTTCAAGTGATCCTCCCTACTTGGCCTCCAGAGTAGCTGGGACTACAGGTGTGCATCACCACACCCAGTTAATTTATAAAATTTTTTGTAGAGATGGTGATATGGTTTGGCTCTGTGTTCCCACCTAAATCTCATGTCGAATTGTAATCCCCATGTGTTAAAGGAGGGGCCTGGTGAGAGGTGACTGAATCATGGGGGCGGACTTCCTTTTTGCCGCTCTCCTGATAGTTCTCATGAGATCTGGTTGTTTGAAAGTGTGTTGCACCTCCCACTTTGGGCTGTCTCTCCTGCTCTGGCCACGTAAAGATTGTGCCTGCCTTTCCTTCACCTTCTGCTATGATTGCAAGTTTCCTAAGGTCTCCCCAGCCATGACTCCTAGATAACTTGTAGAACTGTGAGTTGATTAGATCTCTTTTCTTTATAAGTTACCCAGTCTCAGGTAGTTCTGTATAGCAGCATGAGAACAGACTAATAAAGACAGAGTCTTACTGTGCTATCTAGGATGATATCAACTCCTGGGCTCTAGTGATCCTCCTGTCTTGGCCTCCCAAAGCTCTGAGCCTACAGGCATGCGCCACCATGCCCAGCTAAATTTTTTATTTTTTATTTTTTTATTTTTTTGAGACGGAGTCTTGCACTGTTGCCCAGGCTGGAGTGCAGCGGTGCCATTTCGGCTCACTGCAACCTCCACTTCCCAGGTTCAAGCGATTCTCCTGCCTCAGCCTCCCAAGTACCTGGGATTACAGGCTCCTGCCACCAAGCCTGGCTAATTTTTTGTATTTTTAGTAGAGATGGGGTTTCTCTGTGTTGGCCAGGCTGGTCTTGAACTCCTGACCTTGTGATCTGCCTGCCTCGGCCTCCCAAAGTGCTGGGGATTATAGGTGTGAGCCATGGTGTCTGGCCACCCAGATAATTTTTAAAAATTTCTGTAGTGGCAGAGTCTTGCTATGTTACTCAGGCTGGAGTGCAGTGGTGCAGTCATAAGTCACTGCAGCCTCAAACTCTTGCACTCAAGTGATCCTCCCACCTTGGCCTCCTGAGTAGCTGGGACTACAAGCATGCGCTATCATGTGCAGCTCCATAATTTTTAAAAATTAGGCCTTTGTGAGGGTTAATTGAGACTAATGCACAAGGACTCTTCCAAAATAGTAAAGTTGAGGGAAATGCTTAAGCTAGATTGAGAGGGTTGGACTCCATAACCTCTAGGGCACCTTCCAGCTCTTGGACTATAAGGGTCTCCCTGGCCTCTGTTTCTATACCTTCTGCTTGGTACCTTTTTTTTTTTTTTTTCCCAGATGTCCTCATCTCCCACCTTTAGGTCATTCCCAACTGCCACTCAGGTTCAATCCAAGCTGAGCCGCCACATGAAAGACCTTTGAAGGAAAATCAACTGTTGATCAAATTAGCTGAATTCTCAAAGCCTGGCTACTACACAAGGAATCAGATGCTAATTAATGAACAGCCAACACAGCTCCATTGCCGATTTGCATAAATATGCATTGTCAAACTGTTAGGTAAACAAAAGCCGGATAACTGCCACAGAGCCAGAGTGATTATGCCAGGCCCTCCTAGTGAGCCTTTCCAATAGGGATTACGGCCTTTACGATTTTTTTTTAAAGTCATCCTTTTATGTTTCTTTTTCGGTGCCCTCCCTCCTCACTCTGCTTAAGGTTCAGCTCTCTTTCCATTATCAGCTACCAAACACAACACGATGCAAACCAAGGCAGGGCTGGCCTCCAGTGAGCAAGATGACTTTCCTCTGCCACTTCACATTGCCTGGGTCTCTTGCATCTGGTTTAGAGATGGAGGGAGAGAGACGAGTATGAAGTTGTCCCTGCCTCTACCCTCATCTCAAATGAAGATACAAGAAGCTTGGGGGTCTAACCATAAAACTGGTCTGATGCATGTTTTTAATCCTTGCTAATTACAGCTAATTGGAACTGTCAATCCATTTAAAACCCTGAAACTGACTCAGGGAGGTCAGGCGATTCAAACTTACGCAACTATACAGATAATAATTAGATGTATTGAAGTTAGTAAGTGTGAAGAAAGGGGAAAGGTCTCACTTGCCTGTGCATAAGGAATCTCAGAAAATGCAGCTGTGCTGAAGCCAGACTTGTCCTAGAGAAGAAGTGAGATCTGGTGGCCTCAACCCTCCTCAGTCTCTTAGAGTCAGCGGTGGCAGCACGGACGGTACCTGTCAGTTCATTTCAGAAAATATTAATCGAGTGTCTGTGCTGTGCTGGGTGCTGTAGCAGTCACGGTTCTGGCCTTGGAGGAGATCCTTGTTTCGCTGGGGAGACAAATACAACCAAATATCTAACTGAGGCTGGGTGAACACCTAACTACTCTGTGGTAGGGCTCACTTTTGCAGCCCCTAGAGTATCTCTCAGCTAATTTATTGATGAAAGGGTCCTATCAATGAAGTGAATCTATCTTTGGGGAGGAATTTTCCATTTGGGGTGGATGTTTTCTGGCTTGTCTGTCTTCTGCCACAGCATGAAGTCAGGCAGGTCTGTGTTCATCTGCTCACCTGGGATGACTCTTCTGGCTCCTGAAAAATGAGGATGCTGATTGCCTCCTCACTGAATCGCAGTGGACAAAGCCAGGAAAGAAGCCGAGCAGGGCTTCTGGGGAAGAAAGTCCGGGGCCTTGCAAAGGAGGGCAGTTTCCTCTGGGCCAGTTTGCGGAGTAGAGGTTGCCCATGTGCTGAGTCTTGAGCTCCCATATAGGAGTCCTCATGCCTCCAAATACTTACCAGGTACCCCTAATATCTACCAGACTCATCTCATGGGTCTGAGATGCTGAAATCTCTATTCAGTTGGGGAAGGAATGGGAGTTTACCTATGGTGAATGTCTATTCTGCTGAGCAATTTGTATCTTTTGTTACCTTTATTTCTTATAAAATCATGTAATTCAGGTATTAATGTACCCACTTTATAGCTAAAGAACTGGAATTCAGAGAGCATAAACGACTTGTCCAAGGCATCACTGCAAATGTCCGAGTCAGGATGTATACTCAGCTTGGTATGAATCCAGAACTCAGCTCTTGCTCCACGTGTGCCCTACTGCTTCCTGTTGTCTTTGTTTACTGCAGACCCCTACCCTGTCAATAATAATAGTAATGGTAACTCTGACCCCAACTTTCATTGATGAATTGGGTAGCAATTAATCCACTGGGCAGACATGGCTCCGGGTGGAAATGGTATAATTCCGAAGCCCACTTCCACACAGCCGGGAAGCAGTAGCCTCATGGTTCAACCAGCCGGCTAGGAAATCTGCAGATCTCAGGGCACACACCACAGAACTTCTCCCACCCGCATATGGACCCGTCTGGTCGGCGGTAGAAAGCCCACTGTGAGGAATCATGGGGGAGTTCGGGGTGGCAGAGGGTTTGCTTCAGAGACCTAAAAGTAGATAGTACTCTAAGAAAATGGGGTGGACTATGGGTATTTCTGTGGCTTCAGAAGCCACAATGCATAGCTTATGTGCAGTGGCTAGAGGAAGTTCAAGCATGTTCTCTTCCCCAGGAGGTCCTCTGCTCCAGAAGTGAAATGGCTCTACAGAGAATTTGAGTCCCCCTTTACAATCCCCGCTGACAGGATCCATAAGCCCCGACCAACATGTATACAGGAAGGAAAAATCAACGTAGTAAAGGAGAAAAGAGAGAACTTAAAGGAATTTGCCAGTCTTCATGTGGCCCGTGTCAATGCCCGGCCCATTAGTCATTGGTGTGAAAAGACCCAGGAAGCCACAGGAAAGGATGTGGAAAACAAGTCATTAAAAAACGTTTAAAACTTTTGGCTAGGAATGGTGGCTCATGCCTGTAACTCCAGCACTTTGGGAGGCTGAAGTGGGTGGATCACTTGAGGCCAGGAGTTTGAAACCAGCCTGGACAACATGGTGAAACCCCATCTCTACTAATAATACAAAAGTTAGCTGGGCATGGTGGTGCGTGCCTTAATCCCAGCTACTTAGGAGGCTGGGCAGGAGAATCACTTGAAACCGGGAGGCGGAGGTTGCAGGGAGCGGAGATTGCACCACTGCACTCCAGCCTGGGCTATAGAGCGAGATTCCATCTCAAAAAAAAAAAAAAAAAAAAGTTTTAGAACTTTTAATGAAACAGAGTAAAGTTTCTAACACATGTGCAAATACACACATAACACACACACAAGCACAAAGCCAAAGCCAGTATCTCCATTTGGACATTCAAGAAAGGAAGTCTTAGAGGGAAACTAGCACAATCTTGCTGAGGACTGACAGCATGGATGGGGAAGGCATATTTAAAATATCTGAGAGTAGGAAAAATACGGAGAAAAAACCTTCAGCCCCCATAGGCCCTCAAAAATGCAGTACTAACAGGGAATGTGGTACTGAAAACAGGGTTTTGAGTGAAGGAGTCTCTTCACTCAGAGTTTAGTCTTTTTGCTGGTGGCAAAGCAGAAAAAGAACAAAATTCATAAGGTGTCAACTGGAAAACGTGCTGGGCAGGGTGGCCACGTGGGCTCTAAGAGTCTGGGTTTCCTTCCTTATTGGAACTATGACTTTAGAGTCTCTTGGCCTCTCAGAGCCTTTGTCATGTCATCTGTGATGGCATGTGTGGAGTGTCTGCCTGGTTCATTCACTTCTGTTCCCTTTTGGAAACTGGCTGTGAGCACCTCGAGCCGGGATGGGCTGAGATACCCCCGTATGAGAAGAACCCCAAAGTAGAAGACCCTGAGTTAGCAGAGACCAGAGCTTAGGCGGGGAGACACACTCCTGGTCATGCTCAGCCTCTGCTTGCTGTGTTGAGAGAACTTTGTTTTATGCAGACTCTGATGGGACCTAACAAGTCTCAGGGAGACAGGGACAGAGGTCATGCTTCAAGGGAGGGTACTTTTGGGCTGACATCTGGTTTTTCCCTGCTACCCCCATAGACTAGAGCCAAATGGCCTCTAGCCCAGCCCAGAGCCCTCTTGGCAGCTTGGCCAACTACTAGCAGCAGCAGTACTCTCCCAGCAACTGGTCCCCAAGAGCTGCGCTCCTTCTGTTCTGGACAAAGGTGACACAACCTCCAGAAGCTGTCACTCAGAAGCAAATACGAGAGATCAAACAGGAGGCCTGAGGAGAGGCTTCAGGGCTTGTTAGATTCAGCCTCCTAAAAGTTCAGTGAAGTCAAGGGCAGTATGGAGGACCAAAGTCTTCATAAGCTTGTGCTTTGCCAAGAGCACTGGGCCACAGCATGCCTCCTGTGTGGTTTCTGTGTACCTTGACAGAGTCGGAGATGGCCAAGGTTAAGGGTATAGGGCTGGCTAGATACTATTTGAACTAGGTACACATAAAGCATCATCCTGAGATAAAACAACAGTGTGTGCAAGCGTATTTAGAATGTTAATTCCCTGAGTTCCCCCACAGTTGCAAATCCATCATCTCTCTTCAGTGGAAAAGAAGTCTGATATATTGGCAATTTTTCCCCAACAGCTTATGCCAGTACCTCTTTTCTCTTCCTTCATGCAGTGTTTACAGTCAGAGCCTCACAGTCCAGTTCTTGGTCACTCTCCGTCTTGTATTCTTTGCACTTGATTTTTCATGCCAGCAAGGTTTTACTTTCCCAACCAGACAGTTCCCTGAAGGTATATTCCATGGCTGGCAACAATGTAGTGCTTGGCAGTAGAGCGTTCCACATTTTTCAAAGCCTTTTTGTGCCTCCCATGAATTCAGCCATGGCAGGATAAGCATGGCCATGCCCATGTGACAGACATGGACACTGATGCATGGGAGGTGGAGTCACTTGATTGGGTACATGCTGCTCTTTGGAACCAAAAATGAGACTTCATGTTACTGAGTGAATGTTTGCTACCCACTGGCCCCCATGAGGACTTTATGTTCATTTCCTAGTACTATTCCCTATAAACAGAAAAGACTCAATCAAGAATCACTTGATTATTTAGCTTTTAAAGTATTTTCCTATGTTTAATTGTTCAAAACCTCAGTGTGGCCAATTAATGACTACAAATGTGTGACCCCTTCTTCCATCAAGAAATGGAGTCTAATTCCTATCCTCTTGAATCTGGGCTAGACTCAGTGGTTTGCCATAACCAATATAACATGGTGGAATTGACACTGTGGATCTTCTGAGACTAAGTCAGAAAAGATCACAGAGTTTCCACTTTGCTTGTTGGAACACTTGCTCTTGGAGCATTGAGCCACCATGTAAGAAGTCTGATTACTTTGAGGTTGCCATGCCAGAGAGGCCAAGATCAGTGTTTCACTAAGGGCAGCAGTCCTAGCTAAGCCCAATTTCTGAGCCATCTCTGCCAAGGTGCTAGGTATGTGAGTGAAGCCATATTGGGACCCCCAGATCAGACCATCCACCAATAAGTGGCCATCATTTGTGGTACATGAGACAGAAAACTCACCCAGGTGAACTCAACATGAACTCCTGTTTTGGGGTAATTTGTTACGTAATAGTAGATGACCCAGAAAATTCTTCAGTCTTCCCCTGAGCCCACTGAGAACAACGTATCAATGGCTGAATAGAAACTGGGCTTACAGAGGCTCACATCCTGCTTAACTCCATATGTTAGATTCCTGCAGTATTATTTTAGCTTTCCTCACCTTTTGCTGGAGGAAATTGTGTGGACATACTGAATTCTCCCAGAGAATTAGGTTCTGTTTAGAAACATGCTTACAATTATGAGTTGTGCAATTGGCTGTGAGAGTGTCCACATAAAATTATGCAGTTTTAAGCACATCCATGTTTTCAACTCTGGGTTTAGTCATACATATCATTCAGGTTCCAACTTGGGTGCTTTTTCTGCCATGAAATCTGTCTTTTATTTTTTTTGCTCCTACTCTGAAGAGAGGTCTCTTCTATGCTCTCAGGCCAATATGTCTACATGTCTACATTTTTATGACTCTGATTATATTTTTCCTTTTCCTTGGCTCTTTTTTTTTTTTTTTTTTGAGATGGAGTCTTGCTCTGTTACCCAGGCTGGAGTGTGTAGTGGTGCAATCTAGGCTCACTGCAACCTCTGCTTCCTGGGTTAAAGCGATTCTCCCGCTTCAGCCTCCCGAGTAGCTGGGATTACAGGTGCTTGCCACTATGCCCAGCTGATTTTTTTGTGTTATTAGTGGAGAAGAGGTTTCACCTTCTTGGCCTCTGGCTGGTCTTGAACTCCTGATCTAGTGATTTGCCTGCCTCGGCCTCCCAAAGTGCTGGGATTACAGGTGTGAGCCACCACTCCCAGCACCGTGGCTCTTTTTAAACCTAAGTGTCTCTTGTGATGCTCAAGGTCCTTAAGTCAGTTGACCTTTGTTTTTTGATCTTATTTTCTTACGGCCCTTACTTATTGCTTATTGTGTAAGAGATACTGCTATGTGTTCATATGCTTTTTTCCTTCTAGCACAAGGAAAGACCTGATGCTCTGCCCTTAGAACCATGAGACTGATGTCTTATCAAAGGGATATAAGCAGAAGTGATGCACGTCTCTTTCAGGTCAGCACTTAGAAGCACTCCACTATTCCTCTGCCTGCCACTGCAGCTTTGGAAGCTAATGTGTCCCAGACGGCATAAACTACATGACGGAGGAGGGTGGTCTGATTCACATTAAGCTTGGTATGAGTGAGGAATAAGCCTTTATTTTGTTAATGCACCGAGAGTTTGAGGATTTGTAACTACAGAATAGCTTATTGTATTCTTACTAATAAAATGATACAATAACAATTATAATAATAGCTATAGCTCATATTTGCTGAGTCTCTTATGAGTCAAGTGTTTTATATATTTAATATCTTAAAATACTTCCAACAACTGTATATACCAAGCAGTATTAGTCAAATTCTCATTTCATAGTTGGAGATATTTATACTCAGGACGATGACAATAATTATTAGTAATTGGCTGAGCTAGGACTTGAACCCACATCTCTCTGACTCCAGAGCGATTTTTCTATTCTACTCTGTAGACTCTATTCCTATGTCTGTAAATTCCAAGTAGTTTTGAACTGGGCCTTGTCAGACAGGAGCTCTAGATGAGTGTTTTCGGTTTTTGTATGATTCAAATTAAAATAATAAGAGGATAAAATCTATTTTTCAGGAACTTACTATAAAGTCGTTTCATTTAAATCTTCCATTTCTATCATTTCTGGCTTATCTTCTGAATACTGAAATCAGTCTCTTTAGATGTTAACAGGGCTCAAAACCACAAAGTTCACCTTTCCTCCCTCCTCAGCTCTATTCTGATGCAGCCATGAGATAGTGAAGGAGTTTCTCCCTTGAATTCTGAGCATCAGAACCACAGATTAAACAAAACACATTTGTAGGGTACTGTGGTCTGAACGTCTGTGTCCTCCTAAATTTATATGTCGAAATGCTATTACCCAAGATGATGCTATTAGGAGATGGGGCCTTTAGGGGTGATTAGGGTGTGGGGGCAGAGCCCTCATGAATAGGATCAGTGCCCTTATAAAACAGGCCCCATAGAAACCCCTCACCCTGTCCACCACATGAGCACACAGCAAGAGGGAACCATCTAAGAGGAAGCAAGTCTTCACCAGACACTGAATCTACGGCACATTGATCTTGGACTTCCAGCCTCCAGAACTGTAAGAAATAAATTTCTGTTATTTATGAGCCACCCTGTGGCATTTGTTGTATCACCTGAACAAACTAAAATTGTGGTGCTTGGGGTTTTCATCCAAATTTAAACCACCTAGTCTTTTATCCTGCTTGTGCCATAGATTCCCTGGCAGCCTCCCCATTCAGGAATGGTTTTGGGTTCCAAGGCAATAGCATGGCAGTTGTTTTCCAGATGAAATAAGAAGTTGCATTCAGATTTCTCCCCTACCACGGGGCATTTGTCTTGAGACTGCCCCACTGATGGAACCTTGGGAGGGGTTTGCGTGAATCCCGCTGGCAGCCAGAACCAAGTGTGTTGCAGCAAGGTCTGTGGTGCATAGTTTATGGTAGCAATTACTGGGCCAGATTCTTAAGTAGTCATGATACCTTCAGTTATGGGCAAAGTTGGGGAGGTCAACATAATAAGTATTTGCATTTTCAGGGCCCTGGGAATCCATAAAGATCACTGGAGTATATTATTTCACTCCTACTCTGCCTTCTTGGCCTTCTTCTCTGATTTAAAACATTCTCAGCACAGGGTATAAAATTAAACACACAGCATCAGTGAAACTAGCACAACAGAATAAAAGGGGGAAAAAAAAAGCCCTTGAAGATATACTGAAATTGTCAAAGGCAGGGTCTGCCACTCTTGCTCTTGAACAAAATTTGCAGTTCTAGTTGTAGATTTCTAAAAAATATATAAATGTTTAAATGTTGAAATAACCTCAAGCATACAGGAAATTTGCAAATACAATAAAAATAACTTATTTTAATTGAACTGTTTAAGAGAAGTTGCTGACTTAATGCCCCATCACCCTTAAATTCTTTAGTTGTATTTCCTACATACAAGGACATTATTCTAAACAACCACAAAACAACCATCCAAACAGGAAGGGGACATCGGTATCTGATTACCGTTTAATCCTCAGACCCGATTCACATTTCTGCAGTTGCTCAGTTATGTCTTTCAGCAGGATGATCCAATCCAGAGTCATGCACTGCATTTATACATGTCTCTTTCTATCTAGAAGGGTTCCTCTATCTTTCTTGGACTTTGATGACCTTCACTCTTTTGAAGACAGTTCAGGTATCTTGCTAATGTCCTCCATTTTATTTACCTTTTTAATTTCAGTAGTTTTTCTGGGACAGACAGGTGGTTTTTGGTTATGTAGATAAGTTCTTTAGTGGTGATTTCTGAGATTTTGGTGCACCCATCACCTTAGCAGTGTACATTGTACCCAATATGTAGTCTTTTATCCCTCACCCCCCACACACCCTTCCCTCAAATCCCCAAAGTCCGTTATGTCATTCTTAAACCTTTGCATCCTCATGGCTTAGCTCCCACTTATAAGTGAGAACATGGGACATTTGATTTTCCAATCCTGAGTTACTTCACTTAGAACAATGGCCCTACAGCTCCATTCAAATTGCTGCAAAGGCCATTATTTTGTGTTTTATGGTGAGTAGTAGTCCATAGTGTATATATACCACATTTTCTTTATACATTCATGGATTGATGGGCATTTAGGTTGGTTCCGTATTTTTGCTATTGTGATTTGTGCTGCTATAAACGTGCATATGCAAGTGTGTCTTTCATATAATGACTTCTTTTCTTTGGATAGATACCAGTAGTGAGATTGCTGGATAGAATGGTAGTTCTACTTTCAGTTCTTCATAGAATCTCCACACTGTTTTCCATAGCAGTTGTACTAGTTTACATTCCCACTACCAGTGTAAAAGTGTTCCCTTTTCACCACATCCACACCAACATCTATTACTTTTTGACTTTTTTAATTATGGAGAATGTCCTTTATTTTGGTTTTCTGTAATGTTTTCTCGAGATTAGATTCAGAAGTGTGTAGAAATGAAACTGCCATCCTCTTATTGCATCTTTTTTAAATTTTATTTTTATTTTTTATTATACTTAAAGTTCTGGGATACATGTGCAGTGTGTGTAGGTTTGTTATATAGGTATACACCTGTCATGGTGGTTTGCTGCATCCATCAACCCATCCTTTACATGAGGTATTTCTCCTAATGTTATCCCTTCCCTAGCCTGTGGGGTTGGGATCTGCTGAGCTAGACCACTTGGCTCCCTGGCTTCAGGCCCCTTTCCAAGGGAGTGAATGGTTCTGTGTTGCTGGTGTTCCAGGTGCCACTGGGGTATGAAAAAATACTCCTGCAGATACCTGGTTGTCGGCCCAAATGGCCACCCAGTTTTATGTTTGAAACCCAGGGCCCTAGTGGCCTAGGCACTGGAGGGAATCTCCTGTCTGCAGGTTTTGAAGACCATAGGAAAAGCGTAGTATCTGGGCTGGATAGCACCATCCCTCATGGCACAATCCCTCACGGCTTCTCTTGGCTAGGGGAGGGAGTTCCCCAAACTCTTGCACATCCTGGGTGAGGCAATGCCCCCACCCTGCTTCAGCTCATCTTCTGTGGGCTGCACCCACTGTCTAACCAGTCCCAATGAGATGAGCAGGGTACCTCATTTGGGAATGCAGAAATCACCCACCTTCTGTGTTGATCTTGCTGGGAGCTGCAGACCGGAGCTGTTCCTATTCAGTCATCTTTCCAGCCACCTCCTTATTGCATCTTAAGTGACACATGGCTTTGATTGTTCTCATCTTTCTTAATCATTTTATTAAGATGATGCCTTGTTGATTTTTGTATAAGGTGTAGGGAAGGGGTCCAGTTTCAGTTGTCCACATACAGCTAGCTAGTTTTCCCAGCACCATTTATTAAATAGGGAATCTTTTCCCCATTGCTTGTGTGTGTCAGGTTTGTCAAAGATCAGATGGTTGTAGATGTGTGGTGTTATTTCTGAGGCCTCTGTTCTGTTCCATTGGTCTATATATCTGTTTTGGTACCAGTACTGTGCCGTTTTTGTTACTGTAGCCTTGTAGTATAGTTTTAAGTCAGGTAGCATGATGCCCCCAGCTTTGTTCTTTTTGCTTAGGATTGGCTTGGCTATGTGGGCTCTTTTTTGGTTCCATATGAAGTTTAAAGTAGTTCTTTCCAATTCTGTGAAGAAAGTCAATTATAGCTTGATGGGGATAGCATCGAATCTATAAATTACTTTGGGCAGTATGGCTGTTTGCACGATATTGATTCTTCCTATCCATGTGCTTGGAATGATTTTTCCATTTATTTGTGTCCTCTCTTACTTCCTTGAGCAGTGGTTTGTAGTTCTCCTTGAAGAGGTCCATCACATCTCTTATAAGTTGAATACCTAGGTATTTTATTCTATTTGTAGCAATTGTGAATGGGAGTTCGCTCATGATTTAGCTGTTTGTCTATTATTGGTGTATAGGAATGCTTGTGATTTTTGCACATTGATTTTGTTTCCTGAGACTTTGCTGAAGTTGCTTATCAGCTTGGGGAGATTTTGGGCTGAGATGATGGGGTTTTCTAAATATGCAATCATCTCATCTGCAAACAGAGACAATTTGACTTCCTCTTTTCCTATTTGAATACCCTTTATTTATTTCTCTTGCCTGATTGCCACGGCCAGAACTTCCAACACTGTGTTGAATAGGAGTGGTGAGAGAGGGCATCCTTGTCTTGTGCCAGTTTTCAAAGGGAATGCTTCCAGTTTTTGCCCATTCAGTATGATAATGGCTGTGGGTTTGTCATAAATAGCTCTTATTATTTTGAGATACTTTCCATTGATACCTAGTTTATTGAGAGTTTTTAGCATGAAGGGGTTTTGAATTTTGTTGAAGGCTTTTTCTGCATCTATTGAGATAATCGTGTGGTTTTGGTCATTGGTTCTGTTTATGTGATGGATTACGTTTATTGATTTGCATATGTTGAACCAGCCTTGCATCCCAGGGATGAAGCTGACTTGATTGTGGTGAATAAGCTTTTTGATGTGCTGCTGGATTCAGTTTGCTAGTATTTTATTGAAGATTTTTGCATCGATGTTTATCAGGGATATTGACCTAACATTTTCATTTTTTGTTATGTCTCTGCCAGGTGTTGGTATCAGGATGATGCTGGCCTCATAAAATGAGTTAGGGAGAATTTCCTTTTTTTCAGTTGTTTGGAATAGTTTCAGAAGGAATGGTACCAGCTCCTCTTTTTACCTCTGGTAGAATTTGGCTGTGAATCTGTCTGGTCCTGGACTTTTATTTAGTTGGTAGGCTATTAATTACTGCTCCAATTTTGGAACTTGTTATTTGTCTATTCAGGGATTCGACTTCTTCCTGGTTTAGACTTGAGTGGGTGTATGTGTCCAGGAATTTATCCATTTCTTCTAGTTTATTTGCAGAGGCGTTTATAGTATTCTCTGATGGTAGCATGTATTTATATGGGATCAGTGGTGATATCCCCTATATCATTTTTTATTGCGTCTATTGATTCTTCTCTCTTTTCTTGATTAGTCTGGCTAGCGGTCTATCTATTTGTTGATCTTTTCAAAAAACCACCTCCTGGATTCATTGATTTTTTTTTTCAAGGGTTTTCCATGTCTTTATTTCCTTCAGTTCTCCTCTGATCTTAGTTATTTCTTGTCTCAGTGCTCTACATGTTCAGAGAACTTCTCTAATGATGAACTGTAGAAATGATCCCTGAAAGTATAGTCTTACATTATTACTATTATAGAAGGGATCTCAAAAGGATCAGCCCCTGGATCAGTCTGGCAACTTTCTAAGCCATCCAGGATAGGTGGCATCTGGGTTCCACTTAAACATCTTGCTCAATTCTTTCTTTTACATCAAAATTTATATTCAACTTTCATCACTCACTGTCTTAGTCCACTTGGGCTGCTGTAACAAAGTACCATAGTCTTAGAACCAACAGAAATTTAATTTCTCACAGTGCTGATGGGTGGAAATCTGAGATCAAGGCACTCGTAGACTCTGTGTCTGGTGAGGGTTTGCTCTCGACTTCGTAGGCAGCATTGTTTTGCTGTGTCCTCACAGAGTGGAAGGGACAAGGCAGCTCTCTAGGTCCTCCTTTATAAGGGCACTAATCCCATTTATGAGGGATTTACCTTCATGACCTAATCATCTCCCGAAGGCCCTACCTCCTAACACCATCACTTTTGGGGGTTAGGATTTTAGCCTATGAATTTTAGAAAGACATATTCGGACCATAGCACCCATCGTCTTCTTCTACCAAGGCTTTTAATTTTATTTTTTAAGAGACAGGGTTTTACTCTGTCGCCCGGGCTGGAGTGCAGGGGCGTGATCATAGCTCACTGCAGCTTTGAACTCCTGTGCTCAGGCAATCCTCTTGCCTCAGCCTCTGGAGTAGCCAGACGTACAGGCATGAACCACCATGCCCAGCTAATTTTTGTAGTTTTTACAGAGATATAGGGTATCGTTATGTTGCCCAGGCTTGTATCAAAGTAATCCTCCCAGCTTGGCCTCCCAAAGCCTGGAATTCTAGGCATAAGCCACTGCACGCAGCCTCCTACCCAGGCTCTTAACCTTAAAATAGTTTTAATACAGTGCTGTGGAAGGCCAAGGCCTAGACTATTTTGAAGGGTTATTTTCAGCTTCAGGTTCTTTGGCTTTGGCACCATGTCTGTCCTAATGCCTTAGAATTCCTTCCCCTTGCTAATACCAAGCCTAGCCCTCTCATTCTGCTTTTATGTCAAGAACCAGTGTAGGCCATAACTAGGGCATCCTGCACAGGGCCTGGAAAACTAACAACAGCCTCCTGGCCATTTCCTTTCTTTCCACTGGACACACTCCTTATTCATGTGAAACTTACAATGCTGATTATATTCCTTGAGTGTTTTCTTCCACTTACCTTCTTAGAATTCCTAGTAACTTGACGTATCAATCATTTACCCATTACCCTAATGCTTTATGAAAAGATACCTTCACTATTCTCCTTATACAGATAAGAAAAGTGAGACATAGACAACTGATGTCACACCATTAGAAAGTGTAGAGTGAATGTTCAGGTCAGTCTGATGCAGAATACACACTCTTCAACTCTTCACACTTTTTTTTCTTTTACTTTTTTTTTTTTTTTTTTTGAGATGGAGTCTTGCTCTGTCACTCAGGCTGGAGTGCAGTGGCACAATCTCGGCTCACTGCAATCTCCGCCTCTGGAGTTCAAGAGATTCTCCTGCCTCAGCCTCCCCAGCTGGGATTACAGGCATGTGCTACCACGACTGGCTAATTTTGTATTTTTAGTGGAGACGGTATTTCACCATGTTAGCCAGGCTGGTCTCAATCTCCTGACCTTAAGTGGTCTGTCTGCCTTGGCTTCCCGAAGTGCTGGGATTACAGGCTTGAGCCACGGCGTCTGGACACTCTTCACACTATTCATTACTATTCTAGACTTCGTCTCTAAACAGACTTCATAGACTGGCTTTTCTGACTTCTGTAATTTTCCTCCCACGTAGGACTGTGCTTTTGCTTCCGTATTCTTTCTAAATCATTGAGTACCCCTTGTTGTTTGGGAGACTATATTTTCTTTTTAAAAATCTTAAATGTTTTATTTTATGTTAGAGACAGGGTCTTGCTATGTTGCTCAGGGTGAAGTGCAGTGGTGATTCACAGGTGTGATCACTGCCTACCACAGTCTTTAACTTCTGACCTTAAGTGATCCTCTGTCTCAGCCCCCCAGTCGCTGGGACTGTGCCACCACACTTGGCTCTTTTTCTTAATATTATGTCTTGCTGTTTCTGCTTCCTCAATCTCAGATTAAGTCTGAAGTCTCCTCTTACTGTTTCCACCTCTGACCCTATTGTAAGCTTTTCCACAGCCCTGATTCCAGCTGTCGCCAGGCACATGATTTTCTTGTTCATGCTGTGCAGTGCTGAGCACGTTCAGTTGAATCAGCTGTTAAGGGCTCCTAAACCAGAAGTCCTACCCCTAATTCCAGCTGCTGCACCAGAAGTAAGGTGGTCTGAGACCTTGGTACCAAGTCCACGTCACCATGTCTCTTCTTTACATTCTACTTCAACTAGTTTGGGTCTCTTGCCCCTGTATATCCCAATGGATTGGATGGCCAACATCCTGGTTGGCCTGGGACAGTTAGGGTTTATGCTCACCGTTCTGGTGTAATAATTAGTGGTTCCCTCTTTGACTCTCAAAAATGTCCTATTTTGAAGGATAGATCATGTAATTCTTGTACCTCTTGGCCCCTCTGAATGAAGAAACGTGTTCCCTGTGATGCTGTGATGAACGTGAGAGGGCCTGACGTTTTAGATTGTAGAATTACAAATTGAATGTGAGATAATACATGTGGGCAATATATGATGGGCCTGACTATTTTTAAAACAGAAAGGAAGCGACAGCTTGCACCTCTCTTTTTGAAACCAGCTCCGGGTAATGTGATCAAATACTCAGCCAACTAATAATGACATAGCCTGGAACTTAGTTGTGTATAGATCTATTTAGAGTAGTAGACCAACCAGACCCATCTGGTGATGAAAAAGCCTTCCCTTGGTCACCTGTCAGAGGCAGAATAATAGACATAGATGTGCCTTTGTGAAGCCACTGACCCTTTTCACTCTGAGCATGTGCAAAGCTTACCTGAGATGCCAGTGGTGCAGCTCTGCTGGACCTGGACCGTGAAGGGCTCCAGGATGTGGCTGGGAAGAAATGACTCCATTATTTCAGCAGAGCAGAGAGAGTATGTTTCATTTGGCATGGCAGCTGCTGTTTGGTTGTAGGGTGACAATCCTAGGCCTCCCTCTCCTACTTAAGGGCTTACCCTATGGCTTGCCCATCTGTCTAGGACAAAGCCCCAGGGAACAAGACCAGGAAACAGAACAAGGAAGGTCCTACTGGGTGAAATGCCATAGAAAGGGATTTCAGAGAGGGTCCTCCTGCACTGGGTTACTGACTTTTCTGCCTGTGGCTACTAAAAAATGAATTCTGCAAAGTGCTTATCACTGGCTCTTATAGATGAATTGACTGGAAGGAATGATGAACAAAAACTGTGAGCTGGACATCATTAAGTCTCCGAGGGAGAAGAAAAAAACAGCAGCCCTCTCTCTACGGTGAGGTTTTTTTTTTTTTTTTTTTTTTTTTGACGGAGTTTTGCTCTTGTTGCCCAAGGTGGAGTGCAATGGGGGTGATCTTGGCTCACTGCAACCTCCACCTCTCAGGTTCAAGCATTTCTCCTTCCTCAGCCTCCCAAGTAGCTGGGGTTATAGGCATGTGCCACCACGCCTGGCTAATTTTGTATTTTTAGTAGAGACAGGGTTTCTCCATGTTAGTCAGGCTGGTCTCGAACTCCCGACCTGAGGTGATCTGCCTGCCTCAGCCTCCCAAAGTGCTAGGATTACAGGTGTGAGCCACTGTGCCCAGCCTCTCTAAAGTAATTTTAAAGGTCAGATAGCCTGAAAGTATGACCTTGTCCCTGATGATTAGAATTATAAAAAGTTTTCCTAAGGAATGAAAGATGAAAAAAAGAAAAACAATAGGCTTCTTTTCAGACCTTGCAAATCAGATGAAAGGAATTTTGTTCGAGGGCTGGGCGGGGGGAATGGAAGAAAAGGTAGGAAATTTATAGTAAGATAACTGGAAGGAGAGAACTAGAAGCAGATAATTTGGACAAGTAGAGGAACAGGCAGGGGAGCTAGCTGGGAGAAAGGAGGAATGAGTGCATGCGGGCCATGTGTGGCTTAAACTGGCCTCACACAGGTGCCAGCAGGGTTGCCAGGCCAGGAAAGGATGGAAGGGGCTCTTCAGGACCCAGATCAATTTCCACAATTCTCTGCCATGCCCCAAATTCTTAGCTTGCTTGCTCTATTTTATTGGACCATCCAAAATCTCTGCTAAAATAGAAATTCCATTGCTACCTGGGAATAGTTTCGTATAAAATATACGTTGAATGGCTTTAGACCCTTTTTTTTGGACTCTCTGAAACATTTTGGAAAGGGAAGACCAGGGTGTCAGTGGGATGGGCCATCATCTGAGTATAGCTGAAGACTCTGGGAATCCTGGGGGAGAATGGAGCCTTGAACCTCTATGTACAGGAATTCTGAGAATAACTTTTAACGGCTTCATCATTTTATGAATATCTACAGTGAGGTTAGAAGAGGCCGCCATTCATCTATAGACTTGGTTCATTTATTTATTCGTTATATGCCTGCTACAGACTATACGGGAGGCTTGCTTGCGCTTTGGTGGTTAAGGCAGGCAGAGAATAATCAGAAGCACTTCCGAGAAGGGCAGAGAACCAATTGGAGTAAATGCATTTGTTTCTCTAGAGGGCAAGCAAGGAAGAAAGAGGCACTTTCCTGTCCTGAACACTGGACTCCTGGGGCAGTGAGGGGTTCCTTGGCACCATCAGCACTGACTAAGAGCAGTGTGGCCAAGATCAGGTATAGTGGGTTGAACAGTGTCCCCCCAAAACTCATGTCCACCTGGAACTTCAAAATATGACCTTAACTGGAAACAGTCTTTGCAGGTTTGGTAAATTAAGATGAGTTCATACTATATTAGTGTGGATCACAAATTCAATGTCTGGTGTCTTTATGGAGAAAATAGAGGGAGGTTTACACACAGAGACACAGAGGAGACATAAGAAGGCCACATGACAACCGAGGCAGAAGTTGCAGTGATGCTGCCACAAGCCAAGGAATGCCAAGGACTGCCAGCAAGCACCACAAGCTAAAAGAGCAGCATGGGATGGTTTTCCCGGGGAGAGCTTCCAGAACCATCCCTGTGGACTCCTTGATTTTGGACTTCTGGCCTTCGGAACTGTGAAAGAATAAATTTTTGTTGTTTTAAGCCACCCAGTTTATAGCACATTGTTGCGGCAGCCCTAGGGAATCCACATATCAGGCTCTGAGTCTAGTCTTCCTGTCCCAGGATTCGTTTGGGAAGAGTAAGGAGACACCAAGATGGTATTGAGTTAATGTGAGCTCGAGATCAAGAGAGCATCTGAGACCAGGGAGGGCTCCCAGCAAGTGCAGGTGTGGCACAGATGCCAGAATGGCACAGATGCAATTTCTCCCACAGCATGCTTTAGCAATGAAGCAGCCATTTGTGACAAGCCCTTGCCTGCCCGTGGGTGCTGCAGCCCGTTTTATGGGCATTGTGCCCTCAGGCCAATTGCACACATGCATCAACTGATTTTTCACATGGATCCTCCTGCTGTAAAAAGTCTTGGCCGGGTATGGTGGCTCAAGCCTGTAATCCCAGCACTTTGGGAGGCTAAGGCAGGAGGATTGTTTGAACTCAGGAGTTCCAGACCAGACTGGGCAACATGACAAAACCCTGCCTCTATTTCAAAACATTTTAAAAAGTTTCTCTTTCCAGGAATCCTTGCAGTCAGACACCTTCAGAGGATCCGAGTCTTAGGGGGAACATGGCTAAAAGCAAGTTAATAGCCTAGAATTTCCTCAGGTTGCCATGACTCGGAGGCCTCTTAGGAGGGCAAATAGGGATAGTGAGGAGTTGTGCTTTGTTCCACTCCAAAGAACAACCATGGGGATGTGCATCTGTAGCTTGCCTAAGGTGTGAAGTAAACCACTCTTAAAAAGTTATTCAGGAGTTGTAGGTTTATGATAATATGGAGGCAGAGAGGGCTGCAGTGGGGGTCAGTTTGGTCACCATGTTGATGGTGGGTGGTCGAATGCTCCCTAGAGGCTTTGTTTAATTTTCCTTGGAAAATTCGCTCTAAAGAGGATATGAGCTTTTTCGTGTTTGACTCCTCACCATCCAGTCCTGGAGCAGTGAGCTCCCAGAAAGACCTGGGCATAGCAGATATAAAACATTTAAGCACTCAAAGGGCACTGGGAAAGCCTATTCAAACTTAAGTGACTTTGAATGTGATACCCTGATTATTTACTAGACAGAATTATACGAACTAAATGGTAAGGCATATAGGAGTTTGGAAAAGGGAATTGTTGGAAAGCCCCATTAAGCCTGAGAGGGCTTATTAGGGATGCTACCCAGTGCTTGGATTCAAAGCTACATTTAACTAGGCTTCTTCCACCCTTCTTTCTGAATCTTTAGTTGAGCCCTGGAGGTAGGGAGTATTTCATAGCAGGATAAAGTTGTATTTGCTAATTCTTGAGGATTAGCAGGAAGCATATTAATGAGATCTTGATCAGGGCCTGCTGTGGTTACGGGGGCCAGATTTGGATTTTTTTTTTTTTTTTTTTTTTTGCTTTTTACAATATTTCTTAATGCTCAGGATTCTATGCAATTTGAAATAGATATATTCAGTACTCTGGGGCCAGCAACAGGCTTAGCGCGTTATGCACAAGACACAGTTTGGAGAGGCAAAAGTTGTGTTGTAGAAAGCCTTGTTCAGACAGCACTGCCCTGAGACCTTGGCCCTTGCCTCAGGCCTATGCTTCAGGGGACCCCATGCTTTGGAGTTTCTTGTTGACATTTTCTAAACTCCCTCTGATGCCTTGGACAAGCTGGGTCTGTCAGTGCACCCCAGGAAGGGAACCCAGAGTTCAGACAAGGGCTCCTCACCACCCTGGTTCCCATTTCTACCTTCTCCATCACTCGCTGACCCTCCGCATCCCTCGCTCAACACACACACACACACGCCATACACACACAACACACGCCACACACACAACACACATACCCATATCTCCCAACACCACACCCCACACATACCACACACCCCCCCACACACATCACCCACCTCTCCAAACACACCACACACGTACCACACACACACCATGCACAAACCACACACACAACACACACTCCCCCCACACACACACACCACACACTTCACACCCCCATACACACCACACACAAACACCCACACACCCACACCACACCCATTCCACACCCACAGCACACCCATGCCACACCCTTCCCCAAACACACAACACATGCACCACATACATACCACACATGCCACACACACCACACACACACAAAACACACCCCCCACACACACCATGCACACCATGCACACACACCACACTATACACCATACACACCACATTACACACACACACAACACACATAGCCCACACACACACCACACAACATACACACCACACAAATACAACACACATCACACACGCACAGCAAAGACACCCCACACATACCATACACACACCTGCCCTAGGGATATGTATGTATAGGTTGACCAGATGTACCAAGGAACATTTGTAATGGTCCCCAGGCCTTATGGCTGCGACCCGGTCTCAAAAGGAGCCTGGTGTGTGGAGTTCTGCCCGCTGGTGTTGCATTTTTCTTGCAGGACCACAGAAGATTGGTTCTGACTTGCTGACTTTGGGTGACCCTCTCTTATGTCAGAGACAGGCTGAGTTCAGTGCCCTGTCCTTCAACGGTCCGCCACCAACCCTTTGTTAAGCCATGCATGTGTGTCCATGTGTTGGCGCTCACCCATTTCATGTTCTTTCCATGGTGACCCCTCCAGTCTACGGGACACAAGGGCAGTGGGACATAGTAGCAATGGAGATGGCCAGCGTTTCCCTTCAGCCTGAGCCAGTGAGATAGAAGACATAACTGGAGAGACCCCTTCTACATTTTATTATCCTAAGACAATGTGTCTAGACCCAGAGATGAGTGAGAGGATGGGAGATGGAAGCTTGGCTGGAGCTCTAAGTAAGAATGATCACTGTAGGGGGTCATTCTTGATCTAATAGGGGATACATGGAAGCATACAGTAAGAAGACGCAGCTTTGAAGCACACAGCCAAGTTAGCCTTTGGGAGTCCTGAGAGCAAGGACTAGGGCCACTAGCTGCAGTGCTTAGTTTCAAGGAAAGAGTTGTTGTCTTTGGGAATATGAGGAAAGCAAGGCAGCACTCTCAGTCTAGGAGAGCTTGAATTATTTGTAGACCATCACAAGCAGGAATGAAAACCATGAGAAAACATAGGGGTGAGTGATGTTAAGAATAGGGTACCTAGTGCATTTTCTAGGCTTAAGCCTGTGGTAAAGTCTTGGCTGTATGAGACATGAAGATAGCATGTGTTAAATTGCAGTCCTGGCATCTAAAATCTCTCCTGAAGTAGTAAGACTATGGAAGCAGTTAGAGGCAATATCAGTTACTGGAGTGGAGAATGGTAATTGGGAAGAGCAATGTCAGTAATCCTTTTTCCTGCATAAGCTGTGGCCAAGGAGGGGAGGCTTTAAACCCAGAGGTGATCCTGCCACCGGTGTTGCGGCCTCCCGTCAAGTCCATTTCACCACAAGTTGTGCCTTGCTCAGGTCCATCCAGGGAAAGAACATAAGCTTTGGGGCCAGTAAGATAAAATAGCCTTAAGATCTTAGACAATCTCTGTCCAAGCCTCAGTTTACTAATCTAATATGATGGAGAAAGCAAAACACCTTCCATGTTTCATTAAGGAATGAACAAGTGGGTAAGGAAGTGCTTTGTTATCTGTAAGTCTTCCTCTGATACCTTGAACCTTAGACAATCTCTCTACATGCAAGTTGTTTTCCTTAGTTTTTCCCTTAATCTCTTTCTCCTTTTGAGGGCACATTTCAGCTGTGGGGTCTATGGAGCCTCTCCCCAGAGACCTCTTTCTTCAGCAACAGTGTGTTCCTTCCCCTCTTCAGTTGCACAGATCAGTAGAGAACTTGGCCCTGAGGAGTAGCTCAGATGTGAGCCCTTTGATTTCCTCTTTTCCTTTAATGTTTTGAAAGATCAGGAAGATTGCCGCTTCCTTTTGAATGCAGCTCTGTTGTTAGCAGAAAACACAGAAGCAAGTAAAAGCCAGGGCCCATTAGAATCCAGGCTGACCTGAAGACCAAATTCTGTGTTGGAGACCTGGGGAGTCTCCTACAAGCTGGAGATCTACAAGCTGACAAAAGAGAGGGCTGCTCAGGGAACTTCTTAGTGATGTGGATTGAGGTGAAATGGTCTCTTGGGAGAAGTCAGGAGCTGTCATCAGCATCTGGTGAGCCCAGATGACCATGTCAAGGTCCCCTGTCTTGTTTCAGCACTTGGGTAGCATTTATTGACAAACTCTTCTGCCTCCTGAGTGCTGGAAGAGGCACTGCACATTAGAGGTTGCTGAACACTTTCAGCTGGCTGCAGGGTCAGCTTTGGCATCTTAGAGTAAGACATAGAGAGAAAAGGGCTTCTGCTCCTTTGGGAGCCTGCACATCATTCCCTCCCACATGTGGTAGACATAGGAGAATTCTACATGGCCAAGGGTTAGCACAGGAGTTAGGTTTTGCACTCCTTTCAAAGCAGGTTTTCCAAAGAGCTGAGCTCTCTGTGGGCTTCCTTTGGCCTTTAGGGTCTGGTGCAACTCTGCTGCATAGATTCAGACTTTGATGTTGAGGTGACAGCTTTTTTGACTTACGCATTCCAGATAAAATACATTATTCTGCAGTCTCACCTTTCTTATCCTTTGAAAGTACCAGTGGTCCCCATCAACCTGTGACTACAAATGTCACATAATACAGATCAAGAAATAAGTATAAATAAATAAGCTATGAGTAAGCTGTATCAATGTGTTTTGTCTGCATAAAATATACAGTAGAGGGACTAAATTAGCAATGTTTCTATCCATGGTAGTATTTAGATAAAAATCTGTACTCCTCTATTAATCCATGCACAAAGAAGTAGAAGTGCCCCCGTCCTCCTCTTCTTCTTCTACCACTATGTGTGGAAAATTGGGGCCAGTCACTGTGGCTCACGCCTGTAATCCCAGCACTTCGGGGGACTGAGGTGGGCGGATCACCTGAGGCCAGGAGTTTGAGACCAGCCTGGCCAATATGGCGAAACCATGTCTCTACTAAAGATGTAAGAATTAGCTAGGCGTGATGGTGTGTGCATGTAATCCCAGTGACTTGGGAAGCTGAGGCAAGAGAATCACTTGAACCCAGGAGGTGGAGGTTGCCATAAGCCATGATTATGCCACTGCACTCCTGCCTGTGGGGTACAGTGAGATTTCATCTAAAAAGAAATGAAAAAATTGGGCTAAGCCCCAACTCAAGGCACATGGGCTGTGTATGCCCCATGTGTGGGTGGATTGGGCTTGTTCTCCAGGGCCTCATTTCCCAGGACTCAGTGCTGTTAATGAGCAGCAGGAAAGTGTGGGAAGTGGAGGTCAGGGAAGTTGAGAAGAGTGCAGGGCCGCAGGGAAGGTGAATGAGCAGCACAGATGTTGGTGGCGAGGGGAGCCCAGGAAAGGCTTTACTGATGGTTCCCACTATTTCCTGCAGAGCGTTCCTAACATAAAATAGGCATCTGTTCCTTATTGGTCATCAGGTATGATTGGAAATACAGGGTTTCTCCACATCCACCTCTCCCACACTGCATTCTGTCTGACAAATTATGACTGTTTATTCCTACTGATGTTTTATCTAAGTGCCTCTTCAATCCATTTGCTTTGTGACTGAAAAGAAAAAATCTTTAGAAAAGTTCAATAACTTCATAAATTTTCATCTATAGAGAAAGCAATACATGAAAAGCCTTTCAAATTGTGCTTGTAACATATTTTCTCTGCTTTGTTGCTTATCCATTCCACTTTGGGGTCCCAGAAATGTGTCATCAGCAATTGTTTCCTCGGTTTGGGCATTTTCCACTCTCTCTAGTAGAAAAGGTCTTGTACATGGTTTTCATTTATACATAAATTTCTTTGTCCTATGTTGGATATAAGTAATTTTTTGAAGGTAAAGAGTATCATTCTAATACATTGTAGGTGGCAATGAAAAGTGACACAAAGCCTCTTGTAAACCAGTGTAACTGACTATATCAAGAGGTTTTAAATGTTCATCAGTACCCTTTAAACTAAAAATTTCACTTCTTAGTATCTATGCTAAAGAAACAATCTAAACATCAAAAATATACATAACAGTGATGTTCACTACATTGTTTTATATACAGGTATAGACATACACATATACATATTTAAAAACTGTAAACAACTTAAATATTCAAGTACAGGGTGTTTATGTAAATTGATAAATCCATTTGACAGAATGTTCTAATAGCAATCAAAATGGTATTCAAAATGGAAGACTACAACATAAAAACAGGAAAACACATGTCTCATAATTTAAATGACAACAGCCACATATGCAATTACATACTGGTATGCATATGGCTACTTATAAATATGCATATTACAAAAAACTAGGAAGGGACCAGGCCACCTTGTTAATGATGATTGGGTTTAGATATTTGTAGAATGAATAACTTCTGTATTTTTTTCTCCTTTCTATTTTTATGGTTTCTTTTCCCTAAAGCTTTTAAATGAGTATGACTACTTTCAATTGAAAATCAACCCATAAGCAAAAAGGAAAAACACAGTATTCGTGTGTTTCTTGGTCAGGGTGGTGATAAATCTTTGTGGGCTCATAGTAAGCAGAGACTTTTTGTAGTATATATTTAGATTAACAATTGCATTTATATAAAAAAATGGACATTATGGAAAGACCACTGGTTTGGGATTAAGGAGACGGGTCCCAGTCCTGATTTTACAATGGATGGTGTAGCACTGGCCAAGTCATTTTTTACCTCTGGTCTGCTGTGTCCTACCTATAAAATGAAGGGGTTGCACTTGAAACCTCTGTGGTTCCCAGGAGCTCTCTAACTTTTTGTGCTGTAGAAAGTTAGCATGTAGAGATTTGAGACCAATAACTCCGGTAGAATGTTACTGGCCAGACCTTCTGCAAATCCAGTGCTTTGGATCGTACTTAGTGTTAGCGTGCCATGCTTTCCATCCTGAACTTAAATGTCATCTGGTGACAAAATTCTCATGGCAATTAAAACATTGCTCTTGTAGATAACAATAAATTAAAAATGAGAAAGATGGAAAGGAGAAGGAAAAGAATGGAAAGTTGCAGTAATTTCAGTCTGAGCTGTCAAATTGAAGTTAGCCCCCATACTGGAATAGATATTAGATATCAGTATTTTACAGATGAGGAAATATATGAGAGGCCTACTGGATGCACACACGTCTACATCCATGGACACAGTCACAGGGCTACAAAGGAACCAAGATGGCTCTGAAACCTGGAGACTCCCACTTCAGTGTATTCATTGCTGGAGTTATGGTTGTTTACAGCAAAATCAGATTACATTCAGTTCATAACTATTGAATACTTAAATAATTAGAAATAATGATGTTACTTAACATGGACAGGGAGCTTCAAGATTTCCAAAATGCCCAGAACCATACTAATTATCATAGCTATAAAATTGGGTTTTATGTCACAAAACTCATTACAGATACTGGTTCCACAAAAGCTATTGAAAGTTCCCAAATTCTATTATTTAACTATATTCCTCCTAGTGCCTCTCAAATCTACAAATATAATTAAAATCTTTTGCTATTCATTCATGAATTCAACAAATGTTTCTTGGGCACCCTCCTCGGGGCTGGGAATACCGGATGGGCCTGGTCCGTTTATTCATGGAGCTTTTGTTCCCTAGTTCTCCTTGTCTGCCAGTGGAGGGCGTTCCTGGACTTGACCCCAGGAGGTCAAAGTTACATGCATGAAGCAACAAGAGGGGGGGAAAAAAATGAGATCAAGCACTCTGCTGAGTGGCGCTTGTAACTCCAGGTGCTAGTGATTGCAGTGAAAGCCAAACCCACAGGCTGAAACATTTCAAATCTAGGTTGAGCTCATTATGAAGAAAGCAGAGACCATTCAAAGAAAACCTGGACTTTTCATGGCAGCAGGGGAAAGGAAAAGAGATATTAATATTTATTAAACACCGACTATACTCATGCATCTTACTGTGCACATGTGTTCTAGAATTTGTTGTTATCCCCGTTTTATAAATGAGGGAGCCAGGACTCAGCAGGGATATGGGTGCTGGATATACCAAACCTTAACATACCCTTTTCTTATTCAATAGACCAGTTCAGGTTTAGCCATTAGACCATTAGGCAAATGTTGTATTTCTGTGATCAATAGGCAGTATGAACCAAGGCATGGAGGAAGGATTGAGAAAGACACCAGAAAAGGACCTGTCTTCCTGCTACTGAATTCATTAATCTCTCAATCCTACGAGTGCCAGACTTTCAGTTACCCACCCTGACTCAAAAATATGTTTTATGTTGTCTTTAATAGAGGACTCATGTCTTATTGATCCCAGCCTGCATGCTGGCCCTACAGCATGCAGCCTCAGATGACAGAGAGAAGAAATCAATTTGGATCCTAGAGTGCACAACGGTTTCCAGGTTTACTGGATTATCTTTTTTTTTCTCTCTCTCTGTTAAACTGTGAAAGAACTACCCTCTGTCCTAACTCTGAGCACGGGCCATATGGCCATAGCAGCACTTCCTGGGGTAGGCAGCTATGATATTCAAGTCAGGTGTGACTACTTTCCCAGATCAGATAGCTTAGGGAGCTGACAGTCAACCAGATGGTATGCAGTCATGTCACAGGGCAGGAGTGGGTAGTTGATGCTGATGAGCTACCTTTTGTGTACACTATCATCTGGTTTGAGAGTGTGTGTGTGTGTGTGTGTGTGTGTTTTCTGAATGCCAAAGCCTCCGTACCCAGGACTTCTTGCCATCATCGATTCAGAAAGAATTTCTTGAGCTCCCACTTAGTGTTCTCACTGCACTCGGTGCAATACATAGAATTACAAGACAAGGGCCTAGCTTGCAAGGAGTCACCATGAAATAATTAGAACTTCAAGGCCGAAGGGATAGATCAGTGAGGGATGGAATAGAGGGCAGACCATGTGAGCTTGCATTTAACAGATGGATAATATTTGAGGAGAGTGTGGGATGAGGAGTGTGTCCGTGCCTAAATTTCTTCTCTACCCAGTTCAGGATTTCCACTGATAAATTATTCAAATCCAGTTTCAATGGCCGCTACTTATTACATATATAGTAAAGGTCTATTCAGTCATTTATTTAGACCAGCCGCGTGCCAGTCACTGTGTGCTGCACCACAGGCACGAAAATGAATAAGTCACACCACCTGATCTAAGGAGATGCTGTACCACTGTCTAAAAGGGAAATCATTCGTTGTGCTGTACTTATTGGTGACTGAGTCTAAGTTCTATAATTGGTGAACATATAAAGTACAGTGGGAACATGAGTGACTATTTCTGGGTAGAAAGACAAGTCAGCAGAAACTACAAAGAGAAGTCGACATTTGAACCTGGACTTGAAAGATATATAAGCCTTCATGGGTGGAATAAAGAATTCCTAGCAGAGGAAACTGACAAAGCAAAAGAGCAGGGGTGTGGAAGCACTTGGTAGGATGAGGGAACAGGAAGAGCCTTGTTTAGACAGGGTTCAGGGGAGGTTGGAAGGTACTGGCTAGACACAAGGCTGCAAATCATACATGAAACACACAGAAGTCTATCTAGGAGTGAAAGAGGCAGGGGCTTATTTAGGTGAGAGATGATGAAAGGCAGTGAGTGTCTGGGCCAGGAGAAGGACATTGGAGATGGAGTGAAGGGGATATATTAAACTCATATTTAGGAGATTAATCAGCAGTCCTTAAAAATTAATTGGATAGGAAAGGCATTGTATTTGCTGTTGGCACCTTGCCCATATCATCCACCGGGCAAGTGCATCCATCCCCAGCTGCTGTGAGTGTTGACTGCCAAGTCCTCACAGTGACCCCTTTTCTGGGACACAGACTCTTTCTGAATAGGACTGGACTCATCTGTGAGATGGGGCGACCCTCCCTCACTGGAGCCTGTAGCCAATGACTGACTGACATAGGAGTACAAAAAGCTGGCATCCTGGCCTCAAGGTGACACTCGTCTCCAGCTGAGGCCACCTCCTTGTTCAGCTCCTCCCCTACTCCGTTATTCCCTCCTTTTCTCCTGAGATCACTTTCTTAATCAGCTACCTGTAGAAGAACCCCCATCTCAGGTTCCACTTTTAGGGAGCTCAGCTTCAGACAGGATTGGGTAAGAAAGTGGGGAAAAGGAAATATGAATCCCGGGTTTCCTTTTGGGTAAGAGGGTAGCTGGAGATGCTGAACACTGAGTAGAGGAGGCATAGAAGAGGATGAGGTTTGTGACAGCAGAGAAGCTCAGTTTTGTTTACTGGAGAAGCAGATGTCCAGGAAGCAGCTGGATACCTGCGGGTCTGCAGCAGGGAGAGAGCTCTAAATGTTGTCACCAAACGTGACTAAATGACAGCTGAAACCATGAAGTTGGCAAGGAAGAAATCATGGAGAAAAACAGAGTGGTCTCAGGATGAACTTGGAGGAATGTGAGCATTATACACTGAGCGGAAAACTGGCAGGTGGCAGCGGAGCCATGCTCTTTTCTGTTTATAACCTCCAGTGAACTTGTGTTTGTGTTTCCTGTTATTACTGCTGGTAATCGGCTTTCAGATTGTGACCCAGTACACATGAGTGTGTGTGTGTCTGTGTGTACGTTTCTAGAGGCATATAATAAAAAAGTTCCATGTAATAAAACTTACCCTCACTATTATATATGATGCATTTGAATATTTGCTGTTCTATTCTGATAAAAATGCTGATGTGTAATCTGCTGAATTAATTTTTTCAGCCACTGGTCACATACTGCAGTTAAAAAACATTTCAAATGGTCATTTATAAGCTAAAAGAAACCAACATATTTAGTTTTCTCTCACTAGTTGTGAGTGTGAAAAGTGTAACTGTGTCTTTTGACTCCTGCTTTAGAAATTATCACCTTTTACTTTTTCTATTTTATATTTCCCTATTTTTTAATAATGCTCTGATATTTCATTCCTTTATTATTGTTAAATCTGTATTTCTGCATTTTATAAATGCTGTTAAAATTATCTTTGATAGTTTCAATGTAATAGTTATATTAACAGACCCAATTTTGTGATACATATGTGTACATTTACATATTCACATATATATGTTTATGTGTACGTATGCAAAAGACCAGAAAGCAGTATGTTAAATATCAATATCAGTTATCCCAAGCTATGTGTTTTGCAGGAGGTTTTTTCTTTGTGCAACCTTATAATTGATTTTCTAAACAAAGAACCAGCAATTATTTTAACCAGTAATAAACTCATAAAAGAACTTAAAGAAAATTTACTAAGAATATTGTTGCATAATTATATTTTTTATAATTATGTAATTTACATAATTAGTCACAACTATATTTTACTTGGTAATATATTCCATATCTTTGAGTTTGGAAAGTTATTTCCTATCTGGGAATCAGACATCCCAATTTTTCTGGGTTTTAATAATTTAATTTTTAATAGTTTTTATATTTTTATTCTTTTTAACTGTATTTTTGTCTGTATTGTACACATCCAATCTCCAACAGCAGAGCCAGGGGCTCCAAGGATGGCCTATGAGGAACAGTGTCTGAAGTAGTGTTTCCCAAAGAGTCACCCCTCTGGCTATGTGCCAATCCATGGTTCGGACTCCAGACTGTGGAATCAAAGTTTCTGGGTATGGAGCCAAGGAATCTTCATCTTTTTCAAGTCCTTATCCCTACCCTCATCCAACCCAGTAATTAATATTTATCCTAAACATTGAAACCTGCCCTCCTAAAGGGAAAATAAAGAGAAGTCCCAGTTTGGCCAATGGCTACCTCTATACACATGGGGCAAACTGCATCACTACTTACAGGATCATTTTCTCAACTCTGAAATGATAGATTTGGATTAACTGTGTTAGATTCTTTCAATGCTAAAAGATCGTTTCTCAGTTCTTTTTTTTCTCAAATGGGAATAATACCTTTGTTCTGCCTATGTGTAATAATCATAGGATGCCTGAAAGTCAAATGAGTTAATGTTCACTGAAGCTTTATTATGTTAATATTTGACAATTTTGTTGCTTTTCATCCCTTAGAGTGAATGAAACAAACCACATTTTTATTGGCTTCTGGCTTATTCAGTCCTCCAGCAATCTAGATGCTCTTTCAAAATGTAAGATAAGTTTTCCTTCTGCTTCATCGTGGCAGAGGCTAGGCACATGTTCATGAAACCCATTTATTCTCCAAATCTCCCAGTCTGCTTTGCCATTAGGAGTGGCTGTGTGATTGAATTCCAGCTGCTGGGATGTGATAAATGCTTGGCCTCCAAAATATCTTTCATTACATTTTCATTGCTTTCTCTTCCCTTTCCTTAGAGATGAATGACATCTCTAAAGACCATAGACCACCCCACCCCTGGTTGCTGCTGGCTTTGGATTGGACTTTTAGTGAAGAAGAAATAAATTTTTATTGTCTCAAGTCATGGAAATCTTGGGATTTGTCTATTACACCAGTCACTTTTACCTTAACAAACATGCTTGCCATCCCCATTAGACATAGAGAATATTTGTGCTCATTTGCATGATGAGACGATTTCTTTCCTTGCGTAAATGGTGACCAGATGACAACATTTCTCAAAACTATGGCTAATATACATCTGCCTTCAATTACTAATGGTTGTCATTAGGGTGAAGCTATCTGTCTCAGTACAAATGTTACCTCTTTACAAAGTCTCTCCTACCCTCTCTATTCAAAGTATTCTACAACTCCCACTCCAGGTAACTTAATCCCATTAATAATTTCAGTGGATGTATTAGTCTATTTTCATGCTGCTGATAAAGACATATCCAAAAATGTGAAGAAGAGGAGGTTTAATGGACTTACAGTTCCATGTGGCTGGGAAGGCCTCACAATCATGGCGGAAGGCAAGGAGAGGAGCAAGTCACATATTACATGGATGGCAGCAAACAGCTTGTGCAGGGAAGCTCCCATGTTTTAAAATCATTAGATCTCCTGAGACTGATTCACTATTACAAGAACAGCATGGGAAAGACCTGCCTCCATGATTCAGTTATCTCCCACCAGGTGCCTCCCACAACATGTGGGAATTCAAGATCAGATTTGGGTGGGGACACAGCCAAACCCTGTCAGTGGATAATATTTTAAATATCCAGGGTTCAAGTGATTCTGCTGCCTCAGCCTCCTGAGTAGGTGGGATTACAGGCATGTGCCGCCACACCCAGCTAATTCGTGTATTTTTAGTAGAAATGGGGTTTCACCAAGTTGGCCAGGCTGGTCTCAAACTCCTGACCTTAAGTGACTTACCTGCCTCAGCCTTCCAAAGTGCTAGGATTACAGTACTTTGGAGCCACTGTGCTTGGTCCCACGTAATATTTTTAATGGAATCTATCAATTCCCAGAATGTATCACATATTTTGCTGACTTGTTTGTTATCTGTCTCTTCCATGAGAATGAAAACTCTATGATAGCAGGATTCTTCTCTGTCTTACTGATACGTTCTTAGAGCCTAGAATTAGGCCTGACAGAGTCAGCATTCAGTTGTTTGAATAAGTATTTATAGTATTCGTTCACTATACTTCTGCTGTATTAAGCACCACAGGTGACCTCTTACTCATCCCACATCAATTATGTTGCCTTGAGGTTGTTCTCAAAGTTCATGTGCTATAAGCTGACTTCATGATTTTGCCTGTACAATGCAGATACCCTTTGAGTTAGCAAACTAAACTAGGACCAAAGAGGGATGGGAGAGAGAGCACAAAGAGAAGAATAGGGAGGATCGCTGCAAAAGACACTAGGAAAAGACTTTTGAGGTGAGTGTGTGACTTCATGCCTGTGTGAGTTTATGTGTTTGTGTATGCACATGTGTGTACATATGTGTCTGAGAGAGATGAAGATAATATGTATAATTTCCCAACTAGGAATTTTCTCATTAAATTATTATGATAAATTTAAAATGCTTTTTGTCCTTGAATAAATGATTTTAATATGTTCATATGTTCATATTCTCTATATTCTTATAATAAAAAGTTATCATCTCTTGAGGCTCTGCCTATGTTTGGCTGCTAATTTTCCTCCCAGACTGATTCTGAATCCTCTGCAATTTTATGAAGTGACGAAGCAAACCCTATAGAACTTTTGAATTCCTGTTTTCTGTGAACTCTGCAGATGTTGGTTTATGCCTCTCCCTATTAGTTTTGCAGAGATTTCTCATCAGAAACGTGTTATATGGACTTGAGTTTAAAGGGCCAGATTTTCCACTCTCCCGGATGAGCTGTCAGTGGTGCTGAAAGAGTTGACAGGCTAATTCTCAGTCTTCGGATATTTTCTGTACCTATGTGCACTTTGGAAGGTGGCCTGCTGGGGCAGGTTGTTCTAATGCCAGTTACACAGTTGTGACTCTACCCTCCTACCTGTGCTGTGGAAAACCCATTGCGTTTCCTGCTATTCAGGTGATGGATGAGCTATTTTACAGATAGAGTTAAGACCCAGGCTTGTTGAGCATTTAAAAAGCTTCATGGTTCTGTTTCTGGGTACCTTGGTACTTAAGTTGCAAAATCTAAGCTCTTAAATTCTAACAGAATAATGTAAAAGACAACTGATACATTTTCAAGGAAGATGTAAATTCCTTAAAACCATGTTTGTTCAATAGTTTACCTCCAGTCTCATCTGGCTGAGCTACTAAGAATTGTAACCCCCAAACCAAGCTCAGTTTATTGATTAAGATCAAGCTCCACCTCTTCATCAGTGAGAGTATCAGGAATGTTGTAACCTTACATAGAGAACACAGAAGAAAGTCTGGTGTCCCATCAATGGGCTTTTTCTTGTTGGCCTGACACTGACTTACGGAAATAAGATAACATAAGGAAAGAGAGTGGTGTAGAGTAGGGGTCAGGATATGGTTCAGAGAACGTTTATAGCCTTCTCTTAACCAAAAACTGTATTAATAATATAAGCTATGTTTAGAAGCCCTTTATCACCCATCTGGCTATTTTGCTGGCCAAGGCAAAACGTGTGTGTTTGTGTCCAAGATTTACATGCTTGAAAGTATGAAAGAAATGGCCTGATGAATGATATAAACTGGGAAATGGTGTTTACAGTACCTACAATAAACTTAACCCAGTCTTAATCATAATCGAAGTGTGAATTTCAGATATGCTAATGTTAGTGTTGAGGGGAAGTAGCTGAACTGGCCCTCGGTTGGTAGGAATAATCTGGGGCATGAGAGTGGTGATTCAGAAGCATAGGCTGAAAGAAATAGGGATGAAGAGAACAGGAAGCATTTTGAATAACTGAACATGATAGTGGGATGGTTTCCCATGGCCTGGATCTGTTAGGAATATATTCACCGGCCAAGAGTATCAAGAGGAAGAGAACTGAAAGTAGGAAGCGTCTTTTAGGGACTGTGGGTGGAGGAGGTATTAATCATATGTTACTTTATTCCTCATTTTTTTTCCATAAGGCACAACAACAAAGATTGGGGAGTGCTTCATTACCCAGGGGTAGGGTTAGAGTAGGAGGTATCATTATCAAGTGTGGTCTCTTGAATTCTCATACATTTTACGGTTTACCTACAGCCATACTATCTCATGATCTACACAGCAATTCTGAGAGACTGGCTGTCCTTACTTTTCAGATAAGAAAACTGTGGCTTCTAAGGATAAAACGACCTCCTCAGAGTCATGCGGCTAGTAAATATGACTCTGTAGCTGCGATAAAGAATTTTTGACTTCAAAATCAGTGTTCCTTTCATTACATTAAACTTGCCACTATTAACAAAAGTAAAAGCTTACTTATCTAAATTTGCCTTTACATTTATTTTAATGGTAAGGACAAACACTTCACAAATGTGTGACTTATCACCTCAACACTGAAAAATTTTGGAAGTTTTAAAATTGTCTTATTCTTCTCATATCATTCCCAACCATGGACCTGGTAATAATAATTTAACTTCATTGAGCATCTACTATGTGCTAGGTACTGTGGCAAATACATGATAAGCATTATTTTATTTCTTAAAACAATTCCTTGTAGTAGATACTACTATTATCTCCATTTTACAGTGAGGAAACTGACTTAGATAAGGTTAGTGACTTGTTCAAGTTAGTCACTAGTGAATGTAATGGCAACGTTTACTGAGTACTTGCAACATAGCAGACGTCCATCAGAGTACATTGCAGGTGTTAGGTGGCCTAATGCATTCAGCCCCGGAAATAGGGTATTTGAGTTTGCCCAAGAGAGTCATGGTTTACTCTTGCTGTTCCAGCATAATTATCAGTAGTGCCCCTTTTTACTCTTAAAAGCGTCCTTGTTTGAAGGATAGTTACTTGAGCACCTGTGAGGCAAGTATTCTTTTTATTTCCCTTTTATGAATGAGTAAATGAGATCAGTTTCTAGGGCTAAGTAACTTGCCCTAGGCCACCTAAGAAGCAGCCACACCAAGATTCAAACCCAAGTGATCGAATCAGTTTTCCTTGTAATCCTCCTGTTATGCATTGTCTTCTCTATTTGCCTTTCATTCACCGCCACTTTTGTACAATAGCCAATCCCTGTCCGGACTCAGTGTTCTCCTTAGACTCTTCCCACAGAGCGTGGTCCCCATCCTGGCATGTGGCTCTCCTTTTCTTCCAAGCAAACATACACCCTAAATCTTACTTCTTCAGAGCCTTCCCAAAGAGCAGGAGATAACCTAAAAATAAGAAGTACTGAGGCCGTTGGCTCACGCCTGTAATCCCAGCACTTCAGGAGGCTGAGGCGGGTGGATAACCTGAGGGCCAGGAGTTGGAGGACAGCTTGGCCGACATGGTGAAACCCTGCTCTACTAAAAATACAAAAATCAGCCAGGCGTGGTGGCGTGCGCCCATAGTCCCAGCTACTCAGGGGGCTGAGCCAGGAGAATTGCTTGAACCTGGGAGGTGGAAGTTGGAGTGAGCAGAGATCACACCACTGCACTCCAGCCTGGGAGACAGAGTACATCTCAAAAGAAAAGGTACTATGTAAAATACATATTTTCTGGGTACATTACATCTATTATTTTACTTAATTGTATCCTTAAAACATCTCTTTGGGTGGCATATCTATATTTCTATTACCCAAATGAGAAAACAGAGGCATAGAGGTGTTAAAGAGTCAACCCAAATCACATAGTTAGGAAATAAGGTTGTTAGAACTTGGCTCAATTCTGCCTTATTCCAAGGTTCATATAGTTTCAGTGTGGACACTGCACTCAAAAACAAAGTGTTCTCCAAGGTCCTGACACAGCTCCTTAATAATCTTAATATAATAATCATCTTAATAATGAAATTCTATCCAGTTGGAGCTCATGTCATCCTTCTGAGGTTTAGAGGATAACATTTGCTTTTAAGCTGGGGGACCCCGGTGTCTTTACCCTCTGATAATTTCAGGCATTATGACAGTCTCAACACGGTGAAAGGCCCTTCTCATGGGGATAAACTGTACTCCCTGAGATAAGGCAAGGAGATCCAAGATAAGCTTACATATAGTTGGTGAGCCAGAGAGGGACTCTCTCTCTCCCTCCATTATTTCCCAAAGTCCCAATTCAGACCATTGAGCTGAGTTGCTACCCACAATGGCCTGAGATGCAGGCCCTGGGCTTTGCATATGATGTTCCCCAGGCCACATGCTATGCTGATTAACAGGGGATTGTGTGTCTCCCATTTCATACTCCATTAAGGAAGGATGAAACAGGCCAAGCTTGCAAATGATGACAGTAATGAGGTTCCGGTTATCCGCTCGCTCTCTCCCTTGCTTCCCACGTGCTGTCTCTCTGAGGACCTCACCAGTGAATCCAAACAGATTCTGACACGTGGGACATGCTTGAGCCACTATGAGAAGCATCTCTGTAGATGGTTGGGGCAAAGCCATCTCCTTGCAAACCCAAGGGATGGGCTGGGTGACTGCTCTGATTCTTCTGGGAGGGGAGGTTTTGAGTTCTCCTCTCTGAATTCCTTAATGAGGCAGCCATGCTGCGCGAGTGATCTGTGTGTGGATTGCTGAAGCATAAAAGATACCAAGTGCGTGGTTTGAGCGGAAAATGAAAGGGTTTTTTGTGGTCTGGCAGCTAATAAAATCAGAAAGAGAAATGGAACTTACCCAATGTTGAGAGACTGGGAAAAAAATACCCAGATTATTTTTTCTTTAAAAAAATGAGAGCAGCTCATAGAAATGTCAAAGTATCTTTTCATTCAGGTTCAACAAAGGGAAGGGATAATGTGGTTTCAGTTGCATTTGTTGGCCAAAATTTTGAAGCTGCGTTCATCCTATCTATAATTTTTATAGTAATTTTGCCATTCAGAATGACTAGGAAAACGCACATCTGTGTGAGATATTAACATGGGTTAAGGCTGAAGATAATATGCCTATGGAGTCAGTACAAGCTTGGGATGTACAGAGCTATACCCATGCGGGCACACATAATACATCCATAAAGATGAGACATGCCAGTGATGCCACACAAGTTACTTCTATGGCAAGGACAAACACTTAGCAAATGCATGAATTATTCCTCTGGCTCAACTCAACACAGACTGAGAAAGAATAATTTCAGAAATTAGGCCACAAATTTCACATCTGGATCACTCATGAACTTTAAGCCATGAAATAACTTTTAATGTTTAAAAAATATTTTTATAGATTTATGGGACACAAGTCCAATTTTGTTACATGGCTCTATTGCACAGTGGTAAAGTCTGGACTTTTGGTGTAACCATCACCCAAATAATGTACATTGTACGAATTAGGTAATTTTTAATTCCTCATGCCCCTCCCACCCTCCCACCTTTTGAAGTCTCCAGTGTTTCCTATTCCACTCTCTATCTGAATAATATTTCATGGTGTGTGTGTATGTGTGTGTGTGTATGTGTATGTATATATATATCTCAAAATTAATTGGCACAATGTACATTATTTGGGTGATGGTTACATGAAAGCTCTGAAAGACTGAGTTGGACATCAAATTGGAACTTAAAAAAAATGTATCCTAATTAGTCTGCAGGGTGGCAGCATATACATACATATGTATATATAATATATATGTATTATATTTTATATGTATGTTTTCCTTATCCAATCATCCATTGATGGGCATTAAGTTGATACCATATCTTTGCTATTGTGGAGCTGTGATAAACATATGAGTTCAGGTATCTTTTTGATATAAAGATTTCTTTTCCTTTGCATAGATACCCCACAGTGAAATTACTGGATCAAATGGTAGTTCTATTTTTAGTTCTATGAGAAATCTCCATACTGAACAATGAAACAATTTATGACCCATTTCCATCTGAAAGTGTATCTTGAAGCTGTTCCTATATAATCCCTCATTGTGACCTTTCTTGGCCTTGGCCAAGATAAAACTTCCTTTGCTCACTCATTTGCTGTCCTGTGCTTTTTCCCCCTTGGCTCATTTTTTCTTGAACTTCTGACCTTTATCCAAATGCTTCCTGCTGTGCCTTGGAAAGTCTGGTCCATCATTTAAAAATTTTAAAATCTTTTCAATATCTCCTAAAATAAAATCGGGCATTCTCCCTGATGATACCATTGTCCTTGCAGTTTCTCAGGTGGAACTTGTTCATCCTCTTAAGACCTCAGTCACAAAGTAGCGGGTATTGTTGGCCTGCCAATCATTTATTTCTACCGCCTCCAAGCTTTATTCCTGCACCCACATGTGAAACCTTTCTCCAGAGATGCATGCTTCCAACACTGTCTGCCCCACTTTTTCCCACCACTCCATTCCACCAACCTTTGGGGCTAGTCCTTCACATTCTTCAAGGGAGATGATTTCTGTCTCAAAGTACTCCTCTCCACCACCTCTGCTTTCGTTCTGAATGGCTGCAATGCCTATGCTAGTAATTCCTTGACTTCCACAATTAGTGATTGACATTCCAACTCCCCACTCAAACTTGCTGTCATGGCCACATGCTGATAGACTCTCTCTCTGCAATCTAAAACTCTAATGCTCCATTCTCCATCCACAGTTTTCTTTCCTTCACTTCACTCAAGCCTTCATTTTGCTTAGTTTCATCACATGTTTCCGTACAGCGGTCACCTTAGCTCTAAGGAAAGTCTGGCAGAGATCCCCTTGACCTCCTCCCTAATTGTCGAATCCTCCTCTCTCTTCTTCCTGTTTGATCTCTCATTTGAACCTATAGATCATACCTTCTGTCATAAAATTGTCTTCTCCTTTGCTGTTTATATTGTAGCCTACACGTTTTTGAATCCTCTTCCTTCCTGTTACATGTCTTGGATATCTCTTCTTCTCACTGTATAAAGGAATGCTCTCTGAGTCATATTTTGGCCATTCTTGCTTCCTAATCTATATATTCCCTATGAAATCTCACTTATTCTCATGACTGTAGCTTTCTTTTGAAACACCTTTCTCTGGACTCTAGTCCAACATATCCAACTATCTGTCACATGAACCTGAAATGTCTACATTAGAAACATGCTAAATTTTTTGAACTTCAAAATGACTTCTCTTCCAGCATGTTTTCCTGATCAAAGTTCTCAATATCAGCTCAGTCATTCAAGTCTAGAAACAGCATTTTTCTTGTTTTCTCACCTCATCCCTTCCCACCAAAGAATTAGTCATTAAGTTGTGACAATTTTAGTTCTTACAGCATTCTCAAATTCTTCCTCTCTCCTTCCTCTGCACAGCTGCCACTGTAGCTGCAGCCCTCACCATCTTTTTTCCCAAATATTGCAACACACTTCTAACTGGTTTTGCATCTATGCTCTCTACTGGCACAGAGTCAATTTCCTGAAGCATAGATTCATTTATGAATTTTCTCTAATTGAAGCCCTTTGGTGCCCCTCCACCCATCACTACAAAGTCAAACTTCAGAACTTATATGTAAGGATACTTTGTGATCTTTTATGATGTAATCTCTGCCCACTTAGCTAACTTCATTCTTCTCCACTGCACTAAACATGGTAGTGATACCAAACCGTCTGTTGTTACCTAAACGTGGCACAGGGCTTTACATCCACACACCGTTGCATATGCAGCTCTTTTTTATTCTAAAATATTCTTCCTCCTTTGTCATAACATCAAAACCCTATATGTATTTCAAGACTCAATTCAGTGATAGCCTCTCTAGTCAGCTTACCTCCTGAGCACCATCTAGCACTATTGTCCCTCTTTTAATCTGACTCCACCCGTGGTGAAATTTCTATATTTCCCCAAATGTGTCATGTTCTCTTTCGTGCCTTTCGCTGTTCCCTTTGCTCTCACTATCCTTTCTCACCTGGTTAAACTCCTACTCAAGCTTTAATCTCAGAGAAGATTCTATTTCCTTTGAAAGGTCTTTCTTCCTCCCGCTTCCAGTATAAATTGAATCCTCTTATTTTATGGCTCCATTATGGCCTATATCTCCCTTTTGGTAAAAACAAAACAAAAACAAAAAAAAAAACACAGTCCCCTCCCCTTTAATATTTGAGTTTCACAAAAATTGTTATATCCTTAGGAAAGGGGCCTTGTCTTTGTATCAGTGCTTTATCTTAGGAATTTAGCACATTGCTTGGCACATACTAGATGCTCAATAAATATTTGCTGAATATTGATGGAATTAAGCTTACCGATGATGCCTGCAAAGAAATGACCATGCTGTCTTTTGAACCACCCTCCCCAACTGTACTTTCACACAGCTATGTACGTAGCATACACACCATGTCTGAATTCCTTTTAATAGCTGCAGATCATGGCACTCCTATGCTGCAGATCATGGAACTAGAAAGGTCTGAAAGACTGAGTTGGACTTTGAATTGCAATTAAAAAAAATCTACCTTTGTCATCAGTTTGCAGGGTGGCAGCAATCAGAGGCAGGAGAATTGACCAAGAAACATGGCCAGGCAGGCTGCTGCACTTTCTCCAGACCTGGGGCAGAGCCACTGGTGCCTTCACAGGGTGCTTGTAAGAGTTCTTAAAGGGCTAAGCAGGCTCGGACACACTGCAGTTTTGCTTTTGAGGTGGCGGTAGTGGTGATTATGGCTGATCTGTCCTTACCTGTCGACCTCCTCCTCTTGACTTTCAACCCCTGTGAACAAGGGGCTTTATTTTAACTAGTTTTACATCTTAAGCCCTCACTACATTGTGTCCTTCTTTGTGGAAGAAATATATGTGTAGTTATTCTCCTCATCTAAAAGCTGATTGTTTGCAGCTTTATTTACAAATAAAAGCTTATTGTTCATGCCTTGATTAAAAAGATTTGTGTTAGAATGTGCTGAACTTGACATACTGTTTTAAAATGCAAGTTTTATGAAAGTCAATCTATGAAATCCAAACACAACCGCAGCCTATTAGTGGCTTGTAATCAAAGAATAACCTGCTAGTTAAATGAACCATTAGCTTTGAAAATTGAAGCATAAACAGATGAATTTGCTGTGTGTGTTTTCCTGCTCTATTTAGCCCAGGAGTTAGCCAGAAAAGTATACACTAGGCTGAATGAATGGATAGAACTCCAAACAGAAGAAACTCCAAATGGAAATAACTCCTATGGCCAGTGGTGCATCGTCATAGCTGAAGGGTGTACATGGTGTAACTAACTGCTATGACTGATGGAAGTAGGATACTGATATAAATTCACTCCTCTTCTGTGTCATGTACTTGATTTCCCTTGAGAGGCATACCAAGGACGTGGGAGGCAATGGTAGTGGTCTTCAACTGGGTAGAGGCAATAATGATGTGTGTCATCTGCAGAGAATTTAAAAACAATAATATTGACTAAAAGTTGGTTAACTTTTTGTCATGACTATGCATTGGCAGTTCTAACCAATGTCAGGGATAGAACACCCTTCCTTTCAATAATTCTTTTGTTGATCTATATTCTAAATAATTATTGCAGTTACTTTTGAGTTTTAATCATATATGTGAGCTTCGAATTAGCACATTTGTATAACATATCTTTTAACAAACATTTTAATCCATATAGACGTTAATTCGTGGAACACCTAGTACACAGTCGGCCTCTGACACATGAGGACTGAGTACACCTGTTTATTTCCAGAGTGAATATTTAACAGTTACAAACTGTCAAACATGCTCTGGAACACAGTCAGTGGGAGAACATAATTTTGTGTTTGAACAGTGAATAAGAAATAATAACAGCACAGTGATTGCAAAGATAAACGTAACTTCAGCCACGTCAGTTCTGTCCTTCTACATGATCCTTTGGAATATTTTGTGGTTATAATTTAAAATAGTAAAACAGAATGAGAACTGGGGGATTCAGTAATTCTTTTTTGGTAAGTCCAAATTTTTGTTAATATGTAACATGTATTTTATTTTATTATAATTGCCAAAATAACTTTGTTGTATAAAGGAGAAGGAGAAGAATGTTAAAACATAATTTGCTTCAGGTCTCAAATAGGTCAAATATACTAGGTTTTCCACTGTTTCCTCACTCCTGCCTTTCTCCTCTCTTTCTGGCATTGTGAGAGGTCCTAAATACACATGATCACATCTTCCCTTGGGTCTCTCATCCTTCAAGGAGGAGCAGAGTCTGGCTCAACAACTCTGCCACCAGGTATCCCAGGCTATTTGCATTCTGACTCCCTGTTTTCACTCTAAGGTATTGTGTCCCTTTCTCAACTTGACACCTCTGCTCCATATATTTGGGCTGATCCCTTCTGTATTTTTCAGATGCACCACATTAGTGCTTCCCTATCTTCTTGGTCATACTCTCTTTCTGCAATGTCCCCTCACCTCCTCATCCTCTTACTCAAATCATTCACAAATCCACCATGACGCCCTTTCTGAATGCTTCATTTCCTAAATCTCTCTCCCTGCCGGAAGGAACCCCCCATAGTGTTTGCTGTCTGCACTGCTTTTGTTTTTATTGATCGCTAGTTTTCCTTTTTAATTGAATTGTGGTGAAATAGATGCCACAACATTTATTCTCACCCATTTTTAAGTGTACAGTTCAATGGCTTAATGCCACTTCATCCACACTGTTTTGCAACCATCATTCTGATTCTCCAGAGCTCTTTTCATCTTGCAAAACTGAAACTTTGTACCCATTAAACAAAAATTACCCATTTCCTCCTCCTGCCAGCCCCTGGCAACTACCATTCTATTTTCTGCCTCCATGAATTTGGCTACTCTGTATGAGATACCTCATGTAAGTGGAATGATATGGTATTTGTATAAGTGGAATGATATAGTATTTGTCTTTTTGTGACTTGCTTATTTCACCTAGCATAATGTCCTCAAGTTATATCCACATTGTAGCCTGTGAGAGGATGTCTTTTTTAAGGCTGAGTAATAGTCTGTTATGTATATCACCTCTTGTTTATTCATTCATCCATTCATGGACATTTGAGTTAGTTCTACTTATTGGCTATTGTGATTAGTACTGCTGTAAACATGGGTGTGGAAATACCTCTTGAAGACCCTATTTTTATTTTGGGGGGTATATACCCAGTAGCAGGATTTATGGATCATATGGCAATTCTATTTCTAACCTTTTGAGGAACTGCCATACTGTTTTCTATAATGTTTGTACCATTTTACTTTCCCATCAACAGTGCACAAGGGTTCCAACTTCTCCCTATTGTTATCCCAATTTATTTATTTTTGTTTACTTATTTGTTGGTTTTTAATAGTAGCCATCCTAATGGGTGTGAGGTGGTATCTCATTGTGGTTTTGATGCATTTCTGAAATGATAGTGACATCGAGCATCTTTTTGTGTGCTTCTGTTTGTACACGTCTTTGAAGAAATGTCTATTCAAGTCCTTTGACCATTTTTAAATGGAGTTATTTGGTTTTTGTTGTGGTTGTTGAGTTGTAGAAGTTCTTTATATATTATGAGTGTTAACCTCTTATTAGATACATGATTGGCAAATATGTTCTATCATTCTGTGGGTTAGCTTTTAACTCTGTTGGTAGTATGCTTCAATGCATAGAGGTTTTAATTATCATGTAGCCCAGTTTGTTTTTTCTCTTGTTTTCTGTGCTTTTGATGTCATGTTCAAGATATTTTTGCCAAGTCCAATGTCATGAAGCTCTTCCCCTGTGTTTTCTTGTAAGAGTTTTTATAAGTTTAGCTGTTTCGTCCATTGTGAATTAGTTTTTGTTTACAGTGTTTGAGAATGGTTCAGCCTCATTCTTTTACATGTGGATATCCACTTTTCCAAACACCATTTGTTGGGAAAAAACAAAACAAAACTGTTCCTTCCTCATTCAGTGGTCTTGGCACCCTTGTCAAAAATCATTTGGCCGTATATGCAAGGGTTTATTTCTGAGCTCTCTATTCTATTCTATTACAAATGGGGAACACAGGGGGAAACCAACATTTATGGAGGTCAAGTATGTTGCCCAAGTGTACATAATTAGTAAATCACCAAACTGAGATTCAAACTCTATTTTATCTCACTTAAAAGACCACATTCTTTTTGCTCTACCAAGTTGATCCTTGACAGGAGGAACCAGGTCTCTCTGAACTTACATTTTATTTTCCTTTCTACACTATCAAGCATAGTTGGGCCCACTGAAATGTTCAATAGCTTGTTGATGTCTCCATTGTCCACGTATAAATCCATTTCTAAATGCCCTAAGAGCTTTTCTCCTCTCTGTTGAAAAGTGAAGCTGGACTTTTCAGGCAGTTAATACACTGTCACCTTGCCAAACGTAATGCTTGATGTGGGCTACAGGCCCTCTCTTTGGGCCCCTAAGTGTGGCTTTCTAAATTATTCATCCTCCAGATTGCATGCTCCATGCTCTGTCTCCAGCAATTACAGCCACTTACGTTTGGGTTTCTACTACCTGATTCATAGCAGCAGCAGTGCCTTTGCTGTTTTCTTCTCCTTGTTTGTGTCTTGGGTCACCCTAACAGCAGAGACACATTGCCCTAGAGAAATAAGGGAACCTACTGAAAACCCACTTCGCTCCAAGGACTACTTTTCTTCTTGGTCGGAGTGAAAAAAAGCAATCTGTGGGAGCCAAATTGATTATTTTGTCAAAAGGAAAGGCTAAAAATAACTGCTCAGGCTAGATCCCCACTCCCAGAGCAAACATCTTTAAAGTGCTGATAGCCTTGGTCCGTAGGTGGACTAGGAATAGAGACAATCCTGCCCTTGCCATACCCCCTACCTTGGGTTCTCAACTTTGCAGAAGGGCAGAGTAAGGTTACAGAGAAATAAACTCTCTTTCATTAGGATAACTCCACATGCCCCTATTTTCTGAGACATTTTAATTGCAAACAATTATGTTTGTGCGTCATAAGACTAAATGATTATTGTGCATTGGACCATTTGTTTGATTTTTCTTTCAGAAAAGATGGTCACCATAATAGGAAAAATAAATCAAGGAGTCAAAAGTATTTTCACACTAGAACTCTTATTACAGTCCTTTGTGGGGATGTATGTGTATGTGTCTGCAAAGTCATTATGTATTTGTGTGTTTGTGTACTGTAACATCTCCAGATTCTGATTAAAATTTAAATCCATGGAAAGCAATAACTTTTGGTGTCCATCATCTTTCCCTACATGTGCACACACACTTTGGGTTGGCTATCTTGGGCCAGCTCACCTAGAGAATCAAGAATGAGAGTATGACCTATAAACAGGGCTTCTCATGAAACTCCCTGCCTGGATGTGGAATGGAGATAGGCAGGAAGATGGACACATTTCCCTCTCCATCTGGGAAAAGCCAGATTCCTTCTGAGGTCCCAGAGAGCTGGCTTCAGCCGGGGAGCGTTGACATTTGCCCTTCGACATCTGAACTTCCTGCTCTGACTCACTGCCTTTTCTTCTCTGTCTGTGGCTGGAGTTGGGCTCTGAGGGAACTTGAGGTTGGGAAGTATGAGACCATGGCAATGAGGAGCCAGAAGGAAGGTGTTAGGCTGTGTGGGGGTAGAGGAAAGAGCCTGGAGTTCGGAGTCAGGCAATCCTGCCTTAGCCACTTAATATTCGTGTGGCCTTGGCAAGTTGCTTAGCTTTCTGATACTCAGCATCTTCCTTTGCAAAATAAACATAGTTCTTCTCAAGGTGCTTGTGACAATCAGGAAGAACCTACATAAAGTGGTTGGCACATTGTAAGAGCTCAAGAAATGGAAGTTATTACTATTACTAGGATTGGTCTAGTCAACAGTCTTGTGTAGATGAGAATATGGGAGCCCAGAGAGGTGACATAAGTTGTCCAATGTCATGCAGTCAGTTGATAAGAGAGTCAGGACTGGAGCCTAGTGATACTCTCTCTAAATCACTTTGCCTCCTAAGATTTGCAGCAGTGGGAGGTATTAGAACTAAAACATACTCTTTGTCACTCTTGAGGGCTCTATAATCGAATGAAAGACAGATACATGAAAAAATCCCGCAAGGGTACTTAAATAAAAAATGGAGAAATGAATGCGGGCATGTGTGTTTGCTCAAATACAGAGTGGGAGAAAGTCTCTGCAGTTAGACCACTGAAGAACAGCACAGCATGTATTTGGCTCCTGACTGTAGGTAAGAGAAGTGGAGTAATTTTCTGTTCCAATTTTCTTGGAATTTATAAAGCCTGTAATTGTAGAAGTCATTTTGACTCACCCTATATTTGTACATGTTCACTTTTATTTTTTTAAAATAAACTGATGTATTCTCCCAGTGGCTTCTCAAGACAGGCTCTATAGAGTGCAACCTGGCTTCTCTCGAAACACAGTATTTGTCTTGACCACAAGGAGAAACTGACCCTCCGTGTCCTCTAAGTGACTTGGAGTTCCCCACAGAGGGTAAGGAGGTGGACAGACAGGGCAAACATCTCTTCTGCTTCCCATCCTAGTCGCCATTGCACAATGCCTGGCACATTGTAGGTGCTTCATCAACATCGGCTCATGAGATTACATGTGGGTTGGGCTCCTCTGTCCTCCTACTCAAAGGGGCTCTCCTCCCTGTAGAATGGAGACCAGTCCAGGAAATGTTTCCTCGACATGTGGTTTAGATAAGACATGAAAAGCTCTTGCCAGGGGATGGCCATATTGAAAATTACTTCTTTCCAGCCTGATTGGTGTTATCAGGTCTGCTGGAACCTCCTTTGAATTTTTCCAACCCTCCTCCCAGCCTCATGAGCCAATGTGATTCTATAGGACCTGGAAGATGTCCAGCCTTCCTCATGGATGTCCTCAGACCATCCAGGCACTGTCAAGTCTCCTTTTCCTGAAAACTTCTTGTCTCTAGCATACAACTACGTGACACCTTCTGTAGCGAGCTTATCCTCATCCATGTGTGTTTTCTCCATGACTAAGCCTATTGATACCTTGAGAGGAGGGACTTCCACCTTCTGGATACCTCACAGACCCTCACGTGGGTGCAGGTGGCCTATAATAGGTGCTTAACAAGCTTTTGTTTAAGGAGCCCTCTGGACCAGGGCAGTGGCTCACACCTGAAATCCCAGCACTTTGAGAAGCTCAGTTGGGAGGATCACTTGAGCTCAGGAATTCAAGACCAGCCTGTGTAACATAGTGAAACCCCATCTCTACAAAGTATCAAAACTTAGTCAGTGTGGTGGTTCACACCTGTGGTACCAGCTCCTTGGGAGGCTGAGGTGGGAGGATTGCTTGAGCCTAGGAGGTTGAGGCTTCAGTGAGCCATGATTATGCCACTGCACTCCATCCTGAGTGAGATGCTGTATCTCTTTTTTTTTTTTTTTTTTTTTTTTTTTTTTTTAAGACATAGTCTTGCTCTGTCGCCCAGGCTGGAGTACCGTGGTGCAATCTTGGCTCACTGCAACCTCTGCCTCCCAGGTTCAAACAATTCTCCTGCCTCAGCCTCCCCAGTAGCTGGGATTACAGGCATATACCACCACATCTGGCTAGTTTTTGTATTTTTAGCAGAGATGGATTTTCACCAGATTGGCCAGGCTGTCCTCAAACTCCTGACCTCAAGTGATCCACCTGCCTCGGCCTCCCAAAGTGCTGGGATTACAGGCATTAACCACCACTCCTGGTCGTGAGACTCTTTCTCAAAAAGTAAAACTAAATCAAGAGCCCTCTAGTTCTTGGACGGTATGGCTACTAACGTCTTAAACTAATCATGTTGTGAGTAATCTTATTTCTATTATTTTCCTTCAAGGAAGCTTAGAGCCAAATGAAGGGTCCATTTCTAGCAACTGCACGTGACTGTACTATCTTCACTGTACACAGCAGCACATCTGCTTCTTCCCACTCCTTTATCCTTTTTTTTTTTTTTTTTTTTTTTTTTTTTTTTTTGGGAGACAGAGTCTCACTCCGTCACCCAGGCTGGAGTGCAGTGGTGCGATCTGAGCTCACTGCAGCCTCCACCTCCTGGTTTCAAGTGATTGTCCTGCCTCAGCCTCCTGAGTAGCTGGGATTACAAGTGCACGCTACCATGCCTTAGCTAATTTTTGTATTATTAGTAGAGATGGGGTTACACCATGTTGGTCAGGCTGGTCTCGAACTCCTGACCTCAAGTGATCCACCCGTTTCGGCCTCCCAAAGTGCTCACATTACAGGTGTGAGCCACCGTGCCTGGCCTATACTTATTTTTAAAAAGTCATTTCTTTCTCTGTCTCTTTCATGTGTAGACTTATGTCAAGAGGTTACAAATGAATGCATATGAAATATAATGTAATCTACTTGAACGTATCTATGGTTAAAAATGACTTACCCATGTTAAGGTGGTCATTTTACACTGAAATAAGCAAAAATGAGGCCATAATCCAAAGGACTATATCTCCAACAGTGGCAATTCAAGTAACAGGGTGATTGAATTGGGCCTCTTGGTGTCTTCCTGGTTTTTGCAAGTGTAAATGGCTTTTGCACCTGGGGCTGGGGTTGCTGATGCTTAGAGCACAAAAAAAAGTCACAACTGAGGTTAGGTTTTTCTTTCTTTGCCTTCATCCTATGCAATAGCCTTTCACCCCCTAGGGAGCTGTCCCTGGCTGATGGTTCAAGGCCATCCACAAAGTTGCACAAATCTATTTTACTTGACCCCACACAGTGGAGAAAGAGTAACTTTTTAGTGATGGACATGAATCACAAAATTTGGTTTTTCTAATTCTCTACCAGTCCTAGGAATCCAGACAGAAGCCTCAAGGAGACATTTGAACAAGGAGAAAATAAATACAAGGGGGGCAATGGTTTCATGACAATAGAATCCCAAAATGTCAGAAAAGAAATCCTCATTTTACAGATGAGTAAAACAGAGGCTTGGAGTGGGGAGATGACTAACCTTACATCACGTGGTGAATGGTTACCAGAACCAAGGCTGATAATCACCTGTCATGAGGACTGAAGAGCCTCCTCTGGGTCTATAGCATCTCCTGCCATAGGATTCAAATTCTGAGCAGAATCTTCTAGTTCTATTCCTTCATTGCCTCTAGGCTGTGCCCTTGCTGTTTATTTAAGGCTCAAACCCAATTCTCTGCTACTCTATTGATTATTGGAAATTTGCATTTTAACAAGCACTCTAGGTGATGGCTGGGACCATTTAAGCCTCAGAACCTCAGGTGCAAGGGGACGTGCAAGGGGACATGCCAGCGGAAGCCAGCCACAGGCTATCCATCTCCCTCCATCTCCCTCCATTTCCCTCCATCTCCCTCCATTTCCCTCCATCTCCCTCCAGGTAGGCCCAGGGCACTGAGTAACAGGCCGACTGACCTTGCACCAGCAGGCCTGACATGATGCACCACCTGGGGAAGGACTGTCAGGACAGGGGCAGCTCCAGAAGTGTTTGCAAACAAAACCTACTATATGACCGTATGTGTTGAGAAATACTAGCTTTTGTTCTTAGTGCTTGATCAAAAAGCCCCATTTTGCTGTTTCTAACACAAAGCCCAAAATGCTGTTGCTCTGTCCACCACCTCCAGCCTCTCCTCCCCTTCTCCCCAGTGCCAAGACTCCTACCCAACCTCGGGATTCCCTTTTATACACTTTTTACCTTATTTGGCTTTGAGCCCTTTTTTAGCCTCCTCTTCCCACTCAGAAGGCTGGGGGATTTAACATTTTTTCTCCAAGGGCAATACAAAAATAGTGATAACAATGATCACAAGGTGGCCGTGCTCAGACACTGGCTTTGACAAAACCGTGCAGGTAACTGTCAGCATCTACCAGGACACACCTGTTCTCACTTGTCCAGTTTGCTTTAGATTATGAAAGCAATTTCTTTTCTTTTCTTAAAATTGGTTGCCCCTCTCCCTGAGGTGGATGACCATTTCTAAGATTGGTGCTGATGCTGGTGCATGCATGCCTGGTTCACAGTTTGGTCAGGCCACTCATGCGTATAGAACTCACACCGGCCTATGTATGCTTGGTCTGTCAGAGGCAGCTTACAAAGGAAAGAAGGTCTAGCCTGAGAGTCATGGAGAGAAAAGTGAAGAGTAGAAGAAAGGAGAAACCTCCATTTCTCTGCTGAGGCTAATTAAATGATCTGGGAGAGATGGCTACACAGTGAGTATGAGAGCCAGAGACCTCCAGTTTCCCTGGGCTATATTGCCCAGTGAAGGATGGAGGGATTTGTTAAGTGTTATGATTCAGTGAGGAGACCAGCTAAGTGCTGGCAGCAGGGGAGGGATTACCAAGTAATGGCACTGGAGCCGTTTTGTTCTCAGGCATAGATGTAATTATCTCTCTAATAGGGACCTTGATAAGCCGATCAAGATAAGTAAATATTATGTGAGGTCTGTTTATCAGGTGGGCTGAAGGACTTCACTGCATACAAAGGGAGAGATATACAGGAAGATATTTATGCATGTGTACATGTGCATGCATCTATATACATAAACCTCATTCACATCCACTGGCACAAGAACACATAGTTACACGGAGTCACACAAAGATATATATGTATATGTAAAGACATAGACATACAACTATATGCATATGTGCATATGCCAACATGCCGTTTTGCACACATGGATGCCTGCTAACACGTGTACATTCCAATTAGTCCTACACACAGGTGTAAATAGGTACATTAGCTCACACATGCAAATCAGAATAAAATGGAATAAAATCAGAATGTGTCCATGGCATGGTGGCCACTTGACTTATTGGAGACCACACTGAGCCAAGGATGAGGTTTTAAGTGTCATGTGGGCAGTGGCCAAGTATCCTGGTCCTCACGGAACCCAAGAGCTGGTTGCATAGTGGCTGCACAATACAGTCTTCCTGGTTGATGGACTCCATGGCTTACCTGTCATGGTTTGATTATGACAACCATGGAAAAATTATCTTCTCTCCCATCCTTTAGTGTGAACAGCTAGAGTTTCTTGGAGCTCCTCCTTTGTTGAGATTAAAATGTGCTTATGCAGCTTCTCCCTTATCCTCTGAATCGCTACTCCCAGAATCCTACCTTACAGTCCAGTATAACATTTTATTTCCATTCCTGCTTCAAAAGAAAAATGAAAGATCCATGCTAGTCAGTGTGGTCTGGGCTTATTTGGAAAAGGAGTTTATGTCCCCGGCATAGAGAGAGACCAAATGCCCCATCTGTGGGCTTCATGGCCTTGGGGGTGATGCCCATGGCTCTCTACGGCCCACCTGGCATCTCCATCAGGCCTCCCCAGAGAAGGTCCCAGTCCCCATCACAGCGATACGGAAACCTGAGGTGGTGTCCCTATGGGCCAGGCAATGTCTGTTGATGTGGCAGTGGTTTACTGACAAGTACTCATCATTATTAAACATTATCATTCAAAAGAGTGCACATTCTGTGTTTGCTTGGTCCATGAGAAACAAAGTAAAACCACACACATATTCTGTGTTGCTGGAGGAGGGGAATGTCTGTACCCTGTGCCACAGGGGTTAGCATCTCCAATGAAGCAGCAAAGCCCGGGGACCGACGTGAAGGAGCCTCAAAAGAATTCGCTTTCCCTGTGCAGTTCTAGAGTGTAATGAACTTCTGTCTTCATTTCCTGTGCACTTGTTATTGATTCTGGCATATACTACTCAGTGCTCTAGGAGGAAGAAAAATGAATTGGGATGCTAATTTTGAACTTTTAATTTCATCCTTTTCCTTTTTCTCCTCCATGAACTTTCTCTGTTCCTCTCCCTTATTGGTCTGTCTTGATTTTCAGTTCCTCAACTTCTACCCATTGTCTGCTGGTCTCTTGCAGGTTCTCCCTGTTGTCCCTCCTCACACACATTTCATAAAAGGTCTTTTCCCATTTTACAAAACCAAGGCCACTCATCGTTCCCGAGTTTTCCTCTAGCATGCTGTTCTAGGGTGTAAATGCCTGGGGAAAGCCAAACCTCCTATATTCATCAAAGCACCAGAAACTCACAGAGAGTGCCTCTCCTTACTGATTTCACTCATTTTTCTTTAAGAAATGGTGTTAGATATGGAGTGTGTTGGCCCTTTTAGGGAGGGCATAGACAATGGCAGTCTATGACCATTCTGTTTCACGACCCCGCCTCTTCCAAGACCTGACTATTGTCAGGGATGCTTAGCTGTTGTGGGATAATGTGGTAGGTGCAAAGCAAAGAGATTTGAGAAGAAATAATGGATGCTAAAAATGACCTTGTTACACAAATTTAATCACAAGCAATTATGTTCAGCTATTCTCAATGCTCATTCCTGGGAAGCATCATTATCTGGAAAGAAAAGCACCTTGGAACAGCTGAAAGTGTACAGGTTAGGGACACAGATTCTATTCAATGTAATGGGAATGTTTTTGAGGACAAGTAAATGTTAAAATGTATGTGAACAAAGCTTTAGCTGATTTCTTTCAAATTCAGTGTGTGTTATTCAATAAGTCAACACCTATTTTATAAAATGGTATCATGAACTATTTATGTCAGTCCTCAGCTTATTTCTTCTTACGAAATGCTTAGTATTTTCTAGATCTGATTAATGAAGAATAAAATTATACTCTAGCTGTAACAACAATTTATTTTTACTAGTGTGTACCTTTCTCTTTAACTAAATAGATGAGAAAATCTTGGTCATAATGTCACACAAAATTAATGGCATTATTTCTGAAATTATATTCATAATTCTGATTTAATGATTTTTAAAAGCTGAGAGACAGATTCAATTCATACATGCACCCACATTTACCAAAGGACTAACGAGAGTTTTATACTTCTTGCTCCACAAATAACACATATTTGCTGCAGATTACACTGCATTATTTCAAATTAAGTAGTGAGAAGCAGCATAAGTGTTTATTGTTTTTATAAATTATACGAATAGACTATATTTGCTTTGTATCAGCATAATCTTGATTTGACTGCTTTTAGTATGCTACCTTAAAAAACACAAGTTCCACGATATATTGTTTAGTAATTTTTAACAATATTTGTGAAACGTCTATTAGTCCACTTAAATTCAAAAATGAAGTCAGACCTTTTATGACATAAAGTGACTCTGCTTGGGCTGATCATTTGATAGTCATGACTGATGTTACTAACTAGGTTATATGGCAGACATGGCCCCATTTGCAAGTGAGCTAAGTCTATATTTAAAGAATAGGATGAGATAAGAGAAGTTTATTGTAAAACATTATATTGTTAAAGACGTATTGAAATTAATATTTTCAGTTTTACCAATTCTATCTGGGCATTTTGTGCTAAAAAATATGCATCTCCCTGGAAAACAATTAATGGGCACAAATAATAGTATCTTAGTAAGTTTTGGTAAAGTCGTTTTGGTATTTCTCCCAGGTATGGAGACAGTGAATGATTCTAATAGGTTTTTTTTAAGTAAATAAACAAAAATGTACCTACACTGATATGGTTTGGATCTGTGTCCCTGCCCAAATCTCCAGTTAAATTGTCATCCCCAGTGCTGGTTGGAGGTGATTGGACCATATAGGTGGTTTTCTCATGGTTTAACACCATCCTCCTTGGTGATTTTGTGGTGATAGTAAGTTCTTCTGAGATGTGGTTGTTTAAAATGGCACCTCCCAGCTCTCTGACTTCCTCCTGCTCTGGACATGTGAAGTGTTGGCTCCACCTTTGCCTTCTGTCATGATTGAAAGCTTCCTGAGGCCTTCCCAGAAGAAGAAGCTGCTATGCCTCCAGACTTCCTGTACAGCCTGAAGAACTGCAAGCAAATTCAACCTGTTTTCTTTACAAATTACCCAGTCTTAAATACTTCTTTATAGCAGTGCAAAAATGAACTAGTACACACACACACACACACACACACACACACTCGCACACCCCTTTTCAGTTCACATGGTTTCCAATTCTTTGCTGTCAGCAGAAGCGAAGAGGAGCCTAATCAAACTGTCCTGTGATAGATCACTAAAAATAATTTTTAATAATAGTTCAAGTGATTTTCAGCTTATAGAAGGAATTTTAGAAACTGACATTGCTATAACAAAACTCCTTCGAATCCCATCTCTTTCAAAGGGATACATCTTCTGAGAGCTAATGCCTACTAAAACGTAAGAAATAGAGAGGTGTAGAACATGAATAAAAATCTTTTTGGGGCATAGGAGCAATAACATTTGAACATGATTGGTCTGGAAGGTCCCTTTCAGCTCTGATAATCTGTGCCTGTCACTCTCATCTGTGTCCCTTTCATACTTCTCGGGATCCCTTCTCTTCTCCCCAGGAACCCCAGTTGACCCCAGCTTCTCCCAGCCCCACTGCCATGGCTTACATAGTCCTGCCTGCCTCTGTATGAACCATGCTCCATACCCTTCCTGCCCTCCTCACCCTTCTTATCCAAACCACTCTCCTCTCAGCCCTGCCTCTTCACTTGTTTTCTAACCATATTAATGTTAATAAAATATTGATTAACTTCTGCCTCTCTAAACCTTCTACCCTCCCTAAACAGGGATTGAAAGGGAGCCTTAGATACCACTCCTAGCCACCCCATCAAACAGGGTGGGCCACCTTTGATGCTCTTGAGCCCCCCCAGGCTGATCTCACGTCCCTGTGTATGAGAGTCACCGTGAGAAGCCCCAGACCTATGCCACTTCTGCCTTCTGTAGTCTGTCTTTTCTGTCCCCATCTCCCACCTTGCCCTCCCCAACTCTTGAACACTGTGTCTGCTAGAACAAATGGCCCATCAGCAGCAACCCCCCTGTATTCTAAACCTCTTGTCTGAATTCTCTCTTCATTTTCTTGCCCTAACTAAAGCCTAGCTTTCCCCCAGGAACAGGGTTTTTCTGGATCTTTCTGGAGTGAGGGCTATTTATTTGCCTTTATACCTTATACAACAGGATGTTGTGGAGGAAAGCTAGAGATCCTCCTTCTCTTCATTGCTGCTTCTAATCTGTCCTCTCCTCTCTTCCCTTTAAACATGCAGATCTGAATCTTGAGTCTTCAGAGTATGCCGCCCACTCTTCTTCTAACTACAGTTGACTTCTAATCCCAGAGTTATGCCTCTTAGTTTTCAATGATTTTAGCTGCTGGCTTACTGTTCCTCTGACTCGCTTTCTATCTTAATGCTGGGTGATTTCCATATATACATACATAATCCGTTTAACTCTTGACCTTCTAGTTCCTTGAATTTCTTTTTTCTCTAATGAATGCATTCTTTCTGTTCTACTCCACCACTTCATCTCATGGCTGGATTCTGCCCTATCCTTACTAACAGAGCCCACTTTCTGACCTCACCTTTTATTTTTCTAGCTCATTTCTTCTAGTGCTCTGACTTCAATAAACCCTTGATACTCAGCTTAAAATATGTTATTCTACTCATTATACCCATCTCTTGTATTTGTCCCTGAACTTCTTTGTCCCATTTTAATACTCTCTCAGGAGAACTAAGATCCTAAGCAAACTCTCCACAATCTCTGCACCTACACTCATGCAGCTAACCTGAAACAGAGAAAAACACATAATCATGCTGATCATCTTATGGGCTACCAACTTTTTTTTTTTTTTTTTTTTCGAGATGGAGTCTCGCTCTGTTGCCCAGGCTAGAGTGCAGTGGTGCAATCTCAGCTCACTGCAAGCTCCACCTCCCAGGTTCACACCATTCTCCTGCCTCAGCCTCCCGAGTAGCTGGGACTACAGGTGCCTGCCACCACGCCCAGCTAATTTTTTCTATTTTTTAGCAGAGACGGGGTTTCACTGTGTTAGCCAGGATTGTCTTGATCTCCTGACCTCGTGATCTGCCCACCTCGGCCTCCCAAAGTGCTGGGATTACAGGCGTGAGCCACTGCGCCTGGCCTGGGCTACCAACTTTAAGTTGTGTTAAAAGAAAAACTTCGGTCAAAATTAAATTTAAAAGAGTTTAAGCAATGAAAAATTTGCGGATTTGGCAGTGCCCCGAATCACAGCAAATTCAGAGAGACTCCAGTGCAGCCACATGGTGGAAGAAGATTTACAGACAAAAAAAGGGAAGTGACGTATAGAAATCAGAAGTGAGATATAGAAACAACTGGATTGGTTACAGCTCAACATTTGCCTTATTTGAACAGTTTTGAATACTCAGCAGTGTAGGGGTGATTGAAGTATGGCTGCTGGGATTGGCCAAGACTCAGCTATTGTTACAGATACATACTCCCAAGTTAGGTTTTCAATCTTGTCTACCTATTAAGTTAGGTTGCATTTCATCCACAGGGACTCAAATATAAAAGTACAGAGTCCTTCTCAGGCCATATGTAATTCACTTTAACAGTTGAGTCACAGTGTTCCCTGGCATTCATACTACATTCCATCTATTTGCCTCTATCTTAAAACCTTCACCATATGTTCCTTCACCATCATTCTCAGCTGACAACATTGCTTCAGTTTTATCAGTGAAGTAGGAAGCACAGAGGAGAACCTCCACATGTTTCTACCACCACATTTACCCATCTACCAGCATCTACACCCATAAGCTTCCCAAGTGTCAATAGAGGTGAACTCTACATGTACCCCTCTAAGGCCACAGCACCACACATTTCACCCACCCCCACCTACTGAAGGTTATTGCTCCAACATTTCTCTCTCTACCCCCCTATACCATCCATATTTCCATTTCTAGTAAATCATTATCATCATCGTGCCCAATATGCTTATTTCTCCCATCTTAAAAAAGTCCCTTAAACCAACCAACATGTCCTTCAGTGAATGAATAAGTTGTGGTACGTCCAAATAATGGAATATTATTCAATGCTAAAGTGAAATGAGTTATTGAACTGTGAAAATACATGAAGAATCCTTAAATGCAAATTACTAAGTGAAAGAAACCAATCTGAGAAGGCTATATGCTGTATGATTCTAACTTTGACATTCTATAAAAGGCAAAACTATGGAAACAGTAAAAAGATCAGCTGTTTCAAGGAGGTGAGATGAATCATTGTGGCAGAGAGGATTTTTAGGGGAATGAAACTACTCTTTATGATACCATAATAGTGGGTACATGCCATTAGACTTTTGTGCAAACCCATTGAATGTACACCAAGAATGATTCCTAATGAATACTATTGACTTTGGGTGATAATGGCATGTCAGTTTAAGTTCATTGATTGTAACAAATGCACCATTCTGGTGGGGGAATTGATCATTTGGGAAGCTGTGCATGAATGGGAGAGAGGGGTATAGGGGATATCTCTCTACCTTCTGTTCAATTTTGCAGGCAACTCAAAACTGCTCTAAAAAATAGTCTTTAAAAATGTTTTTTGATCTCACTGCACCTTGCATTTCTCTGCTCCACCTTAGATTAATACTCCTCAAAATAACTGCCTCTACCCACTACCTCCAATTCTTGTCCTCTTATTTTCTCTTAATCCCATGTCAAACAAGATTTTGCCTTCAACCCCTCCACCAAAACCACCCACATTTAAGGTCACAAAGACTTCAATGCTGCTAAATCCATATCAATTCTTAAAACTGATATTTGACCCCTCAGTAAACATTTCATGGTTATTCATTCCTTACTCCTGAAAACACATTCATCCCATAGCTTCCTAAACACCACACACTCAGTTTTACTCCTACTTTTCTGGTCATATTTTAATCTTTTTTTTTTCTGTTTTCTTCTTTTCTACCTTGTCTTCTATTATCAGAGTGCCTCAGGGCTCAATTGTTGGACCTTGTTCTTTTCCATTACATTGATTGCCTGGGTGATGTCATCCTATCCTATGGCTTTAAATCCCACCAATGTGCTCATAACTTATATCTCTAGTACAGATATTGCCACTTAATTCCTGACCCCATCCAACTGCTTATTCAATAGTGATTGTTAAGAGTTACAGAGGAAAGAAACATGAAACACGCCTTAACAGTCAAAGACAGGCTTTCTTTAGATAAAACCTGAGAGGGGCTTCTGGCCGATTTTGGTCAGGAGTGTTTTCTCTTAGAGACTAAGAGTATATATTGCTTTCAGGGTGAGGGGCTTACTACAAGCTTGGAATTTTCTGTGTGAGGGAAAAGTTTTATGGTGGGGTTAGAATGTCTCAGGAGGGGAAGTTATTTTGGGGCCAACATCTTTCGGGCTGGAGGGGGATATCTTGAGGCTAGCATGTCTCTGGTCAGGGAGGAGTTTGGAATGTTTCTGGTTGGAGACGTTATTTGTGGTTTATGGTCACGATGACCTTAGCCATTAGACTGATGCCCTTTGGATTTAGGTGGTTTTTTAATAAAGCAAACTTTAGAATGAGAGGCTTGTCCAAGATGGCGATGCTCCTGCTCTGTCAGCGATGTCTAGTAGAAATAGCAAACTTAACACATCCAAATGATGTTTCCCCACACCCTCTTTGCCATGCTTTTCTCTATCAGAGCTCATGACAACTCCATCCCTCCATCAAAATAGGCTAAAATACTTAGGTGCCGTCCCTGATTCTGCATCCTACCTTTCATGAGATCATGTTAGTTCTTCCTTTAAAATATATCCAGCATCTGTCCCCTTCTCACTAACTCTTCTGCCACCACTCTCATCTGGCCTGGATTTTTGTAATAGATTTCTAAAGGCTTCTTTGTTCTAATTCATACCTATCCTTTTATAGTCTGTTCTTAATATGGTAGCCAGAGTGAGCCATTCCCATGGTTCAAGACTTAAAACCCTGCCATGGCTCTCCAGGTCACTTCATCTGGAGCCTAAGTACTTAGTAATACTATATCCTGCACAGGGAAACAATCTGACCCATTACCTCTCTGACATTACCTCCTGTGACTCTCCTCTCAGTCTTCTGTAGCTCGTTCCTCCAATAGCTCAGGCCATTTGTACTGGCTGTTTCTTCTGCCTGGAGCGTTCTTCCCCTAGGTAACAGCAAGGCTCATTTCCTCTCCACATTCACATTTTTGTTCAAAACACACACTGTATTTAAGGTCTACTCTGAATACCCAGTTTTAAATTGCACTCCTCTTACCATGCTGAATTTTTTCAGAGCAATTTTTTTCAACTTTTTTATGTTTATTTTATGTATTGTCTTTTCCCTTCCCTAAATGCGTGTTTTATTAAAGGATATATATATATATATATATATATATATATATATATACACTTATATAGTATATTTATTAGAGAATTACATATATACACACATATATAGTCTGTCTTGTATAATATAAATACGTGTATAAATATAAGTATATAAGTATATAATGTATAAAAGTATATAAATACATAATATATATGTATATAAATATATAAATACGTGTGTGTGTGTATATCAATATGTATACACACACACAAACTCACGTATACAGTCTGTCGTCATTGTCGTAACCTTAATGCCTGGATATTGTCTAAAAATATTAAGTGCTCAGTGAATACAATTGATCATCATTATCCATGAATTCTGTATTTGCAAATTCACCTACTTGATAGAACTTATTTATAATCCCCAAATTCACATATTCTACTTTTGTGGACATTCAGAGACACACACAGAGTGGTGAAAAAGTTGAGTCACCTGGCACAGATGTTCCCAGCTCAGGGATCAAGGTGATGTTCTGCCATCTTGCTTCAGCTCTCATACTATGAAAGAGGCTCTTCTCATGGTCTATTTGGTGTCATCTTTTTCGTGTTTTTGTGGTTTTCATTGGTGTTTTTGCTGTTTGAACTGCTCTCCAAGCAGAGTGCTAAAGTGCTGTCTAGTGTTTGTAACTGCAAGAAGGCTGTAATGTGCTTTATGGAAAAAATGTGTTAGATAAGTTTTGTTCATGCATGACTTATAGTGCTGTTGGCATGAGTTCAATGTTTATATATATATATATATTTATATATAAATATAAATCTAGAAAGGTGTCTTTAAACTGAAATACACATAGAACAAGGTTGTGTATTGATTGGTTGACAACAAGGTTATGACCACAGGCTTGCAGTATCCTCACCTTGTATTTCCCCTAGGAACAATGGCTCAATATTTGCTAACTTAGTGTTTGCAGAGACTTTATAGAGCAAACCTATCACAAAAACTAAGAATAAACTTGATTTCTTTAATTGAATGAAATATATTTACATTTTAAAAGAGGTCTCTTGTTAGATAAAACTAATCTCTCTTGCAGTTTCAGGCCATTGAGAATGGTAATCAGACCAGTCTCGTGTATTTAACAATTGCCCAGGCATCCATTTCTTGCTACTTCTAAAGACCCTACCGAATGGACCAGAGAAAGATATTGGTCCTCATTTTATAGATGGAGAGTGAAGCTCCAGAGGACATTTGAGGCTCTCCTGAACTGAAGCTTACCACAGGTGAAGAAGCTCTTTCTCCACAGATGGCCGACCTTGCCAGTCTAGCTCTTTACATCAGGCCCTCATGAGTCCCAGGCTTGCTAAAGGGGGACCTCGATGGTTTTAGTCTGAGACTCTTATCAGGACAGACTGAGCTCCGCAGCCTCCATGCATCACCTCACCCCACCTCTATCTTAATTCTTATTTCTTTTTTGGACCACAGTTCTTTGTCCAGTTCTGGCCTCCTTATTTCACTCTCTGGTTCTTCAGCTTCTGATGTCTTCTTTTTTTCTTCTCATTCTGTTTTGTTTTTGTTTTTATTCTCTAATTAGATAACTGCTTTCTTCTGAGTCCTAGATAAACCACAAATTCAGAAACAATCAGATATTGACCATAGCCACAGTCTTTTATAGATTAAATCCAGCAATACCACGGACTATAACACAGTTGTCCATCACAAAGTCACAGCACCATGTACTCTCTTGCACAAAATAGGCACCCAAATACTTATTAAATTGAATGGTCAGGTGAACCATTAAACATGAGTGTCTAGTGAATATCTGGAATGAAGAGATGAGGTTGTGTTTACTGAGGGGATAAATCATTTGGGTCCCTCTCTTCCCAGATCCCCAAAACAAGTCCTGTAAATGTCCTCAGTGCCTCACTATCTGACTGTACAAATTGGGAGACGCCCAAGACCATGATTTAGAACCATTCCCAAAGGGTGCCTCCTATTCCTCTAAATTCTAGACTTTCCCCACCATAGTCAGCTGCTTCCAATATGGTTCTGGATTAAAATGGGATTGCCAAGTGGAAGTATCTGGAGATCTGTCAACACTTGTTGATCAGCCTTGATATGAACAGCTCTAAAGAATACACTATAAACTGTTTACTTTTCTGGCTGTAATTGCTTAAACTAACTTACAAACTTGATAACATTCAACATTAAGAACTCTGTTTACTGGAAATTCACACCTGTACCTTTTATTCTACCACTTCTTGGAAAGGAAAGGAATAGGAATTTTTTTTTTAATTGAAGCTGTTAGAATAGATGGTACACTTGGGGAGTTTGTAAGCACACACAGTATGGATGTGTGTGTGTGAGGACACCAGCTCACACATTCCTGAGCCATCCTCTGTAGTTTTTGTGTTCATTGATCAATAACAGAACTTTATGGGATGAGTCCTAATATCTTCTACCTTTTTGAAATTTATTGCAATGTGAATTCCCTGACAGGGGACTTTCTGTTATGTTCCCAGAGAAAATATGAAAGTGCCTGTTAGCTGAGCACATTTAGAGTGGCTCCAGCCATGAGAATAGATCTCAGATTAAGAAGAGCCCCTGTGTTCAAGGCCATGTCCCTAGAAGACCACAAAGTTTTAGGGACAAGAGAATGGGGTTGAGGCCTAACTCTGTCTCTTTCTCCAACCCTATCTCCTTATATGCCCACAGCCACATCTATCTCCACATCCACTGTGTGTCTGCAGGGGCACATTCACAGTATTTAGTGACCATGGCATTAAATAGCCTGGGCAATCACCCATCAAAATGTCCACAGGCTGTGGCACTCCAAAAGAGCTCTGAGGTCCCCTCCTATGCCGGGTACTACCATTCTGATTATTGGATCTTGGGGAACTTGGAAGGTCCCAGAGGACAGTGGCTGTTTATCAACTGGTTTAGAGGCATTTCAATATTTTAACAAGTACAACCACATCAGATCACAGAGATCACAGAAGTGCATAGCTGTATTTGTGCAATATATTGGCCTCAGCCTTCAAAATTGACTCAGATAGTTATTATCTTCAGCAGGAAGGTATGCTGGAGGCTTTCCAGAATCATTCATCCTGTGTAAGAAATGGAGAGAGCTGAGTCTTAATCTCAGTTTGGCTACTTACTTGCCTATGACCTTATTAAGCCAGTCACTTAACCTCTGTGAGCCACAGTTCATTCATATGCAAACAAAACAAAACAAAATAACCAACTGGCCGGTTTCTTTACAGATTTATCCACATCTACATTCTGGAAAGGAAGAATAATGAGAGGAAGGATGATGAGAGCAGAGGCAGAAGGATGGTAAGAGCTAAGATTTGGATCACAGCCAATGATAACAGTCTCTTTGATCTGTACAGGATTTTACAGTTTCTTGAGCATTTTCATTATACTAAAACAAACTGTTTCCAGAGCTTTAGTGTGTGTGTGTGTATTCTCCACAATAGAAAGTTCAGAGCTCGTAGCATAGCCTAAGAGAAGAGACTGACACACATGAAATAAGAGTAGAAAAAGATTAATGAGTGCTCTGGTGGTCAGGGAAGTTTGCATTGCATTGAGGGGGTGGGATGGGTGCTGGACCTCATCACATCAAACTGTGATGGCATTTTATAGTTTAGGATTTCTGTCTGTGTATAATATTCCTGGGTCATGATTTTTTCGCCTCCGAACTTGGAAGTATTGCCCCTTTCTTTTCTGACACTGGATGTTGCTCTGGAGAGAACTGAAGACAGCTTTGGTTTCTCTTCTTCGTTTTTCTGCAAGTATAACTAAATAATTCCTTTCTTAATCCTTGAAGTTCAAGAATGTAACCAGGATATCTCTTGGGTTTAGTCATTCTGTATAAGTGTTTTCTGTGAATGGATGTGCTTTTATAACTTACCCTTTTATTCAGTTCTTTCTTCATTTAAGGAAGTTTAGCTTTAAAATATCTTTGAATAATTCTTGTCTGTATTTTTTGAGTTCTCTATTTCAGGAACACTTTTTATCCATATGTTGTATCATTTCTGTCTTCCCTTGATATCTGTTACTTTATCCGCAATCATCCTATCTTCCCCTTTCCTTCCCTTTGCATTCACTCAGGAATTTCATTTTGAGGCTTTAATTAAAATTTCAGCCATGTCTATTCTGTTCTTTGCTGCTCTAATTATTTGTTCTGTAATGATACTGTTGTGGTCCTCAATCAGTTCCCTTAGTTCTGCAATGTCTCTTTTCTTCTCATTCTGTTCTCTTGGCATGTTGTCTTAAAGCCCTTTATAAAACAGATAATTCATGTTATTAATATTATCAAGTTATTCCATTGCCTGAAGCACCTGCTAGAACTTTTCTTCTGTTCCTTGGGTTATGTTTTCTGCCGAGTTGTTTCTCTGTCTCCTGTAGCCCATGCTTTCCTTCCAGGATTTCCTGTGATAGGTTCCACAACCATCATGACATGTCCACCTCACCCTCTTGCTCATGTAAGGATGGGGAACTTTGACTGCTGTGGTACATTGGGGCAGATGCTTCTAAACATGTTTCCTATCTTATTGAGACAGTTTTGGTTTCCCTTTTAGCCAAATTCTAGTGGTATTGTGCTCTTACTGCTTTTCAGTTTCCCAGTGCTTCAGAGCAAGTTGAAAAGTTGAGCTGGAGCTGTGAGAAAGTTTGTTAGATAGTCTGGGCCCTAATCTTCTGAAATTAAAAAAAAATACACCATTTGAGACCACCAAATCTGATCAAGGATACATCTTACTTATGTCGGGAAATACCCTGTGCTTTGGAATATTTCCCTAATTTAGACTAGAATCCTAAAAAAAAAAAATGGTAAATCCAAGTAGTTTTTCTACCTCTACTAAAATGGAATGTCAGGATTAACTTGCCCTTGTTTTCCTACGTACACCATGCAGCTAATAATATCACAGGGATTTTTGAGGCTTAAATAGAATATTACATGTGCTGGGTTATTGTCATGGCCTGGTAGATACTCAAGATATGTTAGGAGTGATGATTTTACTGCATTAGTAAATGGATATTCTCTTTCAGAGAGTGTGTCTTTATCTTTGCCCAGGGGGCTACATACTCACACTTTAATTCTATGTCTTTTCAAATGGGGTTGTATTCTTGAGATTTTTATTAACAACATTGTTTGCCTCATGTGACCTGTTGGGTGCATAAAGGATGAAGGATGGAGTTAGGACTTGTGATGAGCGATGCCCAACCCAAATATTCTCTTGACTTTCTTGGCAACCACTACTCAAAATTTATGACATAAGATTATGTCTTATTTATTTTTGGTTGCTGATGATGAAAATGTTGTTATCGATGTTATTTTCAATAGGTAATAGGGCGGGATATTGTTTATCTTCCTGTATTCATCATGTCTATCTATAAGTTCAAACAGGGTTCTGGAGGCAGATGAGAGAGAGGCAGGCACTGCAGGCAGAGGCCTGAAAGAGGGAAGGAGCAGAGGTAGGGATGGGCAAGAGGAGATAGTGCAGGCAGGGGCTGGTTTGCAATGAAGGGAGTCATGGGTGATGAGCCACAGTGGAAGGAAGCTAGACTTTTGTGGCTAGTCATAGGATTTTTTTTTTCTTCAGATAGAATCTCACTCTTTTGCCAGGCTGGAGTGCAATAGTGCAATCCTGCTCATTGCAAACTTGCCTCCCAGGTTTAAGCGATTCTCCTGCCTCAGCTTCCCGAGTAGCTGGGACTACAGGTGCATGCCACCAAGCCCAGCTAAGTTTTGTGTATTTTTTAGTAGAGAAGAGGTTTCACCAGGTTGGTCAGGGTGATCTCGATCTCTTGACCTTGTGATCCACCTGCCATGGGCTCCCAAAGTGTAGTCATAGGATTTTGGAGCCGAGAAAGAAGAGCTGAGATTAGTGGTAGAGCTAGGACGAATATTTGGAATGTTGGTCTTCACCTACAATGCTCTCCTGTGAGTTCGTCTGTTGGCATGCTATCTCTCCAGCAGTGAAACTGTTGGCTTTCATGGCCACATGGCCCTGAGGTTCTGGCTGGGGTGAAGGCATACCTCTTGCTTATTTCTTCTTCTTTAGTAAAATAGAGACCACAGGATGAGGAGATAGATGCAGAAGATACCACAGTTCAGCCTGGTTTTTATTTAAGGTTCTTGTTTTGCTAGAGACAGATGTGGCTGGGAGATCACCTGGTTCTATGAGTCCAAGTTTCATCTTGCTTCTGTAATTTGGGAACCAGGCTGCTCTAAGAGCCACTTCTAATAACACACCCATAACTCAGAGTTGTAATGTTGATCTGGGCATCAGAGATGAAGATAATTAATTCATGACTTTTAAGTACTGTGATTTTGTTCATGAAGTCCAAGTAATAGTTCTCCTAAATTGAGAGATCCCAAAGTCATTAACCATCCATGTGTATCCAAAGCCAGGATTGAAGCTTGGTATATATTAGGTGCTCAGCAGATATTTCTTAATTAAGAGAGGAAAAGATAGACCAGTTAGCCCCCAGAAGTTAGAGAATATCCTTTGGGTCCCCTGCTTTCCTCCCACCCTATCGCCCTCTCTAATTTAGAGTCAAATTCTTCCCAAGAAGCTTGAATCTGCCAGAGGAGTGAGGAATCATCAAGCAGGCGGGTTATTTTAAATCTTTAATAGACATATTACCTTACATTATGGCTTCATCATCCGCCCCTCAGCGTGAGCACAAAGAGAACATCCATCACAATTAGTGTAACATCCCAAACACATAAAAAAGATGAAAATGTGCAGCTATGTTGGGTATAAAGGAGCCCAGCCTTTCTGAGCAGATTTTTGTTGGACCTCGGGCACACAGCCAGACGATGCTGCCCTCCCATGGGCCAAGTAGGAGATGAGGGTCTGCTTCAAGCCCAGTGGGTTATTTCTGTCTGTCCTCCTCCAGAAAAGCAGAGCCTTCCAGAACTGAGCTGAGGCTGTCACTGTCCTCCACAAAGCTCTGCTCTCATTTCTATTACTGGCCACTCAGAGGACATTGGCCAAAACTTGAGGTCTCTGGTTCCAGGGCAATCAGAAAAAAACATTTTATGTACTGAGGCAAATTCTGTATGAAGATCTTCCACTTCTATTAGCTCATGGAAGTCCTTTGAACATGATGTGAAATATTACTCTTCTTTTTGCAGAGAAGGAAGTGGCTAAAATTTTTCTGTGTTATACAGAAAGTAATAAGTGACTCATACATCCCTCAGTCTGATGACAAAGGTTATTTTCTTAGAATATGGTTACTGGTCAAGACAAGTGTTCATAGAACTGTAATTGGAAGGAAAGAAGATGCCACTCTCATTTTGGAGGCAAGAGCAGTGCCAGTCACGCGGCTGCCAACACCTGGTGTCCTTTACCCTTTGTCTTTCTTTTGCCCTTCACCTGCGTGCAATTCTTCATAATGCCCTCCAAACTAATGCTTGTATGTTTCGGTGTTTGCATAAATTTATATAGGCATATATGCAATTATTTATCTCCTTTGGGGCTCATGCACAGTTGTGTTAATCACACACTTCAGTTCTCAGCACTATCAACATCATTCACCACACGGCTCCTCTCCCATTTATTTTCCCCTGTTCAGTCCCTGATTCTAATTCCTACTCCCCTCACCTGCCTGGACACCTGCTCTGATGTGCTGGATATGTGTCCCTCTAGTATTGTGTGTGTTCATGTACTTTGGTTGACATAAGCAATATTTTGTAATAGGCCTTATTTTGCTTCTAATTTTTTTCCATTTAGATTTAGCTACATTTGCTCTGCAGGCATCTAGCTCATCGCTTTGAACTCCTGCGTGCTGAGATGCTATGCCTCCACACATTTTATTTGTCCCCCTTCCCTGAAGACAGGCCCTCTAGATTGCCTTTGACTCTTGGCCACCTCAGACAATACAATGATTTAACCAATATCGACATCCTTGTCCTCTTGGGATCTGTATTAAACTTTACCTGGCTATTCTCAGTTCTTTGATTTTCTACAGTCGTCTTGCTTGTTTATGTTCTCATCACCCCTTGTCTGGGTCATTACAAAGGTCATCCTGCCCAGACTCCCACTTCTCCTGACGGTAAATTATGCTCTTACTTGAGGCTCAGATAAGCCAGTTGCCCACCTGTACTTGGTCTCTTCTCAGCTCCTCCATGATATAATTTCTGTACTAGTCATTTGGCATGGAAACCACAATCTAAGATGGTAGATGATTAACTGTAGCAAATGCAATGGTTTTCTACCTGGTTAGGTTTTGTTCTCAGCTGCAGAGGGAGTAGCCCATTCATGTCATCATAGAGCCCAGTACTCTGTACAGTACATATACAGTATACCTAAAGGGCTCTGCAGGTACACACACTGGAGTCTAGGTTTGTGGCTCATTGCTACCCTCTGCCTCTGTGCCAGGGAAGGAGCCCCTACTCATCTGGCTTAGAAGCAGATAGATGGAAGCTCATCACCAGGAGATGGGTGGGGTCATAGAGAGCTGGTGAGGATGGGTCAAGAAGCAATAAAGAGACTTTTCAAGCTTTTTGGTGCTGCCAGGTACTAATTTTATACAAAGTGCTAATAGGCATGAATTATGAATTGGCCTCAATCCTTGGTGACAGATATGTGCATGTAAGCCTCTTTGATCCTACATACAAATGTGTGTGTGTGTGTGTACACGCATGTGTATGTGTGTGGTGGGGCAGGAAAGGATATGATGGAGGCATGGAGGAGCTGGCCTGTGCCACAGCTGCTTTGGAAAGACAGGGCACAAAATAGGGCTTGGATGTAGAACCTCTCCTAGCTACCCTGCCTCCCTCTTCCCTGAGATATCCTGAATGGTAGGTGCAGCTGGAAGGATCAGGAAGTGGTTCTGCCTTTCAAGCAGCCAAAGCAAATGTGTTGAGCAGTAAGGCCAGAGGTGTGTGAGGCAGGACAGTCTTCTTCTTGGGATGTTCATTCATTTGAGTTTTAATCATGCCTATAATATCGCTTTCATTTTCTGATTACTTTCCTGAATCCCAGGATTTCTTCATTCACTTTCTTCTCTAAATATGACTGAATGCATTCACCCTCTCTTCTTCTAAACGGGTTACTAATTTGGAAGTTTCTTAGCCAGGTCTCTCTTAGCCAAGTCAGAATGAGTTGTTAGCTCCCTGGACTATCTTCTTGATAAATGTGGATTAAGCATCTTTTCTAGAGCAATTTCATAAGGAAGCTGTAAGAACCAAATAGAATAGTAGGTGTGAAAATGCTATGTACATTATAGCTATAAATATGCGTTGCAGTTCGTATTCTACTTAGCTTTTTTTTTTTTTTAATCACTGACAACTCCAAAGAGCTTTTGTTTATTTGGGTTATTAATATTTCCCTTAATTTTTTTCTTCCTTTCCCTTGTATTATAAGACAGGGATTGGCTTTTCTCTTAGACTAGTGCTCCGTTCCCCAGCCCCAAACCTGTACTACTCTGCCACTGCACAAACACACACCTCCTTTACTGTTCACTAGGGAACAGTAAAGTTTATGCCAGCAGACTCCTAAATCTGTCATAATCCATAGAAGGAGACTTAGCCCAAGAAGGGAGATAGAAGGGGTTGGGGGGATACAGATGCTAAATTGACCTACACGATAAGAAATTGAGAGGAAGAGAAGGAGAGAAAGAGAATAGAAGCCGCTCAGCTAGGGCTCTGGGGGAGTTTCTAGGGATTGTGTGCAGAGGGCTCTGTAGGATGGGAGAGAATTGGGTAATAGAGGAAAGGGCTTTAAAAAGAGTTACTGTGGCTTATTAATTAGATCCCTTTCACAGTCTTAAAGAGATGTAAATAATGCTTGTGATTCCTTCCTAATTACTATTTGGTAGTGGGACTTGGCTCTTTAAAGATGAGTCCCTGAAGAGACTGTGTAATATAACAGATCATTTATCATATCATGATGAATTTAAAGCTATTCAAGTTATTATTTTTTTGTATTTGTAACTAGGCAGAACATTGTGTGGACCCCCTGTGAAGTAACGGTGTGTGGTGTTTGGGGATGGGCAGTCGGGAGGGCAGAGCCCTTGGTCCTTTTTGCTAGGGTCCCTGTTGCGGGCTGGATGCCATACCCAAGAACCCGCTACCTAGGCTCCAGGTCTGGGCCAGCTTGTGGGTTTCAGCTGGGAGTCTCTTGACAGCTGTTAGCATTTCCAAGGCCACATATTGTGCCACATGGCTGTGGCCCTGCCAGCTAAAGAGCACCATGATGTTGTCACCAAAAGAATCAGAATTACTCAGCAAACATGGGATGCAGAGGGGAGTAGCTCTGTCGGAGTGATGACCCCAAGTCCTAGCCCCTGTTCCACTGCCGTGCTGTGGTGAGAGGAATGGGGGTGATATCTGCTAACATGGATGGGGGGGAAGCTGGGACTGTGCAAGTCCCGTGGAGGTAAGTGAGTGAATGATGACGGCATTAGATGCAGTCGTGTGATGTTGGATCCCTGTCCATTGTCAGGGAAGGAGGCGAGTTCTTGAGCTGATGATGCTGGTCAGTGTCCCATGGGAGGACGTCTTTGAACCTTGCAGACAGCAAAGATTCCTCAATCCTGGGAAAACCTGGCTTCTTTAGGATAAGCACCTTCTTTATCATACTGCTTTCCTACAGCCATCCCCAGTCGTAAGTTTTGATAAGGATCATAACGAGAAGCTAAGTAAAGCAGCCATCAGAAATGACGTAAGTGCGTGTCTGCAGCATTTTCCAGGGATGGGCAGGTGGCTGATCTGAGATGGTCTGGAATTGTTCTGACCAATCCCTCTCATCCTTTCACCTTAAAGTCCTCCTCCACACCCACCCACACCAGATGTCAGTAACACCTGAAAAATGATCTTCTGAGCTTGTCCTTAGTCTAGTCTGTACTTTATTCAGGTCTCATGCAGCAAAGGTATGTTCTAATTTACAGTAGAGCATAATGGTTAGGGATAGAGATTTTGGAGCCCACCTGCTCAAGTTGAGATCCCAGCTCTATCAGTTACAATCTGTGTGACATTAAGATATTGCTTAATCTCTGTGGGCCTGTAAAATTGACTTAATGGCAGTATCAAACTCACTAGTGTTTGTTGTGAAGATTCAGTGAGTTAGTACTTGCAGAATTAGATGAGGCCTTGTGTATAGGCAGGTTTGAGAAATTATTGTAGGCTTAGCTAAGTGTAGATCAATGATTCTTAAAACACGGTCTAGGGTGACCCATATCAGAGTCTCTGTAGGGCCAGGAGAGGGGAAAGGAGCCTATTAAGAGTGAAGATGTTTGAGATCTGCCCCAGATAGGGGAACCAGAATCTCCAGGAGTAGTGCCAGGTATTGAAACTGACAACCAGCAATCCAGGCGATTCTGAACTAAAGTTGGAGAACCATTGTGATGGGTAGAATTTTACAGATGCCCCACCCCACTCCTACCACAAAATGCCTGCTACTGGTTATCTGAACATGAATCTAGGTGCTTCTAGGAAGGGATTTTGCAGATGGAATTAAAGCCCCTAGTCAGTTCACTTTTATCTGGATGGGCCTGCTGTAATCATAGGAGCCCTTTAAAAGGCAAAAGACATCAAACAGATTTGGCAGAAGGGGTTATTCTAACCCTTACTGGTTGTGAAATAGAGCAGGGCACGTGAGGAGCAATGAAAATAGCCTTTAGAGGCTGAAAGACAAGCTCTTGGTTGACAGCCAGCCAAGACCTGCGACCTCAGTCCTACAACCACAAGGACCTGAATTCTGGTGACCAATCGTGTTAGGTTTCTCCAGAGGGACAGGACTAATAGGATATCTGTATGTAAGAAAGGGAGTTTATTAAGGAGAATTGACTCACAGGATCACAAGGTAAGTCTCATGATAGGCTGTCTGCATGCTGAGGAGCTAGGAAGCCAGTAGTGGCTCAGTCTGAGTCCCAAAGCCTCAAAAGTAGGGAAACTGACAGTGCAGCCTTTAGCCTATGGCCAAAGGCCCAAGAGTCCCCAGTAAACCACTGGTGTAAGTCCAAGAGTCTGAAGGCCAAAGATCCTGGAGTCTGATTTTCAAGGGCAGGAAGCATCTAGCATGGGAGAAAGATGAAAGCCAGAAGACTCAGCAAGTCAGCTTATCCCACTTTGCTCTGTCTGCTTTTCCTAGTCGCACTAGGAGCTGACTGGATGGTGCCCACCCACACTGAGGATGGGTCTTCCTCTCCCAGTCCACTGACTCGAATGTTACCCTCCTTCAGCAACACCCTCACAGACACACCCAGAAACAACACTTTGCATCCTTCAATCCAATCAACTTGACACTTAATATTAACCATCACACCAACTGATTGAGCGTGTGAAAAGAACGTAGCTCTACTGACACCTTGAGACCTCAAGCAGAGAACCAAGTCCAACCACCCAGGACTTCTTACCTGCAGAACTGTGAGACTATAAATGGGTGCCGTCCTCACTGGCTAAGCTGGTGTCAATTACACAGCATTAGAGAACTAACATAACCACTGGTGTTTGTAAGAGTTACAAACACCACTTTATTAGACTCGTATTTGCTCTCTCAGTTTGTAAGACTTGTAAGACCGTAAGAAAGACACTCGGCTTGGGATATCCTCTGGCAAGTTACTGAACCTTTTTTTCTTCCTCCATAAAATAGTGACAATAAAGTTAACAGAGTTGTTGAGAAAAGAAAGTGAAATCAGATACACAAAAAGGCAGTTGCAGGGTAAAATTCTCTTTATACAAAATAGAAATTCCAAAATTTTTTATTTCCAAATATATTCTCTCCTTTGAGGTTTATTCAAAACAGCAGCAAACGAGCTTGTTTGTAAACTGAAAGAGTCTCCTGTAATGTTACCTTGTTCTGAGGCTCAATGGATTACAGCCCCAACTTTGATATGTACTCCCTTCACAATGCCTAGAGCCACAAGCCTTGGGCCATTTTTGCCCAGCGGCTGTGGGTCCCTGAGAAGCTGTTGCTATACCTGCTAGAATGGCTCATCCATTTTTGGAGGTGTTGTCTCCACATTCAGAGCTTAGTGCTGAAGAGATTCCTTCTATCAGCCTGCAGTCCTTAAGCAGACACTCTGTGCCTCTCTGGTGGGTATGAGTGAGCCATATGGAAAACATTTTTTCTCAGATGTTGTCATACTCCCAATACCACCAGATTCACTACTCTCCTTTAAGGGACATGGGTCTCTTGTGCAAATACTTTGATAAACCACTGGGTGAGGGGAGGACACCCTAAAGACATGAGAGAACCACAGAGGGGTGTCTTTGGATCAATTACTGAGCCATTTATTAGTGAAGTACGAAAGTATATCCAATACTGATGGGATGGTATACTAGAAATGATTTTAGACGTTCTTCTCTAAAGGGGAGAGGACATGAGATCATTGCCTTTAGGAGAGAAGGTGTGGGGAAAGAACAGAGGCAAGAGCAGAAGGATGGGCCACCATCACATACACTGATGTGCAGCCTTCTTAGGAATGTCTGATGGAAAGTTTCATGACAGTTCTGCTGTTTTGTGTGCTATGTAAAATCTCTTCCCTCTTGCCCCATGAAATCTGAGTGAAATCTGCATGATTTTTAATGTATTGTTTTGGAGGAGATGGCCAACTACTATCCCCAGACTCAAGCTGGGCATGAGAAAGGAGCCAGGACCCAGCATAGGGAGGCCAGAAATCAGGTACAATTCTTGAGCACCTCACTGTGTGTCAGGGATTGTGCTGAGCTATATAGAGGTATATATACATACTTCATGCAAAATCTTAACTCTTCACCACCCTCTTGCAAGATATTTGTACTCCTGTTTAACAAGGGAGAGAGCGTAGAGATATTGAGTGATATATCAATTCAACATAGCAGTTGATGGCAGGGCTGGGACTGAATCCCAGTACACATGCTTCCAACTGCACCGCGTTGTCTGTCTTAAACATGAAATGAGATATAGGCAAGAGACTTCCCATTTTCTCATTTCATCGATAACTTCTAGAAATCCTGATGTGAGGGCACGTGGAAAGAGTCAAGCCCCAGGGAGCTTAGGCCAGCTCTCTCTCCAGTGTCATCAATCTTAGAGGAAGGCCTGGGACTCTGAGCGAGGCATACCTGCTGAGTGACATTGTCGGAGTGGTTGGGGGAAAACATTTCACTTTCTCTTCTTAATACTGTCTAATGGGTGGAAACAAATCTCTTCACCTTTTCACCCTTTGAAAGAGAAATCTGTGCCCAGAATTTTCAAACAGCAGCTCAAGAAACAAATAATCTTTGGCTCTAATTTATCATTTTCTAACTTGTTAATAGTCCTCATTCAGTGGGCCACTGTATTATAACAAAGCATGTCAGATGGATCTCAAAGCTTAATGAATACAGAGAAATTAAACTCCCAAACCTGCTGAGTAAACACTCACCACTGCCCACCCGCATCCTCTTTTTGGGGTATATCTCTGAGCCATTAAAGAAATTAATTACTTTCTCTTCCATTTGCCTGGTAACTGAGGTCAGGCTTGAATGTCTAAGCAGTGCATGGCTTGGCCATCTGACTTTGCATCAGCACAGGCGGAAATCACCTCTTAAAGTGAGGGGGCTTCTCTCTCCACTTTTTTGTTGAAGATATGAGTATTTTATAGAAACATCAGGCAGGGACCTGCCTTTATAATAATCATATGACTTAGAGCAAAAATAAATAATAATGCCTGGGAAGGAAGGAAAGGGAAGAAGCAGTGTTGGGCCCTCTATTGAGCTGTCAGGAGCTGCTGACAGAGCAGTTTGGTGACTAGAGGGAGCGGTGGATGGTGGGAGGGAAGAGAATAGTGAGGACTGAGCAGGGACCGGGTTGTACGAGAGGAAAGGAAGCCAGCATTTTGGAGACCTTGAAGTAACAAGAAGCATCCCCCTTGCACCTGTGGGAGAACCATTCCCATGACTGACAGTAACACCTCACCATTGGTGGAGGGACCCAGGGAGACCAGTAGGTGAGGAGGAGCATGTCTGAAGGCAGGAGGGGAGAGCCTGCAGGCCCTGCATGGGGAGGAGTTGAGAGCATGGGCTCACCTTCAGGCAGACCCAGGGTACCTCTCACTTACTTGCAGTGAGACCCTGGGTAAGTTCTTACCCATGCTTGTTCCTGTAGCTATAAAGTGGGCATGATCACTCACTGCAGTTTTTATAAGGATCACACAAAATCCATCAGTGTAGCCCAGTGCCTGACACCCAGCAGGTTATCCACAAATAACAGGTGAGTTTATTACTAAGGTAAATTCCAGTTATCAATGGAGGCCATGGATTCCAGGATCAGGAGATAGGGACTACGTGGCCCCTATGGAGACAGAACATGAGTGGCACTCATTACATCCAATGTGCAGAGGCTCCCTGAGGGCAGGGGCCTCCACTCAAACTCTGAGAAGCCAAACTCTTCCCGGAACCATCCCAGAGAAGTCAGTCGAGGCAGACATGGTGCCAAAGGGAGGCATTCATCCATTCAGCCATAAAGAGTCACTAATGCCTTGCCAGGCACAGAGGGTGGAGTGGGGAATAAAAAATAGAGACATTTCACAGTCTCTGACTTGAATTCACTTACAGTTCCAGCCAGGGAGACAAAATGCCTAGATAGAGAAAAGGGACAACGAAACAAAACTTTCTGTGGTATCAGGAAAGCACTAAGACTGATAAAAATACAGGAATGCCTCAAGGCTGATATGTGTTAAACCCAACAGGTCATTGATTCCTGGTGTGAGCAAGTAGGAAGGTGAAATAAATAGAAAGCTTCCAGAGGGCAGGGGTCACTTTGCAGCCTAATTTCAGTTGACCTTTTCTACTCTTGTCCCTGTCCCACAGACCAAGTGAGAACCAGGTCAGGATCTCAGGCATTTGGTGATTGCTGGGATATCCATCCCAGCCATTGAGATTGACCCTGTGAGCTTTAGGCCTGGGCATGAAGATGTTGAGGACAGGCAAGGGAAGAGGTCAGGGAAGTCTGCCGGGAGTCATAAGGGACGCTGCTCTAGGAGGCAGAAGTTGTAACACTAGCTCTTCTTCTCCCAACTCACCATGAGAATTTGAGAAAGACCTTTGTCCTCTGCAGAGTTCTAGTTCCTCATGCATAAAAACCTGAATAAAGCTGGCCATAGTGGTAGCTCATGCCTGTAATCCCAGCACTGTAGGAGGCTGAGGCAGGAGGATAGCTTTAGCTCTGGAGTTTGAGACCAGCCCGGGCAATATAGTGAGATTTCATCTCCACAAAAGAATTTAAAAATTAGCCATGCATGGTGGTGTGTGCTTGCAGTCCCAACTATTCACGAGGCTGAGGTGGAAAGATCACATGAGCCCGGGAGGTGGAGGTTGCAGTGAGCCAAAATTGCACCACCGCACTCCAGCCTGGGTGACGGAGCAAAATCCTGTCTCAAAAGCAAACAAACAAACTAACAAAAAAACAACAAAGAAAAACTTGGATAAAGGATGCTGAACTATCCATCCTCTTAATTTTTCCCAACTGTAATACTTGAGTATATCAGGTGTGGAAGATTAGGTTCCTAGAAGTCACATTTCATCCCAACAGGGTTTCCTCTGACCCTGGTTTTAAGGACTCCCTCCTAGACTCCATGTCTGGCTGGCTGCTCTGGGGCAAGGGAAAGGTCAGATGCCTCCGGTTAATTTTTAATCATAGGTGGCAGATGTTGAAGCCCAGGATTTATGAATGCTTTTCATCTTAACCAACCTGCTGCTGGCTCCCAGCTACTCTCTCTCACCTGCTGCATATGATTTATACATTTGTTGCCCGCTGCAGTAAGCCAGAGGCTGAGCTGCAGAATTTCCAGTGGCCTAGCCCCTTCTCAAATGCATTCTAGTTCTTTTGTTCTATAACAATAAACTCATGTGCTGAAAGGCGTCCCATCCTTTGGAAAGCCATTCCCATACCACACTCCTTTCCCAGCTCACCAGCTTTTCTCCTCTTCGTAGTCCAGAGTTCTCCCTCTCGTCTAGCCCTCTAGAGAATTGCAATTTCCCTTCATGAAGCTTGCACTGATGGATTTAGAAGAGTCAAGGCCTAGTGAATTTCAAGCATTGCTGGGAGAGACCTGCTGAGATCCCACTTTTTTTTTTTTTTTTTTTAAAGCACCCAGGCTGGAGTACAGTGGTGCGATCTTGGCTCACTGCAGCCTCTGCCTCCTGGGTTCAAGCAATCCTCCTGCCTCAGCCTTTCAAGTATCTGGGATTACAACCGTGGACCACCACACCAGGCTAATTTTTGTACTTTTGGTAGAGACGGAGTTTCACCGTGTTGGCCAGGCTGGTCTCAAACTCCTGACTTCAGATGATCTACCCACCTTGGCTTCCCAAAGTGCTGGGATTATAGGAGTGAGCCACCACGCCCGGCCCCACCTCTCTTCTTGAACCTCAGGCACCAGGTCCATACTTCCTCCCTTTTATAGCTGAGATGCGTCAAGTTTAAACGGGGTCTCAGAGACAGACCCCAGGTTCCTAGAAAAGATTTCTAAAGTGATTTTAATGCATCATGCTGTTCCTCTGTAGCCGGCATTAACCGTAGTCTGCTGAGAAAGAAGGTCTGTGTCTTTTGGCTAAGAAAGTGCTACCCATTCTGCTTTCCCCATTCATGTTCTTGAAATGAGGGTAGCTGATGAGGTGGAAGGTTAAGAGAAGGGTCAGGCTCTTGAGGAGATGATCCCACCAGTTGTGTTCCTCTCTGAATCTCTTTTGGCCATGGGACTTTCCAGGTAGAGGGAAGAATGGAAAGAGTATCTATTAACCCTTAATTGTAGGGCTAGACATTTTACATTCCTAGCGCAAAAGAGTTTCCATAAGACAGGCAGGTAATATCAGTGAGTGAATTGACTTTCACTATAAGTGAGACAATAAGGAATGGTGAGGTCTATAACAATCTGGAGAAAATAAATTCTGTACACAAGAAATGGTTATTACTTAGTTTTAAGGGGTTAATTTCTTAGAGAAATATAGGCATAAGGTTGCCAGATTTTCTGGTATTTCAAGAGCATATAGAAATACAGATTTTTAAAATGTGCAACATCTTATTTATAAGCAATTGACCAATAATTCAAAAAACAGAAAACATTATGCAGCATTCTGCAGGCTAAGCAAGGTACATCTGCTAGCCAGATTGCTCCAAAGAGCTCCTGATTTCAACTTTTCCTTTACACGTTTGGTCTTAGTACTTTCAACAATGCTAGAAGATGGGTTTTATTATCTCTTCTGATAGTGGAAGAAACTGAAAGTCAGAAATGTCAAGGGCTTTGTCTGGAGCCATACAGATGGAAGAGAAGGGGCTTAGAAATAGGCCTGCCTTGGCCAGGTGTGGTGGCGCACTCCTGTAATCTCAGCACTTTGGGAGGCCCAGGTGGACTGACTTGACATCAGGAGTTTGAGACCAGCCTGGCCAACATGGTAAAACCCTGTCTCTACTAAAAACACAAAAATTAGCCAGGTGTGGTGGCACGTGCCCGTAGTCCCAGCTACTTGGGAGGCTGAGGTGGGAGAATCACTTGAACCCAGGAGGCAGAGGTAGTGAGCCAAGATCAACCCACTGCACTCCATCCTGGGCAACAGAGTGCTACCCAGTCTTGAGGAAAAAAAAAAAGAAAAAGAAATGGGCCTGCCTGGATCTTCTGCAAAAGTCTTCCTCTCCCTCCAGGGAGGAGGCTCTCTAAATGTCCTCTGAGTGCCCTGCCCAGGTTGCACAGAATGAGGCAAGCACAGATATTTCCACTTTACCTTCCTCCCTCACATGCTCCAAGGCTTTCTAGGACTTAGTGAATCTTTCTATAAATTTGCCAAATTTGACCCCCAAGTACTTGAGAACTTCAGAAACATCTGCAGAAAAATGTACTTGTTTCTGAGTCATTGTCCTTGCTAGGGCTCATTTAAGTGTGGCTTGTTAAGTCCTAAATAATGTTAATTTTTCTTTTACCTACTTACTCACTACCTGACTCCCCCCCCCCCCCCCCCCCCCCCGCCACATGGAGTCTCACTCTATCACCCAGGCGGGAGTGCAGTGGCACTATCTCGGCTCACTGCAAACTTTGCCTCCCAGGTTCAAGCGATTCTCCCGCCTCAGCCTCCCAAGTAGCTGGGATTACAGGTGTGTGCTACCATGCCCAGCTAAGTTTTATATTTTTAGTAGAGACGGGGTCTCACCATGTTGGCCAGGCTGGTCTCGAACTCCTGACCTCAAGTGATCCACCTGCCTCGGCCTCCCAAAGTCCTGGGATCACAGACATTAGCCACTGCGTCCGGCCTTGACTTTCATATAAAGAGAATAAAGACAAATTGCTAGAAGTTCCAAGTCAACCAATACACACAGAATCCAATCAGATTTTCTTGGTTGCCACATAGATTTGGAGCTTCCAGGGGACTAGGGAAGGCATTTCCTGAAATATGCCTGGCACTGTGCTTTGCTCCTCTATGATTTTATTTAACCTAATTCTCTATGATCCTGTGGGTTGGGAATTATTGACCTCAATTTACAAATGAGATAATTAAGCTCATAAGATTTAAGTAACATGCCTAAGGTCACACAGTGCAGATAGAGGCAGGACTTGGGCCTTGAGCTGCCCAACCTCAAATTAAATACCACAACATGTTGCCTAGGAATCTTATAGTAAGTCTGTCTGTGCTGATCATGAAACAAGTTGCTGAGAAATTCTATTTTTAAATTGTGCTGTTCCATTGAGCCAGAAAAAAAGGAAAATAAAATATAGTTTGGATTAACAATATAAGTGTGGGCTTTGTATACATAGAACTAAAAGCAGGAGAAAGTCAACCTTACCTTAACCCTTCTTGAAATTTATTATTCATCATTTTCTCAAAAACTTGATCGGTAATACGTTGTGAGTTAGCACAAAAATAATAAATAGTACTACTTTATGAGAGTGGAGGAATCTATAATTGTATAATTCCATTACCTCTTACACTTTGTGCTGGTGTTGTCTAAATTGCATTATTATGTATGCTGTAAGCCCATGGTTCATTGCTATTGTTTTTGCTTTAAAAAGTTAATAATCATTTATGTTGTATATGGTGTATTTATATGTCAACTTAGAATTTTACCCAGTGGATGTACACTTCATTATTTATATATAAAAATACATTATATATGGAATATATAAATATGTATATAAATACAATTGTAATTATACATATAACTGTGGTTATGTATTCACATATAAATAGCTATTAAACATAAATTAGTGTGGTATATAACATGTATTAAATACATTAAATGTAATTATATATATTTACATAAAAATATATGTAATATGTTGTATATAACATGCTATATATATTATGTATACTCCCTGGATAGAATTCTAAGTTGACAGATTTTTTTTTCCAGCACTTTAAATATATTATTCCAGTGGATGTAACTGGATGTCATTATCTTAAGTGAAACAAGCCAGCACAGAAAGTCAAATATTGCATGTTCTCACTTACAAGTGGGTGTTAAAAACTGTGTACACATGTACATAGAGTGGAATGATAGACAGTGGAAACTCAGTGGGGCGATGGGGTGGGACAGGGTAAATGACGAGAAATCAATTAATGGGTACAATGTAATCACTGTTGGCACGGTGGCTCGCCTGTAATCCCAGCACCTTGAGAGACCAAGGCAGGTGGATCACTTGCCTGGCCAAGTTGGTGAAACCCTGTCTCTACTAAAAATACAAAAATTAACCAGGCATGATGGCGCCTGCCTGCGATCCCAGCTACTCAGGAGGCTGAGGCAGGAGAATCACTTGAATCTGGGAGGTGGAGGTTGCAGTGAGCCAAGATCATGCCACTGCACTCCAGCCTGGGTGACAGAGCGAGACTCTGTCTGGAAACAAACAAACACTGTTGACTTAGGCCACACTGAATTTATAAAAAAAAAATTATCTTCAATAAATTAAACTTAGCTTACTGAAAAGTAAATGAAGTATCATTCCATTGGCTTCTGTTCATCATTATTTACAGAGAAAAGTCAGTCATTATGTTTATCACTGTTCCCTAGTATGTGTCTTTTTTCTTTGACTGCTCTTAGATCTGCTTTTTACTACTTACTTAAGGCTGTTTGATTACAGTGCAGCTGGGGTGGAGGGGCTCTTTGTAATTATCCTGCTTGGGGTTCCTTGACCTTCTTAGGTGTACAGGTTGATGCCTTTGAACAGTTTATTAGCCTTTGTATCCTCAAATGTTTCTCCTGCTTCACCATCTCCCTTGTCTCTTCTGGGACGTTCTATACATTACTTATATTTTAAAACATTTGCTATTGTATGCCAGATCTAGGATGCTCTGTTCTGTTTTTCTTTGACCCGTTTTGTCTTTGTGTTTTCATCTGAACACTTTCCATTGATGTGTCTTTAAGTTCACTGATCTTTGCCCTTACCATGTTCAGTCTTCTGCTAATCCATTTAATAAATTATTTCCAATATTGCATTTTTTATTTCTTGAATTTTGATTTGGTTCTTTTTTTATAGCTTCCATGTCTCCACTGAAATTTCGCATCTCTTCCCACATGTATTCTCCTTTCCACTAGACCCTTTAGGATTTTTATCATAACCCCTTTAGCCTCTCTGTCTGGCAACTCCAACATCTAGATCATCTCTGGTACTGTTTGCTATTGTCTATTCCTGTCTTGACATTCCATTTTCTTAGCTTTTTGTGCTCTTATTACATACAAAAGAACACTACATAGTGAAGGAAGTAATGTTTGCTTCCAGAAAAGTGCACTCCTGTTTTTCTGTGACTCCGTGAGAGTGGGGACTAAGTCAATCTCATCTGAGTTAGACTAGATTGAGATAATTCTGTTGTAGTTTTGGTTTTATTCAGTTCACCACTAGCTTCAAATATCTTGAGGACAGGATAGGCACTTTTCCCATTTTATCAGAAATGGGGGTCTCAGCACAGCTGAGGTTCTGGGGATTTGCCTCTGACTCACAGCTGAGCCATCAGCTTTCAGATATGTGGAAAACCTCTCCGTGCTTTACAACTAGGCTGACAAATCCTTGGTCATTAATACATTGTCTTTGCCTTCAAGTCCTGCCCACTGATCTCTGCACCTTGGGAGTTTGCTTTCAGTCCTGTTGCCATTCTTCCGGTCTTCAGAGGTTTTGGGAAGATCTGGAATGCCTTGGGAGTTCTTTCTTATTTTTAGTTCATTTAGATTTTTTTTGTGTTATTAGTTCTATAATGGCTATTAGTACTATGTTTTCTCTTGGTGATTAGGTGGAAGTTATAATCTCATAACTTTTAAAATCTAAATCAAAAGTGGGAGCATTTTGCTCGTTGTTTTTGCTGTTGTTACTGATGGTGCCTTGTGCCTGTATAGTTGAATGTCATATAGGAAAGCAAGATTTATAGCTAATCAGCTTACTCTATGTGGTGTCTAGGGCCATGATGCATATTTTTTCACCATGGTCCCAAATAATTTCCTCCTTACAGGTCATGCTATATGTCACAACTCTCATGATTCCACAGTTTTGCCGAAACTTCTTAGCACTCCTTTACGAGTCTCCCACCTCCTTGGGACTCATTTTCAATTTTGGCAACTGAATTAGGTGCGGGGTCTTGTCTCTCTCTCTTACTTATGTTTGTGTGTAAACACACACATGCACACTTACCAGGAAGATACAACAATTTATCCACTCTGGAATCTGGCTTCTGAGTCAGTATTTTCATGCCATTCCCACTGACATGTAGGGATTAGTTCCTGTGTCGTGTCAACAAAGTATCTCACCATAGACCAACTTTCTTAACACATTTAGGAAAAGCCAGGAAAAGAAGTAATTTGGAACCTGAAAAAACTTGAAAGGGGGACAACTGACTTTTAGCTTTTTCCCTGGAAATATTGTAGGGCCTGGAGGACCTGTCTCAGCTTTGGAATCAACCCATATTCCAAGGGTATGGCTGGTGAAGGGACAGCCAGAGATGAATGTTGCTAGGCCTTTTAAATGGCCCTGAGCTGAGCAGGTCAACAGCTATGGGAAAAGGGGAGGCAAAAATGTACTCAGTTCATGGCAAGAGCCTGGAAACAGGTAAGGGACAGGGAGGAGGTAAAGAGGGGACTCCAACGTAGCTGTGCCAGCTGTGGCTCCCTGGCCCAGAACTGATGGTTCTGATTATTTCCCACTGGATGCCACTATTTGCCATACAACATTAGAACCCCACTATTCAGTTCAAATCATTTCATTTCAATTCAGCGCAATTCAGTTTCACTCAATCTGACATATTAAGTATGAATTAAGTTAACTACTCTATGTCTAATGCTGTGTTAGTCACTGTGATGATTGCAGCAAAAGCATTGTGCAAAATGGCTCTGTTCTCAAGGAGATTGTGAGTATAATCCTACTACAGAAGTAAGAATGACTCAATATTCAGCTAAAATTAGAGAACAAAGTAAGAGAACTGGACTGCAAGATCAGGGTTTTAATTCCAGATCCACAACTTAGTGATGGGGCCATTTAATCTCTCTGTACCTCACTTTCTTCCTCTGTAAAATGAGGGATTGTAATAGATCAGTGGTTCTCAAACTTATTGCACTTAATATCCCTTTTATAATAAATAATTTGTAATGCCTCATTTACCAAACTGAAATGAAATTTGCAGATTTTATACTTAGATATGTAATAAAAATCAGTATAATACCCTAACTATAATATAAAGAAGGAATAAAAAGCAAGCATTTTAAAATAAATAATATGCACTTTAATATGTAAATTTTCAGGTATAGCTACAATAGAAGACGTAATGAAGTACTTGGGTAGCTGCACCTACTTACAATGAATAAGTTTGGGTTTAAGAGACATTGAGAAGATCAGAAGCAGTCTGTGCTGGAAGTACATGAAATAAAGGAGCAGAGGTATACACACTCATATTCTAGAACTAAAATCCGTGTAAGGGTAATGAGTAACAGACTAGACTTATTTGTACACAAAAAGAGAAAGTGGGAAACAGCTTTAATTGAAGCAAGGACAGTGTGCCAACTCTAATTACAAACTGCATGCAGAAGTAGGGAAAATGAATATTCTTACAGATGAGCTGGGCCTTATTTATACACATGGTGTCAAAATAATGCCTGATGTTGTGATGGGATGGGAGAGTGACAGGGCATCACGGAACATACACCTTCCGTGTGAAGTCCCACCATATGTCAAGGCATGCATTCATGCATGGAGTCTCTGGTTTTCTGGTGGGGCTCTTGAGATTTATGTAGGATATGAGGCAGTTCCTTGTTTTGCAGGACTCTCCCAGCACTGTCTGACTGCTGTTATCTTTCCAGCACATGCTAATAGTGCTCTATAGTTATAGTGGTAACCAAGAGTACCCCCATGTGTTTTCAAAATACCTCGCCCATGAAGAAGTTATCATGTTTGAAGCTCCGTCAGTCTACTATTCTGATAATTCAGAGCAAAATGAGTGGGATGGATAATAAACTCAATGGCAAGCCATGATGGGGATGATCAGCAAGAACAGAACCATCCTGATGGAAGAAGCAGGGCTCAAATTGGTCCAGAAGGATGAGCAGAATTTGGCTAGCAGGAGTGGAAGAAAATGTTGATAAATGGCTGGGCATGTTGGTTCACACCTGTAATCCTAGCAGTTGGGAGGACAAGGCAGGAGGATTGTTTAAGCCCAGGAGTTTGAGACTAGCCTGGGCTTAAATGATGACTAGTTTCTACAAAAGAAAAAAGAAAGAAAAGTAGCCAGGTGTGGTGGTGTGCACCTGTGGTCTCAGACACTTGGGAGGCTGAGGTCAGGGGATTGCTTGTGCCCAGAAGGTTGAGGCTGCAGTAAGCCATGATCACACCACTGCACTCCAGCCTGGGTGATAGAGCAAGACCCTGTCTCAAAATAAATAAATATGTAGAAAAACTAAAAATGTTGATCAAGAGTGCAGGGGAGGATCCTAAATAACATAAATATTAATATGTTGACAACCCCTGAGCCTTGTCTTCCCGTAACTCCAATATCCAGATTCTGCATTATACCTACATGTTCAGTGCAGCTGATCACAAATTTAGAGGGGCTCTAAGTACTTTAAAAGGAATATATTGCATTCATTAACACTCCCCAATTTTAGACTTTTCATGAGTTCAAATTTACTTTAAAATGGCAATGATTCTCAATTACAGAGATTTCAAGTCAACCAAAGAAAAATTTTCAAAACACAGTCACATGGGGCAAAGTAAAGGAGGGGGTTCCAAACCCAGGGCTCCTGGGACCCCTCAACTCTTCTTGATTTGCAGAGTATCAATGAGAGTTTCCATTCTGAAAATACACAGCTACCCTCTAACTGACATTCCATTGAATGTCTCTGCAGATGATGCTGAGATTTAAGCTTTTAAGAGCAGCTTGGGAACCTTTTTGTTATAAACAGAGTTTTGATGATAGCTCTTAAGACTCTGAGGAAATATGGCATCATGCTCAAGTGCCTTAATAGCTGAAGGAGCAACAGAATCAAGCACACCTGAGATGACCCTCACTGTTGGCACTTCAGAGGAGCAGTTGTTGGTGGCGGGCACAGTTAGAAAAACAAAAGAGAGCTTCAGGAAGAAGATTTGGCTGCCTTGGCAGTGAGGCCAGTTCCTGGGGATGTGAAGGAGTTGTGCACCTCAACATCGCAGGAGAAGGGAAATAAATCAGCCAGATCTCATGGTGTTGTAGACCTCATAACCACATCTGCACCTCTCCCTAAGATACTGCAGGAGGAATTCAAAGCTTCAGAATCTTCTCTCCTGGCCATGTGACAAATCAGGGTAGTAGCAATATTGGGGAGATCTGGGTCCTATGTTCATTTTTTCCAGGTGGCTCTTTAAACCTACTCATCACTGTGGGATTTCTGGGAAATGTACAAAGGAAGAAAAAGGGAGGATGCTATAGAAAGAAGGAGGCATGCAAACAGAACAGGAACCAGAAGTTATGATGGGATAGAATTGGAATGAACGTTGCGTGCTGAGTCGAATGCCTGGTTCCTGGCTTGGCTGGTCATCACTGTCTATGTGGTCTCCCAAGTCCTCCAGCATCACATCAGACCCTGCCACAATCGCATCTGATGTTGTTCGTGCCTTGCTGTCTGTACCCCAGTATCTTCTTTCCTTCTCAGTTCCTCAAACTCCCTTCACTCCTTTGAACCAATTCACTGTACATGCACTAACTCCTCAGGGGGCAGACTCCCCAGACCCCTCAGTGGTCAGTCCATATCTTTTCTCTGACTAACACCTAATCAAGAAGTAGACAGTATACCTAGAGAGTCATTGAAGAGTGTTTTTGTTTGTTTGTTTTGAGACGGAGTTTTGCTGGTATTTCCCAGGCTGGAGTTCAACAGCTCAATCTTGGCTCACTGCAACCTCCACCTCCCGGGTTCAAGTGATTGTCCTGCCTCAGCCTCCAGAGTAGCTGGGATCACAGGCATGCGCCACCACGCCTGGCTAATTTTTGTATTTTTAGTAGAGGAGGTTTCTCCATGTTGGTTAGCCTGGTATTGAACTCCTGACCTCAGGTGATCCACCCGCCTTGGCCTCCCAGAGTGTTGAGATTACAGGCATGAGCCACCACACCTGGTTTGAAGGGACTTTATTAAAGTATGGGCAAATTTAGGGGAACCAAAAAGGCGTGGTGAGTCGCAGGAACTGGCCCAGTGGGAAGTCTTCATTTCCCATAAGCCTATAAGGGCAACCAGAGGAGCAAGCAGTGGTTCTCTTGGAGCTTTGGCTGTGGGAAGGAGCTGCATGAGAGGCAACAGCCGCGGCCAAAGCAACCGCTGGACCCTGGGAGGTTGCAGGACAGACAGCCACTATAGAACCAGAACCTCCCTGAGCAGAGCAGCGGTCAGAAACACTGGAAGAAGTGGCTCTGAATATTTGCAAGGGTAAGTCATTGGCAAATCCCATACAAGTGTAGATAACTGGCAATATCATTTATACCCAGTCTCTAACTGCAATGGATTCTGGGAGGTAAAGTTGTATGTAAGCTTTCCAACAACTCTAAATAAAAGGAGAATTCAGAGGATGAAAAAACCATTTTAAGTATCTACCCTACCTCTAGGCCTTTACTAATAATAAGTTCTGTCTGCCTGAACTCCACTTTGCAGATATTGCAAAGTTATCACCTCACTTCCTCTCAGTCTTTGCTCAAATGCTGCCTTTCCAGGGTGGATCTCTTTCCTGTCCCTATGAAGTGGTGCTCACTTAATCTCTATTCTCTCTTCACTTGTTCTGAAATGAAAGCCGCTATTTATTCATTTATTTCTTTCTCCCCCCACCAGAATGTAAAGCCATCCGAGCAGGCATTTTTTTTGCTGTTGTTGTTGTTGTTGTTGGTTATCTCAGTCACCCTGTCTTCACTGTCTGTGTCTCAGTAAACATTTGCTGAAAGAATGTTGAATCAATAAACCTGGAGAAGAGAAGGCTCAGGCCAGACTTTGAAGGGCTATTATAAGATGCGCTGGAGAGTTAGATGTATTCTTTTCACAGAGGTGATGTTGCAAAGGAATTGAGGCAGAGAAGGAAGGTGATACTCCCTGTAATTATGAAGGTGGTCACTCTAGCAGCAGCTGAGAAGGCAGCCTGGGGAGGGGAGCAGTGGGAGGCAGCTGTTCATGAAGGGAGTGGGTCAGCCAGTCATTTGAGCAGGACCTGCTGGATGCAGATCCCTCTGCCAGGCCCCGAGGAGTGTGTAAGTGGCTGCAGGGAGGGTGCTGAGCTCTGACAGCATAAAAGGCACAATCTGAGTCTCCTGAGGAGCCAGCAGTTCTAGTCGGAGAAATTAGAATCAATTACATGCATAAAATGTGTAGAGCACATTAAGAAGTACAAATTAACACAGCAGGAGTACACAGGGTCCCATGGGCACCCTCTAGAAAGGAAGAGCTGTCTTTGGACATGCTTGACCTAGAAGACTTCCTGGGAGCCAAGAGGATGCGTGGTGCACCAGCAGAAAATTCTGGATAGCAGGACATGCAAGAATCTGCCTGGGAGCTTGTGGCCAGTTGACGAGACACTGTCTAGACACTGCCTGGCACGTGGGAGGAGCTCATATTCACTCTCTTTCAAACTTGTTGAATCAGCAACTGAAAAGTGCAAACCCTATGTAATTTTCTGAGTGCTCTTGTCCCCCTCTGTTTAGCACACAACTCTGTGACTGCGTCTTCCTGCTTGAAAGGCTCTTTCCTTGGCATTAGTTTTCCTCTCTGGCTCCTCTTCCTTCTTGGATAGGGATGACTTCCTTTGTCTTAATTTTTTCTCCTTATCTCACTGCTGCTCACAAAGGCATAGTTCCCTCTGATAACTGCTTCTAGGAACAAGACCCCTCTAAATCAATGACTTGTTTTGTGAACTTGAATCATTCTTGCCAACAGCTCCTTAGGATGCTCCACTGTGAGGGATGATCAAAACTAAATTGTCTTTCCCCCATGATAAGTTTACATGCCCATTTCTTTAGGCTATGGTGCCCAGTTGTTTGGCCAAACACCAGTCTAGATGTTTCTGTGAAGGCATTTTTTTAGATGTGATTAACATTTGCAGCAGAGGACTTTGAGTAAAGCAGTTTACCCTTCATAATGGGGGTGGCTCTCATCTTACCAGCTGTCAGTGTTAAGAAAAAACTGGGAAGTGCTCTGAGATGGGAGGAATTCTGCCTCTGATGATCTTTGGACTCAAGACTGCAACATTGACCCTTCCTGCTTGTAGATTTCAGACTTGCCAGCCTCTATAATCTTGTGAGCCAATTTCTTAAATATCTCTCTTAAAACAAATGTATACCTCCCCTAAGCTCTGTTTCTCCAGAGAATGGAATGCTAATAAACTGGCTCCCATTGTTCCTGCCTGGACTCACTGTCTCTGATGAGGGAGGACCATCTGCCCAGTGACTTAACTCACCCTTTCTCCTCCTGCTCACCCCTGACATCCAATCATCACCAGATCATGTCAGTTTTACCTTCTAAACTTATTTAAATCCTATACTTTTTTTTTCTATTTTCATCACCATGTCCCTATAAAAGTTACTATCTTCTCTAATAAGACCTACTACTCTACCTCACTGCTGAGTCTCCCTGCAATCTCTCTTGCCTCCTCCAATCTGCACAGTGGTGGTCTTTCTAAATAATAAACCTGATCTTATGGAACTATTCAATGGCTCCCCTTGGTCTCTATGATAAACTAGAAATTCATTAATGCTCATTAAAAGGTCCTAGATGATCTAGCTCTTGTTACATCTCTTATCCCATCTCCAGCTCTATCCAATCCCCACCACCTTACTCTGCTTCTTGAAGAAGCCACGACTTATGCCTCAGGGCCTTTGTACGTGCTATCCCCTTAGCCTGGAAGACAACCTGCCCACATTTTCCCTCTGGCTAATTCCTCCTCATCACTCAGATGTCATTTCCTCCCGCAAGTATTTTCTGACCCCTCCAATCTAGGTCAGATTCTGCTTCCACATGGCTCCATCACACTTATCACATATTATTATTACCTATTTGGTTTTCGACCTCCCTGCAGACTGGGATTGCATATTGCTCACCACATATTGCATCCCTGGTGCCTCGTGTTTAATAGATGCTCATTACATTATTATTGAATGAATAATATCTAAATAAATTCCAATCCGTTTTTTACTGCCCCTATCTACAAAACTGTTAAAAATGGAGTCTATTCAGTGTCTTACTAACTTCTTAATAAGTTAATATATAAGAGAGTCTAATCTCTCTACCTTTAGCGACCTCTCACACTGCTGCTGGTTCTGATACTGTTTCTTTGTTCAGGGCCTTCAATAATTTGCCATGTCTGGTGTCATTCTAGGTCTTCCTGCTTGCACATTTCAGGTGTGCCATGTCTGGTGTCATCCTAGCCATGAAATGACTGTCCTTCCTACGGCCTCATATTGTAGCCCAACGAATCTCCTGGCCATTGGCTATCTTGGCATTCCTCCTCTATGGTGGTTTCCGCATGTTGTCTCTTCTTGGAAAAAAAGCCTTTCCAGACTCTGAACTGCCTTTATCCTCTTCCTTGGATTGTAGTTCATTATCCTTTTCTAAACACCACATAATTTACATAAGGGAAAGAGTCAGCAGATATAAGACCTTAGATAAGCTAGCTCATTTTTAGAGGGTCAGTATCCTCACCTGTAAAAAGGGACTCATAATATCCACAGCATTGTAATAACAGCTTTCACTCATCCAGTTACAGCATGTGCTGAGTAACTCGCTAAGCATGCTGCACATGTTAACCTATTGAACCATTGCAACAAAACCCTCTTTAGTGCCAGAACTGAGGCAGAGAGAAGTGAAGCAACTTTCCCCACGTCACAGAACTAGAAGTTGCAGAACGGAAATTCAACCCTGGCAGCCTACTTCCAGGTTTGAGCTCTCACGGCATTGCTACACTGCCTATTAATAAAAGTGAGATAATGAATAAAGGTGCTTAGTCCAGAATGCTGCTTTAGCAGGCAGAGTGGGTACCTTGGGGTCCGGTGGATTTGAGTGTGATTCTGCCATTTAGGAGCCAACTGACCTTGAACTGATTATTTGTCTAATACCTCATCTGAAAAATTGGCATATTACTAGTATTTCATAGAATTTGTTCTGCATGTTGTAAAACAACCCATAAACAGTGTTCTTAGAATAGTGCCTGGCACATGGTAAAATCTTCATTGATGTGCATTTTATAATTATGTCTAATAATAATTTTTATTATCACAGTCTGCTCTGTGCTGTAGTTGCTTGCGTGTTTAATTTTAATCCATCCTGTGAGGTCGCAGTCTTTTTGTTCATGGCATATGTTTTAGGTCCTTGTGCACAGTAGATGCTCAGTGTTTGTTAAATGATCAAATAGATGATCTTTTCATTGTGATTCATTTAAGATATTGTAGAAAGTTTGGTGAGCTGAAAAACGATTTTGGTCCAATTCCATCTTAGGGGGTGGAAAGGGTTCCCTAAGATGGAAGTGGTGATGTCAATGGACAATGCCAATTACAACATTTTCCCCTGCTCTGTCTACTATTCCCACTGAAAGTGTTCATGGCTAGAGGGCTGGGACTGTCTCTTTTCATTCTGTTGAGGCAAGGTGGGTAATACCCATCCCACAGCTAGGTCTGAAGGACTCAGATTTTCCCTGAACTGAAGAAATTACATTGACTTTTTCAGACACAAAAGAGGCTTTTGGTATTGCCATTGTTGTATGTAGCCAAAAATAGTGGAGGCTATAGAAACAGGAGGATTTCTGGTGAGAATCGGGGCTTTGGACAAACTCAGCTGGAGCCCTGATTCACCATCAACAGTGTGATTCTGGGAAAATCATGTAAATGCAGGTGGGGTGGGTCCATTTTCCTTATTTGCCAAATGTGAGATCCTACATGAATGTACTGGAGAAGCATCTTAAGGCTCTCCTTGGTTTATCACTGTTGCCTTTGTGCAAAATGTGGGTCTTCTGGGAGTCTAAATCATTGTTGTCTCACTGACTGCCAAGGCAGAGACAAGCCCTTTAGGAAACCCAGCTCATAGGAGGAGGTGAAGTGAAAGTGTCAGGTGACGCTAATGCTTGAAGGAATCTTAAGGATCAGCTGGCCCAGCAATTCTCCAATTCCTGCTGCCTCCACAATTTCTGCCATATCTGCACACCATCTGCAGTTATTGATGCAGTATTTTCCTTTAATACCAGTCGCCTTTTTACTTAAACATTTACAGAAAAAAAAAAACTTTGTACTATTACTGTAAATGTAAAACAAATATCACTTCCTGTAAATAGAAGGCAAAAAAAGACAATGAAAACTCAGCGATGTCATTAAATTCTAGTGAGGTACTGCTGCTTGTCAAGGTTCTAAGCCTGAGGCCTGCCTTCTCCTCCTTGGAAAGGTAAATTAGCAGAAATTAGAGAGGTGTTAACTGAGAATTCAGAACCAAGCTGGGACTTGAAGGACTGAATGATAATTGAAAAGGAGATCAATTGATCACTCAGGATTAAATGTAACTTACTACTATATTTATGCTCCCTCTAAAGTGATCTCCCCTGCTCTACATTTTAGAGAAAAGGTGACTTTGGTCCAACCTTCTCATTTCACCAATGACAAAATTGAGATCCAGGTGGATCACATCTCTGTTCACACCACCGAGGAGCTTCTCAGCCCAGACTTGTGACCATGATGTGCTGGTCACCTAAGGGTCACGTTGCAACCACCACCACTGAGAGACGTGGGGATTCCATAGGTCAAAAACTATTTTCAGCCACCTCAGGGCATTTGGATGTATTATTTCACTCAGTCTTGGAAGCGGCCCCATGAGATAAACAGGCCTTGTTTGATTCTGGCCATGGTATAAATGTGGAAGTGAGATTACCTGATATTTCAAGGCCCCTTGGCTGGCAGGTGGCACACCAGGCCCCAACACCACCCCCCTAGTTTACTTCCTTTCTGCTACATCACCCAGCCCAGCCTCTCAGAGAAGCTGGCATGACCTCGCTTCATCTCCATCTGCTTTGTGATTGAAATTTATATAACCACACTGATTGTATTCTCCATGAACAAGATACTATAGGCCTTTACAAGGTTTGAGTTCTCAAGTTCACGTCCTCATTATTCTATCCAAGGCATCTGGGAAAGGAAAATAAACTTTTCAAGTAAAACCTCATCTCTTCAATCTAACCTCAAGCATGAAGCAGGAAGATGGCATAACAACAGCCAGGGAGTCAGCAGGGCTGGCTGCAAGCAGGCTGAGTGGCTGAGTGATTGTGTCACTGGACCAGGGCTGGTGAATGATGTCAGCAGAGCAGTAGGATCCAACCTGCATAGTTTGAGGGGATCACATCCACATGTGGCCACATCAGGACTCCCCTTCCCCTCTATCCTGCCCAGTGCACAGTATTCCCATTACTATCTTTCAGTCTTTCAATGACATTCACTTTTTAGAAAACAAATTACATACGTGCTGGACTTTTTAGGTAAGTAACTGCAATCCATCTTCAATGCTTTTCCGAAAACTACCAGATAAAGTCGAAACTAATTAGCCTGGCATCCAAGTCTTTTCATGACGTGGCTAAGTGATTGTTCTGGTCTGCATGGGCCAACCTTCCAAGCTCATCTCTCTGCCTCCTCAGGCCTTACTCAGTCTTCCAGAGCACACTCTTGCTCTACTCCTGTATTAGCCAATTTTTATACTGCTATAAAGAACTGCCCAAAATTGGGTGATTTATAAAGGAAAGAGGTTTAATTGACTCATGGTTCAGCGTGGCTGGGGAGGCCTCAGGAAACTTACAATCATGGCAGAAGACCAAGGGAGAAGCAAGGCACCTTCTTCACAAGGCGGCAGGAAGGAGATGTGCCAGCAGGGGAAGTGCCAGACGCTTATAAAACCATCAGATCTCGTGAGAACTCACTATCATGAGAACAGCATGAGAGAAACCCACCCACATGATTCGTATACCCCCACCTGGTCTCTCCCTTAGCACAAGGGGGTTATGGGGATTACAATTTGAAGTGAGATTTGGGTGGAGACACAGAGCCAAACCATATTAACTCTCTTGAGCCCCAAGAGCCAGGTGAGCAAGGGATGTCTGTCAACCTATTTCCTATTTTGTGAAGAAGTTAGTTAGTTGTGTTGTGTCTCTTTGCATCTCTTTATTTTGATCTGCTACTTGGATAGTTGAGTCTTAAGTGTTTAGTAGTAGGTATTCAGTTACCTGTATTTTGTTTTTTGGTCACGATATGTTGTGTTCTTTGCATTCTGCTGCCGCTTGCTCTGTATTGCACATGAAGTAGATGTTCCACACACGTGTGGCCAGGAGCTACCTTCCTAGCCAAGGCATAATTACCAAGTGTTAAGAATTTTAGGAACCATGCAAAGCAGTTTGGGAGTTGTGTTGATTCCCCTCCTAGGTGGTGAAACAAAGTTGCAGCACCCATCACATTATGCTATTGCATCCCTTTTCTTTTCTCCTGACCTGAAGGAAACAACTCCTTTCTGCAGAGGCCTCAGGATGGGAGAAGGGATACAGTTTAACAAACCCAGCCCCATCTCCTCAGCCTTTGCAATCCCCCTTCTCACTTGCTGGAGTCCTTTCTGTTCCATCAGAGAAGAGGAAGGTGAGAGCTTCAGTTCCCCCTCTCCTCCTTCATTCTCTCCCATGCTTCATTCTTCCTTCTTCACTTTATCCCATCTTCAGGACTGTGGTTGGCTGCCAAGTCTATTCCCTGTGGCCTTGTGGTAACTTGGGGAGTGAGGCAAATTCACTGCCTGGGCCAAGAAATCAGGGAGCAAATTCCAAGTGAGTATTGGGGTCCCTCATGGGAAGAGGCACTGCTGCCTGGGCTGTAATTGTCATGGAGGCCGTTGTCATGGTGACTACACTAGCAGGCAGAGAGAAAGGGTGCAGAAGACTAGGGAATGAGAGAGAGAGGGAGGAGGGGAAAGAGGGGGAAATGAGGTGAAAGGGGAAAATGGCAGAAAGCAAAGGGAGGGAGGAAGAGAGGAAGGGAGAGAGAGGCGGAGGGGGAGGGAGTTTCCGAGAGGATGTGGAAGTCTTAGGGGAGAGAGCAGGAGCTAGGTGGGTAATGGTGGTTGTTGCAGGAGGGGAAGAAATGTGAAAGGCCAGTGAAGGGAGAGGTGAAAAGGTGGGAAGGAGGAGAGGGGATGAGTAGAGATGGGGAGAGTGGAGGAGACTGAGGAAAAGATAAAAGAAGGGGCTTCAGAATGAGCAGGGGCTGGCGTGGGGAGGGGAAAGGAGGGGAGCCAGCCAGGCTCTCAGATTAGTTCTTAATTATTGCCTGATGTTTCCCATCTCTATCTGCCCTTTGATCTCCTGTGTTACACATTAAATATGAGCAACCAAACGGCTGCATCTCATGTTTAAAAACTCGATGAGGCGAGACTTCAAAGCGAGCAGTGGAGCAAAATGGGTGTTTTGCCTGGCTATTTGTAGCAAGGTTTTGCTGGCCCAATTAGGTTAAAGGGAGCCCTGAAATTCCCTCTTGATTGGAGCCGGGCTCCTGTGCTTGTTCCCACCACTGGCTGCCAGACTTAATGACATTAATGACCCAGGCTGGTCAGCCACCAACTGACCCCTTTGCGGTCACTGCAGACCCGCAGAGGGGCTACCCAGAAGCTGGTAGCTGGGACCAAGCCCTCATAGGCTCTGCCTCTGCATTCCCGGGGAGGCCTGGGGCTGGATGGGATCCGTCCTCCATGTGGCTGGGAAGCAGCTGGCTGTATAGCCACTGTGACAGGTGCCAGGAGTAGCAGGAGGAGTCCTTGAGCCCTGATCTTAGCCTGCCTCTCCAGATTTCCATTCTAGGTGCCTGAGGTCCCAAAGGCAGCCATGTCCACTCATCCAGGAAGTCAGACTTAGGGTCTCGTCTGCCAGGAGCAGTGATCTAGCTGCTCTCCCTGCACCTTAGTTTTCCCCTCTTTCAATGCAGGGACCAGATTAGATACTACATTGTTCTCTCCAACACTATTGGGCTTACCGGGCTTACTCCAGGCACCTTACAGGGTGCCTCTGCCGGGTGATTTCCGGAACATCCTTGTGTCCTTGTAAGGAATGCTTTTTCCCATCCTAAACCGCACCTGTTCAGCCTGCTTGGAGCCTTTTGCTACTCCAGTGCCGTTTCTCTTCTGTTTCCCCAAAATTCCTCCAGAACTCTCATATTACCTGATCCATGCCCACCTGATGGAAGGGGAGACAACTGATAGCTTATTCACACTGGGTTGGGGGAAGTTAAATGAGAGTATTTGTATTTTGAAAAAGTACATCTGGAGAGAAGGCAATGATTCACTCAAAGGAAGGTCTCTGAGGACCCAGTTGTTGAATTTTATGTGTAGGAGGAGGTAGAACTGCAGGTGGCCCTCAAATCTTGCCTAATAGGGGAATTCTTACCCTTTCTATGATCTTTTTTTCTATGTGGATGTTGGCGGCAGGGGGGTTACTCTGGGCATTATGGGCTAAGACTGTGAAGTTTGGCTTATGCTTTTAGGCATACATATCTTCTCTCCCTCATCATCGCCCATTTTCTAGAAATGGGACTTGTGCTCAGCAGTAATTGATCTAGGCACAGTGGGGCTGGCAGGGGTAGGGAAGGTGAAGATCTGCGTCAGAGGAGCCTCACAGCCAGGGTGGACACAGCACAAAGCTGCCGATGAGAACAATTCCACCTTCTGGAACATCCTGAGAACAAGGCTGGCCTCGTTTCCTGCTTGGGTTCATCATCCACACCCTTGAGGCTCTGGCCCGTAAGAGACTTTCCCAGGCATCTTTTCCGGCGCCCTCCCTTCTGGAGCCATGTCTGAGTGGCAGAGTGAGCCACCGCGTGCCAGCCCCACTGATGGCTGCCGGCAATGACAGATGTTATTTTACAGAATGTGGCCCCAGAGATGTGACATGTATAGTTCCTAAGTGCCAACTGGGAAATCTGGAGAAGGAGGGAGCGAGGAATGAGGCTCTACCCTTGGCTGTTTTTCTCCATCTGATGGGGTGCAGGGAATACAGAAGCAGAAAGTTACTTTTTCTTTTCTTGGCATCTGGGAGATTTCAGTGCTCAGGCAGCCCTGTTTTGGCCTCTGATCTCATGAACAGATTGGTGAGATCCGACCAGGGCCAGTGGACCTCCAGATACTTGTTTCTCAGTATAGGGAACTGGGAAAAAGTGATGATGCTTCCTTGTCTTCTTGGAGGCCTGTGACAAGTCAAGCAAAGCCAGAAAGAGAAGGGGTGAGTGCATCTGTCCTGGTCCAGACTCAGAAAACATGGCATCTGAAAGCTCCACATTGTAAAGCTTCCCGGCATATAGGTTCCTTCACAGCACAGCACTTAAGAACGGGCTGCTTGGGTCAAAGTCTGGGTCTTCCTGGCTGCACATGGTAGCTCACACCTGTAATCCTAGCACTTTGGGAGGCCACGGTGAGTGGATCTCCTGAGGTCAGGAGTTCAAGACAAGCCTGGCCAACATGGTGAAATTCCATCTCTACTAAAAATGTAAAAATTAGCTGGGGGTGGTGGCTCATGCCTGTAATCCCAGCTGTTTGGAAGGCTAAGCAGGAGAACCACTTGAACCCAGGAGGTGGAGGTTGCAGTGAGCCAAGGTTGTGCCATTGCACTCCAGCCTGGGTGACAGAGCAAGACTCCATCCCCAAAAAAAAAAAAAAAAAAAAAGTCTTGGTCTTCCAGAGTGATCTGGGGCTAGTTACATAATGCTCCGTGCCTCAGTTTCCACATTTGTGAAAAGCAAGGCTAATGGTTGACCCCTGCCATACCCCTGTTGTGAGGATTACAGCACTACAACAATGTCTGGCACTTATTATTCAATGAGAGTTATCTTTTATTTTTGCATCTATTATTTCATTTGGTTCTCACTTAATCTCTGACAGTGCTAGGGAACTTTAAGCTCTTTTTATAGAAAGAGGAGAAAGGTAAGACTTTGCTTAGCTCACACATGGTGGAATTTTGTCCTTTTCCTTTTCCCATGATGCCAGGTACAGTAGGGAAGTGGAGTCTTCAGTCTTGACACATGTGGTACCATTGGTTTTAGACACCAATTATTTCTAGTTCTATCTCCTTCTGGACACATGTTAGGATTGCAATAAAAGTTATGGCCAAGTGACTTGCTTTGACCAATAACATGTGAGCAGACATTGCATATGTCACACCTGAGTGGAAGTTCTAGGATCTGGCGTACACCTTGCCTGGTCCCCTTCCACTGCTGCAGTGATTATGTGAGCCCCTGCCAAGACCTGAGAAACTCGAATGAGAAGAGTGCCCCAGCAGCCCTCATTGGACACAGGTGAAGGAGAACATACCTTGGTTATTTAATCACTGAGATATAGGAGCCAATTGTTACTGCTGCCCAGCCAAGCTTATCTTGCCTCATTTGCCAAAATTAAATGCATCTAGTACCCAGAGTCCTCCTCTTGACAGAATCTGCTTCCCAGCTTTCAGAAGAGCCCAATCAGATGGAAGGGTGTGAAGTAGTAAACCACGGTTCTCTGCCTTCCTCTTTCAATCTTGATCTGCTTTGTTCCCTAGTAGATGTCATTCAGCTCAGGAGGTGAAGGGTTCTGAACAGAAGAGGGATTTTGTTTGAGTTTGCTTTTGTTTTTCGTTGTATTTCTCTGATAAAGACATTTTGGATCCCTATCCACTCAGTTGTTCCCATCAACCTCTTGATATCTCAGAGCAAGTGGAGAGATACAAGCACCTCTGGTAGGAGTGGGGTTTGAAACAGGCTTTCCTTGCCCTGGTCTTGGGCTGCCCCTTCTCAAGAACTTGATCTCTAAGTATAAGAGACTCAGCTTGGAGCTGACATTGAGAGACTCCTTCCCAGGATCTCAGAGCCAGAAGGAGACTTAACTAAACACCACCCCATATTCTAGAGGAGGGGAGTGGAACTTTGAAAGGTAATGGATGGCCCTGAAGCCAGGCTCTCTGCAATCCTTGAAAAGCAGGACCAGCTGCATAATTTGCACAGCCTAGTACAAAAGAAAAATGCTGGGCCCCTTGTCCAAAAGTATTAAACATTTCAAGATGGTGACTGTCAAACATTAAACCAAGTGAGGGCCGCTGCTAAGCACGAGGCCCACGGCTTTGGTTGCTCATCTATGTAATGGCTGATTACCTCTCAAGAAGGGAAAAGGAAATCCGCTTTAGGCCTCAGTCCATACCCACCCTTTTGAAATGGTTGACCAGATTTCAAGAGGAGCTCAATGAAACACCATCTAGGCTATGAAGTGACTCCAAACTCACGTCTACGGTCTGGTCTTTCCAGGTGATGGCTCTGCCACGTGGCCAAGACCAGCTTCTTAACTCTCTCATACACAGGGAATGCAGACTTCCCCTGATCTGTAAAAGCCAGTTTAATGATAAACTCTAGGAAATCCTGGCCAGTTTGCTGATGAACCCTAGAAAGACAAATATCAATTCTTCTTGTTTTGTTTTAACTGTTCATGGGGTCTGGGGAGAAAATCCAGTCTGCAGAGAGGAAGACATGAGTTTGGGGGCCTGTCAAGACTTGTCACTGTCCTGTTTATTTCCTTATTTTCTGACTTCCCCTTGTAAGTGTGAGTGTGGTAGGACACACCTGTGCCTAGCTTGTTCTCTCTCCCCTATGTACAGAACAAGGTGGAGCAGAGATTATCAGTCAACACCTATGGCCTGAATGTATGATGAGGGACACAGAGCCATGTGGAACAAGCAGACGGCAGGTGGAGCTGGTGATGTTTCTGGGTGCTCCACAGTGCAGAGTCGTGTGTGTCGCACTTCCCTCCTGCACCCAAGTCAGGTTATCTAGGTGTAAATAACTCCTGCAGCACATCAGGCGATTTCTTCAGGAGAATTTACGGGGATTAAAGTGCCCAGCTTGATCCAATCAATCATCAGTAGCCAAATATTTTCTAAACACCTAGCATTTATTCATTCAAATGAAATAAACATTTACCCTGGACCAGTAAGATTTACAAAGACTTAGAGACAGAAAACTCTAATTGTGTGATTTCAGGCTCCAGCCTACCTCCTTAGGGTGCAGGGGTGGGAGTGGGGTCAAGACTTGATGTCTTTACCATTTTCTGGAATCACAGAGAACTCCGAAATGACGCCTGGGAGTCTCTTTGCCTATGGGCAAGGCAGGAGCCCTAAAAGGGATACAGAAGGGACAGGGCAGATCTGAAGATGTTGCTCCTGCATGTCTGAAAACCCAGTTTGTCTCCACCCCTCCCTAGGGTGGACTCCCACTGGGGTCAACGGTGCTCCCAAGTTAACAAACACAGCGAGCCTCTTCCCCTGCAGTTCTCTCCTCTGTTGCTGGAATGGTAATTTTAAGTCTCTAATAGCTCCTCAGGGCACTGAGGTGAGGCAAGAGGGGGATGTATTTATGTTCACATTTGCCAGTCTGTCTTGCCGGATGACAGCAGGGCTGATGGCACAGCTGATGAAAGCCGCCGCTCCATTCCACCCGGTGAAGAGCAGAGCAGAGTTTGTTGCATCTCCCCGGTGACCAGTCTGTTTGCTGCTCTCAGCTTGGGCCGGCCCACCATGTCCTCTCACCCGCTCCTGGCTTCAAGTCAGTCCCAGCAGTCCATGCATATTCATGTTGGGGCAGCACGACCCTCCTCAGAAGGGTTGGCATACTGGGCATTTATTAATCACTGTCTGTAGCTCTCTGCATGGCCACCAGACAGGAGACCCCTCCCTAGGCTGGCTGCAATGTCACTGCCAACAATGGGGTTAGCAGAGTGGAAAAGAACAATAGCACATCATTAATGGGGGGGGGCTGTTCTGGTGGCGGGTACATTGCGGGTAGTCAGCATCCTGAGTTCTACCCAGAGGTTATGAGACTGATGCCATTGTGATTGCTGTCACTTGGTCTAACAACAGCACCTGCATTGCACACTTGCTGGGCAGTGGGTCTCTGCTGAGCACTCACTCATGCACTTCCAGGTATGCTCTCCCATTGAATGCTTCCAGCTTTAGGAGATGGGTATTCATTGGTATTTTGAGTCTATAGATGAAAAGCTGGCATTTGAAGAAATGAAGTAGCTGATTCAAGCTTATGCCACTATGAAATAAGAGATACATCCGAGACTTTTGACTCTTGGTCTGCCTTGTTACTGCTATCACAAGCCACCTCTGCAGGTGGGGTTATCACTGGAGGCACTTCCATTAAGTCCAGTCAGCCTCTCTCTTACCCATTTTGCACAGGCTTACATTTGCCAAAGCTGTGCTTCTGGAAGGACTTACACAGATTCCAAGTTGAGTATCTGAGAAAGAGCTGAGAAAGACATGAGAGGTCCCCTAGTCCAAATTCTTGTTTTAATAAATTCGGAAACTAAAGTAATAGCCAGACATCAAAACCAGTTCTTCCAGCATCTTGCTCTGATGCTAGGTCTTTTACTCTCCCTGTAGGCCCTGGCTGTTTCACCAAGTCCAGCCCATGGGCCTGGCTCTTTAGGCCTATAGTCATCTGCACCACCCAGCTAAGCTTGTTTTTTCTCACCTGGTGCCTAACCTGTTAACTCCATTCAGATTCCCAGGTGGGTCCTCTCATTGCCTGGAAGATGAGCTATGCTCAGCCTTACCTTTGCATCTTCGTGTGGGTTGTTTCCTCATCTTCTTCTAAAATGTTATTTTTTCCTAGCCTCTATCTGAAGATTTAAAGCTGATCGGTGTCCAGCTTACCCCTGTCTTTTCTTCTCAGAAATCCTACTGCATAAATTGTTGGACTTCATTCATCTCCACTTCTAAGTCCTTGGTTAGATCAAGGAGGGCGGGAGTGCTGTGCTTAGCTCATGGGTTTTCTTCATCATTTGATAAGAACAAGAAGGCACATGGAAGTTCCTTAAGACATTCTTAGAAATCAACAGATGCATAACAATGTGGTCCACTTACAGCCCTCTGCCTCTGATATCACTATCTCTGCCTGCTCCCAGCATAGTACATAACAACCTTTCATTCACAAATGCAAGAAATGTTTAAGGAAGAGATGCTACTCGTTGGGCACCATAAGCAGTGTGGAGGGGGCACGATGGATAAGCATACCTGCCCACTAGGAGCTTATAATCTAGTGGAGGAGAAAGAAGTAACAGGCTGGAGAGTATCATGGAAAGAAGAGAACCTGTCTGGCTGAATGAGAAGCCATCTGGGCTGTGATAGCACTGAGCAGGTCTTGAAACATGACCCTTAAGTACCTCCAATCCTCCCCTGCCCACCGCAGCTGCATCTTCTCGCCTGCCATTCGCTAGTGACCCTGAATTTCTAGTCGTGCCCTACTGCAGCTTGAGACCCTCTAGCCTGTTGTGATTGGTTCTTTCCTTTGTTTCTATTAAATATTCCCAGCTAGATGTCCCTCTGATAAAGCCCTGTACATTCCATTTGGAATTACGAATGACGGGTAACCAATGTTGATGCTGCCCTTGGAGACAATGACACATGAAGGATTCCAATGGAGGAACTCTAGATGTTGGAGACAAGTTATTTGCAGAGTTGTCTGGGGACAGATTTGGGGCTTCCCACATGCCCCTTAAAAAATAACATGGAGTTGGAAGCAACCACTGCTTTCAGTTTATCTTCTCTACAAGCAGTTAAGTTTCCATGGTGAACTAATGAATGATTTAGGATTAACACCCAGCTCTACACTGGAACCCCAAAAATGTGATGAGAAAGAAGAGTTAAAAGACATGCTGGGGGCTGGGCACAGTGGCTCACGCCTGTAATCCCAGCACTTTGGGAGGCTGAGGTGGGTGGATCACGAGATCAAGAGATAGAGATCATCCTGGCCAACATGGTGGAACCCCATCTCTACTAAAAATACAAAAATTAGCCAGGTGGTGTGGCAGGTGCCTGTAGGCCCAGCCACTCAGGAGGCTGAGGCAGGAGAATCACTTGAACCTGGGAGGCGGAGGTTGCAGTGAGCTGCAATTGCACCACTGCACTCCAGATGACAGAGTGAGACTCCGTCTCAAAAAAAAAAAAAGTACAGTCCAAATATTTTCACCTATATAAATATCCCAAAAATCAGGAAAAAGTGAAAATAAAAGGATGGCAAAGGGGCTTGCAATCACCTAAGCATTTTGCATATATGAGCTGGACTGTAAGACCCATGGTGGTAGAACCGTGTCTCATGCCCTGCTATAGTCCTAGATAAGTGGGTGGCACAGTGTCTGGCGCTGGCTCGATCATATTTTTAGATCAATTGCTTCTTTTTTCCTTTCTTTTTCTTAATATTAGCAATAAAAGAGTAAGTCAACATTGCATTGCTCATTAGAGTGCCATTTGCATATCTGCCTGAGAACTCTGTCATATTGTAGCATAAATTGCACAAGAGACATAGGCTCCCTGGAGGAATGGTAAGAGGAAGTTGGTGTTCCTAATTGGGCCACCAAACCCAGGAGTGAGTTAGTCACAAAAGCATGATAACACATGTACTACAGTGAGGTTGCCCTCAGGGAAGCATTTGTTCATTCATTCCTATCCAGCACATATTGTTAAGCACACATGTATACTTTGCACTGTGTTAGACCCAGCAATTTAAACAAAGTGTCTAACCTCATAGGGTAAATAAGCAAATAAACCAATAAATGAGTTTTAAAAGGAGTACTGTTATCAAGAGAACAAACTGGGTTCCCATAGGGAGACTAATTAGGGTTAATGGTACTTATGTAGGTAAAGCAACCCAGAAGGGACGTTCTGAAGAGGTGACATGTAAGCTGAGACCTGAAAAAAGGCAGCCCATGGAGGGCCAGGAAAGCCATTTCTAGGTAGAAGAAAGTGTAGGTGTAAAGGGCTTTAGAAAGAGTGGGTGTGTTAGACGGAAAGAAGGCAACATGGGCAGAACCCATGAATGAGAGGAAGGTGGGATAGAATGAGGGCAAAAGCGGGTCCTCAGGTTAGGTTTTTTCAGAAATACAATACAAATATGATACTTCCAAAAGAGTCTTCTAAGGTAAGGGATGGATTCCACAGCACTCAGAGAGAATGTTGGAAGACCAATTGGAGAGAGACCGCAGTAGTCTTAGCAAATGGTAAGAGCGATGTGATAGATTGGGTCCAGGAAATAAGGACAGAGGCAATCCAGAGTGACACTCAGGCTTCTGGCCTGAGCAGCTTAATAGGAAGTTGTCCCATTTACTGAGATGGCAGGGTACTGGAAGAGGAGCTAACTGAGGGGGACTTCAAGAGTTTAGTTTTGGACATGGTAAGCCAAACGAGCCCTATATCCAACTAGAGAGGTCAAGTAGAAAATCAAATATACAAAGCTGAGGTGTGGTTTGCCTTGGAGATATAAACTTGGAAGTTGTTGGCTTCCAGAAGGCACTTAAAGCCAGGAGAATGGTTGGGAACACAAGGAGATGGAGGTGAGAAGTGGCCACAGCAGTTCTCTTCAGCGCACTTGAGTTAGAACTTGGGGAGCATGGCAGCAAAGGAGCCTGAGATTGAGCAGCAAAGTGTAAGAGAAAAATCTAGGGGTGTGTGATGTGACATCCACAGAAGCAAAGAGAAGGGAGTTTAAAGGAGGAAGAGTGATTGATGGTGCTAAAGATTACAAAAATGTTAAGTAAAGCCAAGTGAGAAAAGCATACCATAGATTTGGCAACATGGAGGCCATTGGTGATGTGAATTCAAAGAGATAAAGTGAGGGTGATTGCAGAAAATCAACTGGAGTAGGCTGATGTGTAGAATGGAAAATGATCAATTAGAGGCAGCCTGTGAATCTATCCTTTTATGAAAAAAATGTATTAAGTTCCAGGATACATGTGCAGGATTTGCAGGTTTGTTACATAGGTAAACCTGTGCCATGGTGGTATGCTGCACCTACTAACCCATCACCTATGTATTAAGCCCTACATGCATTAGCTGTTTATCCTGATGCTCTCCCTCCTGCCACCCCCCACAACAAGCCCTAATGTGTGTTCCCCTCCCTGTGTCCATGTGTTCTCATTGTTCAGCTCCCACTTACAAGTGAGAACACGCAGTGTTTGTTTTCTGTTCCCGTGTTAGTTTGCTGAGGATAATGACTTCCAACTCCATCCTTGTCCCTGCAAAGGACATGATCTCATTCCTTTTTATGGTTGCATAGTATTCCATGGTCAACTACTAAAAAGTGAATCTACTCTTTACCAAAGTTTGGCATCTGAGTGGAGGAAGAGAATGGAGTAGGGGAGGAAGTGGGGTCAATAAAGGAAATTTACCATGTGTAAATGGCTCAATCCTTGCCTTGGGGAAGGCAAGGAGGAGAGTTAAGTTCAAGGTCAGCAAGGGTCACACTGGCAACTTCCCCAGCACAGCTCCTGAAGATTTGCTTTGCATTGCACAAGAGTATGAGCTGCAGATGTAACAGAACCAAGAAATCTGTGGGTGCAGTAGGGCAGTAATTTATGAGGAAATACTGTCTGGGCCCAAGTTAGAGCTGCAGCACTGACATCCTCATCAGGCTGGACAGAAGGGATTGGAGTGAGATGTATACTGAGGCAAGGATGTAGATCAGATGAGGAAAGCAATAGAAGAGGGCCCCAGCATTTTTATGTTTTCCAGTGGACAGGAACAAGGACGAGGCAGTTGTGGTAGCATTGATATCAGCTGGGGGTGGGATGGGGGTGGCGGCTGGTCTGAAACTATAATCCTTCACTAATTCACAAATGGGTTTCCCCAACAGTGAAGGAGAGGTCAGGAGCCCATGTTTGACCTTGTTTTTTTTTGTGGTTATGCTGCTGCTGTTTTCTCATTTTGAGTACAGGGACATCCAGCCTTCAGAGGGACTTTGGAATACTTGCAACACAAGGCAAGCAAGCACTCTGAGTGGGGTCCGGAGCTTATTTGATGTTCACCATGACCGAACTGTACAACTTCCCAAAAGGCCAAGAGTGTATCAGAAAACTAGAGCTATGAAAATGAGCCCAGATGCTTGCACTGTGGCTGCAAGAAGCCACTAGGCAGGGAGAGGAGTTGTCTCACTGTCAGAAGTTTTGTCAGCCTCTGTCCTTCTGCCACTCTGTCTGGGGATAGGCACCCGTGGTCAGGGCAACTCAAGGGAGCACCAACCCAGGTTACGAAAATCCCCATCACACCTGGCCTCCATTTCTCTGAAGGAGATCAGATAGGATGAACTTCCCAAAGCATCCCCCTCTCCACCTGCCTTACCCACAATGCTGCTTCCAAAGCCTCAATGCCGCCCGTCTGAAATCTGAATCCAAGCAACAAATGGCAGCAGAAGGTCTTTTCTTTATCATCTACTGTGTGCCAGGCACCATTCTAACACCTTTTCATTTTGCTAGTCATTTATTTCTCACAAAAACTATTTCAGGGAGGTGCTCTTAGTAATTCCATTTTAGAAATGCAGAAACTGAGGCACAGAAAATGTAGTGAGTGGGCGTATGGTGACATGAATGGGAAGAGGCAGAGGTGGGGCATGGACCCAGGCAGGCTGCCTGAGCACCATGGCAAGTGCTGTAACTGAAGCTCTTTCCTCCTAGGGAAGCGTGCTTCATCATCAGTGTCTCACCTGCTCCTTCTGAGGGTCTCAGACTGACTTACTCTAGAAAGTTAACAGGACATGCCCTGTGTCTGAACACCTAATTGTTAACCAGGCATCCCCTAAAAGGATGGACTTCGAGGCTCACAATAGTTTTTCCAGGGCATGGCACAGTGGCTCATGCCTGTAATCCCAACACTTTGGGCGGCCAAGACTGGCAGATCACCTGAGGTCAGGAGTTCGAGAACAGCCTGGTCAATATGGCACAACCCTGTGTGTTCTAAAAATACAAAAATTAGTCGGGTGTGGTGGCACATGCCTGTAATTCCAGCTACTTGGGTGGCTGAGGCAGGAGAATCACTTCAACCTGGGAGGCAGAGGTTTCAGTGAGTGGAGATTGCACCACTGCACTCCAGCCTGGGCGACAGAGGAGACTCTGTCACACACACATGCGTGCACACATGCACACACAGACACAGAATAGTTTCTCCAGCCTCCTGGAGGTAGAGGAGGGCTCCCCAAGGCGATTCTAGGCCAATCCCCACTCCTCGACCCCTCTGTTTGAAGGGTTGCCAGTCATGGTGACCAAGCCCTGCTGGCTTGGTTCCCAGGCGTCATTTCACTGGAAATGTAGTTTATTGACCTTAGTTCAAACCATTCCAGATAGGTCTACAGAATGTAGCCCAAATATCAGCTGGGCTCTTGAGACCCTTTGCCTAGACATGATATGACCTCATGCTTTCTGTGAGTTTTTTTTTTTTTTTTTTTTTTTTTTAGATGGAGTCTCACTCTGTCTCCAGGCTGGAGTGCAGTGGTGGTGTGATCTCGGCTCACTGCAACCTCTGCCTCCCAGGTCCAACTGATTCTGCTGCCTCAGCCTCTCAAGTAGCTGGCACTACAGGCATGAGCCACCAAGCCCAGCTAATTTTTGTATTTTTGGTAGAGACGGGGTTTCACTATGTTGGCCAGGATGGTCTCAATCTCTTGACCTCGTGATCTGCCCACCTTGTCCTCCCAAAGTGCTGGGATTACAGGTGTGAACCACTGCGCCCAGCCGCTTTCTGTCACTTTTATGCACTGACTTCCATTTCCATCACCCACGCCTGCTGGGAGCCAGCGTGACTCACCCTTGCCAGTTCAGTCTGTAATCTGGTTCTCCTCTCCCTAGGCACAAAGGATCCCTATTTGGGGCTTGGGGCAGGTATGGAGAGGCCTCTCTTCCAAGTGGCCCACACCCTAGAAGGGGATTGGGTGGCAGGTGGTACTGTATACAGGTAAGCTGGAGTTGTTCTGCAGAGCTGGGGCTGAGGATCAGTAAAAAGAAATGAGGCAAGGGAAAAAAACAGGTGAGCAGATAAATGCTCTTCCAGAAGAAATGCTTAGACTGATGGCTTGCATTCTCTAGGTCAGCCAGACCCAGTGTCCCTGTCATTGTTCCTAACAGAGCCTGTCATCACTACATGATATGTATTTACTTTATTTGGAGTCAAGTTAATTGAGGTTAAACTTACATGCAGTAAAATTCATGCTCTTTTTGTGTATAGTTCTGTGAGTTTAGAAAAACACATACTGTCATGTAACTGCCACCGCAATCAAGATCTAGAACATTTCTGCCACCCTTTGCTTATCAACCCTCTCCTCTAACCCTAGCCCCCGGCAAACACTGTGCATTTTTTGTTTTGTCTCTATAATCTTGTCTTTTCCAGAATGCCATATGAATGGACTTACATAGTATTCAGGCTGTTGAGTCTAGCTTCTTTCATTTAGCAAAATGTATTTCCATTTCATCCATGTCATTGCTTGTATCAATAATTTGTTCGTCTTTACTGCTGACTGCTATTCAGTTGTGTGGGTGTGTCAGTTTATCCATTCACTGGCTGATGGACGTAGAGTTGCTTCCTGTTTGAGATATACATAAGTAAAGCTAATTATTCATGTACAAATATTTGTGTAAGCATAGGTTTCCATTTGTCTTGGATACATAGGTAATGTATTGGCTGTGTCACATGGTAAGCATATGTTTAACTTTATGAGAAACTGCCATACTATTGTCCAGAGTGGCCGTACCCATTTGCAATCCCACCATAAATATGTGAGAGCTTCAGCTGTCTGCATCTTCCACAACATTTGGTATTGTTAGCTTTTTGCACCTGTTTTGTTTTTAATTTTAGCTATTCTGATAGGTGTGTAGCAATATCTCATTGACATTTCAATTTGCATTTTCCTAATGTTAGGACACGGAACACTTTTTCCAAGTGCTTCCTTGTCATCTGTATAGTGTATTCGGTGATGTGTCGGTTCAAATCTTTTGCTTATTTTAAACATTGGGCTATTTGTATTTGTATTATTGAATTTGGAGAGTTCTTCATATATTCTGGATACAAATCTATCAGATAGGTGGTTTATAAATACTTTCTCAACAGATAGTTACTTTAATACAATTTGTCCTCCTCTTTGGATTTCAAATACCATTCCCACTTCTCACCATTAGGCTGGCAGAGTTAGAGGAACACAAAGAACACTTTAGTCTTGATTTTCTAGAAGAGAGAAACTGAGACACAGATATACTTTTAAAAACCTGCTGCTTCTAGTATCATGAGAATTGGAGCCAGATATGGGACTTGATCACTGAGAAGGGAGTCTTAGAATGTGTTTGAAATTATCCCTCCCCTCATAGGGCTGCTATTTGTTTAAGTGGGGTCCAGCAAACCAGTGTCATCAGCTTACTTCTGGGAAAGGGTAACAGATATTTGTCAAATATCTCTTGTGTGCCAGAAATTAATTTATATCAGGGACCAACAAGCTAGGCCTGAGGGCCATATATAACCCTTTATCTGATTTTGTACAGCCTGTGAACATTAACACGACTTGCAACTGACATGACAGGAAAAACTCACTCTGAAACCCCAATTAAAGGATATGCAATTCGCCCTGCAAAGAAGTCAATTTTTTTTTATTATAGACATGTAGTTTTTAAAATGATACACAATTACTATTTTAATATATATTATTTGATATTATATTTTGAATTTTTGTGAACAACAAACTTGTTTTCTCTCTTGTTATGTTAATAATGCTTACATAGTCCCCTCAATTTTACCGCTTGGTCTGCAGAACCTCCAACTTACTCTTTGGACCTTTGCAGGAAAAGTTATATCTTTAACCATTAAAACTATAACAACCTATTTTACAGAGAAAAGTGAAGCTCTTTGCAAAAGATAAGTAAGCTGTGTAAGGTCACCCAGTTAATGTCAGTGGAACAGAAATTTTGGGGGATGTTTCTGACTTCAAAACCTGGTCCCTTTCCAAAAGTAAATTCACAGCAGCAATTTAGCAGAAAACAGAAAAGAACAAAAAACAATTTTGATGGGTGAGGTGTGGGGTTCTTGGCTCAGAGCGCGGCTTCTCCAGGTTCCTGAACCTGTTTTTGTCCAATTCACAGGCCTGTTCATGGAGACCAGGAATTCATCAGAGGGACCTCATAATCCTGTGGGATTCTCAAACCATGCCAGCAACATTCTGTTCTCCTCATCCTACTTCACTAGCTGAAGTGTATATAGAAAGTTTTAAAGCTTTCCAATAACAATATTTTTTACTAAAACAAAGCATGTTAGCTAGAGCCCTGTGAATGGTGTTAAGCACATGAGTCATGGACCCGGGACACTGGGTTCAACTCCCAGCTCCACTCTTAGGAGCCATGTGACCTCTGGTTAAGAAGCTAAACAGAGGTAGCTGGATTTACCTTTTTTGACATAGGATATAATAGAACCTATTCATAGGTCTTCTATGAAGCTTAAATGGGTTAATATTTGCAACATGGTTAGCACAGTACCTGACATAGCACAGGTACTTTATCAGCATATATTAAATAATAAAATAAATGCTTGATTAATCAGAATATTAAATTGCCAGAAAACACATCTCTTCTCTTTCTAGCTCATCAAAATGTTTCTGTATCAAATGGGTCTTGAAAGATCAAAAGGAAGAGAAACTTGAAAGCAACAGCATTGCCTCAACTTCCTCAGTGTGATCATTCTTTGGTAGGTGACAGAGAAGCAAGAGGGGAATGTGTTTTGCTACTTTCAGCCCAGGTACACACTCCCCAACTCTCCAATCCAGGAGAATGACCTGGGTTTCACCAAATTACAATTATTATTATTTGAGCAATACGTAAAGCTTTTGATTCTGAAATGATGATCCTTGTAGTCAAAAGCAGCAATTCTACATCAAATTACAATTATTTATAACATCATCAGGCTAGGAAAATGTAGCACTTTGGTGACATCTTGCCCTTCCATGTCAGGAGATCACGTTTATGTCTACATTTCCCCTCTCTGGCTTCAGAAAGCCACACCCAGGTGTATCCCCTGCTGGTACCCTAATTAAGATTCTTCACCTCCCACTCCATTTCTCTGACACACACAAATGGCACTCAGTGCTGGTGAGGGTGTGAGACAGATAAACACTCTCATACACTGACGGTTAGGATAAGCAGTTGAGATATTTCCATCAAGAGCCTTAAACATATTCTTAAATCCAAGATTCCACTTCTGAAAAGACATCGAGACAAACAGGGTGTGTGTGGCAGGGTTGGGGGTGGGAGTTGTAGAATTTAAAGGAGAAGAACTGAATCCGACACACGATGGGAGTTGCCTAGTGAGTGTGTGGGCATCTGAAGCCAGAGGGCAGTAGGTGGTGTGTTCCAGGGTCCTTCGGTGAGCACACCTGCTGCACTGTAGCTGCTGGTCCCAACAGATGGGCAGCGCCGCAGACCCACGTGCTATAGGACACCGCAGTGCCCAAACAAGGGCATTGTAGTCCATCCACCCACCACGAGCATTGTCTATTGGAGTCAGAATCGATCTGGGAGACAGACTCGGCTCTGCCCTGGCTCAGACACCCTGGGACAGATTCTGCAGCCTGTTGGGGGAACTGCCTGGGTGGAGTCAGTTCTTCGGCTTGGCTGCCTAAACCTTTCCCTCCTCACTGTGGGCCTGAGGACCTAAGACATGAGCAAGTGTCTTAAAAGTAAAGTTTCTGTACAAGTATTAGGAATTGTTATCTAGATCCATATGATTTTAGAGTCTTTTAATCTTCTTAGGTTAGATTCTCAGATGCCCTAGGGTATCTTTAGTTTTTTGTCACAATTCAAGAGAACTCATCTTTAATTGCTTCAATTTAAGCAAATAACCAAAATACCACAATTTTAACGATAACTGAAACACTATAATTTTAAGGAGAACTATTGAAATCAAGTAGAGGACCCCAGGTTAATAATGTTAATAGTCAGAGGCACAGGGAAAGGATTAGAAGGTTCCTTTATTTAGCATACGGGAGATTTGCACTGACGAAGATGGCCCTGTTGAATCCTCAGGATGCAAGATCTTACTCCCATTTTCTACCCCAGGGAACAGAGGCCAAGTGTCTTATGAGACAGGATTTGAACCCAGGCATCTGACCACAGGCCTATGTGCTTTCTCAACATTGCAGCTGGCCACTTTGCAGGGCTGGCATTTCAGTGCACTGTTAGTCCTCAGCCGTGCAAATGTTCCAAATCACAGAGAAGGACATTTAATCTGTTCAGTGATCTATGGAGCCGCTTAGGAACTGGAAAAGGAATTACAGGGATGAGTCATTCTCTGTCAGCAGGTGAACTGTAGTGGAGTTTTTAATACTATTTTATTTATGTGTTTGTCCAAAAAAATGGAAGTAATGCACCAGAGCTCCCTGATGGCTGTTTCTTCACTGGGCTCTGCCTGTGGGTGTGTGTGAGATGTGTGTGTGTGCATTGGTCTCACAGATCTCACGCAGGTCTCATGCTCTGTGAGATTTGGAGTTGAGGATAGTTTGTGCAGAATTATATTGGGAAACCTAGTGGCTGCACTTGTGTGTGAAGGAGGGTGTGTGGGTACGAGAGAGAGTAAAGATATTGTGTGAATTAGTGAGAAAGTGCCTACTGAAATGTTCTGTAACTTCTGATACCCTGAGCTGTGTGAGCCTTTATTTTAACTAGAAAAGGAAGTGTACAGTGACCTAGAGCTCTTCTTAGTCTTCAGATTCCATTAGTCACGGGTGCCTGATTTTGATGTTGTCCTTTAGTGAGGTGGACTCTGTTCTTACCAGGGACCTCCCTTGCAGCCGTTGATTCTGTACTCTGAAGCCCCTCTCCTTTTCTTCTCTCAAGACAGAGGAGGGTGTTAGATCCTCCCCAGCCCAGCTTGGTTGTTGACAAAGCTCATGAGTATCTCTCAGGGAGATGATCCGAGGTGCAGGTCATTCATGGTCTGAGAGAACTCGGAGGCTCTCAAACCCATGCAGCTCAAGTCCCTTCTGAAATGGTGGACCCTAACTTCTAAAACCTAGACTTTGACCTCAGTCTTGACCTCATCTGAGAGAACATGAGCATTCTGAACTTGGGTTGACCTTCACGTTGTCTTCTCTGGAGATAGTAGACTGGTTCTGGGCTTCTGTGGGTTGACTTCATGGAAATGAACCTGCTCAAAATGGGAGAAGCCATCCTCCACAGAGTTTTTCTTGGGGGATCTTTTTATTTTAGAGATGGCATTTCATTTTGTCACCAAGGCTGGAGTGCAATGGGTGTGATCATAACTCACTGCAGCCTCAAACTCCTGGGTTCAAGTGATCCTCCCACCTCAGCCTCCCCAGTAGCTGGGTCTACAGGCACTTCATGAGGGATTTTGAGTCATTTCGGTTCCCTAGCCAGCTCTGTCTCTATTTGGGGGCTGAAGTTAGTAGAAGGGAGTCTGTCCATTTTTATCGAGGGCATATTATATATCACATGAAGATCAGAGGCTCAAGGTGGTGACATAATGGGGTGTGAGATATAGCCTGTAGCCTATGGGGTAAAAAAAAATACCTGGGAAGATAGCAATTAAGTAAAGCCTAATAAAAATAAAACATAAAAAGTCCTTTTTTTGAGATTATCCTGGGCTAGTACTCAATACTCTCTGGCATACAAGGGCATCTTAGGATCTATGATTTTTTGGCTTATGCTGCATCAGTTACTGCTATACCTGGAACATGGTAGATACTAAACAAATGTTTATGTAAAGAGTGAATGAACCTAGATGCCCACACCTCAGACATACAGATCCCATTAAAATTCAGCTAACATATGTTGAGAACTTAATACAAGCTAAGTTTTTTTTTCTTCACTTTCATGAGTGACTGTCTTTATAGCAACAATTTGAGGCAAGTGTTTAGTGGAGGAAGCAACTGAAACTCAGTGATTGGCCAACGGCACCCACAGCACGTGCAGGGTGGAAGCGGAATTTGAACCCAGGCTCCTTCTAGCACATTGCTTTCCCTTCTATTTCACCATTGGGGTTTTGCCTTTTTCTCTTTTGTGTTGCTTTCTCCACTCCATCCTTCTTTTCCTTAGGAGACAGCCCTCTCCTGAACCTGTGGGTTCCACTCGTGGTTTCTGGACCATCTAGAAGGTCACTGCCCCTTAGCTCCAGATTCTAAACAGATAATGCTGCGTCCAATGCCGCTTGATGATAAGGGCTGACAGATATGAGCAGAACCCAGTTTCATTGCTTTTCCTTCGCCAAAATACATTAATAAAGTTAATTAGCATTGACCTGAAAAAAATCAGAACAGTAACCTCCGGGCATTAGGATCAAATGCAATGAAGCACTAGCAATAAAAACTCCATTACTGCTCCCCTCTGAGAAGCTGTCACTGATTCTCGAGGACTAGAGGGAGTTGGGGCTGACACCTCCCCAGAACCCTCCCTGACTGCTCCATGCCTCACTGCTGGACCCTGAAGGTGAGCTGGGGCTGGGACCCAGGTAGGATTATGTATAGTTAAATGCATGACTCCTAGTGACCTTGGCTTGACTTGGGCTGTCATCAGTATCCATAAGGACCAAAACAGAGCCTGCAGGAGGTAGCTGGCCATCGGAATGGGAAGCTAGTCCTCTGCCAGATGAGCCTGGTGGTTTGCTTTGGTGGCTCAGATGATGATAGACAGGGTCAAGTCTATTTTTTTATTCAGAAAAAGATTTATCGTCTCAGCAAGAATGCTAGGGTTTAGAGCAAGGCCTCCCGGCCCACCGGGGACTCAAATAGCCAGACAGCAAACAAAATAGGCTGCCAGTCACGGGGACTAGGTGAGCTCAGAAAGGAAAGACAGCAAGAAGCTCAGGGGGTTTGAACAACCCGGTGCCCAGGACTCTCCCCAGATGGATCAGAAAGCTGTCTTAGGTCGATAAGAATATTCTAGATCTCATCCCCTGGTAGTGCCAGGTGACTAATTTATTGCTGCTTCTGGTCAAAATTGGCTTAGACTCTGGGCGAGAGCATGAAAGTTGTAAATGACCCTGCAAGGCACTGGGGATGTAAGTTGCTGACATTTTCTCACCCCACCCCACTCCCACTTTCCAATGATCTCATTTTATTGTTGAATTCCTATCCTGTTCAAGGCATTGAGGAACTAGGATGTGGAGACAGAAATATGCACAAGCTCCAGCCTTTGCCCTTGAGTGGTCCTTACTCTGGTGGGATGGTATCAGCAACCCACTGGATTTCTGCCCTTCCTTAATACTTCCCTCTGCCCTTCTTTTCCATGATATTGTGAGATATTTGAGGAGCATTCTGCGCTTAAATGCAGGCTTCCTTATCTCTGTTTCCACTTGGATCTCTCCAACCCATCATCTTGCTCGTGAGAGAAGCATAGGGAAGGGGATGGGGGAACACTGCTGTCCCAAATCCTATTGGTTCCCTTGCTGCTATATATACCTCCTGGGCTGCCTCAAGCCCCTCCCCTGGCTCTTGAGGCCCTGCAAGGTCCCAAGAACTCAGAAAAGCATGGCAGGAACTGATGGTCCCATCTTTTGGTAATAATAGTGGCAGATGCTCTTTGTAGAGTTGCCTCCAACTGCAAGGGAAGGTTAGTTGAGGTGGAAGAAGTACGCTGAGAGGGGCTAAGGAACACACACAAGTATATTTTCCAGGTGGCTCTTGAAAAACATATACTTTGGCCCAAAAGTTATTTCAGGGAGATGCTTGCAAACAATGGGAAAGATCAAGAATGAGGAAAAGGGAAAACCCAATACAAACCAGGCTGCATGAGTGGAGGGAATGGAAACTTCCTGAAAACACAAGGAAGCCCTTTTAAAATGTTTTCAATGGAGACAGCTCCCTCACACATTAGCACTCAGTTCCACACAGTGTTGAGGTCAAGCTGCCTGGGTTCCCTGCAGGTTCTTCTCCTTATGGCTGTGTGACCCTCCCACAAAATCCTTCTCTGTAAAATAAGGGTAATGACATTACTTATCTTTAAAGATTAAATGAGCTCCTATTTGCAAAGTTATATAATCATTGCTTGGTAAATGTTGGATATTATAATATTAGTATTTGTAGATTCCAAGAGCCCATAGCTCAGAAGCAGAGACAGACGTGCAAAGAACTCCAAGGCAAGGAGAAATTTCCTCCTCTTCTTCCAGGCTATCCAGAGAGCAAAGCCATGCTGCTGGAGTACTCAACAGAACAAAAGCAGAAGGCGGGCTGGAGGTAGATTTCACAGGACCTTGAATTCCAAGGAGCATTCAAGGTTTCCTTAAATAGGTACCACATCTATATACGTTAAATATGGTCTTCAAATAGGAATGCATTTTGGGGACACAAAATTTCAAACAGTATGAGAGAGAGAGCTGCAGGCTCACAAGAAAAGTCCTGCTTTGCTCCTCCACCCACATTTCCATCCCTGCATCCATCAAGTGGCCCATGTCTGACCTACATCATTTGCAAACAGCCACCTCATCATTCTCTTATTCATGCATTCATCTCCCACATTGCCAGAATTGTTTTCTCTAAGCACAGATGTGGTACCTGTTTAAGAAGACATTAAATGCTCCCTGGAATTCAAGGTCCTGTGAAATCTACCTCCATCCTGCTTTCTGCTTTTGCTCTGCTGACACTAGACTTGCTGTTCCTTGGGCATTTCCTACTGCTGCCCCTCATGAGAGTTAACTACTTTAGCAGCATGGCTTTGCTATTTGGTTAGCCTGGAAGACAGAGAGGAAATTCTTATGTGCCTTGGAGTTCTTTGCATACCTGTCTCTGCTGAGCAGTGGGCTCTTGGAATCTACAGATACTAATGTTATGATAATAATATCCTACATTTTACCAAGCAATGGTTATATAACTTTTTCACAGAATCTTTTTCATTTTTTTAAGGTAAGTAATGTTATTGCTCTTATTTTACAGAGAAGGATCCTGTGGGAGGGTCACAGCTACAAGGAGTAGAGCCAGACAGGAGCCCAGGCAGCTTGACTTCATGGCTGTGCTCTTGACCCTTGTGTTAGGCCGTTTTTGCATTGTCATAGAAAATACTGGAGGCTGGTTAATTTAGGAAGGAGAAGAGGTTTAATTGGCTCATGATTCTGCAGTCTATACATGAAGCATGGGACCAGCATCAGCTCGGCATTTGGGGAGGCCTCAGGGAGCTTTTACTGATGGCAGAAGGTGAGATGGTAGCAGGGGCATCACATGGCAAGAACAGGAGTGAGAGACAGAGAGAGAGAAAGCAGAAAGTGGGAGGTGCCACACACTTTCTAGTAACCAGATCTGGCAAGTACCCACTATCCATGAGGATAGCACAATTCAGAAGGGATCCACCCCCATGATCCAATCACTTCCCACTAAGCCCCCCTTCCAACACTGGGGATTACAATTCAACATGAGATATGAGGGGGACAAATAGTCAAGCTATATCAATCCCTAAGTTATTGCTGGGTCTCTGGAACTTTCAATGCATGTAGACAGTCTCCAGTCGCATAGTAGGGGCCTGGTCAATGTTTGCAGACTGAAACAAAAGGTAAATGAGAGAATAAGGGGATGGAAGGAGCACATCACCCTGGGAAGGTGAGCCTATGGGAGTGGGCTGAGAATGAAGTGGTAGGATGGGCCCAGGGCACAGGTGTGCTTGCTCTGTCTCTCTTTTGACTGGCTCCCTGACCTTGGAGGAGGCAGCCTCCAGCAGTGCTGCCCCAGAAGTCCTGAGGAGGTCCTCCTGCCAGCCAAAAAATGCCTTTCAGCTGCTTGATGGTGCCTGAAATTGTACCATTACAGCCTAATTCCTATAGCTCAGGCTGCTATTCCCCTGTTAAAATGCAAATCCTCCTGGGAGAGGCAAGTTATTAAACTTCATTAGTCTTTTATATCTCATGGTGAATTTATTGATGAGAGCCTTCTCCTTAGAAATGGCCGGGATAAGGGAGAAATATGGAGATGGCATAAATGTCCTGGGCTCCAGGGAATGCGGTCACCTGATAGGCCAGAAGTAAAGGAGCAGGAGTTGAAGGAGGAATAATGAGAGCTTGGGAACCTAAAAAGCTGACATTTTATGTGTTCTATTGCATAGGGCCACAGGTGACTGGTAACATGTGGTTTTGAGTGGACTGGCTGAGGAAAGGGTCACAGGCACATCCCCAGCATCGGAAGGACCAAGTTCCTGGGTCAAGATAGAGCTGTAAGTCACTAGAACGGCCTTCCCGGTCTTTGCCTTATGCAAGAGAGCAGCATTGCAGGCAGCACCATGCCCACTGTGAGCAGAGTTTTTGCAATGTGCCCATGCGCACAGTACCCTCTTCCAAAACAATGGTCCTGGATATCCCCATCACTCACTCCAACCCAGTGGGAGACACTCAGAGTCTCCTCTGTGTGAGCTGCTGCTTATTTCTTGCACTTCTCTCACCCCTTGGGCCTGAAGATGACAGCTCAGTTTCATTCTTTACCCCACTGCAAACATTTTTCTGAAACCCTCCCTTGCCATCCACTCACTGCCTGGATTGTGGTAAGCAATGGATACTGAGAAGGGATCCTTTTTTTTAAGGATACGTGAGGGTTTCAAGAACAGTATTATTTTAGGTGTTTTCAAGATACTTTGTACTGCCTTCAGATTTATGAGATGGCCTTTATTACTTCAATAAAATATTTAAAACAAAAATAATAATGGAAGCCTGAGGTTTTTGGCCTCCATTTCTCTGGAGCTTGCTCACGCAGAAATACTCCCTAACCTTCACGCACATCCTCCCTTCAGAGACCCTGGCGGCCTTGGTTGCTATGTGATTCTGATGTTCAGGAACTAGGCAGGGCTGCACTTGGGATTGTATCTTTACTCAGCAAATGGTGTTTGTCTACCTGATGGCAAATAAATGGAGATTCCAGCACATGGAGTCTTTTTTGTTGTTGTTGCTTAATGATGCATTGCAGTGTGTATGCATCTTACTTTTGAAATTGTAATAGCACACAGTAGCATCTTGAATGGAAAATAATGTGCTTGCTATATGTAGTAGTTGCAATGAGACAGTTTGCAATGAGGGTCAGGTAGTATGTTAGTAAAAGGACAACTTAACTGAGGGACAAGAGAACCTTGGTTCCAAGCCAGCTTTGTCTCTAATCAGCTGCAGAGTCTCAGAGGAATTACTCTCCACTCCGGACCAGGAGCTTCTTGCATTTTTTCAGTCATTCATTCAACAATTATTTCTTAAGTGTATCCTATCTACTTGATACTATGTTCATCTGAAAAGGCAGGCAGGTGGATTAAATGGCTTCTTCCCAATCTAACATTCTTTGGAATAGTTGATTTTAGGAGGGCTTGAGAACCTTGAATGTTGACTAAGACAAAGAATGATGGACAAGGATTCTCCCCTCGCTTTTAAAGATCTCCCCTCACTTTTTAAAGATCTAAATGTGAAGGTCATAAAAACCTAAAGCAGGAGGCAGGTGGTAAATCTCACCCTCCTCATTTCCCAGAACGGTTGTGCCAGATTCTGGCTCCTTTATAATTCACTTGATAGAATCATATAAATTTTACTTCCTTCCCAATGGATTTTCTTGGTCTTAAGGCAAATTTCTCTGTCCTGGGAATTTCTCCCAGGAAGACTGAGAAAAACCCAGGTGGCACCAGCCCAAATCCACTCTTACAGACCTTTTTCTCTCCTCACTGCTTCTTCCTTGGAAAAGTTTGGAGTCTGTTCCTTTGCAGTCACTTTGCTAGGTGACAGCTATATGGTCTCTGTCTTTGAGGAGCTCACAGCCTAAGGGGAGAAGGAGGTACCAGAGAATGACAGTGTGGTCTGGATGGTGCGTTGAGAAGGAGCACCCCAAACCTTCACTGGATTCAAGAAGGTTCCTCACTGGAGGCAGAACTTAAGTTTAATCCTGAAAAAATCAATGAGCTATGCAGGCAAACAAGCTGTGGATTGGTACTCTAGACAGATGGAATAACATGGACAAAGGCCCTGAGGTAGGAGGAGGTGGTGTGTTTGGAGAAGCAGTTTAGAATGAGGCAGGTGCATGGGACAGGGCATCACATGATTCAGCTGGAAGCCCTGCCTAGGGTAAGCTCCAGGAAGCCTGCAGTTGCCATTGACAAACATTAAGCAAAGCTGTGGTATGAACTCCCTTCTTCCCAAATTGTCTGCTCTCACCAAGCAGCCTCCCACGTACCAAATCCATCCCTTATCTGCCCCCTGTCAAGTCTTCAGCATCCTCTGCCTCATTCCCTCATGGAAATCCCATCCTCTTGCTTCCTTGGCTATCTTTCAAGAGGAGAACTCGTTAATTCAACCTGATAATAGTTTAATGAGAATGACAAAACATCTATCTTTTTAACTCATGCAAACATGTCGGGCCAGGCATGGTGGCTCACACCTGTAATCCCAACACTTGGGGAGGTTGAGGCGGGCAGATCACCTGAGGTCAGGAGTTCATTACCAGCCTGGCCAACATGGTGAAACCCTATCTCTACTAAAAATACAAAAATTAGCTGGGCATGGTGGTGGATGCCTGTAGTCCCAGCTACTCAGGAGGCTGAGGCAGGAGAATCTCTTGAACCCAGGAGGCGGAGGTTGCAGTGAAGCGAGATCTTGCCACTGCACTCCAGTCTGAGCAACAGAGCAAGACTGTCTCAAAAAAAAAAAAAAAAAAGTTAAAGAGGTGGTATATAAAAAGTAACATCCAAGGTCTGACACCTCTTCTAAACATGTGGGGTTCTATCTCTATTGCCCCAGCCCACCTACTAGAATAGGCACAAATCTGGGTGGGTTTGCAGAAAGCCTGTGTCATGAGTTGTGGATCCACTTACCAAGTTAGCCACTGCCAGAGCCCACAGGCTTTTCTGGGCTCTGGTTCTGTTTGTCTCTCTGTGTTTATCCTCTCCACAGCCACCAGGGCCCCTCTGCTGCTGATGCTATGAAGACCTCATTCTCTGTCCTGTTCCTCAGAGATCATCAATGTTAGCATCAATATCCATGAGACCAAATACAGCTACAGCTCTGGCCTACACTCCCCTTTTTAGAGGCCAAGCCTTCAGATGTAGAATCCTCATATTTCCAGGCGTTCATAGACTGTAGTTTCTGCAAAACACTGACAATATCTGTTTTCATCATTCTCATTGCATGAAATGAAGCTAACTTACTGAAAAGTTACTTGCCAAGTACAAGTACATCATCTCTGTTATTCATCACCAAAACCCTTTGAAGGAAGGGTCATTAACCCCACTTTTGTGAATGAAAAATGGCTACTCTGAAAGGTTAAGTGACTCTCTGAAGTTCATGTTGAAAGAAGCAGAAGCAGAAGGCTCACTCTCTGATCTGCAAATGTTACAACCATTATTGGGTTAATGATGTGTCTGATTTGTGGTTCCAGAAGTATATTCACGGCCAATCCTTGTAAGAGGCATATTCTTAACAAGCACGTAGATAAACAAATGGATAACTATTTTATGGTCACTGTACATGTATAATCCCTTACCTATGCATCATTCTAACTGGTCACGTCACACTGTAGCCAACCTCAGAAGTGTGTTAGGAAGAATGCACCATTAATAAGGTAGAAACTGTCCCCCAGACACTGAGCTGTGCTCAGTGTTTTTGGGTACGAGTAGATGTGAGGTGAGATTCTGCCATTTAAGATTGCACCAAACTGCATTTCCCTTGAAAGCAGCTGTTCCAGAAGCTCTTTCAGACTTCTGGCTGCCCTTTGGCTCTGCCTTGGGCTGCCCACTTAAGAAATCACTTTATCATGCCACTTCATGATTGTATTTGCCCAAGGACTGAACTCAAAGGTCCTTTTAAATGGAAGGGTGTTTTTAAATACCTTTCTGAGCAACCTGACACTGGAAAGTAGAGTCGGGGACCCCTAAAGGCATCTGAGTTGCAGGTTACTAGTTCTCTGTAGCTGGAGATGTGGGTGACGGCCAGTGCTTGGGATGAGCCCAGATAATTCTGTAGAGAACATCAGGAACTAGTATTACTCTAGACTCCAGATGCATTATATACACAGCATGGGTAGAGGACTTCTCTGAGATAGGATGCTAGGGACATTAACTCTTGGGTTTCTCTAGGATTTATCTCATTTTGAACCTCAACTATGCCGCAGCACCCTGAGATTAATTTCTAGACTCAGGGGATAACCTCTTTTTCTTTTTCTTTTTTCTTTTTTTTTTTTTTTTTTTTGAGACAGAGTCTCTCTCAGTTGCCAAGGCTGGAGTGCAGTGGCACAATTTCAGCTCACTGCAACCTCCACCTCCCGGGTTCAAGCAATTCTCCTGCCTCAGCCTCCCAAGTTCCTGGGATTACAGGTGCCTGCCACCATGCCTAGCTCATTTTTGTATTTTTAGTAGAGACATGTTTTCACCCTGTTGGCCAGTCTGGTCTCAAACTCCTGACCTCAGGAGATCTGCCCGCCTCGGCCTCCCAAAGTGCTGAGATTATAGGCATGAGCCACCACGCCTGGCCTGGAGATACCCTTTTGATGAATCATCCTTAAAAAGATGACAAGTGCTGATATTCTTCCACAATTTCTGTGAATGGAGAATTCCTGATGAAACAAAATGGCAGAGTCTTAAAAATAGCTGGGAAGTCAGAAGAGAGATTTTGACAGATGGGGTTGTTTGCCCCAATTCTTCATGCTTCCCAGAAGCTATGTCCTTGGTGTGGCCTTGTCATGAACAAAGTGTTCTTCCATACTGTTTGCCTGAAGGCCTCAGTCATGGGAGTTACTTTGGTCAAAGAGATGTTAGTAGATGTGATGCCACTGGGATCTTGAGATGTACTTGAGCAATGGGGCCTGCATTCTGCTACCCCCATTTGAAAACCATGCCCTAGCTAGCTCACTACCTGCAGAAGAGTAAGAAACACGAAGTAGAGTCACCACCAAACAAGAGCTGCCCAGCGGTCCTGAAAGCTCTTGAGTGAGACATCCACTCTTACTATATTCACTATTGATATTTTTGTTAGTAGTTATATAGCATAATTGTGGAAATGACTAATACAAAGTCCTATTTGTGTGGCTATGAAATCCTCCCTCCACAGGCTTCTCCCCCATGCACAAAGCATTTGTAAGTACTTACTACCTGGCAGAACAATGCTAGGCCCCGTGAAGACACAGGAGAAGTGAAAGATACAACCTCTGCCCTATAGATATCCCTGTCTAGATAGGAGTATTTATCTAGAAAGACAGGTATCTATCTAGACCACCACAATTCAAGATGGCATCTCATGATAGCTGAACCATGGTACTGACACACTGGAGGGATCAAGCCAGCTCCCAATGGATCTTGTTGGGGATTCAGACCTCATGCCCTACCTTGTGTCTTTGCATGTGTGGGAATATATATACATGTACATGCTGACTTTCAAAAGTTGTATTAGGAGTTTGAGACCACCCTGGCCAACATGATGAGACCCCGTCTCTACTACAAATACAAAAATTACCTAGGCATGGTGGCACGTGCCTGTAATCCCAGCTACTTGGGAGGTTGAGGCAGGAGAATCGCTTGAACCTGGGAGGTGGAGGTTGCAGTGAGCCAAGACTGTGCCACTGCACTGCAGCCTGGGTGACAAGAGTGAAACACCGTCTCAGAAAAAAAAAAAAAGTTATATTAATCATATCAGTAGGTATTTGTCTTAGACTCTCACCTCCCACTCATACACATATATGTGTACCATACAAAGTGACTGATGAGGGAACTGTATTATTGTTCTTTGCCAACCGTGACTTTTTATTGCAGATCTTACAAACGTTTTAGAGATGAGCTATCTAAAATAAAAAGGGATGTCTAGCATGTCCTGAAGATGGTATTGCAGGGAAAGAAGGAGCTGGAGTTGGTATGGATCCAGAGACTGCACTTTTTCTCAGCCACTCACTGGCCATCCTTCCTCTACCCAGAGGCATGGCCACAGTGGCTGAGCTTGAGGGAAAGCCAGACCTGGTGTTCATTCTATCTCTGTTGCGTACTAACTGAAAAACTTTGGGCATGCTAATTTTTCTTATTTTTAATTGGTTAATTTATTATTTATTCATTTATTTCTTAGAGACAGAAATAAATGAATCAGTCTTGATCTGTTGCCCAAGCCGGAGTGCAGTGGCGTGATCATAGCTCGCTGTAGCCTCGAAATCCTGGGCTCAAGCACTCCTCCCACCTTAGCCTCTCAAGTAGCTACGACTACAGGTGTAAGCCACCATGTCCAATCTCTCCCGTGTCCCATTTTCCCTGTCTTTAAAATGAGGACGATAGTTTATACCTCTAAGAAGTATCATAAGGATTAGAAATAATATGTCTATTATGGGATAAATTGTGTTCCCCTCCAAAAAATGCATATGTCGATGTTCTAAACCCCCAAAAATGTGTATGCTGATGTTCTAAGCCCTCCTCGGGTTGTGGTCATTATTTGGACATATGTCTTTAGAGAGGTGATTGAATTAGAATAAGGTCATTAGAGTGGTCCCTAAGCCAAAATAACCGGTGTCCTTAGTAGAAGAGGAAACACATAGAAGAAGACCACGGGAAGAAGAGAGAAGATACTGCCTGCAAGCCACAAAGAAAGCCCTCAATAGAAACCAACCCTGCTCACACCTTAGTCTCTGAATTCCAGCCCCCAGAATTGTGAAAGAATACATTTCTGTTAAGTCACCCAGTTTGTTGTACTTGGTGCAGTCCTAGCAAACAAATGCAGTGTCTAAAACTCCTGGCGTAGGATCAAGCATGATCCCTGCAAATACACGGGCTCCACCTCCCTTCCCTCCCACTTCCTTCTACCCACTTCTCACTGGAGGCGTTTTCCTCTTCCTCCCTCCCTCCGTCTTCTGCTGCCTTCTCTTCCAACCTCCTCTCTCTCCCCTCTTCTCTTTCTTCTATTTCTCTTCCTCCTCATTCCTTTGCTTTTTAAGAAATTTTTTTTTTATTTCCATAGGTTTCTGGGGAACTGGTGGTATTTGCTCATATGAATAAGTTATTTAGTGGTAATTTCTGAGATTTTGGTGCACCCATCACCTGAGCAGTATACACGTACCCAATTTGTAGTCTTATCCCTCACCCCCCTCCCATCCTTTCCCCTGAGTCCCCAAAGCCCATTGTATCATTCTTACGCCTTTGCATCCTCATAACTTAGCTCTCACTTATGAGTGCAAACATATGAGGTTCGCCTCACCCAAAATACATAGACCTGTAGCCTCTCACCATGAGGTGGGAGGGCTGGCCACAGGGAAGCAATCTAAGGAGTATTTATGCTCCTATAAAAGGAATAGAAAGACTCTGGCTTTGCCCCTGGGCAGGACAGGGTAACAAGAGAATAAGAATCCGGGGAGACACTGAGCTGCTCACTAAAGGGAAGACCTCTCTCAGGATTATGGAGTTTAACTGAATTGAATCTTGCGAGACTAGGGGCTTTGGAGTTTCTAATGGTCTTAAGTATCTTTTGCTTAACTAGAAAAACAACTACAATGTAGGGAGATGCCATTTCCTACCTCATCCTATGATTTCAGGGCTGAGATGCTGGCTTTGGAAGGGTCTTTTGTCCTATAGTCCCCATTATCTGAATCCATACCTGCAAAGGTAGCACAGAGCCAGCAGAAAGAGACCCACGATGCCAATGGGAACAGTGCCTGGGTCCGCCCTGCAGCTCTTCCAGGGACAGTTAGAACAGCCTTTGGCAATTGACTTCACTTCCAGAAAAGACACTCTCCTCCACCAGAAAAATGAGTGTAATCAGACTGGCTGGCAACACTGTTTTGAGATTTCCTGGATGAGAGGTTCTGTGTAAACCTAAGGCACTGTTATTTTCATACCTGCTTGCTGGGCCAGGAGAGAAGGGAAATGGGAACTCAAAGCAAGAATGCTTCCCTGGCAGCTGGTCCCCAAGCCTCTCAATCACACTTGATGTTTGCAAAAACACTGGCAAACTGAGCAGTCATGGAAATAGGTGAGAGAGTGAGGACCAGGCAGGCTAAGGATGCATGCAGGCTAAGGAAGATGGCAAATGGCAGGTCAGATGGGAAAACATCTGGCAGAGTGGACCTTTCCTGCTCTGAGCTCATTTCTTTGTCTTTGAGATGTGAAATTGGGCCCTTCTGTTATTTCTGGAGCTCAGAGTATAGAATTCTCAGAATTCCTCATTAGCAAGTGTAGGGGGAGTCCTGGTCAGAGACCAGGAGAAGGGATACTATGGAGAGAAAGTGAGAGTCAAATGGAGTACAGATAAGGGAGGAGATGAGAACAGGAAAGAAGGAGGAATGGGAAACAGAGAAAGATGAGGAAAGGAATTCTATTTTCCCAGAATCAGTTGCCAGTCTGGGATCAGCAAAGAACAGCTTTCCTGATGGAGGCTTTTTTACCTTTCATATATACTGGTGCTGTCACGTCCAACAGCAGGATAAGAATTGCTTTGAAAAGCATCCCTGAGCTTCCTAGGTAATATGCAGTTCAGGGTCTTATTAAGAGAATAAGCAAAGATAGCAGCTGAGCCACTGGTTGTCCCACTGTGTGGGGGTGGCAAGAAGTCTAGGCCCTGATCCTTTCTTTTTTTGTCCCTCCCAAACCCCTGACAAAAGAGCAGCTGTTAGGTGGGAGGACTCCTATTGAGGTCTAACGGGCTCCCTGGCATGACATGAAAGACCCTTTCTGCCTCTTACTCCTCAAGATGGAGTGTTAAATAATGCTGCAGGCTTGTACAGACCGCTATCTGGAGAAGGCTGCCTGTGTCAGCTGCTTAATATGCAGAATGAAGAAGTCATAAAGTCAAGTGCCTGTAACGTTTAATGTGAATGATAAAGGAGGAAAAACACCCTGAGCAGAAGGCAGACCTGTGTGCCTAATTATTTGTGCATAGCTGGGGCTGCACCTGGCATCACAGCCAGGAGCACCCGCCATGTGGACACAGGTGCATGAGTGTTAGGCATGTGCTTGGGCATTCATATGCACACATATGCGTGCAAACATACACCATCACAGGTGATGGCCGACAGCAGAGGGACTGCACTACCTATGACTGGTGATTCACAGGGCTTCCTCAGCTCAAGAACTTCCCTCCCCTGGGACAGCCACCTTCTCAGGACCAAGGAGAATCATGGAAAAGAATCATAGAATTACCAGTTTGCTTTACTACCACAGGGTACATGGGAAACTATGGAAGGGTTAAAGTTATAGTATTGCTAATCAGCAATCCCGAACCACCAAATGCCATCTTTTCTCTGACAGTGACCATTCCACTGATCCTGAGACACTGATCCTGAGCTGCAGCAGCTTCTGGCTGTTGTCTTCTGACCCTGGTGTGGGTTTGAGCATACCTGGTCCACGTCACAACCATCTTTATTGCTCTCACTTGGGGAAGAAAGCCAGTGTTCTAACTACTATTTGTCTTCTCATTAGAGAGATTCATCTCTGTTGCTGAAAGGTCTCTCTTCCCTTGAGAAATCTGGAATATGTTGTCTTGGGCAGAGTGGTAGGATGTCTCAGTGTGGATTGCAGGGCTCTCCAGACTGTGGCCTAGGAACAGCACAGGTGTGCTGGCCTCAGGTAAGTTACCTGCTCGTCTGGATTATGCTCTGTGAAAGGTTCAATCCCAGTGACCCAGGCTGCATCTATCAACTACAAGACCTTCTTCTCTACTCTTTGAAGGTCACATTCCATGTCCTGACATGCCAGTGCCTCTTCAGTAGGCAGAGGAGCTCAGATTCTCTTCGCCTCCTTTTTCTGAGATTTTCTAGAAGGAAAGGCCACTATTTTATATCTTATTAATGAAAATATACTTCATGACCTCTAAGGCAAACCGTGGGAGAATAATCTCTTTGGGGGAGAGGACATCTAGACATTCAACTTTGCCTCTTACTGCAGAATCTGACCATCTTGGAGTGTTTCATTGATTATTACCTCACCATTCTGACCTCTGCTGGGAGTTTTGGGCAGGGGGGGTAGGAGGGGGCAATACTTCTCCCTAGCTACCCAGCAGTTGTTTGACTCAACCCATAGTACTTTATAGTACAGTTGCAACCAGGCTGAAACATTCATACAAGACATTGCCAAAGTGTATGGGAAAACAAAAGGGAAATGGACACAAAAAGCAGTATGGGTCTGGGCAATTCCATTTACAAGGGATGGCCCAGTGCTGGGAAGTAATACTATCTCATTAAGCATGAAACTTAAATAAAGAAACAAACAGTGCCGCAGGGCGTTTTTACCTTTAAATCTACTGTTTTTTTACTCTCTTACTACTCTTTTGGATGAGGACACCCGGAGGATAGAAACCTCTTAGTTTTTAGGAATATCCTCACGTCCTGCCTGCGTGTGATGTGTTAGAGTAGAAGGAAGTTCAGGGATCATCAAGCAGCGTGATTTGCATACCTGGAAGCTCATGAGAATTACTTAAGAAGCTTGGCATAAATAGAGATTCCCGGGCATAGCCCCAGATATTTTTATACCAGGAGGGCGCTGGTAATATTTTTAACATGTCTTTTAGGGGATGTACCCTTTAGACCTCCCAAAGATAAGGAAACTAGCTCTGGATGGGAATTGTTCAAGGTTACATAAAAGTTTTTTTTTTTTTTTTTTTTGAGATGGAGTCTTGCTCTGTCTCCCAGGCTGGAGGGCAGTGGCGTGATCTCAGATCACTGCAACCTCCTGCTCCTGGGTTCAAGCAATTCTCCTGCTTCAGCCTCCCGAGTAGCTGGGATTACAGACATGTACCACCACGCCTGGCTAATTTTTGTATTTTTAGTAGAGACACCGTTTCATCATGTCGGCCAGGCTGGTCTCAAACTCCTGACCTCAAATGATCCAAACCCACCTCGGCCTCCCAAAGTGCTGGGATTACATGTGTGAGCAGCCACACCCAGCCAAAAGATTTTTGTGAATATCTCTCCCGGTCCACCTATCTTGTGCCTCAATAACAGACCTTGGTAGAATCCAAGAGGGAAAAATGCAGTTTCCATGGAAAAATTTCCCTGTTTGACTCCATAATAAAGAACTCATCTCCAGGGTCAGAGAAGAGGTCCTCAGACACAAGAGGTAAGCAGCTAGAGCACACAGCTAGAAGGTATGTGCCCATGTTCCCTTAACCCTTATCATTCGGACCTGCTGAAATCCAAACTATTTATAAGTATTTCAGTGTCTCTCCCTACTTCCAAGGGTCTTGGAACTCAGACTGGACAGAATACAGGTTTGGTATTAAAGAACATAAGTTCTGAATCCAGCTCTCCAAGTCCTCAAAATAGCTGAGTGACTTGGGCAAATCATTTCCCCTTTTTAAGCACAGCCCTTCATTGACCATTAATAGAGCTGTGATTCGATACAAAGAAACATGCACCAGTGGGTTTTTCAGACACCATCTGGTCAGAAGCATGGAGCAAGGAAGGGGCCGTGTACAACAGAGAAGAAAGCTGAGATGGCTTTTACCAATGTCGGCAGGGGTTCTAAGCACGGCCCCTTCCTTGCTGTAATTCCCTCCTTGGGAATCAATCTCCACGCTTAGGTGGTGCAGGTGCAAAGAATGGGCACAGAAGGGTAGGCACCACGGGTCATGCTATGAAATCCATGGGCTGACTTTGTGATTCAAATACGCACTGAGCATGGTACTATCTTAGAGCCATAGGATGTGAAGTCTGGTGGGGGCGATTGAGGTCATCTAGTGACTCCACCTTCCTTTCCCTTTTCTGAAGCCCAGAAAAGTGAGTCCTACTCAATGCCACATCACTAAAACTCGTTCTCTCTTCTCCCAACATCAATTCCAGTTCTCTTCCTCTCTTCCTTGTGTACCCCATCTCTTTCTTCTGTGAACTCTTGCAACATTCTTATAATGCACACAGCACCAGGATGTTCTTTACATGCAGTTTTTTCATTCCTGCACATCTTGTCCCTCCTGATGAGGCTATCAACAAGGCAGGGACTGTGCCTTTTGTGTGTCTGCTGTATGAAAGGCTTCATACACAGTGGATGCTGAATAAAGACATACTAGCTTGAAAAATGCAGCGATGAATATTGCTTTCGGCAAAGAAAGAAAAATGCTGTAGCAAACATGTGGAGCATTAGGAGAGGTGTGCATGCGTATTAAACTCTTTAAGTGACCTCAGCATGCTTCTCCCCTACCATGCTTACCCCTGCCAGTCCCCTTGGAATGTCATCCTCCACCCTACATTCCACCTTGCAGCTCATTAACTACTTTTCCAACCCCTCTCTCGCTCCATCTTGGCCCCATGTCGTGCTTTTCACCACTCTCTCAGGGCTTCACTTCTCCAGAACATGATTTGTAGAGTTGTTTATGCTTCGTTGGCTGAGTCTCCTGCATATTCTGATCTTACTCTCACCTTTGCAGACCTTTCCAGTCATAGCCATCTCTCCCTTGTCTTTCTCATCCCCAACTACAGTCTCTCCAACACAATGAAACACTGAGGTTGAATGAAGGATTCTAGGCACAAGTGAAGTCTGGACATAACTAAGAATGGGGTGGTGGAAGAAGTCATTGCCAAACAGATCCAGAAGGTGATGTCTGGGAAGTCCATGAAACAAAGCCTTCTCCAAACTCTAGGCACCGTCTGTATCTCCCTGGTGTCTTTATGCACAGAGATTCTAGTTCTTTACTTTGCTTTGGCTTTCATCAAAATGTCCTATGTTTATTCACCCTTTCCTCTCTTCTCACCTCCCTTCATACACCCCTCATCCTCAAAAACACACACTCCCCAACGCTTTTTTTTCTTAACAAAACTCACAGGTACAGTTGAAAATTCACAGGGCAGAAGAACAGAAATTATTTTCCCCTAAGGATTCTGACTATATTTCCCTTGACTCCTTTATATATTGGTATGAAGCCAGTTCTGGAGCTGTGGTCAACAGGAAATTTTATTCAGTTTATCCCTCTGTAGTGTCTTCATCACTGTGAAATCTTACCTGTAGTGCAGTGTAAAAATTTAGGTCTGTTTTCCTTTAAAGCTAGCTCCCCCTCCCATCACCACTCAGGCACTTCAAAAGGAGATTGTGGAAGTTGGTTCTGGCCCAGTGCCCCTCTGAACAGAGATGCTCACTGCATGGTTTATGTGCATAAGCAGTCGGAGCCAAAGGCCAGTTGTCACCAGGAGATGTATCCAGGCAACCTTGGTGCTAAGCAACAGATTGAAACTCAGAGTGTCCTGGTCCACGCCAGTTAGAGCAGGCTGTTGAGAACTTGGCCTTGACTGGAGGAAAGGCTGGATTTGGATGGGGTAGAGGATAAAGGAGGAGAAGACAAAAGAAGAGGAGAGGAGACAGAGATATGAGATGGGAAAATAGAAGTGGAGAGGGGAGGGAATGAGAATGAATAGAAGATGGTTGATCTTAAACAACATTTCTCATGTCATGAAGGCCAATAGTTGAAGAATGATTTGAGGTTTTAAAAAAGCAACAATTAAGCTTTTAAAAGTGTTTTTGAACATGTTATTTTTTAGGTGAATGCATTTCCCAGGCATCAAAACATTCTGTCTCCAGGACCTACATGACTTCGATCATCCCTGGTCCCAAAATTAGTCTTGCCTCACGTTCCGGCCTGCTTCTGGTCTGGGATATTTATTACTGAGGGCAGGGCCCTGGCATGGAAATGTGGAGCAATGTGGCACAGAATGGAAAGGGAGAGAGGAGAGGTGGAAGAGGGAGGCCAGATGAACAAGTCCAACCTAGTGATGGGGCAGAATTGGGGTCAGCCCTTATGGCCAGTATGAACTCCCTCCCCACTTTCTGCTCTCCTGCATATGTTCTTAGGAAACAGGCCAGACACCGTCCACAAATTCCCTCCCTATGGATGAGACAGCTCAGTGCTCAGATGATCCAGCCAAGTCTGTCATACAGACCAGGGAAAACAGCTTGACAGCCATATTATCATTAGCCTGGAAATGATTCAGTGATAGGACAGAAAGACTTGAGGTATTAGAAAGCAAGGCAGCACGTGGCATATGAGCCTCCACCCCAGGGCCCACTGGACTCCTGACCCACCCCACCCACTTCTCCACAGCATGCTTTTCTCATGCACCTCTCATGCACAGCCTGTTCTAAACAAGCCTCTGCCTCTATCACCACCTCCTCCCATTGCCTGCAAGCAGTTGCCACATGGCAGATATCACATGTGCCACTCATCACAGTCTCTTCTCACACACTAGCAGGATGATTAGATGCCATATCAACAAGGCCCTGGAATAGGGTCATTAAGAGCTGTCATTCCCTTTTTCTAAGCCAATTTGTCTGTATCAGTTGTTGTCAACCGTTAGAGCCTCGCAGACTCACAGAGAGGTGTCTGAGTAGGAAATCATTTGGCATATGGCGAGCACGTGTGTACTTATGAGCTGTGCCTCATCCCTGATTGAGATCTGTCATCCCCAGCCAAGGCCCTGGACTCAGCAATTTGCAAATCCCAGACTTTCACAGTTTGTCTCCTCTCCAGGGTTTGCCTGGAAAGTACCAGGTGCATTTGGTCTGGAGTCGATGAGATGTTTCTTTTTGTTTGGCTTTTAAAAGCCAGGCAAGAAGAACGCTAGGGACATCAAGCCCACGGTAGTGCCAGATGAAGATAGTCTGAAAAAACTAGGTGTGTGTGTGTGTGTGTGTGTGCGCGCGCGTGCGCGCGTGCATGTGCTATGCGTGTGATAGAAACTAGAAACTATTCAAACAGGTTTCCAGGGATTTTATAACACATCCACACACATGCTGGCCAAGAATCAAACTTTTGGGAAAAAAAAATTATCTGAAATTCACACAAGCCACCAGTTGAAATGTTTATTTTCTTTAGTAGAACCCTATGTTTCCATTTCATGGGCATTTGTTTACGATGACACGCTAACTGAACCCCCTTCATCTATTGGGGGAATTCTCCTATAGTGAGCTGAGAATTCTGATACTTTCTGTCCTTCCGTAGTCAGTCTAAATTTAAGCAACACCTAAAGTGAAGTGATGGACACTTAAGCAAAGAGTTATTACAGGCTGGGACCTCACTAGATGACTGTGGAAACTCAGCTAATTAGGAGAATAAGACCATAGAGACTTTGTGTATCCACAGGCAGAGTTTTCCAGAAGATGGGCCGATCCCGTCTTCTTAATGTCACATATGCCTCCAGCATGGCCCAATTCTACATTTTAAGGAATCCAGGCTCGGCACAGTGGCTCATTCCCATAATCCCAGCACTTTGGGAGATGAGGGTGAGAGGATAGCTTAAGCCCAGATGTTCAAGACCAGCCTGGGCAGCATAGTAAGATCCTGTCTCTACAAAAAAAAAATTTAAAAAATAGCCAGGCATAGTGTTGTGTACCTGTGGTCCTAGCTAATGGGGTGGCTGAGGTTGGAGAGTTGCTCGAACTCAGGAGGTCAAGGCTGCAAGGAGGTATGATCATGCCACCACAGTCCAGCCTGGGTGACAGAACTAGAACCTGACTCCAAAAACAAAAAAGAAATCAAAGAATTCTGGGCACTCCAACTTCTATTAACACTTTGAACCAGTAGGAAGAGGAGGGTCTTTCAATTATAGATAGTGATCTGTGACATAAGGTTGACGTTCTAAACAAAAGAAATGAGACTAGTTAAGATCATTCCCCATTTCCTGATTGAACCTGTTGCTTCATGTTTGTCATCCCCAGTGTCTGCCTTCAGGTCCTCCTGACTGAGACCATTGGACCTCCCAGCTTCTAGGTCCAAATCCTACTCCTTGAAGGACCTCAAAGCTCCACCTATGCTGACCAAATTCCCACAACAGTAATAGCACAAAGGCCAACTCGCTGAAAAGAGAAATGCTGAATGAAAAATCAAGCAAGAAGTTAATCTGTTTGGCATCTTGTTACCTCTCTTCTGAGTGTAATCTGGGAGGCTGTTAATTGCTTGATTTACTGTATAGTCACTGCCAACAACAATAAATACAGTTAATATCAGGTAACTCACTGCCAGTGAGGCTAGTAATTACCAGGAAATTGAAAAGAAAGATTCTTCATGATACCGTCAGATAGACCTCATTATCCTCCTCCTTTAGTATCTACTATTTTTAACATTTCCTTGCCTTACGCTTTCTGTAGAAATACCTTGGGTTTTACCAATGGTTTTCTTTTCTTCCCTCCATTAACAGCTGCACGTTTATCAAGAAGGAGTAACTAGAAGAGAATCTGTCTTCACCTATTCCTACCACCCTGGGAAGCTGAAATGATTTTAGAGCATGTGACCAGCCTGATAGTGTTTCTCAGAATACCCAGTCTTTGCTATAAGAAGGGATCCACCAAGAGAAATAGGGGGAGAGTATCCTGCTCTAACCACATAACACGTTTTTGCTTAATTTTCCTAAATCAAGGCTTTCTTAGATAGGACTTAGAAGTAGTGTGCTATAATAGAAACAGAATGATCTTTGGGGTTAGAGACTTAGGTTTATATATAATAGTTAAGAAAATGTTTAAAATATTTCTTAAACACCTTAGACATTCAGTTTCCTCATCTTCAGAATAGAAGCCAACATCTTTTGCATAGAATTTACTTTGTGATTAAGTGGAAGAGTTGCTGAATAAATACTTTCTGTTCCTCCAGCCTATTCTTATATTTTTCCTTAAAAATTACACCAATTTTTCTTTTTTTTTCTTCCTGGCTTGGATGCTGAATAGTTTAGTGCCGAATTTGTTTATGCCATTACTAAATATACAGTGTGTATCATGTGTGCTAACCACTTACAATATCTTATCTGCTATTTTGACATTTCCTTTTCCCCACTGTCCTCATTTGAATGTTTTAACTTTTATTTCATCTTTTTTTGATGTATATATTTATAGAGTCACCTTAAATCCATATAATTAGCATTAAAAAATTCTCATATTTTCTGTGTTCCTACTCCTGGCAAACTGTCAACTTTCTCTAAACCGAAACCTATAATTTCACAATAACTGAAGAGGGAAAAATTCTCATTAGTGCAGACATACTTTCAAAAAATAGTCTGCCATGGTCTCAGAGACCTAATCAGAGTTGGCCTTTGATGGGCAATAGAGAAATGACATTCCCCAAGTGCCTCACTTCACAGCTAAGGGAAAAGAAAGGTGCTAATTGGAGACAGCCCGAAGTGCATTGTGCCAGAGGTTGAAGAGTTCTTGGCCCCGAGTTGAAATTTTGAGTAACACAGTGGGTTTTCATTGAGTATCTATTATGTGATTTGACAGATTCATACAGGTATAGAGACAAGATGTCATACGTGTTCCTCAAAAATGCTCATTGTCCCCACATTACAGCTGAAGTTTTAGCAAATGATTCATGTATCACAGATTGCCTTACCAAAAGTAGCATCAGTTTTGGTTGTATGTGAAAAAATGATTTCTATTCTTTTGGAGTGGATGGGGTAAGAAAATATGGTTATAGTAGTTACCACACAGAGGGAAAAAAATTGTTTCCACTCATTGGAAAAAGCCTCGACTCTGAAAGCCATATATCTTATATTCTGTGGGTAGACTTATCTTAATTTAGGGATCACACCATGTAATTATTGTAAATAAAGCAAATAACCAAGCTATGTAATTTAATTTGGTCATATCTGCAGAGGATTTAGAATTCTGGCTAGGACAGAAGATGACAATAGTGAACAAAGTGGTGTTGTGTATGATTAAGAGAAAGAACAGTGCAGAAATAACAAATACACCACACACACTTATGTATGTTTAAATCTTGCCTACGTGTACCCATGATGTTTTGAAAGATGCATGCATCTTAATGGCTGAATCAAGCAAATTTTCATATGCATTACCTTACGTACTTAGCATTTATTTTTGGTGAGAACACTCAAAATATACTCTCTTAGCAAGTTTTAAGTATACAATACATGGTTATTAACAATGACTATCATGTTGTACAACAGATCTCTTGAATGTATTCCTCCCAAATGAAATTTCATATCCTTTGAGCAACATTACCCCAATCCCTTCTTTCCAGTCCCTGGTAACCACTATTCTACTCTCTACTATGAGTTCAACTTTTTAATATTCCACATATAAATAAGATCATGTGGTGTTTGTCTTTCTGTGCCTGGCTTAGTTTGCTTAATACAACGCTCTCCAAGTTTATTGATGTTTTTGCAAAAGATAGGATCTCCTTCCTTTTTAAGGGCTAATAGTATTTCATTGTGTATATATACTACATTTCTTTATCCATTTATCCATTAGGGAACACTTAGGTTGACTCCATATCTTGACTAATGTGAAAAATGCTGCATCGAACATGGTAGGGTAGCTACCTCTTCAACATACTGAGCTCATTTCCTTTGGCTAAATACCCATAAGTAGTATGGCTGCATCATATTGTAATTCTGTTTTTAATTTTATGAGAAATTGTCATACCGTTTTCCGTAATGGCTGTATTAATTTACATTCCAATCAACACTATACAATGGTTCCCTTTTCTTCATGTCCTCAACACTTGTCATTTTTCATCCTTTTAATACAAGCCAACAAACCTCATTCTTGACTCCCTTGCCTTTGATTGTCTTCCTTGCTCTGCCTTTTCTTGGGCAGCAATTGATTATCTAGAGCAATTGATTATCTAGAGCGTTCATCCTTATCTTTGGAGAGTTTTATTCAGACTTGAAATTTCCATCCTCCCATATGCACCCATTTCCTCTGGTGTCTTGCAGCCCATACCCAAATCTTTCACAGGACTTTTGTGTCTGTGGAACTCTGCATCACTCTTCTTTTTAAAAAAGGGTGGCATAGAGTTCTTTCCCTTCTTGGTCTTGTCTTTCTTTTCTTTCGCCTGGTGTATCCTGAGCAAACCACCTCTGTGCAATAGTCATCTTGTCATCCTGCCAAGTCCCCATCTGCTAAGGTTTTTTATTTCGAGGGGAAGGGATTCTGTTCCAAAACATCTGTGTATTAACACTTGCACCTGATAATTTGCATCTTGTATAGTATAGAGTGGCTTTTGAGCTAACTCAAGGCATGGCATTAATTTTGTGAGCTGCCCTATCCTTGACTAGTCATTTGTTCTTGGATCCTTTGCTGCTCCTTGCCAAATATATATCTAGTCACTTTCATGTACCCCAAAAAGGGGAAGCTACTTGGGTACCTGATCCTCAAGAATGTGGAGATGACCTTTGTGTTGGTGAGGCATACTTTGCCTCCCAAATTAATGAAGCAAAATCCTTCAATTTTCATCTTGGTCCAGTGCTAGGAACTGCCTTGGCACTGTGGATACCAGCCCTAGCTCTTCTGTGCCTACTCCATTCCAAAGTCCAGGCAGTGTGGCTCACTGGCTGTCAGAGGTCTAATACCAGGAACCTCTTCAAGGATGAGATATCTCACAAAACAGAATACTATCGAAAAGAGACAGATAAAATGCTGAGCAGGTGTCTCTGGCTTCAAACCTCTGTAGTCTACACAGCATACCTCCATTGTATCTTAGCTGTCTTGAACAATAGCTCTGAGAACCTAGAGTGATAGAGACTTCTCTACATTGATGGTGTGAAGTGCTACAACCACTTCAGTTGGTTGCTACAACAGTTTTAAGTTGTTGTTGCTATAATTGTTTTTTAAAAACTGTTTAGCATTATACACTAAATTTGAAAATAAGTATGGCCATACTTGGACAGTTCTACCTTTAGGTATTATATCAGTTCCTGTGTCTGCTGTCAAAAGTTACCTCTAACTTGATGGTTTTAAAACCACGGAAATTTATTTTCTCACAGTTCAAGAGGCCAGAAGTCAGAATTTGGTACTACAGGGCTAAAATCAAAGAGACAGAGGGTCGGGGGCTGGTTCCAAGATGACCAAATAGGAATAGCTCCAGTCTACAGCTTCCAGTGTGAGCGACGCAAAAGACGGGTGATTTCTGCATTTCCAACTGAGGTACTGGGTTCATCTCACTGGGGCTTGTCAGACAGTGGGGGCAGGACAGTGGGTGCAGCCCATGGAGTGTGAGCCGAAGCAGGGTGAGGCATTGCCTCACCTGGGAAGTGCAAGGGGTCAGGGAATTCCCTTTCTTAGCCAAGGGAAGTGGTGATGGATGGCACCTGAAAAATCGAGTCACTCCCACCCTAATACTGCACTTTTCCAATGGTCTTAGCAAACAGCACACCAGGCAATTATATCCTGCACCTGGCTTGGAGGGTCCCATGCCCACAGAGCCTCACTCATCACTGCACAGCAGTCTGAGATCGAACTGCAAGGCGGCAGCGAGGCTAGGGGAGGGGCTCCTGCCATTGCTGAGGCTTCAGTAGGTAAACAAAGCGGCCTGGAAGCTTGAACTGAGTGGAGCCCACCACAGCTCAAGGAGGCCTGCCTGCCTCTGTAGACTCCACCTCTGGGGGCAGGGCATAGCGAACAAAAGGCAACAGAAACCTCTGCAGACTTAAATGTCCCTGTCTGACAGCTTTGAAGAGGGTAATGATTCTCCCAGCATGGAGTTTGAGATCTGAGAATGGACAGACTGCCTCCTCAAGTGGGTCTCTGACCCCCAAGTAGCCTAACTGGGAGGCATCCTCCAGTAGGGGAAGACTGACACCTCACGTGGCCAGGTACCCCTCTGAGACAAAGCTCCCAGAGGAATAATCAGGCAGCAACATTTGCTGTTCAGCAATATTCACTGTTCTGCAGCCTCCACTGCTGATACCCAGGCAAACAGCATCTGGAGTGGACCTCTAGCAAACTCCAACAGATCTGCAGCTGAGGGTCCTGACTGTTAGAAGGCAAACTAACAAACACAAAGGACATCCACACCAAAACCCAATCTGTACGTCAGCACCATCAAAGACCAAAGGTAGAAAAAACCACAAAGATGGGGAAAAAAACAGCAGAAAAGCTGAAAATTCTAAAAATCAGAGCACCTCTCCCCCTCCAAAGGAATGCAGCTCCTCACCAGCAAAGAAACAAAGCTGGATGGAGAATGATTTTGATGAGTTGAGAGAAGAAGGCTTCAGATGATTAAACTTCTCTGAGCTAAAGGAGGAAGCTTGGAGAAACTAAAAACCTTGAAAAAACATTAGATGAATGGCTAACTACAATAACCAGTGTAGAGACGTCCTTAAATGACCTAATGGAGCTGACAATCATGGCACGAGAACTACATGACAAATGCACAACTTCAGTAGCCAATTTGATCAACTGGAAGAAAGGGTATCAGTGATTAAAGATCAAATGAATGAAATGAAGTGAGAAGAGAAGTTTAGAGAAAAAAGTAAAAAGAAATGAACAAAGCCTCCAAGAAATATGGGACTATGTGAAAAGACCAGATCTACATCTGATTGGTGTACCTGAAAATGACGGAGACAATGGAACCAAGTTGGAAAACACTCTGCAGGATATTATCCAGGAGAACTTCCCCAACCTAGCAAGGCAGGCCAACATTCACATTCAGGAAATACAGAGAATGCCACAAAGATACTCCTCGAGAAGAGCAACTCCAAGACACATAATTGTCACATTCACCAAAGTTGAAATGAAGGAAAAAATGTTAAGGGCAGCCAGAGAGAAAGGTTGGCTTACCCACAAAGGGAAGCCCATCAGATTAACAGCAGATCTTTCAGCAGAAACTCTACAAGCCAGGAGAGAGTGGGGGCCGATATTCAACATTCTTAAAGAAAAGAATTTTCAACCCAGAATTTCATATCCAGCCAAACTAAGCTTCATAAGTGAAGGAGAAATAAAATCCTTTACAGGCAAGCACATGCTGAGAGATTTTGTCACCACCAGGCCTGCCCTAAAAGAGCTCCTGAAGGAAGCACTAAATATGGAAAGGAACAACCGGTACCAGCTACTGCAAAAACATGCCAAATTGTAAAGACCCTCAAGGCTAGGAAGAAACTCCATCAACTAATGAGCAAAATAACCAGCTAACATCATAATGACAGGATCAAGTTCACACATAACAATATTAACCTTAAATGTAAATGGGCTAAATGCTCCAATTAAAAGCCACAGACTGGCAAATTGGATAAAGAGTCAAGACCCATCAGTGTGCTGTATTCAGGAGACCAATCACATGTGCAGAGACACATATAGGCTGAAAATAAAGGGATAGAGGAAGATCTACCAAGAAAACGGAAAACAAAAAAGGCAGGGGTTACAATCCTAGTCTGATAAAACAGACTTTAAACCAACAAAGATCAAAAGAGACAAAGAAGGCCATTACATAATGGTAAAGGGATCAATTCAACAAGAAGAGCTAACTACCCTAAATATATATGCACCCAATACAGGAGCACCCAGATTCATAAAGCAAAGAGACTAAGTCTCTTTGTAGAGACCTACAAAGAGACCTACATAGAGACCTACAAAGAGACTTAGAGTCCCACCCAATAATAATGGGAGACTTTAACACCCCACTGTCAACATTAGACAGATCAACGAGACAGAAAGTTAACAAGGATATCCAGAAATTGAACTCAGCTCTGCACCAAGCAGACCTAATAGACATCTACAGAACTCTCCACCCCAAATCAACAGAATGTACATTGTTCTCAGCACCACATCACACTTATTCCAAAATTGACCACATAGTTGGAAGTAAAGCACTCCTCAGCAAATGTAAAACAACAGAAATTATAACAAACTGTCTCTCAGACCACAGTGCCATCAAACTAGAACTCAGGATTAAGAAACTCACTCAAAACTCCTCAACTACATGGAAACTGAACAACCTGCTCCTGAATGACTACTGGGTAAATAATGAAATGAAGACAGAAATCTTTGAAACCAACAAGAACAAAGACACAACATACCAGAATCTCTGGGACACATTTAAAGCAGTGTGTAGAGGGAAATTTATAGCACTAAATGCCCACAAGAGAAAGCAGGAAAGATCTAAAATTGACACCCGAACATCACAATTAACTACAGAAACAAGAGCAAACACATTCAAAAGCTAGCAGAAGGCCAGAAATAACTAAGATCAGAGCAGAACTGAAGGAAATAGAGACACAAAAAATCCTTCAAAAAATCAATGAATCCAGGAACTGGTTTTTTGAAAAGATCAATAAAATTGATAGACCGCTATCAAGACTAATAAAGAAGAAAAGAGAGAAGAATCAAATAGATGCAATAAAAAATGGTGAAGGGGATATCACCACCGATCCCACAGAAATACAAACTACCATCAGAGAATACTATAAACATCTCTATGCAAATAAACTAGAAAATCTAGAAGAAATGGATAAATTCCTGGATGCATATGCCCTCTGAAGACTAAACCAGGAAGAAGTTGAATCCCTGAATAGACCAGTAACAGGCTCTGAAATTGAGGTAATAATTAATAGCTTACCAACCAAAAAATGTGCCGGATCAGACGGATTCACAATTGAATTCTACCAGAGGTACAAGGAGGAGCTGGTACCATTCCTTCTGAAACTATTCCAATCAATAGAAAAAGAGGGAATCCTCTCTAACTCATTTTATGAGGCTAGCATCATCCTGATACCAAAGCCTGGCAGAGACACAACAATAAAAGAGAATTTTAGACCAACATCCCTGATGAACATTGATGCAGAAATCCTCAGTAAAATACTGGCAAACCGAATCCAGCAGCACATCAAAAAGCTTATCCACCATGATCAAGTGGGCTTCAGCCTTCGGTTGCAAGGCTGGTTCAACATACAGAAATCACTAAACATAATCCAGCATGTAAACAGAACCAACGACAGAAACCACATGATTATCTCAATAGATGCAGAAAAGGCCTTTGACAAAATTCAACAATGCTTCATGCTAAAAACTCTCAATAAATTAGGTATTGATGGGACGTATCTCAAAATAAGAGTTATTTATAACAAACCCTCAGCCAATATCATACTGAATGGGCAAAAACTGGAAGCATTCCCTTTGAAAACTGGCACAAGACAGGGATGCCCTCTCTCACCACTCCTATTTAACATAGTGTTGGAAGTTCTGGCCAGGGCAATCAGGCAGGAGAAGGAAATAAAGGGTATTCAATTAGGAAAAGAGGAAGTCAAATTGTCCCTGTTTGCAGATGACATGACTGTATGTCTAGAAAACCCCATTGTCTCAGTCCAAAATCTCCTTAAGCTGATAAGCAACTTCAGCAAAGTCTCAGGATACAAAATCAACGTACAAAAATCACAAGCATTCTTATACACCAATAACAGACAAACAGCCAAATCATGAGTGAACTCCCATTCACAATTACTTCAAAGAGAATAAAATACCTAGGAATCCAACTTACAAGGGATGTGAAGGACCTCTTCAAGGAGAACTACAAACCACTCATCAATGAAATAAAAGAGGATACAAGCAAATGGAAGAACATTCCATGCTCATAGGTAGGAAGAATCAATATCATGAAAATGGCCATACTGTCCAAGGTAATTTATAGATTCAATGCCATCCCCATCAAGCTACCAATGACTTTCTTCACAGAATTGGAAAAAACTACTTCAAAGTTCATACAAAACCAAAAAAGAGCCCGCATCACCAAGTCAATCCTAAGCCAAAAGAACAAAGCCGGAGGCTTCAAACTATACTTCAAACTGTACTACAAGGCTACAGTAACCAAAACAGCATGGTACTGGTACCAAAACAGGGACATAGATCAATGGAACAGAACAGAGCCCTCAGAAATAATGCTGCATATCTACAACCATCTGATCTTTGACAAACCTAAGAAAAACAAGAAATGGGGAAAGGATTCCTTATTTAATAAATGGTGCTGGGAAAACTGGCTAGCCTTATGTAGAAAGCTGAAACTGCATCCCTTCCATATACCTTATACAAAAATTAATTCAAGATGGATTAAAGACTTACACGTTAGACCTAAAACCATAAAAACCCTAGAAGAAAACCTAGGCAATACCATTCAGGACATAGGCATGGGCAAGGACTTCATGTCTAAAACACCAAAAGCAATGGCAACAAAAGCCAAAATTGACAAATGGGATCTAATTAAACTAAAGATCTTCTGCAAAGCAAAAGAAACTACCATCAGAGTGAAGAGGCAACCTAGAGAATGGGAGAAAATTTTTGCAATCTACTCATCTGACAAAGGGTTAATATCCAGAATCTACAAAGAACTCAATTTTACAAGAAAAAAACAACCCCATCAACAAGTGGGTGAAAGATATGAACAGATGCTTCTCAAAAGAAGACATTTCTGCAGCCAAAAGACACATGAAAAAATGCTCATCATCACTGGCCATCAGAGAAATGCAAGTCAAAACCACAATGAGATACCATCTCACACCAGTTAGAATGGTAATCATTAAAAAGTCAGGAAAGAACAGATGCTGGAGAGGATGTGGAGAAATAGGAACACTTTTACACTGTTGGTGGTCATGTAAATTAGTTCAACCATTGTGGAAGACAGTGTGTCGATTCCTCAAGGATCTAGAACTAGAAATACCACTTGACCCAACAATCCCATTACTCAGTATATAGCCAAAGGATTAAAAATCATGCTGCCATAAAGACACATGCACACGTATGTTTATTGTGGCACTTTTCACAATACCAAAGACTTGGAACCAACCAAATGCCCATCAATGATAGACTGGATTAAGAAAATGTGGCACATATACACCATGGAATACTATGCAGCCATAAGAAAGGATGAGTTTATGTCCATGTTCATGAGGACATGGATGAAGCTGGAAACCATCATTTTCAGCAAACTATCACAAGGACAGAAAATGAAACACCACGTGTTCTCACTCATAGGTGGGAACTGAACAATGAGGACACTTGGACACAGGGCAGTGAGCATCACACACTGGGGCCTGTCGGGATGGGGGGCAGGGGGATAGCATTAGGAGAAATACCTAATGTAAATGACAAGTTAATGGGTGCAGCAAACCAACATGGCACATGTATACCTATGTATCAAACCTGCATGTTGTACACATGTACCCTAGAACTTAAAGTATAATAATAAAAAAAATACAGTGAATACATTTAAAAAAAAAAAAAAGGATCATGTTCCCTCCAGAGGCTCTAGGGAAAAATCAGTTACTCAAATTTTCCAATTCCTGCTGGCTGCTACATTCCTTGACTGAAGCCCACATCACTCCAATCTCTGCTTTCATAGTCACATCACCTCTTCCTGTTTTCCCGCTGTCTCTTTCTTATAAGGATACTTGTGATTGATTGGATTTCAAGCATATCTAGCTAATCCAGAACAATCTCATTTTAAAATCCTTAATCACATCAGCAAAAACCCTTTTCTCAAGTAGGATAACATTTGCAGGTTTCACTATTTAGTCTTTTGCAGGTATGTATTCAAAAATATGCACACATGCACATCAGAAGACATGCTGAAGAAGGTACAGAGCACATATTCATAATAAACCCAAACTTGGTATATATTGATATATACTCAAAATATCCATCAGGAGTATTAGACAAACAAAGTATATTCATATAATAGAATATCATGAAGCAATGCAAATAAACATAACTACATGTAGTATCATGGCCGAATATCACACACATAAGTTTGAGTGAAAGAAGCAAGATAAAAATAAGCATTGTAGGATTCCATTTATAAAGTTCAAAAATAGGGGAAATGAGGCTAGAATATTTAGGAATGACTACACTGAAGTTTTAAGAGTATGTACTGATTTGAATAGTATCCTCCCAAAATTCACGTTTACCTGGACCCTGTAAATGTCAGCTTTTTATTTTTTTATTTATTTTATTTTATTTTTGGAAATAGGGTCTTTGCAGATGCAATTGTGTTACAATATAGTTAACTTACATTAAGATGGACACTAAATCAGACAACTAATGTCCTTATAAGAAGGCCCTGTGGCCAGGCATGGTGGCTCACGCCTGTAATCCCAGCACTTTGGGAGGCTGAGGCAAGTGGATCACCTGAGGCCAGGAGTTCGAGACCAGTCTGGCCAACATGGTGAAACCCCGTTTCTACTAAAAATGCAAAAATTAGCCAGGTGTGGTGGTGCATGCCTGTAATCCCAGCTACTTGGGAGGTTGAGGCAGGAGAATCGTTTGAACCCAGGTGGTGGAGGTTGCAGTGAGCCAAGATCGCACCATTACACTCCAGCTTAGGCAAAAAGAGTGAAGCTCCATCTCAAAAAACAAAACAAAACAAAAAGAAGGCTCTGTGGACACACACAGGGAGAATACCATGTGAAGACAGAGGCAGAGACTGCAGTCATGTGTCCACAGCTTGGGAATGGCAAGGTTGTTGGGAGCCACTAAAAGCTTGGAAGAGGCAAGAAAGGAGTCTTCTGGTGCCTTCGGAGAGAGTATGACCCTGCAAACACTTTGATTTCACTTCTAGCCTCCAGAACAACGAGAAAATAAATTTCTATTGTTGTAGACCACTTGGTTTGTGGTCATTTTTTTTTATGGCGGCCCTGGGAAACTAATACAGAATATAAAACAAATAAGTGATTATCAAAAAGTTGGAATAATGGCTACCTTTAGTGGGAATGGTGTGAGTTGTAACCAGGAAAACGTAAAGAGAATTCCGGGGGTCACAGTTTTATTTTACTTGATGTGGCCAACAGGTATCAGTAATGTTAAACTTCCTACTTATCCTTACGTTCTTTATTCCTTCTTTTTCCATTTTTTAGTATAAAGTTTTAAGTTATTTTCCTAGGGGCGCTGAGACTTCTTGTGGAGTGACCTGTCCACTGAGGTTTGGAGCTTGCAGAGCAAGTCAGCAGCAGAGTAAGTTTGTGGTGTGAGTGAGCAGAAGAGGAGGGATTTGGCTGCATGTATCATGGAGATTCAGATATGCAAGAGCCTATCAGAAATCTGTTTCTTCTTCTGGGAGAAAACTCATCCTTACAGAAAAAGGGCCATGCCTGCAAGCTTGGTCCAGGAAGGAAAATTCTAATTAAATCCTTGAATTTGTCAGTCAGCTCTGTCCTTTTTTTTTTTTTTTTTTTTTTAAGTTTTTGGAGACAGGGTCTGGTTCCATCACCAGGCTGGAGTATAATGGTAATATCTTGGCTTACCATAACCTCCGTCTCTGAAGTCAGCCTCCCACTTCAGCCACCCAAGTAGCTAGGATCACAGGTGTGCACCACCATGCCTATTTATTATTATTTTGTATTTTTAGTAGAAACAAGATTTCACTAGGTCACTAGGTTGCTCAGGCTGGTCTCGAAATCCTGAGCTCAAGCTTAGCCCACCCACCTCAACCTCCCAAAGTGCTAGGATTACAGGCGTGAGCCACTGTGACTGGCTAGCTCTGTCCTCTTTCTAATATCCACCTTCTATGTATTTCTGAAGGTCTGGACATGGGGTATTGAGAGAGTGGAAAGTAGAAAATGAATTATCTTACTAAAATGTCCTTTAAGGCTTTTTTTTTTTGGAAGAAGGATCTTTGAGGGGGGTGTGTGTGTATGTGTATATATATATAAAATATATATATAAAATATATATAAAATACATATATAAAATATATATATATATAAAATATATATATAATATATATAAAATATATATATAATATATATAAAATATATATATAATATATATAACATATGTTATATATATACTTTGAGGAGTATATATATATACACACATATACATATACACACACATACATACGCACACATTATATATATATATACACACATATCTATACGTATGTATATGTATAATTATTTTTGAGATGGAGTCTCTCACTGTCACCCAGGCTGATGTGCAATGGCACTATCTTGGCTCACTGCAATCCCCTCCTCCCAGGTTCAAGCGATTCTTCTGCCTCAGTCTCCCAAGTAGCTAGGATTACAGGTGCCTGCCACCACATCCAGCTAATTTTTTGCATTTTTAGTAGAGACAGAGTTTCACTATGTTGGCCAGGGTGGTCTCGAACTGCTGACCTCGTGATCCGCCCACCTCAGCCTCCCAAAGTGCTGGGATTACAGGCGTGAGCCACTGCTCCCGGCCAAGACATTTTTAATAGTCAGGAATTTTTTAACAGCAGAAAGCATTCTAATTTTGAAAAACACTGAACGGCTTTAGAGACCTGAGGGCTCTGTATCTGGGGAGAGGCAATGGCGCTTCACAGATAGTAGACATGGTAATTGACCCAAGTTGCTTAGAAAATTGTAGGAGTTCCTGAGAGAGATGTAGGAGGCAGTGAACTGACTAAGCAGTAAGCAGAAGCTTTATATCATTGGCTGCAGGTAAGAGGCAGAAGCCAAGGGATATGCGAGAAATTGCCCCTGTCAGTGGAGGCTTTTGGGATTCCAGGTCTTTATTCTCACTAGAACTTGCCAAGAATCAATCCTCACCTTGCTCATTAGAGTTGAAGGCAACAGAAAGTTGAGGGAGAAGATGGGGTGAGAAACCATTGTTCTTAGTTTCGTTGGGAGTATCAAAGAGGGTTTAAAATGTCTTACCTTTGGGAGCATGTTCTCCATCATCCTCTATAAAATAACGAGCATGGTAACACCTAGAGCACCGAAGACTGGACTGATCAGCAGAAAGGAAGTGGACATGCACCAAGTTCCTGCTCTGTACTAAACACTTTACATTATCTCATTTAATTTTCACCAGACTGGGAAGTAGTTTACACTGTTTTCATTTTACAGTTGAGAATATCAGCCAACTTCATTTTATCAAGAAGAAACATCACCAGATTCATAAAACTTGAAATTGGTGGAGCTGGGACTTGCAGCCAGAGCTCTGTGGCTCCAGAGATCACAGTCTTCCCACTACTAGCCCTGCTGAGATAATGTTTGTGAAACAGCCCAGTTAGAACCATGAGATGTCCTAGAAACTGAGACTGCATGCTTACTTATGTAATTAAATGAAGCCAATATTGAACTGTAAAATAAGCGTAAGGAAGCCCAGCAAGAATCTAATGAGTGTTTTAATAATTTTCTAAAATGCCAGATGTCCAGTTCTTCACCAACAAATGATTTTGGGGGCCCTTCCTTTACTGTTGCTCTGGATATATTCTCAATCTGCTCAGACAGTCCAGTATTGGATATAACAGCAAGTGTAAGATAGAGCATCACAAAAGTGAGGCATAATTATTATTTTATAACAATTATACAGTAAATAATTACTTATTACAGCATTATTTGTGTTCGAAAAACTTAGTTGATAAGACCAAGTAAACCAAGTAATACAGAGATGGGATTGAGAGGTAGCAACATGTACATGAGATATGGAGATCCCAGACTGGTGTTCCATTGTACTACCTAGAATCCAGGGGATTCTGGGATTCTTTTGGTCACACTATTCTTCATTTCCCTGTAGAAGCTTCCCTTTCCCACTCCACTGCTGCCCAGCAACCAACACCCTATAAATATCCAGTTGACAGCTTGCTCCCAGAACATATTCTCAGCTCATTTTGAAAATGTGAACATTACAAAACAAAACTAGAATTCATAACCAGCCTATTTCCATAATATAAAAGGTAGTACGATATAAGAAAAAAAGAGCATATATAGACTAAATATATTAAATTCCTTTTCTGTTTTTGATATGATTTGGCTGTGTCCTTGCCCATATCTCATCTTGAATTGTAGCTCCCATAATCCCCATGTTTTGTGGGAGGGACCTGGTGGGAGGTAATTGAATCATGGGGGTGGATCTTTCTTGTGCTGTTCTCTTGATAGTGAGTAAGTGTCACAAGATCTGATTGTTTTATAAAGGGGAGTTCCCCACCACAAGCTCTCTTTCCTGCTGCCATGTAAGATGTGCCTTTGCCCCTCCTTCACCTTCCTCCATGATTGTGTGGCCTCCCCAGCCATGTGGAACTGTGAGTGCATTAAGCCTCCTTTTCTTTATAAATTATCCAGTCTCAGGTATTTCTTCATAGCAGTATGAAGGTGGACTTAAAGTTTTTAAAATCAGCAGTTTAAAAAAATCTTTATAAATTCTTTCTTCCTAATTTTCACATGAAAATGTCCCTCCCCCAACTTCTCTAGTCGAATGTTCAATTAATTTATTTTCATCATATAAAAACTACAAAAATATTTAAAGCTAAGAATTTAAAATTTCAATACAGTTTGGCCATATCACATAAATTTGATATCAAAGATTTGCTTTGTTATTCACTCTAATTCACATTTTGTTTTTTCTTTGATCTGAGAGATATTTAGGAGTTCTTCATTTTTAATTATGAGTGACTTGGGATTTTTAAATATGAACTTTAAAAATTATTTTATGGAATGGTATCATTACTGGAGAATATCACCTGTAGTTGTTTGTTGAATTTTTTTCCCATTATATGATAAAATTTTATGTTACATAAGCACTGCAAAAGATGTTTTACAGTAATAGGAAGAATTTGGTATTGATATATGGGAATTCCATTTTTTTTGCCTTGACATTTTCTTAGTCTAATACTAAAGCTGTGACTCCTACTGCTTAAAATTTTTTCTTTAATATGTTATTTTTCCCTTAATTTTTCTTGTTTCATTTAGTCTTGTTTAGTTTTGTCTTAGTGATGTCTTTATAATATTCCATATAACTTACTTTACTGCTCAGGCCAATCCACACGTCTCTGACTGAATTGAGGAGATTTGTACATTTTACCTTTATTTTATTTAATTTATTTATTTTTTGAGACAGAGTCTCACTATGTCACCCAGGCTGGAGTGCAGTGACACAATCTCGGCTCACTGCAACCTCCGCCTCCCAGGTTCAAACAATTCTCCTGCCTCAGCCTCCCGAGTAGCTGGGACTACAGGTGCCTGCCACCACTCCCCACTAATTTTTTTGTATTTCTAATAGAGACAGAGTTTCACCATGTTAGCCAGGAAGGTCTTGATTTCCTGACCTTGTGATCTACCCACCTCGGCCTCCCAAAGTGCTGGGATTACAGGCATGAGCCACCGCACCCGACCAGTTTTACCTTTATTGCTGTAGTTAAAACTTCAGTCTCACTTTTATAATCCTATCATGTGAAGTTTCTGTGCTGTCTCTTCTCTTTGCTTATTATCTTTTGTTAAATGAACTATATTTAGCTTGTTCATTTTCATGCCCACTATTTCTGAAGATAAATAAGTCATTACTATGATGATTTCTTTGAAGTTTCTCAAAAACATTTTCCAAATCTATGTTTGGAAATGAACAGGACTTATGTTGATGTACCCCTGAGGCAAGAGTTTGGCAACATTTTAACGTACTTTACTTTTCCCCTTTCACCTTTGTGGTTTTTGCTAATATAATTTTGTTACGATAATGTGATATAATCTATTAATAAAACCACAGCTATTTTAACAGCTTCAGATTAATAAATTCTACAATACATATCCACTGTTTCAAGAAACACTTTAATGCCTGCGTTCCTTTTGAACCAGACTTGTAATTTTAAGACAATTCTGTTTTACTAATTGTAGGACTATCATTCCTTCTACATTATAGTTTTCCCATTCTTGAGCACTAACTTTTGTTCAGCATGATAAAGTTGTCTTCAAGTAATTCTTCTGTTAGATGTATATTGGGGTGTTATATTTTCCTTTTCTTTTTTAATTTTTAATTTTTATGGATATATAATAGTTGTACATTGTTATGGGGTACATGTAATATTTGGATACAATTATACAATGTGTGATAATTCAATCTGAGTAATTGAGATATTCATTACCTGAAAGATTTATCATTTGTTTGTGTTGGAAACATCCCAGATCTACTCTTCTAGTTAGTTTGAAATATGCAATGAATTATTGTTAACTATATTGCTTTATGGTGCTACTGGACACTAAATTTTATTCCTTCTATCACACTACATGATTGTACCCACTGACCAACCCATCTTTTCTGGGTACTTGCATATCTGCCAAGAACATTTTAACGACTATAAAATTGTTGCATAATACATGTTTTCCATTACCGTAAAGTTGCTCTGTTATCTTGTGGGTTTCAGTGTTACAGAGGAGACTCCTGAGGCCAGTGCAATTTGGACCTTCTGGAAGTGTACAAATTAAAGTTATTTTGATTGTAAGAGAAAGAGAATGACTGTGACTAACTTAAGAAAACAAGGCATGTGTTGAAAGGATCACTTTATAAATTGGAGGAATAGCTAAAATTCAAACATTGGGAAGGTTAGAAAGGTCAAAATAATTACTATAAATGTTGTATGGTTTCTATCCAGTGTTTCTACCCAAGTTTCTCATTCCTGAAAAAGATAATCAGCCTTTTCCAGCTTGAGCCAAGTATCTACCACAATATAAAAGAGCTTTGGATAGAATGTTGAGCTCCAACAGGCAGGAAACCCACCTATGTGTACTGAAGACCTCCTAAGCCAGTTTGACTGATGTCCCATTAAAAGCAACCTGATTTTTTTTCTGGATGAAATTTTACAGGATTTTTATTCCTGTTATTTTTTTAAATGCCAAAATGGGTTTAGAAGCCCAGGTTTTTCCTTAATTTAGAAAGAATTTCTTCTAGCACAGTAGGTTTATTGTTTCTGTTTATTTTGTTCTGATCTCTTCTTCCAAAATCCCAGTTATCCTGACATTATATACTTGTCCTTTGCCTTCCATGTTGGTAACCATTTTTATGTCTTTTTCTTTTGTATTCTGAGAGAGACTTTCACTAGTTTTCTACGCTAATTGATTTTCTGCAGTATCAATTTGTTTTTAAGGCCCCAAAGCGTTTTTAAATACACTATTGTTTTGGAATAATTTTACATTTACAGAAAAGTTGCAAAGACAGTACATACTCTTCCCTCCACCCTCACTCAGTTCCCCATAGGTCAACATTTTACATTACCTTGGCTCATTTGTCAGTTTATGAGACCAACATGGGGACATGTTTTAGTTTCTTATCGCTGCTGTAACAAATACAACAGAGGTCAAAGTTCTAATGTCCAGGCGTGACCCTTCAGAGGCTTTAGGGGAGAAGGGGCTTCCTTGTCTTTTCTGGTTTCCGTGGGCTGCCTGTGCTCCTTGTCTTGAGGCCTCTTTTTCAGGGCACATCACTCCAACCTCTGTTTCCAGAGGTTGTCTTATCTCCTTCTTCTATTGACCTTCTTGTCTTCCCCTTAAAAGGATCTTTTATGATTTTACAGAGCCCATCCAGATAATCCAGGTTAGCTCTTTATCTCAAGCTCCTTAATTTAGCCATATCTACAAAGTTCTTTTTGCCAAGACATGTCACAGATTCCAGGAATTCGGAGATAGGTATCTTGGAGCTAGGAGGACTTTGTTCTCCGTGCCGCTGTATATGACATTATTATCAACCAACCTCCAGTTATTTGAATTTTATGTTTCCTACAGGTTTCTTTATTTTTTTCTGTTCCAGGATCCCATCCAGGATTCCACAATGCATTTCGCCACCATGTATCTCCTTAAGTTTCCTCTGTTCTGTGACAGTTTTGCAATCCCAAAGAAAAATTTTAACTTTGCTTTCTTATTTTTAACTTTTCTTGTAATTCTTCTCTATACTATCCATTTCTGTTTTCAATTCATCCCACTATACATTGTCCCATTTTGATTCTTCTGCCTCTATTTATTTTACTTCTTTTATTATTTGTCCTGGCTTTTTTGGAAACCAGTTCTTCTGTATTCTTTTGAAAATGTCAAACGGTTTTTTCATCTCACAGTAGATGTTTATGGAGTACTGCTCTTCCTCTGAGTCATCAAGACACGTTGCTTTGACTTTGTTCTCAGTGTAACTTCCAAATGTGCTGCACACTATCTATATTCGGAGTTTGCCAACACCCAGGATATGTGGATCACACTCCCCCCCAGTGCACAGCCATGCTGCTGACGGAAGAATCACTTTCCCAATCAAGAGTTAGAAGACACAGGTCTTTGAGATATGAGAAAGATGACAAGGAAATAAGAAAATGTTTTCCTATCCAATTCCAGGTGTTTTTATGAAATAAAGTCTGGGCGAGTTTTTCTTGTTATAAACTCATCTGCTTTATTATTAGAGAAGGATTCCCCATGTTTCTGTCAATACATTTTTTTAGCCTGTTTTTATTGTTGTTAGGAGTAGTCTTTTTCTTTTTTTTTGGTCATGGGGTACACAAACCTGGAACTCAGGGATGAAGGTACACATTTGAAAGTTATCACACATGAAGATGAGGTTTCAAGCTACAGGACTGGCTGATACTACTCAGGGATAAAATATAGTTAGAGGGTTGACGAAAGCTCACATTGAGCTCTGCGTTCCTCCATATGTTCACAGCTACATTAGCTCTGTTTGGGAGAGTTCATACCTGAAAGCAGTGCATCTGAGAAAGTCCTCAGTTATCTGGCCAAGTATTAGCTCAGTACGGGCCTCATGAATGCTGAGGCAACATTCTACAGTGAAAATAAATAGTTTAGAGAAGAATTTTATAGTCAGATAGAATTGAGTTCAAATATGGGCCCAGCCACATGTAGATGTAAAACCTGCGAGATGACACTTACTTACCTGGGGCTCTGATTCAGCATCTGTAAGATGGCTTTACTGAAAGAACCTATTCATATTTCACCGATGTATAATTGAAAATCAATAACCTGCACTTTTTAAAAGTGTTCGTTTGATATGTTTTAAAGTACATATGCACCCATGAAACTATCACTGTAATTAGATAATGAGTATATCAATTATCCCCTCCTTTGTCATCCCTTCCTCACACCTTTCCCCACCTCCACCTTTTCCCCAGGCAACTCCTAATCTGTTTTCTGTAGATTCATTTGCATTTTCTACAGTTTTATATAAGTGGAGTTATGTAATATGTGCTCTTTTTTTTCTGGCTTTTTCACTCAACAAAATTATTTTGAGGTTTATCCATATTGCATATATCAATAGTTCTTTCCTTTTAACCACTGAAGTCCAATTTATATATTTTTTTCTTTTATGGATAATGCTTTTGCTGTCATATCTAAAAAATGCTTGACTAATCCAGGATTTTAAAGATTTTCTCTTATATTTTCTTCTGGAAGTTTTATGATTTTTATATTTTACGTTTATGTCTTGTCTTAGTCCATTTGTGTTGCTGTAACAAAATACCTTAGACTGGGCAATTTATAAAGAATAAAATTTATTTCTTACAGTTATGGGGATTGGCAAGTCCAAGATCAAGGCAACAGAATTGGTGACTGGGGATAGCTGCTCTCTGTTTCCAACATGGTGCCTTGTTGCTGTATGCTTACATGGTGGAAGGTGGAGGGGCAGGAGAGATGCTCCCTTCAACTTTGAGCTCTTCTACAGAGTGTTAATCTCATTCATGAGTTGTCCACATTAGTCACCTCTCAAAAGCTACACCTCTAATACTGTTGCATTCAAATAAAATGTCAACATGAATTTTGGAGGAACATCATTCAAACCATAGCATGTCTCATCCCACAAATTATATACTGTGCTTTTGTTTTCATTCAATTAAAAATAATTTCTAATTTGCCTTTTGATTTCTTCTTTTATCCAAGGATTATTTGGAAATGTGTAAGTTAGCAAACAAGTATTTTACTAAATTTTTTTCCAGATACTTTTCTATAAATGACTTTAAATTTAATTTTATTGTGGTCAGAAATCCTACTTTGTATGACTTAAATCTTTTCAGGTTTATTGAGATGTCTTTTATGGCCCAGAATGTGGTCTATTTTGGTAAATGTTCCATGTGCACTTGAGGAGAATTTGTGTATTGCTGTTGAATGTTGTTGGCTGAAACGTTCTGTGAATGGAAATTAGATTAAGTTGGTTAATGGTATTATTTATTATTCAAGCCATTTGTATCCTTAGTGATTTTCTTTCTACTTGTTTGGTCAATTATTAAGAGAAGTATATTGAAATCTCCAGCTATAATTTGCATTTATTTCTCAGTTTTTGCTTCATGTATGTTGAAGCTTTGTTATTAGATGTACAAACATTTAGAATTGTTGCGTCCTCTTGATGAATTGACCCCTTTAGCAGGTTGAAATAATCTTGCTTTGAAATCTATGTTGTCTGATAATAATATAGTCAATTCAGTTTCTTTCTCTTCTTTTTCCAATTAGTATTAGATTGCTATGTTTTTCCATCCTTACACTTGTAATAAATTTGTGTATTTATGTATCAAATTGCCTTCTTGTGGGCAACATATAGTGTTTTGCTTTTTCTAAATCAAACTTCTGCCTCTTAATTGGGGTGTATAGAAGATTTAGATTTAATGCGGTTGTTGATATGATTGAGTTCTAATCTGTCAAAACACTCATTGCTTTCTGTTTGTTCCGTGTTTCCAATTTCCTTTCATCCTGTCTTCCCTTGGACTATTTTTTATAATTTCATTTGATCTCCTCCATTGTCTTGTTATCACTCTTTTTAATGTTATTTGATTGCTCTAGGGTTTGTAATGTAAATCATTAACTATCACAATCTTCAAGTAGTAGTGTTATACCACTTCATATATAGTGTAAGAACCATTCAACAGCATCCTTCCATTTCCCCTTTTTAGTCTTTGTAGCATTGTTGTCATACATTTTACTTTTACATATGTTATAAACCCTATAATACATTGTTATTATTTTTGAATGATTGATTATCTCTTAAGGAGATTTATATTTGAAAAAAATATACTAGCCATTTCTAATGCTTTTAATTCCTTTGTATGGGTATATTTTTCTATCTGAAATTGTTTCCTTCTGCTGGAAGGACTTTCTTTAACATTTCTTGTAATGCAGGTCTGTTGTTAATGAATTCTTTCAGCTTCTGTATGTTTGAAAAATACTTTATTTTGCCTTCACCATGTGAAAGATATTTTCGTTGGCTACAGATTTTTAGGTTGCTAGCTTTTTTGTGCTCCCGGCTCCCTACTCCCTTACCGCCAACTCCCCCTACCCCATCCACCTCTGAACTCTAAAGATTTTGCTTCATTGTCTTCTGGTTTGCATTGTTTCCACTGAGAAATCTGCTGTCATCTTTCTATTTGTTCTTTTGTATGTCTCAACTTGTTCTACTCTGGCTCATTTAAGACTTTTTCTTTATCAATGGTTCTAAGCAATTTGATTCTGATACAACTTGGTGTAACGTTCTTCACGTTTAATATGCTTGGATTTTGTTGAGCTTCTTTTCATCAAATTCAGGAAAATGTCAGATATTATTTTTTCAAATATTTTTTTTCTCTCCCTCTTTTCCTTTCTGGAACCTCTTGGCTACTTAAAGTTTCCTCATGCCTCACTGATGCTCTGTTCATTCTTTATTTCATCTCTTTTCCCCTCTGTGTGTTAAATTTGGCCTAGTTTTGCTATGCATTAAAGTTCATTAGTCTCTTCCTCTACAATGTCTAATCTGCCATAAAGCTCATCCACTGTTTTTAGTTTGCTTGTTTTTTTTTTTGTTTTGTTTTGTTTTATTTTTGGAGGCGTTGTAGTTTTTAATCTCTAGAATTTCTATTTAGGCCTATCTTGTATCTTTCATGTCTCTACTTAATATGTTCAATTTTTCCTCTAGATTCTTGAACATATTAGTACAGTTATAATACCTGTTTTGATGCCCTTGCCTACTAATTATATCATTTATATCATTTGTGTCTTTTCTGGTTTTGTTTCAATTGCTTGCTTTTTATGCCCATTATAGGTTGCATATTTTTTTGCTTTTTACATACTTGATATAATTTTGTGTGTGTGTATATGTATATGTATCTTTTTTTTGTTTTGTTTTTTAGCCAAGGTCTCATTCTATCACCCAGGCTTGAGAGCAGTGGTGTGATTTCAGCTCACTGCAGCTTTGCAACCTCCGCCTCCCGGGTTCAAGCCATTCTCATGCCTCAGCCTCCTGAGTAGCTGGGACTAGCGGTTTGTGCCACCATGCCTGGCTAATTCTTGTAACTTTAGTACAGATGGGGTTTCATCATGTTGGACAGGCTGGTCTCAAACTCCTGGCCTCAAGTGATCCACCTGCCTGGGTCTCCCAAAGTACTGGGATTACAGGCGTAAGCTACCATGCCTGGGCTGTCTGAATATATTTTTTATTCCTAAAAATATTCCTAAGTTTTGTTCTGAGACACAGTTAAGTTACACAGAAACCATTTGATCTTTTCAAAACATGAATACATTTAGTCTAGGGCTAATTTTTTCCCACTACGGAGGTAATCCCTTCTTAGTACTCTACTCAGTGCTTGGTGAATTATGAATTTTTCCACTCTCAGACACTTTCTGGCCCTGTGTGATGGCTGAGAATTTTTCCTTCTAATTTTCCCAGGTGGTTCTTTTCCCAGCCTAGAGTATCTTCTTTAAATGCCTGTGCAAATGAGACTTTAGTTGAGGGCTCAACAGAAGTCTTCTACAGGTCTCAAGTTCTAAGTATAGCTCTCTTTTCTCCTGATTTCTGCCTTGTAAACTTTAGCCACCTGATCCTTGCCTGATTCCCAGTTCTGCTTCCTCAACTCAATTAGAGCATTAGGCTTTGCCTGGGCTCCACCTCCCCATGCCTTGCCTTGAGAACTCTCTAGGCAGTAAGTCAGAACAGTCATATGGCTCTGTTTGTTTGCTTCCTACCTCTAAGGGAGCACGACCTTTTATTGCTTGGTGTCCAATATTTAGTCCTATTGTCTTTTCATATATTTAGTCCAGCTTTTTAGTTATTTTAGGTGGGATAATAAATCTGGTTTGTGTTATTCTACCTTAGCCAAAAGAGAATGTCTTCAAAATAATTTTTTTAAGAACTGAATGATGTAAGACAAGAGAAGACCTTAGTCTAATATCTGACACAAAGTAGGAAATCTGCAAATATTAATTTTTAGCCAACTTAATCAGAATTCGTATGCAAGTATGGCTTTCAGATCAAGGCCAAAAATATTTTTCCTCTATTTTGCTCTGGCAAGATCCCTCCAGGAATACTAGATTCACTCCCTGTTACCGTAATTTTAAACAGGTCCTGACAAATTGGAGAATATCCAAAGGAAAACCTCAGTAACAGTGAGATTTCTAGAAACAATGGCCTAAGTGAACAGTTAAAAAAAAATGGCAGATATCCAGCTGAAAGAAGATAAATCAGCCATCTTCTGGTAACCAAAGGGCCCTTGCATGAAAGATGATGTAGATGATGTTTTTAGTGGAAAGGATCAGGATCAGTTGATGGAAACTAGAGAGAGTCTGATTTGGGCTCAATATTAATGCAGCCAGTTTCCTGAATAGTCAAAAATAAGGTACAAATATTGAACAATACTTTTTCTCTTTTTTTTCTGATGAATGCCTTCAGTCATCATTTAACAAATCAATTTCTTTTCCAAATCTCAATGACATACACTGCTGTTTTCATTCAATAAAATTCATGTGAAATGTAAACCTCATTATGTTTCAGGTTTGGCTCAAGTGATCTTCAGTGGCCAGGGGATTGTTTGTTCTTTTATTCCTCTGTCTCCTTCTCCAGGTTGATTTTTTGTTCTTGGAGCCTGGCAGAAGGGGACAGGATATATTGGAAGGGGTGGTCTTAACTACATGCCCCTCCCTAGCTTGTCTGGTTCTTCTGCTGCTTGTGGCGTGCATGATGTGGTGGTCCCTGTGTAGACCATGTACCTAGATTTCTTCAGTTTTACCTTGCCCTCCTCAGTAACTGTGGATCCGTCAGAGAGGAGCAGTCAAGTTTCCTGGGAGCATCAGATCATGCCCCAAATCTCCCTCTTGTTAAAGTGCATCTGCTTCCTTTTCTACCTGAGTGCTTTTTCATATGGAGGCTCTGAAACTGCTGAGTTGCTCTTGGGGTAGCGGTTGCCTTACCTTCTTCTTTAGAGACTCCACTGGTGGTCCCTACTCAGCCTCCTGTGTTAGACTACTTCAGCAAGCTATTTGCCTTCAAAAATGCCCAGGAAATAATCTGACGCCATCTTTATATTCACATACATCTGAAACTTTAAAGTACTCATGTACAATTTTCATAAAAGCTTAAGTTTCTCTTAAACATGACACCAAAAGCACAGACAAAAATGCAAATATAAACAAATGAGACTATATCAAACTAAAAAGCTTCTGAACAGCAAAGGTAATTATCAATAGATTGAAAAGGCAATCTACAGAATGAGAGGAAATATTTGCAAACTATCTCATAAGGGATTAATAGCCAAAACATATAAGGAATTCTTACAAGTGAATAGCAAAAAAAAAAAAAAAAAAAAAGAAAAGTCCCAAATAATCAGATTTTAAAAATGGGCAAAGGACTGGAACAGACATTTCTCCAAAGAAGACACAGATAGCCAACAAGTATATAAAAGGATGCTCAACAACACTAATTGTTAGGGAAATGTAAATCAAAACCATGAGATAGCACTTCGGACCAGCTGGGATGGCTGTTATTTAAAACAAACAAACAAAAAAAACAAACAGGCCTGGGCGGGGTGGCTCATGCCTGTAATCCCAGCACTTCAGGAGACCAAGGTGGGCAGATCACAAGGTCAGGAGTTCAAGACCACCCTGGCCAACATGGTGAATCCCTGTCTCCATTAAAAACCCAAAAATATGCTAGGCGTGGTGTCACACGTCTATAATCTCAGCTACTGGGGAGGCTGAGGCAGGAGAATCACTTGAACCTGGCAGGCAGAGGTTGCAGTGAGCCAAGATCACATCACTGCACTGCAGTCTGGGCAACAAAGCAAGACTCCATCTCCAAAAACAAACAAACCAACAACAACAACAATAAAACAGAAAAATAACTAAAGTGTTGGCAAGAATGTGAATAAATTGGAATCCTTGTGTACTATTGGTGGCAATGGAAAATGGTGCAGCTACTATGGAAACAGTAAGGAAGTTTCTCAAAAAATTCAGAATAGTGCTACCATATGATGCAACAACCCTTCTTGTGGGTATTTAGCAAAAAGAGTTAAAATTAGGATATTGAAGACATATTTACATTCCTATGTTTATTGCAGCATTATTCACAATGGCCAAGAGGTAGACACAATGTAAAAGTCCACTAGTAGATGCATGGAAAAAAGAAATGTGACATGCATACAATGAAATATTATTCAGTCTCATAAAATTTTGTCCTATGCTACAACATGGATTAATCTTGAGGCTATTATGCAAAGTGAAATAAGCCAGTCACAGACAAATACCAAATCATTCCACTTATATGAGTTATTATCTAAAGTAGTGAAACTCAGGGAAACAGAAAGTAGACTGGTGACTGTGGGTAGGGGCTGAAGCAGGAGAAAATGGGGAGTTGCTTTTCCATGAATATAGAGTTTCAGTCATGCAAGATTAAAAAGTTACAGAGATACACTGTACATCAATGTGCATATTGTTGACAATACTGTACTGTAGACGTAAAAGGCCAATTTTTATGTTATATGTTTTAACCACAAGAGTAAAAAAAAAAAAAAGATGCCGAGGGGAGGGGGAATGGGGAGTTAGTATTTAATAGGAACACAGTTTCAGTTGGGAAAAATGGAAAATTTCTGGATCTGGATGGTGATGCTAGTTGCACAACAATGTGAATGTACTTAATGCCACAGACCTGTGCACTTACATATAGTTAAAATGGCAAATATTGTATGTATATAAGAATTACAATAAGAAAATTTTTTAAAAGGCCAAGCTCAGTGGCTCATGTCTGTAATCCAAGCACTTTGGAAGGCCAAGGCAGGCAGATAATCTGAGGTCAGTTGTTCAAGACCAGCCTGGCCAACAGTCTTGAACATTCAGTTGTTCAAGACCAGCCTGGTGAAACCCCGTTTCTACTAAAAATACAAAAATTAGCCAGGTGTGATGACGCACCCCTGTAATCCCAGCTACTCAGGAGGTTGAGGTATGAGAACTGCTTGAACCTGGAAGTCGGAGGTTGCAGTGAGCCCCTTGTGCCATTGCACTCCAGCCTGCATGACAGAGTGAGACTCTTTCAAAAAAAAACAAAACAAAACAAAAAAACAAAAAAAACCTTTCATCACCCTTGATACGCATTCAGTTTTGGAATAAGAGCTTGGTGTCCATTATTCCAGGCGTCCCAATGTCTACACTGAATCTCTTGGAGACTCCTTACTTTGGTAGGTAGCTGAAAATGAGTTCAAGAGCACACAATTTAAATAATATTTTCTTCCACTTCCTTCTCTGGCCTCTGCTTCTATAGATTGGGAAGGGGTTGTGGGGAAGAATGTGGAATTTGTGACCATGGAGGGCAGGTGTGAGGCTGCTTCTGCTACTGCTTCATGACTAACTCAGAGGGTAGTCGCTGGCCCCATTGTTGGAGGTTCCTTTCACTACATTCAAAGCAGACTCCTCTTTTCTTTCTTTAGTTTTGGGCTCTGGTCAGCAATTCTCAGGTGACATCCTATTACACAGGAATAGAATGTACATAGGAAGATGTTTGTAATAGGGAGTCTCTAGATAGATAGAGCTGCTCTGAAAAGTAATGAGCATCAGATTATTGATTTCAGGGTATGGTAAAGGGTAGTCCTGCTTGTGAAGAATACCAAAAGTAGCACCTTCAGAATCTTTCCCTAGTTTATGGATTCTAGAGGTAAATTGATTTTTGTTTTACTTTTGTCTGAGGGTGAAGTTAGGAAAAAAACAATCGTTTAATTCTGAGTCCTCTCCTATATTTAGTGACCTCCTAAGTACTTATTGGTCACCCACTCTGTGCCAGGCACTATGTTAAAACAGTGGGATACAGTAATGGAATACAAAGGTGAAAGTCAGGTTCAATGAAAAGATAGAGATAGGCTTCCAACCCAACTGGACAGACATCTGCTTGTATTCAACAGTGGGATACAATAATGGAACACAAAGGTGAAAGTCAGGTTCAATGAAAAGATAGAGATGTGCTGCCAACCCAACTGGACAGATATCTGCCTGTGTTCTTATTTTTGCCTAAATATTTATTAAGCAAAATGTAATATATGCAGCTATGTAGTATTTAAACATTTACATACACAGTTCCTGGTCTCAAAGATTTATGAAAACATTGGAGGCAAGACTAACCAATGAAAAAGTTATATTTCATAATAAAAACTAAATAAGACTACACCATTATGTGCAAATCCTCAAAACAGTTCATGGTTGTCAACTGTATTCTGCAGAAAATTAATTTTACAAAGCTAAATATCAATGGAACTAGAGTGGTCAGAGAAAGCTCAGTGGAGAAGGTAAAACTTGAGCTTATGGAAAATCTCAGAATCCCTTCCCTAGACAAGAGCCATAATTTTGAGAGTTCTTGAGTCTTTGGTAGAAACATCCTATTCTCCAGATAATGAGCTGTTGGAAAGGGGTGGCATTTTCCTTTGTGTTTGGGTAGGACGTGCCAAAGAGTTTAAAATAGGAATCTCCAAGATGGTCTGTGGGTGATGTGAACAGCAACTCAACCAGCTCTGTTATTATTAGATGCAGATCGTTTTAGGTAAGTGGAAATGGCTGTTCTATAAAAATGTAAACTCTGAGTCATTCTCTGAGCATGGTGAGCCCTGGGTGCTGAGCTTTCAAGTGGTTGACCCTCCCCAATATTGAAAGTCTAGCAGTTCTCTTACTATGCTGAGGAATCTCCCCCTTCTCACATCTGTCTTGTGAGCAAAACGGGAAAGTGATCTTTTGTTTCTGAACAGGGAAAGTGTCTGCGTAGGTTATTCCCAGGATTAGTGAAGGCAAATAAGAATCAAATCTATATGATTGGTGACATTAAATGGACCCCCCTCCACAAAGGCACGATTATATATATTCTCCCCCTAGTGTTATTTGAGTGGCTGAAACAAGCACCTCTATTCCAAAATAAGAACTTAATGTACCAGTCAGATTCCACTGTGTCTGATTTCTAACATCATTGAGTCATTCCTTTGGTTTCCTCTCTCCCTGGGTAATCTTTGATATACAAGCAAATAATTTATCTGAACTCGTAGTGAGAAGTCAGACCCACTTGTACTGGTTGCCTTGGGAAGGAAAGTATAGAAAGTACAGTGAAAGCAACATGGTACAGCCTGATAAAAACATTGATTCACTTAGAATACATCTATTTGTGGAACTTCATACCAACTTTGCCAAAGAATGGGAAAATTCAATGACCAATGCAGCTCAAGGTCCCAAGACCTACTGGGACCTCCAAAGGGCACACATTGTACTTCTTTAGAACTACAAAGAAGAGTGTATGCTGGTCTTCTTCCAGGAATCCTTCTCTTACCTGGGTCTTCTGAACACAGAATGGTTTCTTCTTCTTCTAGGATCTTGGGTTCTTTATTTGTGCCTTCACTTAGCACTTACTTATCTTTAACATGCAGTCTAATGGAGCATGTTCATGTCCATGTCTCTACTTGACCATTGTATCGTGACTATAAACCCCTAAGGACATGTCTTTGCCAGCTCACATGTTCCCATTGACCAACAGTCACCAGGGCAGACAGTCATTCAGTCTAATACACTCATCCATTGTTTGCTAAGTGCTATGAACACAGTTTGGTGCTGCCCTCACAGAGATTATGGAAGAGAAAGATATGTAAAAAATAAAGATAGTACCTTTCTGGAGATTGGTAAAGCAAAACAACAGATTTTTTTTAATTGAAGGGGATCAGGCAAGTCTTCATAGAAATGTCCTAAAAGTCTTTGACTATGAAATAGGAAACTAGGGCTCCCCGTCATGAATAAGGGATGAGGGCTTGGGTCAAATATCACAACTGGGAGAAAGTGGGACTCTAGACCTGGATGTGCCCCTCTGTAAATGGTGATCCTAAGGGTCAACTGAGTGGGAAAGAAGTGATAAAGGCAGCTGTAAGACAGGCAGAAAGTGGCTTCCAGTTAGCTAAGAAAGTATAGCTTCAAGTGGCTAGACATCAGTTTATACCTGGAAGACTGGAAGATTGACAGGCAGTCAGCCACCAAGAAATGTTTACTCATGGACAATAGACTGATAAGTGGGAGGCAAGGGTTATACTGAATTCCATTCCCAGAAGGATAACACAGACTACCAAGCAAGATGACTAAGCAGGATAGAGTGACCCACAGAATAGGTTCTCATACATAATGAATCAATGAATAAGGGTAAAGATCAAAGCATAAGACTTGCCCCATTGACTCAGACAACACAGTAGATGAAGAGGGAGAATAAAAAGAAAGTTGTGTCACTTAGACAATCTAGTTCCCAAGGGTTGATACTGAAGACGTATATCTGGCTGTTAAGCAAAAGAATTTAAGGAGCAAGGCAGAGGTTTAATCCTAAATCTCACCAGTGGGTACAGGCAAGGATCCCATTATACTGCAGCATTAGCCAGAATTAGGCTAGGACTGAGCCCAGTCAGACTTGGGGAGTTGAGCCTTGGTGGGATATTCAGTGTAGGATCCAGAATGAAGAGCAGACAAAAGGCATTAATTGACAGCGTACCATGCCCCAAGCAAATGACTGAAGAGTGAAAATCAAATCAGTTGGCTGTCCAAAAATTGACAGATTGCTGCTGAGGCTTCTTACCTCACTGAATTGACCAACTGTCTGGAGATTTTACCAACACAAGTCCCCAGGAGAAAAGTACAAAGATGTGTATTTGGAGGCATTGCCAATTTGAGTGGATTGAGCACCTAATAAGAGGCCATTGGGTTTCACTGTTAGGGGTCCAATTTGTTAACTTAGTTTCCAATGTCTGAGCTTTAGAAGAAATGGCAGAGAAATAATCGATCCATTCACTGAGGTACATGAGAGGCTGGAGACTTTCAATCAGTTGCCCTGCATTGGGTAATGTTTATGGAAACCCATTTGGCTTTCCATTGTGTGTGTAGTCAGTTAACACAGTCAACTAGTATGCAGGGTGCCTTCTGCAGGCATCTCCTGATGCACTGTCTATTTTTTACCTTCTTTGTGCCCAGGGATAGAGACCTTTATTAGTGGCTTCCTTGTTTCAGGGTAATTTCAAGCTAAAGAAGGTGACAAGAGAGAAAGAGGAAGGTGTATTTCCTGCTCCAGCTCCCTTTCTGTGGGTTGGCAGTGGGTGACTCCATCCCTCCCCCAGAGGTCTCATGTCCTGCCAGACACAGCATTTTCCAGGTTCCAGGAACGGCTTCCTTCCCTGGCTGCCTCAGGCCTGGTGGGGCTGTCAGAACTCTTACTTTGAGGGATTGGCTATCTGTAGTGATTTCCCTAAATTCTGCCCACACCTTTGTAAATAGTCTTTATATTAAACACTCCTTGCGTTATTTTAATGGGACATTGATTTCCTTCTCAGGTCCTGATTGGTGAGCTTATGCCATAGGTTCAGCCACTCTGTGGGCTGGTTCATCCGACTCACTGGGTGGACACCAGCTCCACACTGTCCACACAAGAGCCTGTCCCATCTGGTAAGCATGGCCTTTCACAAGGAATGAGTATAGAAGGGGAAGGGCTTAGTGGAAGTCCATTCCCACCACTCAAAATTGACCTTCATGCACACCTTTCTGAGACTCAATGGCAAAATCTCCATGGCTTAATAACAGAAGCTATCATTGCTCAGTGTTTTTCACTCTAAGACTTTCTGCATCTGAATTTCCTCAACTGTAAAATCTGGGTAATACCATATATCTCACAAGCACAATTTTGATGCAACACCAGGGAGATAGCAGGTGCTGTATTAGATAGATCCTTGTGAGGAGTATGGAAGAAATAGAAAGGATTCCAGAAATTCATGCTTTTCTGGAATTAAAAGTGTTTGTTTCTTCCACTGGGTGGTAAGGACAGCCAGATACTCACAAAAAATCTATGAATTTTCTATGCTGTCAATAACGAATATTAACAAAGAGAGTAAAAATGAACAACAGTAATCTCTACCATTGTACTGACTACTGCTTATGTGAGGACTCTTTTTTACATACTAATTCTAAAGACAATCCAGTGAGGTACACATTGTCATCGCCATTATGTTGATGTAGACATAGAGGCCATACCAGCCTCAGGTCATTCAGCTCCTAAACAGAGTCAAAAATCCAACCCAATCTTTCCAGTTCCAAAGCTGGGGCCAGGGGCCTTCCCCACTTTCTGGTAACACACAGGACTTAATCCAGGGAACGTATTTCCTTTTTTCTTTAATAGGAAATTGAATACTCAAAGAATTTTTTTTATTTTTATTTATTTTTTGGAGATGGAGTCTTGCTCTCTTGCCCAGGCTGGAGTGCAGTGGCACAATCTCGGCTCACTGTAACCTCCGCCTCCTGGGTTCAAGTGATTCTCCCGAGTAGCTGAGATTACAGGCAAGCGCCACTGTGCCCAGCTAACTTTCATATTTTTAGTAGAGACAGGATTTCACCATGTTGGCCAGGCTGGTCTCGAAATCCTGTCCTTCAGTGATCCGCCCACACTGGCCTCTCAAAGTGCTGGGATTACAGGCATGAGCCACTGTGCCCAGCCCAAAGGATCTTGAAGCAACGGTAGAATGACCCCTTCCATGTTACAAGCCCAAACGCATGGTGAGATTTCCATTTAAACCCAGCCGGCCTTTCCTGGCAGTAGACTCAGAGGCCCTGGGTGAGTTTGGAAGGAGGGACACCTGGTGCCTTTGTGTTGTCCTGTCTTCAGCAAATTCTGGGGTCTTCCACACTGGGGAAGACCTGGCTAACTGCTTGTGCTTGGGCTTCCATGCACTCCTGGCCTTTCCTGCTGGTGAATAATTGAAAAGAGATAAATAGCAAATGTCCTCCTAGTGATAATTACTAAATTCCTATGTAAGGAGGGGGATCCCACCCAGGGTTTTACAAATGTTGAATTGAGCTCCCCTCATTGTTGCAGGATGTGACTTGAGTCCTCTGTAGCTTCTGGTCACGTCTTAGGAAGCCACTCCTGGTCGCCTGTAGCCTGGTGGCTTTGTAGCCCCTGGCAGCCTGAGTCATACTCCCTAATCAGCAAAGAGGAGTGGGAGAGCAGCCACCCAGCCCAGGTGGCCCTCCTTTGCAGTGGGTGGCACGTTAGGCCACCTCCAGAGCCCCTTTCTCTGCCAGTCTCCTCTTCCCCTCAAAAGTACAGAGGTCGACAAGGAAGGGTTGAGCACTTGAGCACACTCTCTCTTTTTATACTTTTGAGTCTTCTTTTACTGGCTTGGGTCACCCACTCCCATTCAACATGGTGTTTGGACTTGGAATTCGAGATAAATTACTCAGAGCAGCTGACTCCTCAGTGTAAATAATTTAGCTTAATAAGTCAAAATCTCCCGTCTCTCCAGTGTCTCTGGTAGCTCATTCATCTCCTGTCTCCTCTGCTCCTCAAGCTGTACTGCTGCCTGCTGGGCTTCTCTGGCCTGATGGCCTTTTCCTGTTCTGTCACTATCAACAGCATTTGGTAAGAGAGAGATGGTTCAAGTGCTTGCTCGGTGTCTTTGCAGTCACTCTGGAATCATTGAAACCAGCAGCCAATTTGCATGTGCCCTGGAGTGCAGTGGGTAGGTGGGGAGGGCTGGGCCAGCTCTGGCCTCCTCTTCTGAGACTGGGGCAAGTCCCTAGGAGAGAATCGGGTGGGAGTTGGGGAGGGAAGGAAGGACCTGTGGAAAACAGATCTGGGGAGAATGTAGGAGATGCTGAGAGATGGGGCTCTGCCTCTGCAACCTGACCTGGGAAATTAGGAGAGAAAGGAAAGTCATGAAGCTGCCTGGAGACCAGTGTCAAAACTGCATAACATGTGACATTGCATCTTGAGTCACCAATCCAGGTGCAGTGCTGATACTGGGATGAGTCTTCTCTGAATGACTTTCCTGCTCTCTGCAATGAGAGACAGGGAAGCGACCTCTTTAGTGAGGACCTACTGTATGCAGGTATCAGGGGAGCTGCTGGCACACCTTACTCGTAGGATTGCCTCCACACCAGGGCCTGGTGGAATGGGTGCACAGACTCTTCTCTGAGATTGTCTGGGCTTTAGCATGCTACGATCCAACTCCTCTAGGCTTGGCAGGGATAGAAGACCCAAGAGTACACACATATCCATTGCAAAATAAAATAAATATTCCTATTTGAAGAATTCACTGCAGCAGCACTATCCATCCCCTAATAAAATGGCCACGTGCTCATATCCTAGAGAGGAAAGAACTACAGTTTCCCATCGCACTTTGAGAACTATGGAAAGGAGGAGCAGGCAGAGGCCAGTTCTGGCTGGAAAATTCACCCCTCCACCCAAGAGGACTGGTTTCATCAGTGCAAATCCCAGCCTTGCACCACAATCCAATTAAAGTAATTGTCGCCTAAACAGCCCTTGCAGAAGGGAGCAGCAGCTAGGAGGGGTGGAGGGTGCAGTTCAGTGTCTTTCAAAGAAACCGGATGGCTCAAAAATGCAAGAAACAATTTCTCTAGATGGAAAATAAATGCAATGAATCTAAGTGCAGCAGGAAATCTTATGAGAAAATAAGACTTTGGGAGGATTTATTGAAAGACATAATTGCAACAAGTATATTGATTTTACATAGATAAGAAAACAAATTTTGTCAGGGATTGAATTTGGTTTATTACATTTATTTCCCCACAGAGTTAATGCATTTAAAGACACAGTTTATTTTTCAAATGGAGGAACATTGTTTTCACAGACCTTTATTAGGTTCCTACCATTTCCCTTGACTTTTCTTTCCAAGAAAATTGGTTTATATGTGAAGGTAGGGAGAGGAAAGACGTTGGGGTTCTCGTCTTTCTGGGAGGTTCCGGAATGAAAGGCTGTTGGTGCCTCTTAGGTAGGGAAGTCATTTCCTGCTCTATGTCCTGCCTCCTGCCGTAAGAAGAGTCACTGACACTGGAATGTAGAGCAAGAAGTCAGAACTGTTAACAGCTTGTCACTCTCCCCTTCTACAACCCTGGGTCTAGGTTCAGACCCAAGGGACTGTAGGCTCATGGCCACTTCATCAGTCAAAAACCTTCTGGGAAGCAGAAACCAGGGGCGCTGGCCTTTGGCTTCCATTTTGAAATCATTGAACAAATCCTAAAGTTTTGTTGATGAGTTGAGGGTTGCAGTGATTGCTATAATTTGTGAGAGCTTGCAGCTTGTTAGGTACTGGGTTTATCCTTCTACAGCACCATGAGGTACCTCTCATCCCTATTTTCCAGATGCAAATATTGAGCCTACGAGATTAAGAAATTTAACAAATAGATCTGCCTAATTCCAAAGCCTGTGAGTTTCATTTCCTTCTGTTCAAGCGACTTGAGTTTTGTGCCAGTTCTGTGACAAGATACTCTATGTCTAATTCCCAATTCTATGCAATGAAAGAATCCAAGGCTAGCCCCTCAAGCCTGTGTCCATGTGCACAGCTGGACCTGGGCGGGGAGGGGGAGAAAAGGACACAGGCAGGAAGGGTGGTGACCACCCTTGCCTAGGACTCTGATCCTGATACCTAATGACTCCTTAATGAGACACATTGTCTTGGGCTTGCTCCCCTGAGGGCCACACTAGTGCCATCCTCTTTCCACCCGAATGGTGCTTAGCTGATCCACCTCTGGACCAAGGTCATCCCTGTTGTGTAGCCAACATTTGATCACAATTGAAGTTAGCACTCAAGAGCATCTTAGAGTTTTACAAGGAGATTTTACATGTTTGTAATTAAAAGATAATTTGTTCTAAAATTTCTAGGGCAGAAATTTTACAGAGGGAGATACTGAGACTCAAAGAAGTTGGGTGACTTCCCTACACTTAGCCAGTAACCACAAGATCTAAGACCAGATCCCAGGTCGCCTAATGACGTCCAAGCCTTGAAGCAAGGCAGCTGCCTCTTGCCATTCATGTTCCTGCTGATTCCTAGCTGAGCTCGAAGCAGCAGCCCTGCCCTGCTCTGGGCTTGCAGAGGCACCTATAAAACATTTCTATCCCTTGTCTGATAGCTTTGGCCATGCAAATTATTCAGAATTAATCCTGTCTGCTCCTAAATCTCCCTGCAGCTTTTCACAAGTAACTAATACTTGTCTTAATCACACCTGAGGCACAGCTTTATATGCCACTTGCAACAACACGTTCAATTATGATTGATTGGAATTTAAGTTCTGATTTCTCTTAGAACATAATCAGTCCTGAATGGGAAATTTTTACAGTGACAATTAAAATAATGAAAGTGAACTTTAAATGACATTCAAACAGTGTCACCTGGGAATAACTCCACAGTGCTGGCCTCCCCGCTGCATTCTGGGAGCCTGGCGATTCCACAGGCCTCTGTCTGGCATGGCTGTTAATGTATTTGGTGTCGTACAAGGACGGGGATTAACCCCTCACTGGTGGCCGTTTTAAAACCCACTGCACGTTGCTGCTACTTAATTATGTGTTTCCCTGGGCTGATTTCTATTTACACTTAAATGGCATGTTAATTGTGCAAATGTGTAAACAGTCCCCAAATAACTCCGTCAAGGGAACCTCCCTGCTTTGGAAATTCTCTTCTAGGAAACATGTTGAGATGAGTAGGGTCTTTCTAAATGATAGACCCCAGCCCTTTGAAGGTCACAGATTTGAAAAATCACCTTAATATTGAGGTCTCCCTTCAAGGAATGGCTCCCCAAACTGGATCTGGTAAAAATAACACACCCATCTGGGAGCCTCATCTTCTGTAGATCTTCTCTGCTTCCATGGGAACGTATGAGCTGTGACCTCCTATCATTTTTATCTGAATTCACCAAACGCACACAATGAAAGAAAATTCCACTTGAGAAGGGAGAAGATTATGTTAACATCTTATACTCTTAGAATGGCTTGTTTTTCCTGCTTGAACTAGGACAACAGGACACCTATGCCTCTCCAACTGTCCTGGCATTGGAGGCTCCTGAAATCCAGTCCCATGATATTCTATCCTGAACAAATCACATTAGCCTCTCCATTGACTCTTTGCCTTCCACAAGGCTTTCTTTCATGTCTTGCTTTAATTCGTAGTCTTGCCTTAAACCTGGAATGTCCTCAACCCTTTGGCTTCTCTGTATTGCAGACTACCCATCCTTAAAGTCATTGACACCATCCATGAAAATGTCAAGCCAGTCCCGCATGCTATTCTCCTTGGCTAGCCCTGTACATTGTATTTAACCTAGCACTTTATTAAGAAGTCAGCAGTCTTAATGTGTTGGAGCCAGAAACTACCTTGAATTTTTTTTTTATGTTTAATAAAATATGAGTGAGACAGTGATAAAGATGATTAGTGAGATAAACATTTTGGAAGGCAATATTTTCTTGCTTTGTGGAATCTCTGAAAGCATGTTTTGAGTTCAGTCCCCTTATTTCACAGCTGAAGAGAACTGAGGCTTGGATGTTGTTCCATTGCTTTCTAATGACTTTATTACAAATTATTTCCTCCCACTGGGTTGTCAATGGGAACCATATTTTAGAACTTTCTTATATCTGTCACAGTATCAAGCACAGGTCTCAGGAGGCTGCACCAGTGTCAATCAGATCTCATCCGAAAATGAGTAGCATTTTTCGCAAATTTGAGGTGAATTTAATAAAGGGAGAGGTGCAAAGATCTGCAGGTGATTTGAGGAAGCAAATGGGAAAGTGAAGCATCCCAGGTCTAGCAGCTCAGAGGAGCCATTGTCACCTCTGGGCCTGAAGGAACAGGTGGTGGCTGGCAGAACATTGGAAGGGTAGCTATTTGGAGAAGGCCCCTCAACAAAAACCGTGGCTTTAGTAAAAAGTAAGGGTCAACCAGCAGTGACTCAGCAGGGAGGGAGCCCAGGTAAAAAAAAAAAAAAAATTTGCTCCCAACCTCTAATCTCCTGCTGGTGGCTTCTAATGGCCAAGCCCAACAAGGAGGGAGCAGGCAAGGAATAAGGTGACCAATAGTCCCAGTATGTGAGAAACTCAGAAATTTCTTGAGATGCAGAACTTTCAGTGCTTCAACTGGTCAAACTGGTACAGTTGGCCACCTTAGCTATACAATAGCTCATCAAGACTGGTCTCTTAGGCATGCCAGACAAGGTGGAAGGTGAATTTAGAGGTGCAGCCAAAATATATATACTACAGGGCCCCAATAAGTATTTGTAAATTTTTAGTCAGAACTATATTGATTAGTGATATTTGTGAGTCTGTATTTATTAGGTTGGTGCAAAAGTAATCACGGTTTTTGCTATTGAAAGTAATGGCAAACACTGCAATTGCTTTTGCACCAACCTAATATTTCTTCCCAACCTCAAAGTCAGCTTAGAGAATATGACAGATAAATAAGACTTTCTGGGGTATTTTAATTTTTACCAGGCTCATGAATAATCTCTATCCCACTGACTGATTGGTGGTCTGCAAAATCATGAGTGAAAAAAAGGCTGTTACTTTAAGCCTTTAAGTTTTCAGATGCTTTGGATGCAACAAAAACTAACAGATTCACTTTATAACTTTAAAATAGTCTTCATTCCATTATTCTATAGTGATTACCTGGACTTCCTCACCTAGACCAGGTGCTGTCTGTGAAATTCCCCAGAATCTCACTTTTAAAGGCCATTATTTTCATTACATTCACAGTGTTTTTAGATAGACACATGCATTCCCTTCTCCTCTATCTAGTTGGTGAACCTCCACTTGGACCGACAACCAGGCTTTCTGAGCATCAAGATAGCTAGCTACTTTGATACACCTCATGGGTTTGACAGCAGCCAAGAACGTTCACACATTAGACAATGTGAAGCGAAATATAATAGATTTAGAATTGATCCTGGAAGATAATTGGTCTTGGAAGATAATTTCTAGTAGATTTCCTTATCAAGGTAGAATCTCCATCTATCTGAAATTGTCTATGTCTAATATTTAGAAATATAACCTCAGTTAGAAATATAACCTCAGTTTATTAAAATGTATATTTTTAAACTTTAAATATATTTTTCTCTTCAAAATTAACCCAGCTAAATATAAACTTCTAAAATGTTTCATCAGTGATTCTGTTACATAATAAAATTTTGTAGCCATGGAAAGAAGTGGAGAAAAGGAACTGAAAATCAAGGTATGGAACATTAAATAGAAGCAGACCTCCAAACAATCCAGATATTTGTGTTAGTTGCTAAGTTTTTCAAAATAACATACTTCTAATAGAGCCAGAAGGAAAATTAGGAAGTATTTTGAACTCACAAGAGAAAAAAGAAGTATCGCATGAAATAGAGTATAGGTGGAATAATGGCCTGGCAAAGAGGTCTATGTCCTAATTCTTGAAACCCAGAATACATTGTCTTATGTGATAAAAATAACTTTATGGATTAAATGTACTGTGCTAGGGAGATTATCCCATATCATCCAGCTGGGCCCAATGTAACAACAAAGGACCTTTAAAAGGGAGGCAGAAGGATCAGAGTCAGAAAGAGAAGATGTAAGAACAGAAGCAAATATCAGAAGAAAAGAGAAGATGGTAGACTGCTGGCTTCAAAAATAGAGGAAGGGGCTACAGGCCAAGGAAAGCAGGTGTCTCGTCAAAGCTGGAAAAGGCAAGGGAATGAATTATTTACTAGAGTCTCTAGAATGAATGCTGGCCTGCCTACACTTTGATTTTAGACCAATGACACTGATTTCAGATTCTGACCTCCAGAACTGTAAGAAAATAAATTTGTATTGTCTTAAGCCATTAAATTTGTGACAGTTACAGCAGGCGATAGAAAATTAACATATATGAAAAAGTAAAAAATATTTGAACTGAACAATAATAAAATGTAATGTATTAAAATATGTAGAATCCAGCTAATGTGCTGCTGAGGCAAATTTGCATTTTTAATTATTTCTATTAGGAAATAACAGAAGTCTAAAATTACTGATACAAGTTTTCATCTTAATAAAATGGAATAAAAAGAGCAAATTGAACCAAAGTATGTAGAATGAAGAAAATTATAAAGATTAAAAATTACAGAGTGAAAATCAATGAAATAGAAGGGAGACAAAACATAGGGAAAAAAACTTAAGAAATTAAGCTCAGTTATTTGAATTACATTAAGAAAGTTAAATATCCCTAAGAAGACAGATCAAGGAAAAAAAGAAATAACAAAAATCAGAAATTTAAAAAAGAAATATCACCAAAAACACTACACATATTGATAGAGTATGGGGAAATTAGGTACAACTGTGTGCTAAAAAAAAAACTTAACAAATATGAAATGAAAAACCTTCTTTTAAAACAAAACTTACCAAAACTGACAAAAAGAGAGCAACCTGGATAAGCCTAGATCTACAGAGAAATTGAAGTAATAATTTAAAATCCCACAATGAAAATTTCTGGCCCAATTGGCTATTCTGTAAATTCAGTTAAATGTTTTACAAAGAAATACCTGTATTACACAAACTGTTTCATAAAGCTAGAGGAGGAGTAATTTTCCAATTCATTTTATGAGGCCACTGTAATAACAAAACCTGGTAAGGACCTTACAAGAAAATAAAATTAAACACTAATATCTCTTGTGAACATATAGATGAAATAATGCTTAATTGTTAGCAAATCAACTTGTAGCATTATATAAGAAGTCTAATACATCAAACAAAGAGGTTATTCCAAGAATGTCAGGTTAGTTTAATAGTTGAAAACCAATGAATGTATTTGATCATACCAACAACAACAAAAGAAGAAGGAAGCACATAAGATCATTTCAATAGATGCATAAAGGTACACAAAAAGTTCAACACTCATTTATAACAAATAAAAGAATAAAAGGGAATTTCCTCAATTTTATAAAGGATATTTATGAAAAACCTGCAACTATCATCATTTTAATAGAAAAATATTTAAAATGTTTAAGATTAGAAACAAGGCATGATGTTTACTCTTACCAGTTCTATTCACCATATTACTAGAGATCCTATCCAATGAAATTAGACAAGAAAAAGTAAAAAGGTACAACCATTGTTAAGAAGTAAAATATGCCTTTTGCAGATGACATAAGTGTATGTATAGAAAATCCAAAAGAATCTCCCAAGAAAAGAAAACAAAAATAAAAACTGCTAGATCTAATAAGTAAATTCAGCAACATCTAAGAATACAAGACCAACATACCAAAACCAATTATGTTTTATATGCTAGCAACCAGCAATAGAAAAAATTAAAAATTAACACTGTAATAGCATCAAAACCATAAAATTCTTGAAAACGAATTTAAGAAAAGATGTGAAAGACCTCTATAAAGCAATAAAATGTTACTGACATAAATTAAATACTACTTAAATAATAGAAAGCTATACCATGCTCATGAGTTGAATGACACAACATTATGAAAATGTCAGTCCTCTGCAAATTGACCTGTAGATTCCAAACAGTGCCAAGCAAAATCCTAGAAAATATTTTTATAGAATAAATATTCTGATACTAAAGTTTATATAGAATTTCAAAATAATATTCAAGATGTTCATAAAAATGAAGCAGCTGGAGGATAAATACTACCTGATTTCAAGAATGACTAATAAGCTGTAATAACCATGACAATGAGATAATCACATTTGTGTAGGCAAATTGATCAGTAAAACTGAAATAGATCCATGCATAAGAAGTCAAATTATTTTTAACAAAAGAGATGATTCAATTCGATGGGGAAAAATGTCTTTTTAATGAACAGTTCTAGGTCAACTTGATATCTGTATAAGAAAAAAATGAGTTTGACCTAGATCTCACATTATACAAAAAAATTAACTGGAGATGGATTATAGACAGATTATATAAAGACAAAAACTATCTCCAGACAAAAACACAGGATAATAATTTTGTAACCTAGGGGTAGCCAAAGATTCCTTAGAATAATTAAAGCTCTTAAAAGAAAAAACAATTAACTAAATTTTGTCAAAATTAACTTTTTCTCAACAAAAATGACAATTAAAAAATGAAAGGAAAAAAAAGGGAAGCCACAGACTAGGAGGAAAAAAAATAGTAATATAGACCTTTTATTTAGAATATATAAAACAATCCTACAAATCAATAATAAAAAGAGAAAAGATACAAAAATACTTGTATACACAAATAGAATATAGAAAAATCTTGTTTATACTACTAGTACATACAAATATATGTACTATTAATAAGCACATAAAAAGATGCTCAACACTTTTAATCACCAGTGAAATGAAAATTAAAAGTCAAAATGAGATTCTACTACACACTTGCTAACATGAGAGACTTTAATACCCTACTGACGATATTAGATAGATCATTGAGACAGAAAATTAACAAAGATGTTCAGGACCTGAACTCAGTACTAGATCAAATGCACTTGATAGACATCCACAGAACGTTCCACCCCCAAACAACAGAATATGCATTCTTTTCATTGCCACAGGGCACATACTGTGAAATTGATTACATCATGGGAAGTAAAATGCCCCTTGGCAAATACAAAAGAACTGGAATAATAACAACCTGTGGGACCACAGAGCAATCAAATTGGAAATCAAGACTAAGAAATGTACTCAAAACCATACAATTACATGGAAATTGAATAACCTGCTCCTGAATAACTTTAAGGTAAATAATGAAATTAAGGTAGAAATCAAGAAGTTATTTGAAACTAATGAGAACAAAGATACAACATACCAGAATCTTTGGGACACAGCTAAGGCAGTATTAAGGGGGAAATTTATAGAACTAAATGCCCACATCAAAGAGTTAGATCTCAAGTTAATAATCTAACATCACAACTAAAAGAACTAGAGAACTAAGAGCAAACAAATCCCAATGCTAGCAGAACACAAAATAACCAAAATCAGAGCTGAGCTGAAGGAGATTGAGACGTGAAAAGACATTCAAAAGATCAACGAATCCAGAAGCTTGGTTTTGTTTTTTGTCTTTTTGTTTTTGTTTTTGATAAAATTAATAGTTGAAGAAGATGTTGCACAACTGGAAGTTTCATACATAGTTGGTGGAGGTATAAAATAGTACAATCACTGTGGAAAACCATTTGGGAATTTATTGTGATTCAGGAATTCTCCTAGACGTTTACCAAAACAAGTAACACCATATATCCACAAAAGGACTTGTGTGAGAGCGTTTATTGCAGTGTTATTCATAATAGTAAAATATTGGAAATTACCCAAATGTCCACAACAGGTGAGTGGATAATTAAATTGTAACATAGTGATATAATAGGATATATCTCAGCAACTAAGAATGGACTAATAACACACAACACAACATATATAAGTCTCAAAAACATCATAAATTTTAAAGCCAGATGCAAAAATTGTACTTATGTGTGATAACGTTTACATGAAGCTCAACCAAAAGCAAAACTAGTCTATGAAAATAGAAATCAGAATAATGATAGCCTTTTGGGTGTAGAGAGGAGCAGTAGGGAGTAGAAAGGAAAGGATGGGAAATTTTGAATGATGTCAATTCTCTATATCCTGATTGAGGTCTTGGAGTGTTGAGGTATTAGTTACATAGATAGACCAAAATTCATTGAACTGTACACTTGAGATCTGTACATTTTCCTGCATGTAATTATAGCTCTGTAACAAACATGCTAGCAAAATGACACAAAAAAGCAAGAGTCCATTCTCACCCCGAGCTTTCTCCCATGATAAAACAAGTTCTCCTCAACCAAATCTGTATCTTCTCTTAAGCTTTCCGGGAATATAAGAAAATGAAACTTCTCTAAATCTAATCCCAATATGACAATACATTGATAAAGCCAGATCTTTGGCTACACTGGGATAGGAAGCCAGGAAAAGCTACAGGATTGTGTGGAGCTGGAGTAGAAATAGTGGATTGTCCAGAAATTGGTTATTCTAGGCTTGCAACCAGGGACTAGAATCTAATGTCAGTCCAAGGATCGACTCAGGAAGGCTGTGAACATCGTTTAAAGAAGATCCACATAGAAAAATACCATTTCGGTGATCTCTCCAAGCAGAGATGAATTAGCCCAGGTTGAAGAGTAGGGACATAGGCACTAGGAATGTCTAAAAGCAAGGATCAGAACCCAAACTTGGGGATACTGAATAAAGGGCCCAAGTTAGGCCCCTGAGTCATAATGGAACTGGAATATGAGCCTGGAAGAAAGCCAAGCTTTGATGTGGTAGAAGAAAATCTCCAAGTCACTGGGAGATGAAAGTGTTCAACCATCATAAGTCTAACTAGATGCCGGTTTGGTCTATCATTGGATTAGTTTATTCTCTATGTAGACCAGGCTAAGTCTGCAGATTGAAAATAATCAGCCACTGCTATCAGGGTTAGGAGGAAGGCAGGGTCAGCCCTGCCATCACCAGTGGCCCACTGGTTCTCCAGACAGTTGGAAACCATAGATATAAACTTGTGTGTGTGTGTGTGTGTGTGTGTGTGTGTGTGTGTGTGTGTAAGAGAGAGAGGCAGAGAGAGACACTTATGAAAGCTGAAAAGTCTAAGATCTGCAGCCAGCAAACTGAACACACAGGATTGCTGATGGTATAAATTTGAATCTGAGATTAAAGGCATGAGAACCAGGAAAGCTTGTGGTGTAAGTTCCAGTCCTGGTCCTAGTCCAAAGGCAGGAGAAGACTGATGTCCCAGCTCAAAGACAGGCAGAGAGAAAGAATTCCTTCTCACTCAGCCTTTGATTCTGTTCAGGTTTTCAAAAGATTGGCTGAAGTCCACCCATATTGGAGAAGGAACTCTGCTCAGTCTAACAATTCAAGTGTGAATCTCATCCAGAAACCCTCACAGGCACACTCAGAAATCATATTTAACCAAATATCTGGGCAACCTGTAGCCCAATCATGTTGACACTTAAAATTTACCATCCCATTCTGTGTACAAGAGATGATAAGGGAGACACGTTGGGGAGGCAGGACTAATTATGGGGCACTTGGAAGCACTAGATGATTTTCTGTGGGCTGTGAGGTTGAGGCACTAAGGGGAGTGGAGAAAGGAAGCTGGAAGGGAAGATGAGATGCTCAAGTTAAAATGCTTTCTATTTCCTACTGCAGTAAAGGTTTAAGGAAGGAGATTCATGGAGATGAATTCATTGTTCTTAGCAAAGGGCTATGATTTGAAATCTGGTTGATCATGCTCTGTGTGAGCCAACATTGCAAAATAGGCTCTAATTCCCACCTTAGACTGAGCCTGTGCAGATGGCGAGGGGAAGGCCCTGCTTGGTGCTGTGTGTCTCCACCTCTGCTGCTTCTTTCCCAGCCCCAGGTATTTAGAAAGTGGCCACTCAAATCAAGGAGGCCCAGCTCCTACCCAGCGCTCCTACGTACCCTCTGCTTTCATCCTGCCAGCTCCGTAGCTGTCCTTCCTGTTCCTTTACCTCAGGGTCCTGGTCTTTGATTAGTAATTCACACCAAGGTGATAATGGGTGATAAAAAGTTAATGGCAATCTAAAGCGTTAATGGTTATTCAAATCAACTAACCACCTGCAATATACTAGCTAATTCACTTGCAATCCATCACACTGTCGCCCAAAGGAATACAGTGAGGAACATTCCAGGCTGGCTGGGTAGATATTATGTGCCAGTAGCTCAGTTCTATTGGCCAAGCACCAGCTATGCACCTGCCTCCTCTGTGACCACGGCCTGCAGTGTGTGCAAGGAGAATACTTTACACTCATCAATACACTTTCACTGAAAACCTGCCTCCTGGCTTTTATTTTTCCAGATTTCAATGACAATAGTGTTGACCTAAAGAAAGAAACAGAGGTGAAATTAATATGGGTAGAGAGTTTAGGCCAAGATTGAGGCCGGCAGCCTGGGAACACTTCCAGACTACATTGGAAACCACTCTAGAGAACAAAGGAGTGGCTTGAGTTTTTTTTTTCTTGCGACGGAGTTTTGCTCTGTCGCCCAGGCTGGAGTATAGATCTCGACTCACTGCAATCTCCGCCTCCCAGGTTCACACCATTCTCCTGCCTCAGCCTCCTGAGTAGCTGGGACTACAGGCACCTGCCACCACACCCGGCTAATTTATTTTTGTATTTTTAGTAGAGACGGGGTTTCACCATGTTAGCCAGGATGGCTATGATCTCCTGACTTTGTGATCCACCCTACTTGGCCTCCCAAAGTGCTGGGATTACAGGCATGAGCCACCGTGCCCAGCCGAGGTTCGAGTTTTTAAAGAAAAAAAAAAGGAAGAATCGGAAGAGTTGATTGCAAAAGTTGTTTGTCAGGAATCCTCATAGCTTTACAGTAATAACATTGATTAGTGATTGGCGATACATTGTTGAACTCTAGGATATGAGTTATGGTGTCCAGCACATGGCATTGTTAGGTTAATTTATAGCTATTGGTGGCGACATTTAGTGTAGAAAGAGGATTGCTGCTTCATTTTAATGCCTCTCTGGGCCTAGTAATTTAGAGTGGGCTCACTCGCCTCAGATAAAGTTTATTTTCTTCCTCAACAGTAAACATACATTTAATGAGCCCCTACGAGTGACAGACACTGTTAACTGCTGGGGATGCTGAAGTGAATCAGAAATTTGCACCCCCCAACCCCCCGCTTCTATTAGTTCGGTGCAAAAGTAATTGCATCAACCTAATATCAGCTCATGGCTTAGTGGTGTTCACAACAATCTGATTTCTATTGTCCCTGCTGTGTGCATCCTCAGTTAAATAGAAGTGTGGCATGGTATTTAACCAACAGTACTTAAACACCTTGTGCATGTTTAGGAAACAGGATCAGAGTAGCTGCCAGTATCTCTGTCCATAGGCCTTCTTGTTACACAAAGGTAAACATACAGACATGACCCCATCCCTGCATCCATGCAGATTACATACTAGCTAGAGGAGAAGACTTTCCTATCACATCCAAATATACAAATATAAACCCTGATAAGATCCGTGGAGGAGAGAAGTACAAATGCCTATGAGAGAGCCCAGTTTGGTCTGGGAATTTGAAAAGGCTTCCCTGAGGCGGTGACATTTGGTGTGAGATGAGAAGGGAGAGATAAGAATCTACCAGGGGAAGGGGCAGGGGATGAGAACTGTGGAGAAGGAAAGGGAAGAACCAAGTTCCTGAGATAGGAGGTCGATGCACATATGAGGAATCAAAAGAAGGCCGTTGTGCCCAGGTTAGAGAGCAAGAAGGTGAATAGGAAGGAGTGAGGCTGGAGGGGCAGGCAGGGGCCAACCCTGCTTGGGTGATGGTGGGTTATATGTTCCTTAACCCAAGAGTGATGGAGAACATTGAAGCATTTTGAGCAAGGGAGCAATAATATAGATAACTGTAAATTTGAGTAAATTATATCCTTTCTGAACCTTGGTCTTCAATAAATCAAGACAGATTTATTGAATGATCTCTTAGCTTCTTTCATCTCTAATATTCTATGATTCTGTAGCCCAGAATTATGCCCTCTTTTGATAGTTATCAGTACTAGTCACAGACACATCTGATTCTTCCTCTGGGTGTGTTACACGACTGCACCTGCCTGGCTTTTTGGAGTTAGGTACGGCCAATGGCATGTGAGCTAAGTGACCTGTGAAAATTCTAGGTGGAAATGTTAACAGCCAACATGCAATTTCCTAAGCTCTCTCTCCACCACAGTGGCCAGCAACATTTCAAATAGTGCAATATCTGGGTCCTAAAATGAGAATAATCGGGTGCACAACTCTCAGACAACCTGCAATGGGCAAATAAAGCAACAAAATAGGTAAACAAATAAATAAACCTTTGCTGTTTGAAGCTACTGAGATCTAGGGGTTGTTGGTCAGCACACCACACTGCCCAGTACGACTCCTGTACTCCAAGACCAACGCATGTCATAAAGGACATTTGGGACCGTTGTTTGGACCGTGGTGTATAGTTGGTACTGAAAAAATGTTTTAAAATAGTGCATCCTTCGAGCCAATGTTTTCCAAGTCATTCAGTCTGTGCCTTTGTTTATCTCATCCCTGAAATGGAACTGACCTCACTCCTGGAGTTGCCAGAGCTTGAGGCTAATCAGAAGATAATGAAGCCCTTGACATTCCTGAAAAGCTCTCCAGATGATAAATAATAGAGTAGGTTGGCACGGGCTCTTGGCTCTGGCAAGAGCACACAGGGATGCCTTTGCCAATCTCTCCCTCTGGTCTTTCTCCATCATTCAGTGAACAATCCAGGCTCCGGAAGAAACTGTTAGGTCTTTCAGGCTGCGGTGATGAGAGCAACTGTAATTAAGTCCTTACAGATTCCACCTTGTTTCTTCAGCCTCTCAGGACATTTCGGTCCTGGCATTTCTGCAGTCTTTTTGAGTCAGGATAGAAGGAGAAGCATCAGTAATTTTTCTCTTTATCTTTTCCCCTACCTCTCATCCATCCTTGACACTGGGCCTTGAGCCAACTGCCACCATCATCCCAATTGCTACACACACACCCATGTGCACAGCAACACAAAACATTGTCATCACAGGACAAAAAAAAAAGTCCAGTGATGACACACTTTTGTTCGGAAAGAAGCAGAGTCAGACTAGGGGGAAGATGACTGGGCTTCCTGATGTGGTTGGGGGAAGGTTCTGTACTGCTGCAAGCTGGTTCCTTAAACACAAACTCATACTCACACCCAGCACCCAGTCAACACAACCACCCCCCTCTACACCATGGGATGGAATGGACCTGGGACTGAGACTTGCAAGTCCTGAGTCTGAGGCTTGCTCCTGCCAGAACTGTCTATGTGATCTTGGACAAGTTCCTTGATAGTTTAAAGCCTCGGTTTCCTCATGCGTGAGACAGATCTGAGGACTGAATAAGATTGGCTTTTAAAAGGCCCATTCAGAAGCTCTGGAATTGCCTTTCCGCTTGTGGATATCACCATTACCACTAAAGCAAAACATCTGTCCTTGGTCTCCTCCTGTCCTCCCACTCCCCTTTCTTCTTCACTTCCTGTCCCTTTGTGTTTACTATTCATTTTAGCCTAATTCTCTCCAAGAAAAAAATGATCCTGAGCTGTGTGTGAAGCCCCCCCTTTCCCCACCTTGGTTGAGGGAGGTCCACTGTTGACCTTAAGGCCAGATGTCCATCAATGAGACCAGAGAGGGAGAAGGGGTCCTGGCTTTGAATAGCATTCAGTGACCTTGGGGTGGAAGGCCTCGTGTCTCTAGAGAGAGGCTGGATGATGGACAATGGGTCTGTAGGGAGGAAAGCAGTGAGGCATCTCCTTGGAAACAGGCCTGTCACCTCCTCCTCATCCTAGTTATTCTCCATTGTTCCCCACTGAATACCTCATCTTCTTGGTTGAGGGGTCCTCTGTGGTCCCAGCCCCTCCCCATCCTCCAGAGGCACCTGCACGTCCCCTCTCCCCACTTCCTTCTAGGCAGCAGCAATTAGCTCACACTTTCAGGACAACTTCAAGAAAGAAATATCATTAGCAGGCCTCAAAAAAAGAGAAAGAAAGAGAGTCAGTAGTCCTCATGCATATTTGAATTACTAAACACTCACCAGCCTCATACAGAACCACTGTCCATAGGCCCCTTCTACACATGGTGTGCTTGATGATACAGGGGGTCATGGGAGTGGGGCAAAGGCCCAGTATTTTGGACTCCTCCGCCCGCAAACCCTGTCTTTCAGTCCTAGGATGGATGTCCTCATTACTCCTGCCAAGAGCAAAAGCATTCTGCTTTTGAGCAAATTTCTTAAGTAGTATGGGCTTCACCCACAAGATGAGGCAGGTGGGCTAGGTGATGGTCTCTCATGCAGACCATCATTACCTAGTGGCTCTCTGCTGAGCCATGAGCCCTTGGAAATACAGTGAAATATTTTGTGCGTCTGTTTAGGCACTTAAAGATGGGGAAGGGGGACCTATGACCTCATCAAGTCAATTTCCTGGGAAGCCTCAGTATTGGAAGAAGACCCATAACAAAGAAATGGGATGGGTGTGGGAGGCAGGTTAGAAATTAAGGTAAGTGGAGTGCTAATGTAAGTCTGACTTGTGACCTGGAAGCTCAGCAAAGTCAGACTCTAAGTGGGTCTGCTTCAGGGACAACTGGCAGAAGCTAAGCCGGACGTGCAGGCCCAGCTGCCTGCTGGGACAGCAGCATTTCCACTGGGCAGCAGAGACCCAGGCAGACAGAGGAGCTCCAGAGGTCCTGAGCATCTGCAAAGCTGATGCCTAGGATCTCTTTGGCAGAGACAATGCCATAGGTGGTATGTCGTTTTTCTCTTTCTGGGCGCACAAGAAGACTGCATTTTCCAGCCTTCCTTGAAGTTAGATTGGGTCTACTTTCTGGCCAGTGGGATGTGGACAAATGGATGTAAGGCAGTTCCAGGCCTGTCTCTTACACATGTCTTCTTGCTCTTTCTCAGGGATTATCAGGCATGGCCACCTGGTCTGCATCAACATGTGATATCAAGTGGAAATAAACCTTTGTTGTATCAAGCCACTGAGATTTGAGTATTGCCATGGGCAGGCCTAGATTATCTCGATTAATGCAATGCTTCAACCATCAAGTGTAAGACAGTACAACTCTATTTCTAAATATAGAAAATATAAAGTGGTAAATTAAAACAGCAAATATAAAGTAGTAAATATTCACTAGTAAATATAAAGTGCTTAATATCTAGCTGGGCTGAGACCTTGACAGTCTCTTGACTGGACTGCGTGATCACAGCAAGGACTGATAAGTTACCCCCAACTCTGACTGCCTCAGAATGAGAAATCCTCTGAGAAGTGGTTGCATCCTTGCTTAAACAATGTTTTAGAAATGAGGGGATCGTTCATGTATTTCTACAACAGAGGAGGAAACTGGCATCTCTAAGGGATTGCTGTAGCACACTGATTCAGAGGGCAGGTTCTGGAGATAAGTAGCCTGAGTTTGTGCCCTAGTTCCAACAGTTACTAACTGGGTGTTTTGTGTAAGTTGCTTAACCTTCTTTTGCTCAACTTCATAAACTTACTGTATCACTTGTGACTGCTGTATAACAAACTGTCTCAAAGCTTCATAGCTTGAAACGTACATCTTTATTATTTCTTATAACTTTCCAGGTCGGCTGGGTCAATCTTCTGGTCTCATTTACGCATCTGTGGTTCAGGCAGGTGGCTCTGCTGATCTTGTCTGAGCCCCTCTCAAGCTTGCAGGTTAACTGGCTATAGGCTTGTCTAGTGGTGTCAACTAGAACAACTGGGCTCAAGGCTTGTTCTAGATAGTCTCAGCTGTTTACACAGCAATGGCAGGATTCCAAAAGACAGAATACATGGATGGCTTGGAATTCACACATCAGCTCTACCTCTTTATTCTGGTGAAAACAAGTCATAAGTTTAGGTCACCTTCAAAGGGTAGAGAAATAGACTCCATCTTTTTTAGGACAGAAAACCATGTTACAAAATATAATGATGGAGGGAGTCCATCAATGACGGTCATCAATGCAATCAACCTCTCATTGTTATTATAAGGATTAAATATGTAACACATGTAAAATATTTGAATAATGTTGTTTTGCAAATTTCAAAACTTCTTATTTTCCTTCTGCCTGAATATCTCCATAAGCTGTCTGTGAGCACCCTGCCTGGGTGGCCAGCTGCACCAGGGTGCTGACCTCTGCCACAAGTCCTTCCTGCACACCCCTGATTATGACCTAGTGACATTCATATGCACGAATGAAATTCTCTTGCACCTTTTGCTGTGTTCTCCAAGGTGACCCTCAATAAAGGCACTTGCCTGCAGGTCCTCCCTCCTTCCTGAGTCCCCACATGCTCTATTAAGTACACTCCCTTGGCGCTGTTGCCATGTGGCCCCCTTGTGGACTGTGGTGACCCTGTCTCTCTAGGATCTGTGGGTATATAGTAAATGCTCCATACACACACACATCTGTCATCTCCACTACCTTCTTCTCTGTACAGTCTTCACTGATGGAAATACTTAAACACTATGTGTACTGTTAAGCCTTTAGTATAATTATCTCATGTAAGGTTCACAACCACCCTAAGACAAGTTTTTTAGAATCGTTTATTTTTATAAATGACGAAAGTGAGGCTTAGAAAGAGTAAGTAAATTACTCAAGTTACCAGGTACCAAGATCAAACAATCCATGTTCTGAATCCATGACTGGCTTCCACTGGCTTAGAAAGGACTTCGCTTCTCGCTTCTGTATGGCAAAGGCTGCCCCAGATTTCAGAGCCATGTCAGTTAGTTCCACTGTAACTGTCCGCTATCCCCACAGCGAGGCATGCCAACAATGAGGCTGAGCCCTCCAGTCTTCTATTGCCAGAGAGTTGGTTCTGTGGCTGACCTGGGAATAGGCTTAGACCTCTCAGCATCGTTACGTCTCCATGGTACCAACATCAGCTCATGGTGCATCTTCTACACCTTGTCTACCCTAGATACTCATTGTGAGGTTGGCTGATACCTCCAGCTGCCAGATGAGCCTTCTCGAGGACAGGTGCAAGTGTACATCAGGGATGTTAGCCCAGCCCTCTGGAAGGTATTTGAAGGTAGGTCTTGCTATCTAAGCACATCAGTATGGATTAGGTGAGTCTCAGCCCTGTTTGTCTAAGTTGCCTCCTTCATATTATTTCTCCCTAGCATCTTGTCCTCAAACCTATCCTGGTCTTCTTTCTAGTTCCCTAGGAGAATGGGAGCTCTGCCCTAGAGTTTCCAGCCTTGCTTAAGCTCATTGTCAAGCTATACTCTTGCAGTCAGGCTCTGCTTCTGCTACTCACAAACATTCAGGACAAAGGTAACAGATGTGATTCTCCTCAAGGGCCACATCCTGGTAGGTGGGAACAATATTGAGGCTATATCTAGATCCAGTAGAAAATGGTGCTGTGATCAGCTAGCAAGGTCTCCTGTAAGACAGAGAGTTAGAATGACAACAGGAGTTACTGTAATTGGCATCCCAGGCCTAGACCAAGGATGCCATCACCTGCTGGGCTTCTGAAGTTGCATTGCCAAATTGCATGCTTGGTTTAATAACCTTTGGACACCAGGCATTGAATGATTCAGCTGCCCCAGTTACCACAGGGCAGCTCAGCCCCACATATTAAGTTAATTTCTCTAACTGCCAGATCACTCATTCACAGCTTGTTTTTCTTCCTTAATGGTGTAAATTACTCCCAAAGGATAGCTCCAGCTGAAGCCTGTTGAGTTATGACCAAACCCAAGGTCTTTGATAACTTAATTATAGTGTTTGGCCTTAGGGATTGTCCTTGTTCTAATTCTAACTCTTCTCATTGACGATGATAAGGATTCAACCCAAAGATAAGATGAAAAGAGAAGAAGCAAAAAGCAGCAGGGAGAATTATTCAGGATCCTTACTCCCAGGTTCACCTCTTCCTAGGATAATCATGACTGCCAATATAGTCAGTACAAGAGAGTATACCAATGCGAGGTGTTTCCTCAGACAGCCTGAGTTGAAATTTTGCCATTTCCAAGTACCAGCTGTGTGACCTTAGGTGCGCTACCTACCTACCTAGCTACCTAACTACTCCATGCTTCTTCAGATTTCTTGTCTGTAAAAATGAGGATAGTAACACTTCGTACCATAAGAGATTGTTAGGATTAAATGAAATAATTGATGTAAAATACTCAGAGTATTGCTTGGTAATTAGCTTGGATCTCAGTTACTGTGCTGAGTTCATGCATTATCTCCTATTATATGACTTTTTGAGATCAGGTTTGATAGCCCCATTTTGCTAATGAGAAAAGAGAGGCACTGAGAGGTTAAGTCTGTTGTCCAAGGTGACACAGCTGATAAGTGTCAGAGCTAGGATTTCAGCCAAGGCCTGTTTGACTCCTAAACAAATGCTTTTTGTCAGAAGGAGCGTTTGGACCTAACAGCTCTAATCACTCAAATCAGAAGAAGTGGCCTGGTGAAAGTAAAATGAAACTGGTTTTTTTTAAAGGCAGGCCTGAGATGTAATCCCCATTGGCTGTTCAACCTTGGGCAAATCACTTTACCTCTCTGGGCCTTAGAGTCCTTGGATGAGCCTTTTAAAGGCCAGTTTCATTCAGTCCTCAGATCCAATTCATGCATGAGGAAACTGAAGCTTTAAACTATCAAGGAACTTGTGCAAGATCACACAGACAGTTCTGGTAGAAGCAAGTCTCAGACTCAGGACTCTGATGTCTCAAGCCCAGGTCCAACCCATCCCATGGTGTAGAAGGAGGTGGTTGTGTTGACTGAGTGCTGGCCTCCCATCTCCTGGGCCTCTGCCATCAGTGTCTCTCCTCCAGGCTGCAGCCATGATTTCATAAATGGCATGTGTACTTCTTAAATTTCTCCTGCCCAGGAACCATAGAAAGCGTTTCCTCCTGGAGAGAAAAAGTAGGAGCAGCTGAGAGTCACCACCTCTCAGCCCCATCCTTTACTGATCCCTCATTTTCATTTCTGCTTTTCAATGTCACGTACCATATTAACCCCACGGTCTGAAATGTTTAGCAAGTGAGGAAGGACCTCACAATGTTTAGAGGATTTAGTTGGAATAAATAATGTATGGAAAGGCAATGGTAAGGTACGAAATGCCTGCTAATTAGCAGAAGCTTAGAGTCAAGTAGGGAAGTTTCCTCTGGCAAATTCTTTCAAACACCAGATCAGAGTCCCAGGGTCAGCCCAAGCCCAGCCCCTCCTTCCCCATCCTCTGGTGGAAATCTGTCGGCTGCCTTCCCTCTGCAGCCAGCTTTCAGAAACCTGGGATCTCTATCTTCCCAGCAGGAAAGGAATTTATTAAAACATCCACTGCATCCCAAATTGAGAAATCAGCTGCCTGGAATCCATGATCAATATGTTGTCTCTCAGTGATAAAGTGTTTCCTTGGAATATGTTCCTCATGTTCCTTTCATGGTTCAGAGCTCCCAGAGATTTGGGGTGGGTTCAGCTATTAGGTGCTCTGATCACTATGCGATTCTTCATCCTCTCTCAGCCTCCCAGCTCTCCAGGATCCACAGAGCTTGGCATGAGGTTCCTACCCACCTGTGACTCAGGCTGTTAGCAGGGGAAGATGAAACAAAAGAAAGGTTTCACCAGGGAGCATGGCTATAGACATGAAGGGGGTGGGATATTGCAGTGTTTATGGAGTTCGTTTCAAGCCCATATCTAACAGATATGTGAGCTGTAGGTTCTCTGTGACATTAAAATGCATCCGCCAGACACCCCACTCAGCTCACAACGAGGAGTGCATGCGCCGCTGAGATGCCACACTGCTTTGTTCATTTGTCTCCTCACTATCTTCACCAACATGGGCCTGTCTTCTGGTTGGCTCCCTCCCCTCTCCCATGCTCTGGGCCTCCTCCCCACGATGCGGTGTCAATCTCTGTGGCATGTCCATGTTGATGTTTGCCTCGACCCCTCAGGAGCCACTTATCTAGAAACCTCTAGGAATACTGAGAAGCACTTGGCATTTTCTAGCAGCCACCCAACCTCAGTCCTCAGTGACAAAATTGTTGGCTCTTGACATATAGGTGACAGGAGATCTTTGGTCACATGATTTTAGACACCTGCTGTTCTCCTCACCTTCTTTCTATGGCTGAGAGTAGAGTGCTTCCCAGCCCTGGACCTACAGTCAATGAAATGTGCAAGAGAGATGCTAAGAGGGTTGGAAGCAAAGAGAGAAAGCTAGGAAGCCAGCTACAGAGTGGTTTTGGTATGTCATAGGTACCTCCAACTCTAGGTAGAATAGGAACTGCAAACTCAAGGTTTCTCCTGGCTGTGCTTTGCGTGCACGTGTGTATACATGGGTGTGAACAAAAGTGTGCACATGTACGTGTGTGTATGTGTGCATGTGTTGGGAGATAGTTGGTTTCCAGGCTGCTGGATTCTAAACAATAAGTCAGGTGTTTAAAAAAGGATTAAGGTTTATTGGCCAGGCACGGTGGCTCACGCTTGTTATCCTAGCACTTTGGGAGGGCGAGGCAGGTGGATTGCCTGAGCTCTGGAGTTCGAGACCAGCCTGGGGAACACAGTGGAACCCCCGTCTCTATTAAAAATACAGAAATTAGCCTGGCGTGGTGGCAGGCACCTGTAATCCCAGCTACTTGGGAGGCTGAGGCAGGAGAATTGCTTGAATCCAGGAGATGGAGGTTGCAATGAGCCAAGATCACTCCACTGCACTCCAGTCTGGGTGAGAGAGCAAGACTCCGTCTCAAACAACAACAAAAACAAACAAAAAAAGAATCGAAGGTTTATTGTATTGGTCAGTAATTAATCTATTACAAACCAGTCATAAAACTCAGTGGCTTAAAAGAATAATGGCTTATTTTTGGTTGCCCAACTGCAGTTTGGCCAGTGGTTGGCTGATCTGGCTGGGTTCTGCTGGAAAAGCTGTGCTCCACTTGTCTGTTAGTCTGCTTGAGCTAGTTGACTAGGTGGGGCATGTTCTCATGGTGATAGTCGAGGCACAAGAGATATAAGTAGAAATATGCAAGTAGAAATATGCAAGACTCAAGACAAGGCCGTGGGAAAGGTATGGATACACGGAAAGGTCAACTGGGAACAATAATTCAATTCAGCACATCCATATGCGTTACACTGGCTCGTTATTCTCTTGCCAAAACCAGCCTAAGCTGGGCATGGTGGCATGTCTCTGTCATCCCAGCTACTCAGGAGGCTGAGGTGAGAGGATTACACTGAGCCAGGGAGGTCAAGGCTGCATTAAGCTGAGATCACACCACCGCACTGCAACCTGGGTGACAGAGTGAGGAGAAAACAAACAAACAAACAAACAAACAAAAAAACCAGCACGGATGAAACTGCTCAACCCTCTTGTAGACTGAACTTTGAATGAAAGCAACACACTCAGGGAGAAGTCTGTACACTCTCAATGTGGATGCTCAGGGCTTGTGTCTCACAGGACTGAGCAGTGTTTACTGACAAAGCTGGCAGGGCACCTGGCGAACTGTGCTTGGGGCATGGTGGCGGGTGGTAGATTCTAGTCTCTGCTTGTTCCTAATTGGCAATGTCACTGTAGGCAAGTGATTTTAGTTGATTTAAGTCCTCTTGGAATCCTTAAGGGGAGGATAAGAAAATCTTAATTTGCTCAGTTGTCTCAGCCTGAGGGCCCAGAATTTAGTATTTGATCTTGTGTCCATATTTTCCTGTCTTCATCATCGATACCAGTGACTCTACTTCTTGACTGGTCTGGATGCATTTCTAGTAATCATCTCTGTAGCCACTTCCATTATGGGTTTTGGGGGGCAGTAAATATTTGCCCATTTTTGGCAGCCTAGCATCTGAATATCTTTCCAATGTTTGGGGTACCTCCTATCATATGTACTGCCATAGAAGGCAGAATCTGCTTTTATTACAGAAGCTAAAAAGACCAGGCACATTTCCAGCCTCCCTTGAAATACAGTGTGGGGATTTGACCCATGCTTGGCCAATCACATGCATCCATCCGACTTGCGAGCTGCTGCACAAAACAAGCAAGGACCAGAGGTAGGCTGCCTCGGAAGTGGTGATGGCAACAGCGTGAGGTCTGTCTAGGGACTGGGATGATGCTGGAGACTGTGGTATACCCAGTGTCCAGTGTGGCAGAGCAGCCTGCAGCCTCACTTGGTGGCCGTGGCAGTGGAGGTCTGATATTGGCTATGGTGTGGTCTGATTTGGGCTATGGCTTCCCAGATTCTCTTTGTTCTATACTATTTTCTGAACCTGGTCTTCATTGCATTTTGACAAATTGCTTAAGTACCCAGTACCTTGTAGATAAATTCCTTTCTTGGCTAGTATGAGTTTCAGTTGCTTGAAACCAAGGACCCTGAGTACTGTCTTCCATTCTGCTGTCTCACCCATCACCTGTAGAGGAGTGGGTTTGAGCCCACACCCCACCCATCTGGAAAGGCCTCTGGGGCAGAAGAGGTGTGGGCCAGCTGCCTCCCTCCAGACTGATGGCTTTAGCATGCATACTTGAAATGTCAGTTAGGAGTTGCTCTCTCTGCCTTCTCTTGGAAAGTAAAACCTCTCCAGATGGAATTTTTTTTTTTCAAAATGACCGAGGGCTCCCTGGGGAGGAGTCAACGTACAGCTGCTGTGTGCCCCCTTCGGTCAAGTGAGCCATTAAAACATCCATGACTGGTCTGAAGGGGACCCTTGGACTACATCTAGCAACTGCAGTCACCCACCCTGTTACCCTGACATGAGACTGCCCTCCCAGTGGGAGCCTTGCTCAGGCCACGAACAGAGTTAGGTGAGAAGGAGCATGAGCTTATTGAGTGTCTTTTCCCAATTCTGTCCTTAGCGGGAGAGACCACGCACCAGTGGAGATTGGTCCTACCAATCTTCAGACCTACACCTGGCATTACTCAGGACCAGTGCCCCGGACTAGAGGAGGGCAGGGCCAGGGGAGACTACAGAAGGCTGTGAGGCAGGTTTGGGTACATGAAGGATAAGCAGCCACTTCTCAGGAGGCTCCTTTTTCCCCAAAATGAGCACCTCCCCTCTCTGTCTCAGGACTCTGCTGCAGTTGGTATTTTTCACCCCAACTTTCACTGCAGTATCTCCAAACAAGTGCTATTGGCAGTTTGGGTGGGACAATTCATTGTGCAGGACTATCCTTTGCAATGCAAAACATTGAACATCCTTGCTCTTAGCCCATTAATGATAATGACTCACCCAGTCATTGTGACAATCCAGAACTCCTGAACCATTTCTCTATGAAGCATAGGGATGGTACCACCCTCAGGTGAGAGCCAGGGAGTTAAGGAGTTTGAAGGAGCTTTTGTTCAAGTGCAAAGAATGCATTGAGCATTCTGAGGTTTTGTTAACTATTAATGCTAAATCTTCACTGAGACTGCTAGACTCTCTGTAACAGAAAACAGGATCCTTTGCCATATAGGGCATTGAGGAGATTAGTTTTGGTAGAAAAGCTTGAGGACAGAATCCTCAGCATGAGGACCTACTCCGTGGATGGGGTTCACTGGGAGAAAGGGTGAGAGGACACAGATGAAAGGCTTGGGTAACCAGGGAGCATACAGCATCAGGAAGCTGGAAAGCCTTGTGGGTGTTCAGGAGGGAGGTGGAGAGCCTAGATGGGGAGATGGGAGTGGAGAAAGAACACCTCACACAGGACAGCCCCTTTCCCCCATTTCAACCATCTCCTTGCCAAGACTCCCCTGGTGATTGATGCCCAAAGACTGCAGAGCTATGAAAGGTTGTTGGCCATCAAAATCCTTTCTAGAGTCACATCCAGGAGTGGCTGTGCTGGCTGTAACAGTATCATTGAAACTTCAATGAGGAAAATCCAGGCTGGTCAAGCCTGATGTGTGATTGAATATCCAATTTTCCAAATACCTACAGCAAAGCAGAAAGTTCCATCCTGAGTATCTTCCATATGCTGAGGCCATGCTGGACACAGATGGAGAAGAAAAAGCTGGCAGGCTCACATATTTCCCTCTGTATGGGGTAGTGGGCATGTCAGCAGACATCACACTACAGTGTGCTACATGAGACAGGACCCTATGTAAGGGAGAGAGGTAGGAGAAAGAAGAACAGCAGCATCAGAACAGTTTTCAGAGAAGAGCTTTGAATGAGAGATATCTTTTTAATACTTATTTAATTTATTGATTGATTTTATTGATATAAACTTAAGGGGTACAAGTGCAGATTTTTTCATGGATATATTGCTTAGTGGTGAAGTCTGGGCTTTTACTGTGACCATCACTCAAATAGTGTACATTGTACCAATTAAGCAATTTCTCATCCCTCACCCTCTTGCCACCTGCTCACCCTTCTGAGCCTCCGATGTCTATTATGCCACACTCTGTGTCCATGTATGCACATTATTTACCTTCCACTTGTGAGAACATGCAATATTTAACTTTCTGTTTCTAAGTTATTTCATTTAAGATAATCTCCTCCAATTCCATCCATGTTGCAGCAAAAGACATGATTTCATAAGAGCTACTTTAATAGTGAGGCAGAGGTAGAGGAAATGGCATAAACAAAAGTATAACGTATTAAAAAAAAGTGTTGAGTGGAGGGGAATGAAGTGTTTGGAAACCATAGCTGCTTTTTTGTTTGTTGTTTGGTTGATTGGTTTATCATTAATATGCTTTTGTATACCATTTCATCTGGGTTGGTTTGGCCTGCCTCACTAGGCATCTGCTGATGTTTACTGCCTATAGGAAACCTTTGGAAGGCTGTGGGGCAGGCTTTTCCTCTCCTTCCTCTTTGGCCTGATGACGGACTTTCTCGTATAATTCCCTCTCTAACACAAAGTGGTCATGGCAGATGAAACACCCTATGTTGTCAGTTTCACTAGGTGTGCTGCTATTTGTGGCCTAGGTGAGTGAGTGCAGCTAGGCAGGTGGAAAGGAGACTGCCCCTTCCATGCATGCTCTTCCATGTCCCTGTGTGAACCAGCTGAAAGATGGTTTCTAGAAATCTTGGGAATAATGAGTATTTCAGTCTTGGTAGTTGTGCCATCAGGCAGCCAACTGGATGTGTTGAATTCTGTTTTATCTGTACCTAAAACTCAAATGCACTCAACCTTGAATTAAAATCTGCTATACATTGAACATCTGTGTCCTCTCAAAATTCATATCTAATCATCAATATTAGGAAGTGAGGCCTATGGGAGGTAATTAAGTCATGAGGGTAGAGTCCTCACAAACGGGATTAGCAATCTTATAAATCAAGAGAGACCTCATGTCCCTTCCACCATATGCGGAACCAATGAGAAGTAGCCTTCTGTGAAGCAGAAAATGGTCCCTAATCAGGCACCAAATCTGCCAAGCATCTTGACCTTGGACTTCTAGTAGGCTCCATAACTGTGAGAAAAAAATTTCTGGTGTTTATAATCCACCCAGTCTACATACTCTGCTACAGCAGCCCAAATGGATAAAGACATACTAGAAAGAAGAATTTTGAGTTGAGAGGCCCTGAAGTGCACAGGACAAGAAGGAGTTTTGGGGCCAAACCCATACCCCAGTGAGAAACACCACCTCTGCCTGCCCTGTGTCCTTGGACAAATTACTGGATGCCCTTCCTCCCAGTCAAAGGCCCCTTCTGCCTCCTAGATAATAAAATAGGAAAACTGAAACCTACTTCATAGCTCAGTTTACGATCAAAGAAGATACGCCATGGGGAAGTACTTTGGCAAGTGCAAAGTTCTGTCCCAGGTGGGTGGAGGAGAGCAAGGAGAAGGGGAGGCTGTCCTGGAGGCGCCTGACGTGGGAAATAAAGACAATCTCAATTAGTGCACCCTTGTTTGTGCCACAGGAGAGGCCCCACAAGCCCTTCATTCCTAATTACCCTTAGATAATGAATGAATACAATGGTAAATGTTATTAGAATAATTTAATGTTCATCAAGAACAAGGGACAATTAGAATAATTCCCTATTAGTATTCACATGTCTCCTCGCTGAAGGCGGCTGCCTCCACCTTGAGCTCCCAGGGCTCCCATTACAGGTGCAGGATCCCCCTTGTGCAGCACCAGCCCGCATCCAGCAGGGTTATTAGGAAAGGGGAGTTATTGGCTGTGTAATTAACTATGTAATTAACTCAGAGTGCCGAATGCAATCAGCATCTAATCGAATAGAAATGTGTAATTAAATTGCATCTTTAATCCCTGAGAAAATCTCTGGATTTGGGTATGGGAATCAACCTGGCAGGGTGCCCCCAGGTCTCCATTATCTTCAATTAGACAATTAATTGATATTCAAGTTACCTTTCTCATTCAAACCTAATTGAATTTCTCCCTACTCCCCATGATGTGTAATGTGTTTATAAAGATGCTCCTCTCCACTCACCGACTAAAGAACCCACAGTAAAGCGGTCATCACCTGTCTCCCACTGCCACTTATCCGGATATTAGATGCCAGCAAGTGGCCCCTTTAAGAGACTGATTGGCGCTTTGCTTTCTCCTTGGTACCTTTGTATCCAAACAGTGCAGTGGTGACTGGCTGGAGAACAGCTCAATGTGTGACTAATGAAATTTTTTCTCCTTATTGCTCCTACGTCAGGCAATTGTTGCCAACATCTCCATTTTGTTTTCTAGCTCCCTTTTGCTTCTCCCTCACTCAGCTGTCTTCTCCCTAAATCCCCCTTTTATCCCCCTAGTCCAACTTCCAGCAACCTACTGAGCTCTTCTCTGCCCTGCACCACCTGCCTTCCTCCTCAGATTTAGCTCTTGGTGAGCAAATCGTGCAACCTATGTGATTTTGCCATGCTTTCTTGCTCTGCAAAAACAATGCTCACAGTCCTAGCACCCTAACAGCCTCCCCAAGGCTAGCTTTCCCAGGGGGTTCAGAGAAGCAATTTCACTAGGATGGGGAGGAGAGAGACGGAGGTGAGACAGGCATAGAGAGTCAGAAAGACTGTGGGAAATGGAAAGACAGCGGGAGAAGGGGAGAGATGAGAAGAGATGAGAGGAGAAGGGGGACACAGGCTGGAGAAAAATGTGAGAGAGAAAAGAGAGAGGATGTAAAGAAGAAAATAGGAAGAGAAAGAGAGAAGGGAAAGGGGAGGAGTTGAGAGAGAGGCCTGAGTTTAATAGAGCTGTCCTCAAGGACACAGAGCCAGCCAGCTAGCAAGGGAGGAGTGTCAGTGAGGAGTGTCAGCCATTCCGGGAGGATCTTATGGAAGGCCTGACTATCAAACAGAGGCTCCAGTGGAAGCTGAAGCTTCCAATTGCACTATATACCTGATAGCCTAATCTGAAATGAGAATCTCGGGGGAGGTGTAGCCATTCTCAAAAAGGCTGCTATTTTTTTTTAAACAGAAAATATAATAAAACTTTCCTTATCCCCTCTGCCTTCAGAAGTTTAACAAAAGTGCATCCTTTCAGAGGGATCACTTATCTCCAGTGGCAATCAGCTTAAATACATCCCATTATCAAGCTGCCTGCTACTGTACATCAGCGGGTGTTGTACCAACACACAGTCGAGTGTGGATAACATGCCAGTAATTGCTTGTCTGTTTAAAGAAACTCTAGTTCCCAGAGAGGAGAGAGGACAAGTGAAAGCCAGTGAGACAGATGCATGTGTTGGAGCTGGGGCCTGGAGCAGAGGAGGCCTGAACACTGAATGGCAGAGGAGCTTTGCAGAGGAGTTCCGGGGACCTAGGCATGAAGACTAGATCAGGGCTGGGTCTATGAGGCATGGCTGAAAGTGTCCTTCCTTGACATTGCTAAGAACTGGGAACAAAAGGGCAGGTGGAAGAGGTGCAGATAGGAACCTGTTCTCACTTATCTACAGGGCCAGACTCAGTGATTTGGGGATAGAGGTTGGGGTGTCAGGGTCTAGTGACCCCAAATAACTTCTCTACTTTCTTTTTGTACTGCTGAGAATGGCAACATTACTTACTTATATTTTGATCACATGATGACCTTTTCTTTACAATTCTTTAAAATACAGTGGTAGCCTTGCCAGGGATTTTTAAGTCTTGAATCATCAATGTGTGTATCCAGCCTTCAGTGAGGAGATTGTTTCTGCTTTCTTCCTGTATCGCCTAACCCAGGGCTGGGGATGCAGGAAATCCTGTATACACATCGGATAAATGGATGATGAATCCACAAAGGTCGATGAGCCCTTAGTTAGGGGCTTCCACTGCTTGCCAGACCCAGAGCTAGGCTTCCAGAGTGGTTTATCTCCTTTGATCGTCATAAAAATGCCAGCAGGTAAGTAAGTATTGCAAGCCCTGTTTTACCCATGAGGAAGCAGAGGTTCAGAGTGGGGAGTGACTGGCCTAAGACCACATGCCTAGTAGGAGCTCAGCTCCCAGCCAAGCCTGCAGAGCTCAGCGACCAAGCACAGTGCCCCAGGCAAGCACAGAAGGCAGCAGTGCCAGAACAGAGCTCAGCCTCACGTTACATTTCCAACCCACCTCCACAGTACTGGATGATCCTGAAGGGTCTCTTCTCTGTTCCTTCCTGCTCTGTAAAATGGAAACCATTTCCTGTTTTGAGCTCAAGTCTCAGATCATTGGTGCTATCAGTGGGAGAGGGACAGTGAAATACTATGCAGTGTTCCTCCCCCATCCCTTTGTCAATAATGAAGCGTTGCACTGTGAGTGGCAGTGTGGTGCATGAGGATAAATGCCCCCTCCCATTCTAGTGTTTTCCTTCTCTAATAAGCTGGGAGACCTTGGGCAGATCTTTGAACCCCCTGAGTGCTTTCAGTTCCCTTATGTTTAAAACAGAGATAATAATATCTGCTTTTCCAATCCTGCAGGATTATTGTAAGGATCAAATAGTGTAATGCACATGATAATGCTCTTGAATACACAGAAGATTTTCATTTTGTGTATCTAGGTATATTCATATTCATTAGGTTTAAAGACTAAAACTAGCTACGAAATGCCACTGTCGGCATAGAGAGAGGACTGTGTGTCTTGGCAGACTCTGTTTATAGTTTATCCTTAAGGATACCCATTTGTTTGTTTTAAGAAGCAGATTTGGCTCTTAATAAAGATATTCATGGCTTTCAGGACATGAAAATGTGCTTTGGATGTCACAAGTTTGTTTGAATTTCACTCCAGGGAGCTGAGCTCAGTAAACACTTTCATGTGTAGGCAGCACTCTTAATCAAACCAGTGAATCTTAACCTAACCTTCACAATCAAAGTTTAAATAGAACCCTATTAAATAATTGTTATTTTCCTGCTGAGAATCTCAGTTGGGATGCCGTCTTTAGTGTAATATGTTATGCAAATGTTATATATAGCATATATATGTCTCTTCTGCAGCAAACTGTGTCTTTGATCATACTAACACAGGGCTGGGAATCAAAGACTGGGTTCTAGTCCTTGTTCTGCCAGTGACTAGCTGTGTGACCTTGAGAAAGTCACTTAATCCCCCAGAGCCTCAAAGTCTTCGTCTTGCACAAAGGATTGAAAGAGATCAATGGCTTGCCCTCATTTGTTGCCCCTCCCCTAACCATCGAATCCACGTTTTCAAAAACGTCTACCAATCTGCATGCATTACATGATAATTAATTCATTTCACCAAGTCTAAAAATCAAAGGCATTTGTAACTGGTAGAAAGAGATTCTGATCAGGCTTATATAATCAGGGTTAACACACTGAGCTACGATAATTTCAAGTAGAAGCAAAGAAGTATGACACTTCAGGGTGTCCTGTAGCCTCATAATGGATAGATGGGGGAGTGCATTTGACATTGTCAAATATTAACAATAACTCACCAGTCCTTATCACTACCTGTGCCCAACCCCAGAGTTGTATAAACAGGTTGGGAATCTCCAAAGTGCCCACTCACTCTAAGTTTCTGTCCACTCACTCAAAGCTCTTGTCTGGCTCTCATCATCTACGATGAAGTCGTTCTGGGGATTTAGGTAAGCATCAAATGAACATATCATCCTGCCTTCATCATGCTCACATTCTAGTATGTGTGGAAGGAAAGGGAACAGAAAACAAATATAATAAAATATTAGCTAAATTATAGGGTATCCTAGAAGGTGATAAGTGTTTCAGAAAGACAGAAAGCAGAGGAGGGTGAGGGCTCCTGAGGGTAAGGTTGCAGTTGATAATCAGGAGGGTAACATTTGAGCAAAGACTTGACTGAAGGAGTTGTGAAAGGTAAATATCTTGGGCCCCCAAAATCACTGAGCTGAAGGGAAAATTCGAGCTGGGAACTGCTTAGGGCGGGCCTGCCTCCCGTTCTATTTAAAGTCACCACTCTGCTCACTGAGGTAAATGCATATCTGATTCCCTCCTTTGGAAAAGCTAATCAGAAACTCAAAAGAATGCAACCATTTGTCTTTCACCTACCCGTGACCTGGAAACCCCCTCCCTGCTTCGAGTTTTCCTGCCTTTCTAGACAACCAATGTTCATTTCTGCATATATGGATTGATGTCTCCTGTCTCCCTAAATGTATAAAACCAAGCTGTGCTCTGACCACATTGGGCACATGTGATCAGGACCTCCCGAGGTTGTTTCACAGGTTTGCATCCTCAACCTTGGAAAAATAAACTTTCTAAATTAACTGAGACCTGTCTCAAATTTTGGGGGTTCACAGAGGCAAGAAAGCAATATATACACACTTAGTGGGGAATAAGGAGATCAGGCTGAAGCTGTAGTGAATGCACTGTTCCTGTGGCTGAAACATGCTTAGCATTCTCAGAGACCGGCAAGAAGGCCAAGCTGGCTTGGCAGGGGAATCTGGTGGGTTGTCAGAGGTAACTCTAGAGACAGCCTTGTAGACCATCGTGATGACATTGGCTTTTACTCTGAGGCAAAAGTCATGGTAGGTTTGGTGCTTGGGTGCAACGGAGTTACACGGTCTATCTTAAGTTTTCAAACAATCATCTGCTCATAGGAATTGATAATAGACTGCAGAAGAACAAGTGTGGAAGCAGGAGGACCAGTTAGGAATCTGTTGCAGTGTTCATCAAGAGATGATAGAGGCTTGACAAAGGCGGCAATGATGGATTGGTGAGAGCAGTCTATTTATGAATACATTTTAAAGACTAAGCTCTCAGGACTTGCTGTTGGATTCGCCATGAGGTGTGGGAGAGAAAGAGGAAGTCAAGGTTTTGGAATTCAAGGTATCCGCTCTGTCCTCTGATGAAGTCACTGCATTGACATATATATCAATATGTATTTGTTCGTTTTCACGCTGCTGATAAAGACATACCCAAAACTGGGAACAAAAACAGGTTTAATTGGACTTACAGTTCCATATGGTTGGGGAGGAATCATTGCAGGAGGTGAAAGTCACTTCTTACATGGTGGTAGCAAGAGAAAAATAAGGAAGAAGCAGAAGTGGAAATCCTAGAGAAACCCATCAGCTCTTGTGAGACATCATCATTATTATTTTATCTTCCCAAATTTAAAACTTAATTTAGAAGTAAACTTTAAAATGGAAAATGCAAACTTATGGAGTGCAGAAAGATCACACACAAGGCTGCCACTTCCCACCTGGAGGGTTGCACGGTGGCCGGGCAGAGGCGCTTCTCACTTCCCAGATGGTTGGGTGGCCGGGCAGAGGCGCTCCTCACTCCCCAGATGGTATGGCTGCTGGGCGGGGGAGTTCCTAACATCCCAGATGGTGTGGGGACCAGGCAGAGGTGCTCCTCACTTCCTAGATGGTGCAGCCACCAGAGACTTATTCACTATCACAAGAACAGCATGGGAAAGACCGGCCCTCATGAATCAACTACCTCCCCACTGGGTCCCTCCAACAACACATGGGAATTCTGGGAGATACAATTCAAGTTGAGATTTGGGTGGGGACATAGCCAAACCATATCACAATGTATGACACACACATAATAGAAGACTTTGTAGAAAGTCCCATGACTTATGATTTTGTATAAATTTCCCTTGACCTCCAGGAAAATCACTTAAATAATCTGTGAGAGTCTATGAGCTTGTGTGAATTCTGGAGAAGAATGACATGCTATGTTATATCTTACTTGGCAAAAATTGGTGGGAAAAATCTCATCCCAGAGGCAGTGCTCAAGTGAGGCATAGAAGCCAGAGTTTACTCCTCCATTCCTAAATGGACCTTGTTTGTTCAATATGGAGGGGGCTTTTATGGCTTTAATTTCCCTTGAGATCAGTCTGATACCACAAATCCTAAATGTGTGTGGAAAGTGAAATGACCCTGAGAGCTTTCTGCTGATGAACCAAGGTTTGGGAAAACTAGTCCTCTTATTTATAAGGGAAGGAAATAAATGGTTCTCAGTTCCCTATTGATCATGGAGATGAAATGGATGAAAACTGAAGTGCAACTCAGCACCGTAAAGCCTTTTCAGAACATGATAGCATGTCAATCCATAAAAAATTAGGCCAGACCTAATCTTTGCAAAAGGGGTTCTGCAGAACATTGGATACAAGGACTACTAATAGGTTTTATCTGAAAAAATTCTATGATATGCATACAAATTTGAGAAATACTAGGCTGAACAGGGCTAATTGGTTTTCTTTACTTCTTAGAGTCTTTAATAGGCTAAGGACAATATTTCCAATAGGATTAATACGATATGCAGAATTTTCTAAATATTTGTGGACATGAAACCCTATTTCATCCCCTGAGTAATACCTCACTTTGAGAAATGCTCATCTTGACCCCAAAACAGTCTTAGGACTAAAACACAGTCATAATCATTAAAAGCAGGCACATTTTTTATCTAGGATAGATTCTTTGTAATTCTTGCCTGGAGGTAGGTAAGTAAATGAGAGTATGGCTTTGAGCTACCAGTTTTATGGTTCTATTCATTTAGACTAAATTCAACAACTTTTTGAGCTGTAACTATGGGTCATACCTAGAGGTTTGGTTTCAACACCATTTATACCGTCAAAAATTTCACAGAATTTTATGAAGGAGATAAACAACGTGAGAATACTTACTTGCCATACAACTTGATAAAGCTGTCTCAGAACTATGTACTAATATCTAGAAGACATAAGTTCAGAAAAAGAAAACAGCATAGTAGGTGAAAATATGGCAGAACTTGCAGTCAGCAGACAAGGGTTTGAATTTTGCCTTGTCCATGCCTGACAATCTGGGTAGGCTATTTAATCACTCTAAATGTAAGAAAATTAAATATTGCTACCATGCAGGGTTGCCTGGGAGAATAAAAGGACATAAATTTATATGTAAGCTGGACTGTAGTAGGTACTTAACAGATGTGGCTAACACAAATTTATTAATTGTAATAATAAATGAAGAAAACTACTCCAACAATATTTCTGCCTAGATTTTATGGTAAGGATGGGTTAGGAAAATTTATTTAGAGAAAAGGACGTTGAAGTTGCTTAATAAAGTATATGAAGATAAATTAGAAGATAAATTCAGAGGACAAGAGACACAAACGTAAGTGGGGTCACAGCATGAGCTATTGCCAGGGCCAGATTGTGAAGATGCTTGTGTAGCAAGATTCAGAGTTGAGACAGGCTGCTGCATGCATTGGGGGGCCATACTGATGGTTTTAAAGAAGTGGCATGATCAGGACCCATGGTGGATGCATCTTTGTGCAATTTGTCCTGTCTTGCTTGAGAGACAAATTGCATTTGCTTCACATCTCCTGATCACTTGAGGGTCTATGGTGTCATGGTGCTCTGAGTGTGGACCACTGAGATTGAAACTGGTATAGTAGCCCACATTTGGTAACACTAAGCTCAGACCCATTTTGGCTGCCTCTCCATACCTTAGAATCAGTGTTTTCATATTGTATTGTTCAGAATTTTAAGGTTCAGTGGAGACCATTAACTCGAAAGCTCCACATCAATTAGATTCCCACTTCTTGAAATTTTTACTTTATTCTGTTTCAACCTGAAATAAACAAATATATGCCCATGTACACACACACACACACACACACACCACGCAATTCAAATGTTTTATGTACCAAATGATAATATGTGAGAACCTAGTTGTATGTAAAGTTGGATTGCTGGGCTAATATGTTTTGGGGAAGATTTCAGAATAAAGCTTGTCACCCTGTATTCTGTAAAGCATATGAAATTCCTATGGCTAAATCAGTGATTAGTATAATTGTAGCTCAACATCATTTTTATGCTTTTTATTTTATTTTATTTTATTTTATTTTAATTCAGAACTACACATACTCCTTATCCGTTTTAGTTTAGGGTTTTCTTAATATTATGCATCCAAAAGAAAATATAAGAATTGGCTCTTGAGATGCATATGACTACACTCTTGTCATCCATAATCCTGACTGCAAGTTTTTGTGTTCATCAAAACTTGATCATTGGGTTGAATTTATAGTAAGTGACTGATAAAAATGTAAATTCATACATATATACAACAAAATATTATTTTCTCTGTTTTCTGTGCTAAGGTCCCACATTAGATATTACTTGGAAGGGAAGGATTTTTTTTTGCTAAATAATAAGAGTTAAGAAACTCACTGTCATAGGCCACACTTTCCTTTCCTGTATGTGTGAATGGTTTTGCCTGTGGAAAGATGAGAAGAAGCAAGTGGTAATGTGATATAGTTTGGATGTTTGTCCCCCCTAAATCTCATGTTGAAATGTGATTCTCAACATTGAAGGTGGGGCCTAGAGGGAGGTGTTCCATCATAGGAGTGGATCCTTCATGAATACCTTACTGCCATCCCCTTGGGGATAAGTGAGTTCTTGCTCTTAGTCCATGTGAAAGCTGGTTGTTTAAAGAGCATGGCATTTTTCTTGCTCCCCCTCTTTTGCTCCTCCTCTCTTGCAGTGTGTTACAATGGCTGTCTCTTCCATGATTGGAAGTTTCCTGAAGCCCTCACCAGAAAAAGATGCTGGTGCCATGCTTGTGCAGCCTACAAAACTGTGAGCTGAATAAACCTCTTTTCTTTATAAATTACCAGGTCTCAGGTATTTCTGTATAGTAATGCAGAACAGACTAACACATGATGGTAAAACCAGTGCATTAACAGCTTTGGCTCCACATTTGATATAGTTTGCCTCTGTGTTCCCACCCAAATCTCATCTTGAAGTGTAATCCCCACGTGTCAAGGGAGGGACCTGTAATCCCCAGATATCAAGGGAGAGAGGTGATTGAATTATGGGGAAAGTTTCCCCCATGCTGTTCTCCTGATAGTGAGTGAATTCTCATGAGATCTGATCGTTTTATAACTGGTGGTTTTTCCTGCACTGTCATTGACTCTTTCTCACTTGCTGCCATGAAAGATGTGCCTGCTTCCCCTTCCGCCATGATTGTAAGTTTCCTGGGGCTTTCCCAGCCTTGCAGAACTGTGAGTCAATTAACTTTCTTTTCTTTATAAATTACCCAGTCTTGGGTAGCGTCTTAACAGCAATGTAAAAATGGACTAATGCAACATGTGAAGGGAGAAGGAGCTAAAAAGGCAGAGTCTATTGCCGCTAGAATTCCTGAATATCCTTCTGATGGTTTGTTCTCTGTGTGTTGATGGGTAGAATTCGATTTATCCTGTTGCTGGTGCACTAAGTCTTATGACTCCATATTTTACCAGTGACTCTTAATTGAGAGACAAGTGCGTCTAGTTGCTTATTTAACACACACAAGCGCACAGTTGTACACCACATGCATCCTAAATACACTTTTATGTCTTAAGACTTCAAGATACATTTAAAGTACTGTGCAATGGAGGGCACAGTTGTCTCAGTTTGTGTGCCATCAAGTCAGAAGTAAGCAGTATTCCAACAAGCTCTTTACCATTTGAAAGAAATATTTACAGGTCTCAGTAGGTGAGGCTTCTTTTTGGCTTTGTGGTGTTTTGTGCAGCTTGAATGAATGGGTCTGGATTTCAAGGCACCAACCAAGTGGTATTTATAACAAAGCTAATATACAATGCTTGAGAGATTTTCAATCACAATCTCCATTTAGAGGAAAAACAGAAAATACAGAGTGATTCTTCCCATTCTACAGATGAAAAGGGGATGTATTGCATGAAGCAATGGCTGCCCATCTGCAGGAGCACGGACAGTGGAAAGTGCAACTTTTGAGTCAGAGATACATGAATTCAGTGTTCAGTTCTGCACTCACTAGTCACTGGTCATTGTGTTTGAGCAACTTCTTGACCCCCATGAGCCTTAGTTTCTTTATCTGAAAAATAGGATCAAAATACATGGTTATTAATGATAGAATGGAAAGAGATCAAATGAGATAACTATGAAGCTTTCCATTCTGAGCCAAGGACCACGGTGGAATGAGATAAATATATGCATCCTTCCTCCCCATTATCTTCCTCTTTTCTATATTTCCAGATTAGATATCACTACCATGCAAGGCTGCTTGGGGGAATTAAAGGATATACATTCATATGTAAACTGACCTATAGTAAGTACTTACTAACTGGTGGCTAATGCAGTTCTAATGGTAATAATAAATGAACAAAGCAACCATAATATTTCCTACCATTTTGTATAGAACTGTGAAGGACACAAGAGTCATATAAACTCAGCTCATTTCTTTGCCAGTTAGGAAATCTCCCTGATGAATGATGTGTGTGAAGTACCGGAGCAGGGCATGGTTTAGTGTTAACCTCCCCTTCTCAGGGTGGGCTGGAGACTCCAAAGCTTATGAATAAGGTGAGATCTGAGCAGACCCTGGAAGGAGAGAAATGAGAAGAAAGAGTGGAAAGAAAGGAGAAGGCATCGTAGGTGAATGACTCAGCAGGAGCAGAGACCTGGAGATGTGAATGAGGGTGGTGTGAGAGGAGGGGTAGGGAAGCTTCTGGCTTGGTTAGGGAATTGGGAATGTACCCAGGAGCAGGGAACTTGGGACACATCCCAGGACCTATGGAGGGCCCTGAAACCCCAGCTGAGGAATTAGGGCTTTATTTTATAAGCAGCAGAGGGCCAGTACAGATTCTTGAAAAGAGAAGTGTCATGATGAAAAGATAGTTTAATAGACAAATCGGGGAGAAATATTCAGGTTGGATTAAAGAATAAAGAAGCTAAGGCCAGATGCGGTGGCTCACACTTGTAATCCCAACACTTTGGGAGGCCAAGGCAGGTGAATCACCTGAGGCTAGGAGTTCAAAACCAGCCTGGGTAACATGGTGAAACCCTGTATTTACAAAACAAAACAAAAAAACCCCACAAAAATTAGCCGGGCATGGTGGTGACACCTGTAGTCTCAGCTACTGGGGAGGCTGAGGTTTGCAGTGAGCTGAGATTGCACCACTGCACTCCAATCTGGGCAACAGAGCGAGACTGTGTCTCAAAAAAAATAAAAAGAAGAAGAAGAAGCTAAAACCAAAGAGGCCAGTTAATAATTGCATTTCAGGAGAACGGTGATGAGGACATGGACCAGGGCATTGGCAGTTTCCTTCTTGTGGGAAGAAGCAAGACAAATAGATGCTGGAGGACAGATGTTCAAACACTATGCAGGGCAGCTGAGGAGGGGTCCAGTATAAAGAGGTAATGCCATTCTTAGGACCAGGAGAACTGGCATCGAGGAAAGAGGACTTAGAAATGTCTGCCTTCAGAATTGCAATCAGCTGGTTGATGCAAACGTTTGATTCCCCCCATCTTGTAAATAGGCAAGACTTATAATTTGCACAATGGTATTATTATTATCTAGTGCCTAGAAAAACAAAAGTGATGTTTAAAATTCAGGCTTTTAAATCTTCCAATTTGTACTGCTCTCTACCTAGCTCAATTCACAACACGAGTCCGTTTGATATTGAGCAAGGCTCTCTCCACACTGTATCCTTCTTGATGAAACCTTAAATCAATGGATTTCCCATCCGTATTCCTCCCTTTTCCTCTCTTTTCCTCTCTAAAGATGAGTTTTTTCTGGTAACTGAAATTCTGTTTAAATATGTAGAGTTCTGAAAGGAGCGACGGCTGTGGTAGTGATATTTTAAATCATTAGAGTTTGTGACTTTAGGCTATAAAATAGATGCCTATTAAAGTCCATAATTTAGGATGCTTCCATCATACACTGGAGGGGCAGAGACAGATAGAGAGTGGATGGACTGGAGGGTGAGGCCAGGTGCAGACCTGACTCTGCCCTTTGACGCACTGGCCACTCTGGTTTTACTTTAAAGGAAACATTTAAGAGCAGGAGGAAGGCAGATCCATGTGTCATTAATGCCTCTGTGCCGTCTTTACTGTGCTCAGCCCTAATCTGTGCTGTTGGAGCGGTGTGTGTGTATGTGTGTGTGTGTGTGTGTGTGTAGGGGTTGAGAGTGTGCAAGTCACTTGTACGGGGGTGAATATAACATGGTACCTACCTTTGAGGAACACTATTCCAGTGCAGTGTTTCTCAAACTTTTTTTTTCTATTATCAACTTAACATGCCCCATCTCCAGAGCCTTCTTAGACATATTTTCCTAACTGCCCTCCCCATGACATTTTAATATCACAGGCATATTGTGCATTTGCTTATATACTGTGTGTATAATCTTTTCCCTCTCATCAACCAATACTCTCCCCCTTAGAAAATACATTGCCCCTGTTGAGAATGCATGTTCTAGTTGGAATGGAAACAATGATGTGTTTCTCTTCCTTCCTGTATTGGAGGTAGCTACGAAGACATAAATAAGCTCAGAGGACCTGTGGTGGGTGGAACAATGGTCCAAAAAGATACACCTGGGAATGTTACCTTATTTGGTATTTTTGCCAAATACCAAATTTTTACCAATTGCATTTGCAGGTATCTTTAAATTAAGGATCTCATTCTGGATTATCCAAGCAGGCTCTGAATCCAATGATGAGTGTCTTTATAAGAGACATGCACAGAAGAGACACAGACACAGAGGAGAAGGCAGTGTGAAGACAGGCAGAAATTGCAGTGATGCTGTCATAATCTAATGAACACCCAAAGCCTCTAGAAATTGGGAAAGGAAAGGAAGCCTTCTCCCCTTGAGTGTTTAGAGGGAGCGTGGCCCTGCCGGCACCTTGATTTCAGACTTCTAGTCTTCAGAAGAGTGAGGGAATACATTTCTGTTTAAATTTCTTAAACTGTAGTTGAAGCCACCGTGTTTGTGATAATTTATTATAGCATCACTAAGAAACGAATATAGGAGAGGATGGCCAACCTAGCCTCAGAGAGTATGAAGAAAACTAGAGAGGAGACAGACGACCTTTGGAGTGGATTTAAATGAGCAGAAGGTGAGCAGGCAGAGGAAAGGAACGGTATCCAGCAGGAAGAACAGCACGTGGATATAGGGAAGCAGCAATGCGAGAAATGGCCGTAATTCTCAGGCTCCATTATTGCCTGGACGCATCTCCCAACCTGTGTACGTGAGAGATCTTGAGAGTTCAGTGCTGGGGCCTCAATTCTTTTGGTTATTCTCTCTCCCTGAGTGCCTTCCTCTTTTTCCCATTACCGTCTACATGCTGAGGACTCCCAAATGTCTATCTTCTGGCCAGACCTCTCCACAACGGAACCTCAGATTCAACTGCCATTTGATGTCCCCAATTGCCTGGACATCTTCACCATCAACTCTATTCCCACCCCTCACACTGTTTCTTCTCCAGTTTCTCCATTCTCTGTGTCACCAATAATATACGTCTTCATCTACCAGATTGCTCATTCAAGAAAGGTGGACAACCTTACAGAGGCCTGCCCCCACTTCCTCAGTCTCCACCAACAACCACCAGCAGCTCTCCGTCCTTCTTCCTTCAATAGATAGACACATTCACAGGGGTGCTCTTGCCTGCCACAAAGGCAGTAGAACACCGAGAGCAGGGCTCCAGACTACCTAAGTTCCAGTCCCTACTCTGTTCCTATCTTTGCCTCAGTTTCTCATCTGGAAAACGTGATACAATTGTACCTTCCTCATAGGCTCATTGTGAAGGTTAAAACAATTAACCCATGTAAAAGTTTTGGGAAACTAACACTAAGTATTAGCTAGTATTACAATCATTGCCAATGCTTTTGTTCAAGCCCTTATCATGTCCTCTCTCACTTAACACTGTTACAACAGCCTTCTGCCTAAAGTCTCTGATGCCTTCCTTGCTCCTTCAGAAATCATTGCCTGCATTGAAAGCTTGAGTAGTTTCCACTACATTGAGACTGACCCCCCACCTCCCTACCACATTCTGTGGGGCTCTGCACGACCAGCTGTGTCCATCTATCTCCTCAACCTCAGCTCCCATGATGCCCCTTCACTTACTCTAGGGATATGCAGGATGGTAGCTGCTGGCCACGTGTTGCCATCAACCCCTTGAGGAGACCTGGAGCCACATGGCCAGTGGCTGCCATCCTCCATATTCCTGTCCTAGAGTAAGTGAGGGAGCATCACGTGATATGTGCATTTGACTAACTTTCAGGGAGAATATGACCTTATTTTTTCTGGTCACATTCTCCCTGAAACTTGGCCAGTTGCAACTGAGATTTGCTCAAAGTGTAAAACACACTCTGAAATTTGAAAACCTAGCATGAATAAAAGTATTTTTAAAAGTGACTAATTGAAAATAGATTGCATGTTGAATGATAATATTTTGGATATATTAGGTGAAGTCAAATATATTATTAATTTTTTATCTTTTTTGTGAAAATAAATTTTAGAATCACATACATGGCTCACATTTGTTTCAACTGAATAGAGTTGTTTCATGGACTTCTATCAATTGTTAGGACATGCCATAAGCCATCTCCAACCTCATTCTTTGACCTTGGGCTTCCTTCTGCCTGGAACGCCCTCCTCTTGCTCTTTATGTGGCTAGATTTTCTTGTCTTCAGCTCCTATGTCACCCCTTGAAAGAGGCCTCCTCTGGCCATCCACGGCTATTCTCAATCCCAGCACTCTGTTTATTTCCTTCTTTGCACTATTTTTTTTTTGCATCTGATTTACTTCTCTCACTCAAAAGTAAGGCCCATGATTCAGGAGCCATCTGCCTTGTTCCCTGTTGCATCCCAGTGCCTGCAGGGTGCCTTGGGCACACAGTCCATCTCCAATACACATTTGTTGAATAAACGAAGCAACAAAGAGATTGTTTTTAAAGAAGGCATTTCTTGCCATTTGGAAGATTCTCTGGGCTCTGTAGATGGCAAGGAAGTGTAAGAGGGGACATTTAAAAATTCTCCCCCACTGAAGACAGGAGTGGCAGACACCAACCTCTAAAGAGGCAGAAACACTCAAAGCACAACACAAACAGAGATCTAACTAAAAGTGACTGCTTTTAATATGCAGCAGCTGTCAGAGAAGGCAGGACTAGAGGATGAACTTAACTGTAGTTAAAGTATCCAGCTCATCTGTAGGTATATAGTAAGATTTTTGTTTTGTTTCATTTTTTGAGACAGGATCTCACTCTGTCACCCAGGCTGGAGTGCAGTGGTATGATCACAGTTCATCCACCTGGAGGTAGGTTGATTTGCTTCTCTTCCCCAGCCAGTCACCAAGACAGATTCATTGTTTCTGCTTATGAAATGCTCTGCAACCTGAACCCTTCTCTCTGCATCTTCTCTCATTGCCTTGGGACAGGCTCCCATCATTTCCTGCCTCTAATCCCACAGGCTTCCAACTAGCCTCATCCCTCCAGCGTCTCCCACTGGAATCCTCTCTCCCCACTTCTGTAAGAGTGATCCTACCTAAAATGTCAATCTCCACTCCCCATCCCTGAAGTTCTTTTAGTAGCTTCTCATGCCTCTTAAAATAAAGCACATATTCCTTCGTCAAGCATATAAAGTCCTTTATGAGCTACCCCCCACCTACACAGAGTGGACAGTTTTCCAAGGTGGCCCAATGGTCCCCTTCTCCTGGTATTTACCCCCTGTGTCATCCCTTGCCCTGAAATGTGAGTTGGATCTAGGGACACTCCTCTAGCAAATAGAATATGGCAAACAGAGTGGGATGTCATGTCTAAGGTTAGAAAGGACCTTGACTTCCATCTTGCTGGCACCAGGTAATTCTCTTGATCTCTTGTTTACTCACCCTGCTGGAAGCAGCTGTCCTATTGGGTACTGCCCCATAGAGAGGCCTACAGGGCCAGGAGCTGAGGGAGGTCTCAGGCCAGCAGCTAGTGCAGAACTGAATCCTGCCAACAGCCACTTGAGTGAGCTTGGAGCAGATCATCCCCCTCACATCCATGGATGCTTGAGATGACTGCAGCCCTGGCTGACACCTCAATTGCAGCCTCCTTAGAGATAAGAGCCGAAATCAGAGGCACCAGCTGAAGTGGGCCTGAATCTTTGTTCTACAGAGGCTGTGAGATGATAAACATTTGTTGCTTTAAGCTAGGTTTTAGGGCAGTTTATTAAGCAGTAATAGATAACTAATACATTGAGCTTTCAACCTCACCTTGTAGCCACTTCTATTATACCTGCACACCCAATACTCCCATCACACTGAACTTCTAGCAAGTCCCTAATACATCCTTCATCTTCAGACTTTTGTATATATCATTTATTTCTGCTCTTGATGCCATTTATTAATTTCCAGCCTGGTAACACATGTTCCTTTATCAAAACCCATCTGTAGTAACACAGCTGTTCAGATGGCACTTCCAGTCTATCAGGCAGCCACTCCTCCTCTACACTCCCAAATGCTTCAATGCATTTCACTTAGAGCACTTTGTGGTGCTGTGGTGGTTTACAGATGAAGCGTGCTCCTTTCATGCGCTTTCCCCACCCACTAATTCCCCTCCCTTACACTCCCTCTGCCTGGTCCCCTTCAGCAACTGCACCCAGAATTCCTAGTCAGAAGGAAGTCTGTGTTCGTCTTCTATCTCCAATACCTCACACAGGGCTTTGGGCATATCCACAACTTAGGATTTTCAGTAAACAGAATTCTAAAATTGACATTAGAGGAATGAAACTCTCAAATCAATTTCTTCAAGTGTAAAATAATAATAATACAGTCATGTGTTGCTTAATGATGGGGATACGTTCTAAGAAATTCACCGTTAGACAATTTCAACATCCTTTGAACGCCGCAGAGTGTACTTACACAAACCTAGAGAGTATAGCCTACTGCACACCTAGGCTGTATGATATCCTCTATTGCTCCTCGGCTACACACCTGTACAGCAGGTTACTGTACTGAATACTGTAGGCAGTTGTCACACAGTGGTAAGTATTGCTACGGGGGGGTCCTTGCTCCCAGAGCTCCCAAGATGGTGGTGGGCTGCTTCCAAAATGGCGGTGGGCTGCTTCCAAGATGGCAGTGGGCTGCTTCCAAGATGGTGGCAAGCCTCTTGTTCTCTGACGTTGGGTTCTTGGCCTCACAGATTCCAAGGAATGGAATCTTGGGCCATGCAGTGTGTGTTATAGCTCTATTAGAAGCCGTGGGTCATGGAAGAGAACCGTGGAACCCAATGCCTAGTGTGCAGCTCCATTAGGACGAACCTAGGCACTTAGCCATGCAGGAACAATGGCAGGCCTTTAGCCGGATCGGGAGTGGCAATGGGCGCCTCACTGGATCAGGAGCACAGCAGACACACCGCCAGATCCGGAGGGATGGAAGTCAGTGGCGGGTCTGTGACGTTGGCCAGCAGCAGTGGTGGATGGCAAGCGAAAGCTCAGTTCCAGCGGTAACAAACACGGACCAGTTGCAAGATCTAATAGAGTAAAAATAGAGCTCCCATACAAAGGGAGGGGACCCAAAGGGGGTTGCCGTTGCCAGCTCGAATGCATGGGTTTATATCCTGATCGTTGTCCCTACCGCTGTGCTCTCAGACAGTAGATGATTGGCTATTTCTTTACCTCCTGTTTTTGCCTAATTAGCATTTTAGTGAGCTCTCTGATTGGTCGGGTATGAGCTAACTTGCAAGCCCCATGTTTAAAGGTGGACACGGTCCCTTCCCAGCTAAGTTTAGGGATTTTTAGTCAGCCTAGGAAATCCAGCTAGTCCTGTCTCTCAGTATCTGTGTATCTAAGCATAGAAAAGATTGGTAAAAACGGTATAAGATAAGAAGATACACCTGTATGGGGTCCTTACCATGGATGGAGCTTGGAGGACTGGAAGTTGCTCTGGGGGAGTCAGGGAGTGCATGGTGAGTTAATGTGCAGGCCTAGGACACTACTGTACAACACTGTAGACTTTATAAACATGGCACACTGAGGCTACACTAAATTTGCAGAAGGCAAAGAGGGAGCAGACACATAACACAGTGAACGCAGAAGCAAGGAAGTGAACTCTTACAGGACCACTGTCATGTTTGTGATCCATCATTGACTAAATGTTGTTATGCGGCACATGACTGTCATAATAGTAAAATAAGAATATAACATAATCATAGTAATAACAAAACAATATGGTCATGATAATAGTAATGTTATAATGATACTCTTAATAAAATATTATTATTAACGTATCCACGAGCCTGGCTCTGCACTTAATGCTTTCAGATACACTATCACTAAATCTCAAGATACCCTGTAGGGTAATTAAATTATATCCGTTTCACCCAGGCTCAGGGAGTTTAAATAACTTGTCTGAAGCCTCAGAACTAATGGTGAAGCTGGGATTCAATCCCAGAGCTGCCTGATTATCCTGTACGTTCTCCTTTCTTTACAAACTTTAAATAAAGGGCATTCAGGAAGATATTGTTGAGGAAGACCCGGAGAGCCCTTATGAATGTGAATGGCAGATTCCTGCGCCGGGTTCCAGGAACAAACAATAGGTGAAGATCACCATGGTGCTGGGTGCTGACGGAGGGAGTAAAAAACTAGAGAATGACTTAAGAAGGTCAGTAAATACGTAGGGGTGGCATGCAGGAGTGGAACAGTATGTCCTGGTGAAGGCACAGTGGGACCTCAAAATTTATTAGAGAAATGCTTCCCAAGGCCTGAAGTTGAGCTGCGGATGCAACGGGCTTGACTGGTGCTTAGATAGATGCAGGTTAGAGCCACACTTGAAAAGGTTGCACCCGGCCTTGGGAATTTTGATGCGCTTTTAAAATTCAGTGGACACCAGCACCAAAATCTTAATCTGAGTTTTGCTGCACACACTGGAAAGCAGGAAGCTCTCATCACGTGGAACCAGCCGTGTCATTACTGCCAGTAACGACGGTAATGACCCCTGCCACTCTGCGTGCTTTCCTCTCGTCAATGGCTTCCCAGTTTCTCTTGGGAAAACTTTTCTCCATTACCCTCTGTCACCTGGTTGAAAAAGGTCTCAACCCAAGCACTAGAGCTGATATAGGACAACGTTCAAGGGGAGGAATTTTCGTTCCAGCAAATTTGAACAATAGTGACATCAGTCCCAGGTCAACCAATCAGAGCGCTCAACCCAGACTGTCAAATCCGGAAACCCCTGGGCCCAAGGGCAGAGATACGTGTTCCCTCCAGGTGGCATGGTATTTCACATCTATTTTAAAACGCTATTTCAAATTAGCAAACAGGATTGAGCAAACAGTTGTTGCTGTTCTGCTTTAAGTCTGTTTTCTTTTTCAAAATTATCCCTTTCCCTTATCTCTCTCTCCTCCCCCGCTTAAGCCGGGCTATTGAAAAGCAAATTTCTTGGAGAGCTTGGGGAGATGGGTGTTGAGAATTAGCATATCAAACATACCCAATAAACCGAATGGAAATTAGCAGAATCCCGACTCAGACATCTAGTCCTGTACTGAATTGAGGTTAATGTGATCCTGTCCTTTCTGGTTTAAACAAAGATAGGGAAATCTAGTAAATTCTATTCCATGTCCCTCTGAGCCCATAGGCATTCCTCCCCAGTGGTGAAAATAAAAACAACATAAAGAAAAGAAGAGGGGGAAAAAAAGGAAAAGGAGAAAAAAGATCCCAAACATGTTAGTGGAATATATATGTATATTCCCTGATATATAACTTAATAAAAGTTTATGGACCCAGGATAAGGAAGCCACACTGAACAGATGCACTGGGACTGAAATATGGTCCAATTAAGTCTGTAACAGGGTGAGCTTTACTTTGAACATTCTCCAAGTTGAAATGAAAGCTTCCCAGAACAGATAAATCAGGCAACATAAAATAAAAACGCTGATCTGGCACTGCTCCCAAAAGGAGGGGAGGAGGAGGTAGTCAGATTGGAGGGGCTTGTTGGGCTGGGTGGGGAGGTGAGGAAAAGAGGGTAGGGGCGGAGATTCAGGCAGTCCTTTCTACTGGGTGCTCAAAACAGTTGCCGGCTCTGTGATAGTAAATAAACAACAGCTATTTAAACCACTCCAATTAATGCCTTCTTTGGAAGCTATTTGTCTATCGAAGGGATGGCAGGGATTGCCTGGTGCAATTAAGCCGTTTGCTAGTAGTGCCTTCAGAAATACTTTGCCTGTAGCCACGGAGTCATCTGTGGTTCATGGCCAAATTTCTTGCTGAGGGAGGGGCTCGGGCATAGAAACTGGATGGCCTGCTCTCCCTTCCTGCACTGCCCACCTCAGCACCAGCTAAGCATCAAAGCTAAGCTCAGCCTTACCTCCTCCAGGAAGCCTTCACTGCCTGTCTGGATCTTTAGACAATACATAGAATTCCTTCTGGTTTTCCTGCAGAAGGCACCAAGGATGAATCTTAACAAGTCCTCATGTTACTGGAAAGGGGTCCCAATCAAGACCCCAAGAGACGGTTCTTGAATCTCGTGCAAGAAAGAGTTCAAGACAAGTCCATAGAGTAAAGTGAAAGTAAGTTTATGAAGAAAGTAAAGGAATAAAGAAAGGCTATTCTGTAGGCAGAGCAGAAGCTTGAGCTGCTGGTTGGCCATTTTGATGGGTTTTTTTGATGATATACTAAAGAAGGGGTGGATTATTAATGAGTTTCCCAGGAAATGGATGGGCAATTCCCAGAACTGAGGGTTCTTCCCCCTTTTAGACCATATAGTGTAACTTCCTGTTGTTGTCATTGCATCTGTAAACTGTCATGGTGCTGGTAGAGGTGTCTTTTAACATGCTAATGCATTATAATTAGCGTATAATGAACAATGAGGACGACCAGAGGTCACTCTCGTTGCCATCTCGTTTTTGGTGGGTTTTGGCTGGCTTCTTTACCACAACCTGTTTTTATCAGCAAGGTCTTTATGACCTGTATCTTGTGCTGAACTCCTGTCTCATCCTGTGACTTAGAATGCCTTAACTTTCTGGGAATACAGCCTACTAGGTCTCAGCCTCGTTTTACCGAGCCCCTACTGAAGATGGAATCGCTCTGGTTCAAAGGCCTCTGACACTCGTATCAACCACCAGATCTAGGTTCGAATCTCTGCACTGTCTCTTTCTTTCTGTGGGATCATGGGTGAAGTCTTCACTCAGATTCTGACTCCTGCCTGTAAAACACAATGCCTATTTCACATATTGCTGGGGTGAGGGTTCAGTGAGATAATACATAGAAATGGCATTGTGAAGTGCCAGGCACATAGTTGGAGGTCAAGCCGTTTTAGTTTCTTGTCTCAATCTCCTTCCCTTGTTAAATGGGAATCAAATCCACTGTATTTATCACTGGGATTTAGCAAAGCTGTCTTGATTTTTATCTTTCAGAATGTACAATGGTTTGCTCATTGAGTCTCTGTGAAACAGTACATCTAGGTGTGATGCTTACCCCTTTATCCATAAGTAGGCAACCTTAGGCTGCTCTCTAATCCCTTAAAGCATCCTTTTGCTCTTCTATAAAATGGCAATAATAATAATAATAATAATAATAGCAATAATAGTAATATCTTCCACACCACATTTTTGTGACCATCCAGCATAATCTTGCATAGTAAGGATGAGGCATGTTGGTGCTCCATAACTGCTAGCTCAGGTTATTCTCTCTTTACTAGAAATATCTCTAAGCCTCATAGAAGTTGAATCAATTTCTCTAGGTACCAGAGAGCATGTCGTAGAGCAAGAGTGCCCCAGCTAATCTCTAGCTCTTCCCCAAATTCATGTTGTCCTCTGATGGACAGCTGAGCTCTTCGAGAGAAGGGTCTGTGTCTGCTATGTCTTTGTATCTCCCAGGGTTTGCTGAACTCTGGGGACATCTAGAGACTAAATGAACCTTTAGTGAATTAAAATATGCCATGTAGGGCATCTTCGAGGAGCTGAGTTTTCTTCCATAGATAATAGGGGAAGCCTTTTCTCAGGATCCCAGTGCTAAGCAAATGGCCTGTCTTTGGGGCATCCAGTGTCTTCTCTCCTTGCTTTTTCCAGAGCATCTTTCCTCAGTCAGGAACACATCTCATATTGTCCTCATCCATTCATGGCCTCAGAGAAAAGACAAGGTCATTGGTCCTTGGTGCCCTCTGCCAGGGGCTTCTGTGTCTAAGTCTGAGCTCACCTGATGGAGTGAAAGTCTTCACTCCTTGATAGTAGAATCCTGTGCCCATGGCCAGGCAGGAAACTTCCTGACCACTTGCCAAGACTTTGGGCATCCACAGTTAATCCCAGGTGTGAAGAGAGGGTTCTATATAATTACCTGCCTGCAGTCGTGGGAGCTGTGGTTCCAGTCTGCCATCTGTGCTCTGTGACTGTATATCCACCAGCAATTGGGTTTTAGGGAGAATGTCAAGGTCCAGGCTGGAATAACCTGGCTGAGAAGTTAGAACATCAGGGCCCCCACAGAATCATTGTGGAACTCTGATCTGCAAAATTGGTTGAAGTAGATTGAGGTAGAGAGTGGAGCCACCTCCAAGTTCTTTGGTCTTTCCCCTCCCTGTCCATGAAAGATCCTTAGAAAGCCCCTAGCACTCCCAGAAGCTAACCTTGAAAACCACTGACTCTCCCAATGCTCCATTCAGCTCTTCCATCTATGATCATGATGGATCATAATGGAACACCTGCCCTTGGGCTCCAGATGCCCACCTTCATGGTCTGATTTGCAGATGAGGTCGGGGCATCAAATTAGATCCCCAGGGCCTGTTACATAACCTGAAAGTCCAAGATTCCAGATATATTCCTCAAGTTTTCTAGGTTTACTTTGCTAGTGGCCCCGTTAACATGTAAGTGGGCTGACCTTATGCCCATGTCTGGGTCCTCTTGAAAAGGATTTGTGTACTTGCAGGCTCTGGGGAGGAGGGGGGAATCCAGGAGAAAGGGAATGAGTGACACGGAAAGTAAAGAGAACTTGCCATTCATAGCTCGTTTTAGAACAGTCCTATGGGAAGAGACATTGCAGATCAAAGGGTTAACGCTTCCTTAGCATCTACTCTGTGCGAATTTATCTGATTTAATCCCTAAAATAACCCTGTAAGATAGATACCACCTATCTTCTCTAACCAATATATTATAGTATAAACTGCACGAGCGGAGAACATTTGTTTTATTCATTACTGGATTCCCAGCATCTAGGACAGTCTGTCTCTGTTCAATAAACATGTGTTGAATGAATGACTCATAGCTCCATTTTCCTGATGAGAAAACTGAGGCACAGAAATACTTGTTGATGGTCATAGGTCACATAGCTGGCAAATGGGAGAGGCAGGATCCAAACGATGTCTCCCTGACCCCAAAGCCCGTGTTTCTCCACATGCATTTGCTTGTGATTCTGTCTCTACATGTGCCCAACTTGAAGCAGGGCTGCAGGCCCATATACTCACCCTGCAGCACCAGTGAGACCACTGTTGAGTTTTTGGTACTAGCTTGGTGAAGCAGAATGGGGCTCTGGACTGAGATTTAGGGGTGCAGTGGTGTGGCCTCCCCCAGAATCCCCTGTGTAAACCCTGCATATGCTCACTTGTTCCTGGGCTATAGTTCCTTGTCTGCCAAATGGGGGTCACCAGAGCCTCCTCACTGACCTCTCAGATAGGGTCAGAGAAGCAAATGAGACTGAGTGGGGAATGGGAGTCAAAACACCATAAAGCCATAAACACACTTATTTAAAGGAAAATTGTTCAATATGAGAGCCTGCAACTTCCCCAATAAAGAGAAATTTACAGAAAGGGAGAGAAAGGTGAATTGCTCTCATCATGTTCTACTGTGGTAATCAGCCTAGTTATTTGCTGCTTCATTCTGAACCCCTTCCCTCCCGACTTCTCCAAGAAAAGGAGATTATTTTTAATTACAGTTTTACACTGGATTAATGAATCTCCACAATAAGTTAATGAGCAGGACACGGCACCGGGAGACAACACGTTTGATTGCTTTTGGAGACTTTCGTAAGCTTCATTATTTTCAGGCTGTCCCTGCAGAGCCACCGGGGCCTGGGTGAAGGGAGCCAGAAGGACACCCAGGATCTCTGAGCCATTACATTTATGATACCTGGGCCACGGCCACATTAAAGCCTGCTGGAGAGTGCCTGGCTTGGCTGTTCTCCAAGGGAGAAATTCCCCTGATACAACCTAGTAGGCTAAGATCTCCCTAATAAGTACCGTAGAATGAAAAGAAATATCCTTGCCTCTCTGTGCCCTCCGTTACCATTTTTGTTTAGATTCTTCTCATCAGACATCTGGTCTTGCAAGGAGCTCCTGACAGGTGCTCCAGTGTAACTTCCCTTAAAATCCTCCAATGGTTCCCCATGGTCCAAAAGATAAAATCTAAACTCCTTAGTTCATTAGGATCTGAGTTTTGCTTCCCTCTCCGGAGAAACCACCCAAGCCTCCTCTTTGGGGCCTCTGAGAGTTTAAGTGTTGTTCCTACCGACTACAGCATCTTTTCCTTTTCTACCTTCTTGACTAAATATTACTTACCCCTTGGGACAAATTAACTGGGAAGTGTTGCCTGCTGCTCTGAAGCAGTTTGGGACCTCTACAACACTCTCACAGCACCACCCTCAGAGGCCTTTACAAGGCTGAGTCTCTTGCCTGCTGTTCCCTTGTCTACACAGCTGCCTTCCCTGCCCAGCCAGATCATAAACTTGTGAGCATAGTTGCACAGTCTTCCATATTCACCTTTGTATTCTCTGCCCTGTTATAGATACACAGCAGATTCTCAGCGAACGTGGGTTTAATTTGATTAAGGAGCAAGTGAATGACTGAATGAAGGAATTAGTGAAGGACCTCTCCTGCCTGAGTGGAGGAGATAACTTGCCTTTGGTTTTTCTCTCCCATGTGACACTCCTGGAGTTGTGTTTCTTGAAAACTTGAATTCTGTCCTCCAGGCTGCTAGTCATTAGTTCGCTGTAGCTGTCAAGAGAGACTAGATTTTGCTGCAATAACAAGTATTCCCTGGTTTTCAGTGGCTTAACGCAAGAGAAATCTTTTTCTCATGCTTCCACATGTCCATTGTGAGTAAGCTGGGAGGGCTCCATTCCACGCAGTAACTCAGAGACCCAGGAGGCAAGGGCTCCGCCATATTGTAGCTGCACCATCTGGGAGCCCTCTTGGTTGCACTGGCAGGGGAAGAGAGAGACTAGAGAATGGCATGAGGGCTTTTTGCTGCCTCAATCTGGAAGCAATGAAGACTCACATTTCATTGGTGAGAGATAGTTATGAGATCCCACCAACTGCAGAAGGTTACAAAATGCAAGGTAGCCAGCAAGACATTTCATGAGTGTTACCATCTCTACCACTGTCTTAGTCTGTTCGGGCTGCTTTAATAAAATATCAGAGACTGGGTAGCTATAAATACCAGAAATTTATTTCTCACAGTTCTGGAGGCTGGGAAGTCCTAGATCAAGGGACCAGTGGATTTGGTCTGGTGAGAGCCTGTTTCCTGGTTTATAGACGGCACCTTCTAATTGTGTCCTCACAAGGTGGAAGAGGCAAACAAGTTCCCTGGGGCCTCTTTTATCAGGGCACAAATCCCATTCATGTGGGCTTTTCCCTCATTATCCAATCACCTCCAAAGTCCCCATCTATTGATACAATTACCTTGGGAAGAGGGTAAGATTTTTACTTATGAATTTTGGGGGACCACAAACATTAAGATTATAATAGCCACATTCACCTTAATTAAGTCTCTTTCTATCCCTGGATTCAAAGAATACAATGTCCAACTTTAATCATTCTATAAATGGGGAAACAGAGACTGCCTTCGATCTGAGATCCATGGCTTAAATTAACTCTAAAAGTAGACAAATATCAGGGTATTTCTGGGCCTTTATAGACACAACCAAATGGCTTTCCCTGAGTCCTGAATCTATCCCCTAGACCACCAAGGACAGCTCATTGCACCTGTGGCTTCTGCCTCCATGGGGTTATCTCATTTTCTATCCCCTAATGGCTTCAGGGAAGGATGGTTCTTTACTCTTCTACATACTCATCTCCCTGCATTCTTTCTTTTAGGATGTTATGTGCCCATCTTCCTTGAAATCAGTCCTGCATAGCATCCTGTGCTTTTTAGCATATGATTGAGCTTCATGGAAGAAAGTCCGATGGTGAGAGCTACACACAAAGGGCATTTTTAGGAGTATGGCTTGTCTGGATCTCCTGTTTCATGTCACTTTGTATGTATGCTGCCTTTCCAGACCCATAATACACAAACCACGTGACATCCCCCTTTCAAATTGGCTTAGGATTTTAGAGCTCAACTGCAGCCTTGTCCAAGGGAGGGAAAAAAAAGGGGGAAGGAAACTGCCCATCTAGTGTTTTGCCCACAGCAGGATAAAATGTAGCACGAAGACAGAGTAAGTCACAGAAATAGCTGTAATTCAGCACCCACAACATTCTGGTTATCCTAGCAAATGAAAGCTCCAGAGCCTATGAGGCCCAAGGAGGACGCACGCCATATGTAGTTACTGAGGTTCGTAGGTTTATTTTTAGAAGAACAGCTTGGTGGGTTGTTATGTCAGTTTGGCCTGGGACAGAACCCTGGAAAAAAATGCTGTCTCAATCAGCATTGAAGCTGTCTGTGTCTATAGGGATTTGTTGTGAGAATGATTAATAAGCCAACATGTTTCTGTTGGGTTCATTGTCTGTTTTCTATTTTAAAGAGGCAAAACCACACACAGCGTTTTCCGTGTCCTCCAGCAGCTTCCATTTGGGTTAAGGGAGGCCCACCACATGCCATTAAGAGGCAGCTTGAAATCCAGACCAAAATGTATTCCTCGCTGTGCTGGGAGGAGCTAGCAGGGACACTGTGGGCTGAGGAAATCAGGGAAGGCTAATGGGGTAGGCAGACCAAAGTAATGGCAGAAAGGCAAAAAGCTGCTTGAAAGGACCGTTCATACAGCATAGCAACTGCATGGTGGTGGAATTACACCAGGCCTTGGATGGCTATTGAATGATCAGCCAACTGGCTCAGGCTCACATCAAGGACAGCAGAGGATGGAAGGGAGAGATTCCCAGGCCAGTTAAAAGTAATATTTTCTCCTCTAAACCTGAAATACATCCCTGTTTAATGCTCATGACCTTCTCCTTCACTTACATTCTTTGAATTTGAGACTTACCTTTACTTACCGAATTGTAACACTGTGAGGAATATTGCATTCTCCCTCCCATTGGGCCAAGCATATTGCCTTATATTTAGCAAGCATGCGGTAAATATGCATTGCATTGAATGGAATGAAACGCATTGCAGCTAGATTTTGAGATGCTTATGGCCAGCAGGAGTCTAAGGAGGGAAAGTATGGACCCATAATTGTTTTTTGTTGTTGGTTTTTTTTTTTTTTTTTTTTTTGAGACGGAGTCTCACCTCGCTCTGTTGTCCAGGCTAGAGTACAGTGGCACGATCTTGGCTCATTGCCAGCTCCGTCTCAGGTTCACGCCATTCTCCTGCCTCAGCCTCCAGAGTAGCTAGTACTACAGGTGCCCGCCACCACGCCTGGCTAATTTTTTGTATTTTTAGTAGAGACAGGGTTTCACTGTGTTAGCCAGGATGGTCTCGATCTCCTGACCTCGTGATCTGCCCGCCTCGGCCTCCCAAAGTGCTGGGATTACAGGCATCAGCCACCATGCCCGGCCTCCATAATTGTTAATACCAGGAATTTGGACTTGATCCTGAAAGCAATGGGGAGCCTTCGATAATTGTGAGCAAGAGTGTCCTGTGAGTCAAAGTCGATGTGTAACTGGCTGATGTGGAGTCAGGAGACCTAGTGGCTTGTTATGAACCTCTCGCAACTGCTCACAAACCAGAACCAGCCAGCGTGGGATGGTGTGAAAACTGCAAGCTCAAATGCTCACAGGAGCCAAGCAGCTTCCTGATAAATGAAAAGGTAACTGGATACATTGTTTCCACAGACACACTTTGTTTTCAGGTTAAACATGTGCGACTAGCCTTCCCTTACATAAAGAAATAGTTCTGTTCGTTTTCCTAGAAGCGTGAAGTCCTCTCACTGGTCATTTTCCTGATTTCAATAGAATCATGAATGCAAAAAAAAAAAAAATTCTTTCTTATAATATTTCTTTTCCTATAAACTGACAGAACATCGTAATAAATAGCAGCTAACACTTGTTCTCAGTGTCAGGGAGACCATAAGGAGTGGTGCGCGCAGTAGCAGACTGGAGCCTGTATTCTGGACTAAAGGCGAAAGCTGCTGTTTAGCTCCAGCCAAACGTTAATGAGCAGGAATATAAGCCTGACATCACCAAATCTTCTTTTTGAAAAGTAAGAAGAAATCCAGGGCTCTCCATGACTTCTTCAAATCTCAAAATGTTGACTCAAATGTATTTGAAAGACTGTAGTTGCCAAGCAAAATGTAGGTGCTGATTCCTGTTTTTCGGTCTCTTTTTTGGGTATAAAAAAGGATGCATCTGGAGCCCAAAGCCCATTCATCAAGTTCTGACAATCACTGACCTTGAGCACTGACGTTGACCTTGACCTTAAGGTCTTTGAATCTTGAACCCCTAATTTTAAAAATGCAGATAACACTTCTCTCCTTGCAAGATGGCGAGGATAAAATGAGATGACAGTGGGAAAGCATGCTGCACACTCTGAGTGCTACGAAAACCTTTGGGTCTCTTAAGTCTGACATAAAAGGATACACGACCGAACCCCTGCTTACCTTATAGTGAAATTCCTTGGTGGGGATATTAGGAAGAATAATAGTTGTGCAACTGGGGCACTGATGACAGTGTTCCCAGAAATTACCTGGTCTCAGAAGCTTTCTGAAATCTGGGCGTGGAGAATAACTTTGGCCACATTTATCTAAGGCATTGCTAGCTGCAGTCAGTGGTCCAAGTAAGGAAAGGTATCGCTGAGTGAAATGCATATGATTTTTAGATCAGCATAAGTTCTCTGAGATGTTTATTGAGTTCAAAGCCCTGAAGAGAGGAGTGTTCCAAGTGTGAAGTTGACCCAGTAGAAAACAACAGCAAAATAGAGAGGTAAAGATGATAAATACAGAGAGACCCGCATCTCTTGCCGCTGGAGAGGCCTGAAGTCTGTCCTATCTTTAAAGCTCAGCTTGTATTTGGTCTCAGTTTGATAAGCTGTCACTGAAAGCCCCTTTTCATGTTCTCAGCTTTCAGCGTGGTTGGCTGGCTGAGCCACCGGAAATTATTTTACACAGAGACAGAGTCAACATTGAATGGCTTTGGCTGGGATGCCCTTTCCAGTGTGAACCCTCTCCCGGCATTTGCATCTGTAATGGTCTGCTTTGCAGACTCACAGACGGGCCAATCATAAAAATTAATGCAGTTAAGGGGTAAACTGTGTGTTTTAAACCATGTCACTGTGTGTGTTGGATATGTGGGATTTCCAATAGGGGCCTTACCTAAATTCAGGCAGGTATGGGTGTATCTCATCTACAAAATGGCCCTCTGGTCCAGGAAAATTCACCAGAGGGCCATTTTGACCTGGTAGTAAAGCATTCATCTTCAGGGAAGACAATTATGAAGAATGTGTGATTGTGTCTCCAGTGGGGCACGCAGACTCACTGTGCCTCGTGTAAGGGAGACGGGATGATGAGACGCATAGAAACTGCTGCTTTACTGAAAACCTGTGTGCCACTGAGACACGAGCTTATGAGCCCCTAGACCCAAGGGTAGCACAGAAGAAGGCTGACTCCCATCCTCAGCACTAGCTTCCATAGCTATTGCACCATGAAGATGGGCTGCCCTGTAACAGACAGCATAAGCATGCCCCTAAAACAATTCTTTGTGCATTATCTAAAATTCAAATTTAACTTGGAATCCTATATTTTTATTTGCTAAATTTGGCAACTTTACTGTGAAGTCTTCACTGTCGGGGGAAAAGAGGGTGCACAAAAAGCCTCATAGAAGCAGTGTTTTCAAGAGGACCCTGGGAACTTTGCTGGGAGCTGAGTTATAAACAAGCAGCACAGGGTAAGAGCCAGTGAAATGTGTGATGTTACTGACATGACACCATTATATGAAGTTTGAGAAAACTTAGGTTCCTTTTTTCAAAGAAGTGGAAAAATATCCATGGTTGACCTTAAGAAATTTCTTGCACTCAACTATGTACAGTAAAACTCACCTTTTATAGTGTATAATGATGGGAGTTTTAAAAACAAATACAGTCATTTAAACAGCAAGCAGGATATGGAATAGTTCATCATCCCATACTTGTGCCGTGCCCCTTTGTAGTCATTTGATGATCTTAGCATACACAGAAAAAGCGTTTGACAAAGTTTAACATACATTCTTCATAATCTCTTATTAAGCAAGGAATAGAAGTGATGTTTCTTAATACCATACAGAATAGCCTACAACAAATGTATAAAATATACTTATGGTAAAAATTAAAAATACATGAAAATATAAGTAAATCATGCCAAATGTTACAATTTCTACTCAATATGATGCTAAGAATTTTTAGCAAATGCAGTAAGAAAAGAAACAAATTAAAAATATAAAGACTAGAGGAAAGGCATGATTGTCATACTTCACAGATGATGTGAAATAAATTTTAAAAATCAAAAAGAATTTATGAAAACACTTTGAATTAATGAATGAAGCCAGCACTTACGCAGATTGATAGATAAACTTGTTATGTAAAAATCAATTGTATTTTCATGTGGTCACAACAGTGAAATTTTCCAAAAATATAAAACAAAAAATGAAAATTTTGTCCATCAAATATTCAACCAAGGACTTGTATCTAGTCTATATAAAGAACTCTTACAACTTAATAATAAAAAATTCACTGGTAAACTAGGCATTTTACTAAAGAAGATATAAGAATGACAAGCAGGTAAAAAGTTACTCAAAACCTTTATCATCATGGATGTGAAAATTAAAATTATAAGATAATAATGCACATATTAAAATGACTGAACTTTAAAATCCAAGCACATGTGAGAATGTGAAGCAACAGTCCTGCTCCTAGTAGGAATATAATACGGTACAAACAGTCTGGATGGAGAATGATTTGGCAGATTCTTAGGACGTTAAACATGCACCTATCATGCATCCTATGTATTCCACTCCTAGGTATTTAGCCAAGAGAAATGAAAACATATGTCCATACAAACATTTGCACATGAATATTTATAGCAGCTTTCCTTGTAATAGCCAAAAACTGGGAGCAACCCAAATGTTCATCAACAGGTAAATGGATAAACAAATTGTGGTATATCCATACAATAAAATACTACTCTGTAATAAAAAAGAATGAACTATCAATATGCATGACAATCTAGTACTGTAAATAACCCAAATATTGGCAGTCAGATGGATTAACTTTGGTAAAAGTCATACAATGGAACACAATATGAGAATGAAAATGAACAAGGTATTCCTATGGGCAGCAATGTGGATGAATTTACAAACATAATGTTGAGCGTCAAGCCAGACACAAAATTATACATATTCTAGATTTTTATGCATATATAGTTTAAAAAAACATAATCTATTGTGGTAAACATCAGGACAGTGATTACTTTTGGAGAAAGGTATTAGTGACAGGGAAGGGATCTGAAGGGGCTTCTGGGCTGCTGGAAATAGTCTATTTCTTGATAAGAGTGGTAGTTTTATGGGCCTTATTTTTCTGTCAAAATTTCTCAATCTATACTTATGATTTATTTTACTGTACATGTATAATGTTTCACTAAAGTGGATTATTTCAAAACAGTATTTTAAAAGGCCTTAATGATCTTGTTTAACTGATCTTTACCACAGACACGCTATTTCCCAATATATATATATATATATATATATATATTTTCAGGTTGTGGATTCTAATCTTCTAATGAAGATTGTCCATGATTATTATGGGTTTGCATTTTACTTTCTCATCTTGATTCTAAGCTCATTGAGGGTGAAGACCATGTCTTAATACATCTTTGCATCTTACCTTATGGAGCAGTTTTGAATTTGTTTGGACACTTCTTGTTCCCATAAAGATACTGTCATTCCAGCCACACATTCTCGATTTTTATTTGGAAAATATGATCACATATATATCTGTATCATAATGTCCTATATCTAAGAGATGTGTCATAAGCCTTTGATTAATATCACTTGAGAATAATTCCTTAATTTTTTATGTCACAGTAAATTGGTATTTTAAACAATACTTATCAAAATAATCATGTCCTTCCACAGACTTTGGAAATCTTATGGATTGTCTCTTTGAACCCATCAGTTAAAGAACCTACAGTTTGTAGATACCTTCTAGAACCTGCAGGGTCTCAGGGTCAGCCCTGGGGTCTAGATCCCTCAAGGTTAAGTGAACTTATAGCCAGTTTCCCTAGGATTAGGAACAAAGAAATCGAAAATACAGTACTTAAGACTCAGATTTTGTGGCCAAAACGACTTTGATTTAATCTTAGCCTCTCCACTTCCTAGCTACGTAACCTTGGGCAAGTTACTTAACTCTGTTAAGCCTCAATTTCAGTCTTTGAAATTGAAATAATGATTACTATTTTATAGGATTATTATGAGCATTAAGTAAGATCTTGCATCTAAAGTACTCAGGACAAAGCATACCAAGTATTAAGCACTGCAAAAATAATAGCTGTTATTATTCCAAATTGTTTATTTTGCAGAATAAGCTCTCATGAATGCACTGACATTTATGCTTACATACAGTCAGTAATATTTGCACACACACATGAAGGCATGTGAAGGTTTCACATCCTCTCACTCTAAGACCTATCTTTGTTATCTGGCTTAAACCACAGATGTGAATCAAGGGCACTTTGAGCCAAACCAAAAGTAGGTAAGCCCCTGTAAATAGCTGTAAGATATTCCAGGGAGGGGAGCTGGGAGAGAAACACTCCATGTGAACAAATTGAGTTATTTAAAGAAACAAATTCTGGAGTGAATGTATGCCATAATGTGGGTCACTGGATTATTTACAATTCTGAGATACACAGGCAGTTGTAGCCTCAGATTAGAATGCATTCCTCAGATTCCTGGTGACTGTACTCCATTTGTCTGTTTACTTGCCTTTTCAGTAGGATAAACTAGGAATTTGGGCCAGGAATAGGGGTACTTGAAGAGAGAGTCTCATTTTAATAAAATGTTGAGAAACTTGCTGTGGAAGTATTTGGAAATTGGGACTCTATTACAAAACTTTCCATTAAAAATTAGTCACACCTTGAAGGTTTATCAGACAGTTGCAGAAGTAAATAAGAATGTGTTGATCTTTATACACTTAAGTGATGGGGTCACTAGTTGCCTCAGCGATAGATTTTGTGACCATGCTAACTGCCATGTGGATAAAGAAATGTTAACATTAGTAAATATTAATGGCTGAGACTTAAGCAATGTGTATGAAATTCAACACATTACTGGGACACAGTTACTGAAATTCAAGAGTATGAGAGACAGAGCATCAGAGACAGAAACGCAAAATGGAACTAACGGCATATATATTATCTCTAAGTTATGAGAGAAGACTGAAGTAAATGCCATCTAGATTCACATTTACCTAGAAGATGGATGTTGTATTAGTCTGTTTTGTGTTGCTATAAAAGAATACCTGAGGTTGGGTAATTTATAAAGAAAAGAGGTTTATGTGGCTCAAGCTTCTGCTGGCTATACAAGCATGGCACCCATATCTGCTCGGCTTCTGGTGAGGCCTCAGGAAGCTTTCATTCATGGCAGAAAGTGAAGGAGGAACAGGTGTGTAATGTGGTGAGAGAGTAAGAGAGAGGCCAGGCTCTTATAAACAACCAGCTCTCTCATGAACTAATAGAGCAATAACTCACTCATTTTTAAAGGCACCAAGCCATTCATGAGGGATCCGCACATGTGACCCAAACACCTCCAACTTGGGGATCATATTTCAACATGAGAGTTGGAGGGGACAAGCGTCCAAACTATATCAGATGGAGAGAAAATGAACATATAACCATGATATGTTTGGACCACCAAGTATCTTCAGAAGTTGATAGAGCACATGGATCTTTGTTTCTTTGAGTTATGCTTGTGTGGGAACTCTCTAATCTCTTAATCAAAATGAATCATTCCTTTCTCTGAGTTCCTGAAACATGTCTTATTCTATGCTTACACACATTCAGGAATATTTATACAACTTTCATCTTAACTTTTGTGATACATGGTCTTTTTTATTTTTATTTTTTGAGACAGAGTCTCACTCTCTTGCCCAGGCTGGAGTGCAGTGGCATGATCTAGGCTCACTGCAACCTCTGCCACCTGGGTTCAAGTGATTCTCTTGCCTCAGCCTCCTGAGTAGCTGGGATTACAGGTGCCTGCCACCGCACCCGGTTAATTTTTTCATATTTTTAGTAGAAATGGGGTTTTACCATCTTGGCCCGGTTGGTCTTGAACTCCTGACCTTGTGATTCACCTGCCTTGGCCTCCCAAAGTGCTAGGATTACAGGCGTGAGCCACCATGCCTGGCCCTATGATACATAGTCATTTTAACAGTTTGGCCATGTAAGGGACACAGATCTTGATAATAAATGAGAATGCTATTTACTGTGCCCCTTGGCAAAGGTTGCATCAGATACTTTATACCAGGTGTTGCAGACTTAGAGCCTGCAGACAGTCAGCATGTGTTTTGTTTGGGGCACATGATATGAAAAAATTATTTCAAATGTCTTTGGATGGAGCATGCATTTTCCAGGGACATATGCTCTGTAGATTTCCATTGCGTATTGTCTTATATGTGACTTTCCTCATTCATTTACATTATTTGCATAGCCCTTGCAGGCTTGGGATTTGTAATTTTAATGGTAAACTAAAAAATAGCTATTGAGCAAAACGAATACTTGCATCTTCATTTTAGAGAAAGAGGTAATAAATTTAGTTTGGGGATTGAGAGGAAGTAGCTTTAACCCTAAAGAGAGGAGAAAAGAATGCAAGGAAGGACTAATCAAACATTGAGAAACAATTATCGAGAAGGAAAGCATGTTTCAAATCAAGCAAAAGTTACTAGTTGGTGAAGGAAAGGCTCTTGCAGGTCAAGAGAGTGAAAGACAATCTGAAGTTTAGGCTGCAGGTCTGGTTAGGGCAGAAGAAGCTTTCTTCACCAGAAAAAGGTATCTAAGGTGAAAAGGGCCAGAACACATAAATAAATGTCATTTACACAATCCAGACTAGCTATTAATAGTTTGGGTGATTTTTAGTTATCAGCTATTGGGGCAGTTTAGGAAAATAAAAATCAAAGCAGGTTATTCCATTCAGGATTCCCTTTTCTGAGATCTTGCAAGCCCTCAGCTTCACTAGTGGCTCTGATGTTAGTCTCTGTGCCAATGAGAACTTGGTAATGACTGCTCACGGACCCACCTTTATCACCAGTACAAAGCTCTCAAGAATACATAGCTTATTTATTTTTGCACAAATGACATTTACTGGTTTTGTTTCTTGTAGACTGCTATGTTAAAATATGAATGCCTTGGCAGTTGTATGAGGATATAATCCATCCTAATCAAGAGTGAATAAGAGACCAGGCATTATTTCTCATACCTGTAATCCCAGCACTTTGGGAGGTTGAGGCAGATGAATCACTTGAGGGCAGGACTTCAAGACCAGCCTGGCCAACATGGTGAAACGTTATCTCTACTAAAAATATAAAAATTAGCCAGGCAGTGGCACGCGCCTGTGGTCCCAACTTCTTGGGAGGCTGAGGCATGAGAATCGCTTGAATCCAGGAGGTGGAGGTTGCAGTGAGCCAAGATTGTCCCACTGTACTCAAGCCTGGGCGACAGAGCGGGATTCTGTCTCAAAAAAAAAAAAAAAAAAAGGCAGAGTGTATAAGAATCCCCAGTAGCCCTTTGCTTAAGGGTAGGTATCTTTTCTAAGGAAAGAAGCCTTTGCTTAAGTCCAAAACTGAAGGACATGTTGCAAAATATACTCCACCCAGATATCTGTCCTTCCATTTGACAACCACCTCCCTGGAAGAGGCAGCAAGAGAGTAGATAAGCAAATTGAAATCAGCACCAGCATGGCTGACGCATCTGATGAGCTCCTTTGTTGACTTCAGTATGGAAAGCATTCCTTTGGGAACAGCAAAATAATGGCAGGTAAAATGATTAGACAGAATAGGTGCCTAACTCTCCCTAGAACCTGACCCTTTTTTTGCTTTGCAACTTTAAGTTTTCTCTATGGAGCTTCAGGGGACATCCTGCATTTGTGAGAAGGTACAACAGGAAAGGTACCAACACATATGTGATCAAAGGATGGAGAAGTGTTGGAAAACTTAAAAGCAAAGAGTTCCTGAGTACTGAATAGAGAATACCAGCAACTCTGGTCTCAAGTAGAAAAGCAATGGGTATATCGGCAGATGATTGGTTCTTTCTCCCTTCAGCAATGTGGGAGTGGACACCTGCCAGTCTCTTGCATGATTAGTCAGTTGCCAGTAGGTGGGACCACAGCGACAGAAGCTGGTGCTTCCTTGGAGGAAATGAGGGTAACTCAGGCAGAAGGATTAGGAGCACACAGGATAGAAATTTCCATGGTTGAAAATGAATAGAGTCCTGTGCAAAACATGTGCTCTCTAAGGTATTTTGTGTTCACTAAGGGAAAAGCTTAGAGTATCATGGGTTCATAGGTTGTAAGTAAGGTGATAGGATCTACAGACTAAGCCTCCAAGATCTCTCTGTCTTTAGGTGGTCTTCTCTTTATATGTAATTGGGGTTAAGTGTAAAATAGTGTCATCTGTTAACCAATCTTCGTAAGTTTGCTTCAATATATCTACTTTTTAAAACTAAAGAAAAAATTTTTTGGAGATGGAATCTCGCTATGTTGCCCAGGCTGAACTCAAATTCCTGGGCTCAAGCATTCCTCCCAGCTCAGCCTCCCAACTAGTTGGGGCTGCAGGCACATACAGCCATGTCTGAAGAGTTTTAGGATTTGTTGTCTTATATCTCAGAAGTTGCCATGAAAAGATTTCTTGGGATGTTCTAGAAAAGTTACCCTGATATAGGTGCAACAATGGCAGCAGCTCTCATTCCTTCTGGATCCTATTAGCAACTGGGGCTCTTGCTGTACAAGGAAACAAGGACCCTCTCCTGGCATCCTCCCAACCCTCTTCTCTGCAGTCCCCTTCTGGAAAGAGGACAGGGACATCTTTCCTAGTCTTCCAGCCTGCTTCATTCAGTGTTTCACAAACATTTATTGGCTACTGACCATATACTGAACACTGCTAAGTGCTTAGGAGAGCAAAGGAGCTCCTTTTATGGCTGCCTTGATTTCCTCTTTTATGCATTCACCTTGGATCCCTTTCTAAAAATCAACCTTCCAGTTTGCCCTGCTTCCTTCTCTAATGTCACCATCACCAACTTATTTTAACCATTATGTGTTGTGAGAATTTGTGTATCCATAGCTACACAGATTGCAAAGTCAAGGGGCTCTCATAACTTCTTCATGTCCATTATAGTTCCATTTAAGCATATAAGAATGAAAGAAACCATTGATTATGAAGCGGATCTGAAAGTCACATATACCTCAATCCTAACTCTTTTCTTTCTATATGCGATTATAATAATTACAGTAACTACTACGTATTTTGTGGTTTTGTGCTGGTGGCAAAGCTTTTCACACACATTGCCTGGCCAAATTCTCTCAATATGTCAAGGTGGAGGATTTTATCTCCATTTTGCCAATTAGGAAACTGAGAATCAAGATCATCCTATTGGTACAGGGTAGATTCAGGAATTGAACCCTTGCTTTTTTGACTGTAAAGCGTTGGCTCTCTTGAGTTGCCACAGTCCAGAAGATGCAGAGTTGTTATTGCAATAACTCATCTGTAATTTTATATGTAACCCACAATGGCACAGAAATAGAATTTTGCAAATGTTTTGAGATGACGTTGTACTAGGAACTGCAAGTACTTCATAAAGAGATCACATTCTTTATGGGGGCCCCAGTCATGCGAGGCTCCTTGCTCCCCTATGAATAGACAGTGTTTTTTTGTCTGGCTTGGGAACTGGTTTGATTGGCAGCAGAGGCTCCATTTCCTCATCTGCTAAATCCAGAGGTGGATAAGCTGGTGAATCCTTTAAGTCTCCTCTGATAGCCTCTGATGGCGACTGCTTCTTTTGAGCCTCCTGAAGCTCAGAGCTTGAAACTTGCCTGACTGTGAAGATAGCATAGCCCAGGGGACAAACCTTGATCTGGGACTTCGAAGTCTGAATTTCCATCCTGTGTGACCTTGGGCAGGTCACCTTCCACCCTAGGTTCCAGGTCCCTCCTGTGTCAAATGAGAGGAGGTGTGGTGATTAGATAACCTCCAACGACCTTTCTAACACTACATTTCTCAGTTCATTTCTACAGGTAGCAGAGAGAAGTTGCCGCCTCCTATTCCCCAAGCAGTTTCAGCCTAGTCAGTGTCGCAAACCAAGAGCCAGGTGTCCACTGTGAGACTGTCTTGATTTTTCCTGCTTCACTTAAACCATTAACTTCGTGATAACATTCTGGGGGGTGTCAGGTTATAACAAGGACATAAAAATTATGAGCTGGGTTTGTCATTGACTTCATGGCCTTTAATGGCCCTGCTGTCTCCTTAAGCAGATGGGAGATAATCTTATGGCTGAAGATTGGGGAAAGGAAATGTCTGGAAGGCCTTCTGCACAGAAGAAAAGACCGGGCAAGACCTGCCCCAGGAGGCAATAGGCTGGCGCGATAATAAAGTATGGTGGCAAAATGCAACATTAAAACACCCCATAAAAACCTAAGTGCTTCATCACCATCACTAATGAAAATATATGATTGCCTAATAAAATGCTCCAAGCCAGCCGCTGGCCATGGAGCTGCATTTATTAACACCTGTTACCACTGCAGTCTCCTTACTGGGAAGGGTGACCTTCCACCCCAAATGGGCCATGGCCTGGGGAATTCAGTATGGGCCAACTATTTGGTCAGTGGGTCTCACGGGAGGATCCAGCCCACGGGGACCCAGCAGCACTTGTGTTTCCTTGGGCAATAAAGAGACAAGGGCAGTGGCTGGTGAGCCAGCCAGAGCAATAAAACAGGAGGTTCAATCTGTCTCGAAAGTGCCTTGAGGACTGGGGATGTGCCAGGTGTGTTACAAACACAGAACGAAACCTGATGGTGTTGAAATACACCTCAGGATACAAAATAAGCTTCTTAGTGGGCATAAAAGAAATCATTGAATTGTTTTGCTTCTTTCTATCTCTTCTTCTTTGACAAGTATTTCATTTGTTGTTTAAAACGAGTCACCAAGACCATCTAAAGTTTGAAATTCTGGGCCATCTGATTTGCAGTTAGACACTCTGAATCAAGCTTCATGCTAAAATGTTTATCCTGATGGCATTTGCATAGTACTTTATCATTTACAAGACTTCTGCAATTTGAAAAAAATCACCTGTCACCTCTGATACATGTATGATCTCATTTGATTCTAAAATAAACCTTTTGAGGTTGGTAATACAATTATTTCCACATTTGCAGATGAGATTTAGAGCCGTCAGTTAAATTATTTGAGGTCTCGTAGCTTGTAAGTTTCAAAGCTGGTTCCCAAACAATGGCTTCAGATCTCTCAATGCGGTGTCCCAGCACCATGAGGTGGAAATAACCCACCATATCTTGAGACCACCTTCGTCCTAAGGGTGGCTATCACCATCCAAACTTAAAGTGGCGTGTGTTGTAGCCACATCAAATGCGTCTACAGAAGCAATAGGATTTGTGTGCTGGGCGTGGGATCCTAAAGGAGCCTGAGAAAGAGGAAGGGACCTCTTGCCCCAGAATAGCCCCTTGGGTCTCCTACTGTCTGAACTGTTACACATAAACACTCATCACTTTGGGTTTTGGGAAGTTTTCTACCATGTTACTAAACTGGACTTTTCTTTTTGCCTTTATACGATGAGAGGATTGAATTAGATGCCCTTCAGTTTTTCTTTAGCTCCAACTGTTCATCTCTCTACTTTGCAATTCTGTCTCATGTGGTGCTAAGGTGGGAAAACAACATTTATGCCTGGTTTCAAGGGGAAAATAAGGGTACATCTACTAAACAACTAATATTTAGCAGAAACTGTTCAGATATTAACTCATTTAATCATCAAGCCACCCTCCAAGGTAAATATTATTGTCATTATTTTAGAGACCCAGAATTTGAGTCTGATACAAGTTAAGGAATTTGCTTAGTCCTCCAAATGTGATGGGGTTGACTTTTATCCAGGGTCTATCCAAGTCCTGGGCTCTTTCCATTGCACCACACTGTCTCCCAATGATAGCTCCCACCTTGAATTTCCTTGTCTCTGTCAGGAAGACCCTTGGAACTTAAACCCTATTATCTAACTCACAATGTCTCTCTTCTCATAACTTGCCTCCCAGTGAAGCCACTTTATTACTGACTGTATTCTCAAATGCATTTTTCCTTTCCAGCCACTACAATTTTCGCAAGCAGAGGGGCATTGTTAACTCGAGTTTTCCTCACTGAACTTGACGTTGGCTGATTGCATTCTGCCGACATGCACTCCTCCCGCTGTGTTGCTGAGATAGTCCTCTATCATTTCTGCATCCCAAGCTGGCAGGGTGTGTGGCTGTGCAGCATCTTTTTTCTACTCCAGAATGAATAGGATAGAACTACTTTGTGCAGAAAAATAAGAGGCTCATATAATGAGAAATCCAAATTACTGTTTTCCTACAAGGAAGAAAAGGAAAACTTACCTGCATGAATTTCCCTTCCCATCCTTGTCCTCTCCCCTTCCCTCCCATCTTCCCGCTTCTCTCTTTCCTTTGCCGTTTTTGAGTACATATGGTATGAAAATCACAGTTTTAAACTTGAAGGAAAGATGTGTCAATATTGAAAGAATTGTTAATAGTGCATAAAAGGCCCAGTAGTAAAGAATTCATTTTATGGGTTTAGATATGGTATCACAAGCCAGAAGGGAGTGACTTCAGCTACATATTAGAAAATTTTCAGCTACTTAATTGGAATTTTTTTGCAGTACATTGGCCAGTCTTCTAATGGGTTAGAATTGAGGGCCCAGGTAACTCAAGACTTCCTTGGAGGAAACGGCCTTTGGGCATGGGGCCCCAAGGAAAAGAGTGGGCTGGGAGTTGGAGAGCTGTACTCCGGAGCAGAGAATTTTGGGGAGAAGACTTCAAGAATTTTGAGGAATGTTGAGCATGAAGGCTAACATGAGCAGTGACAGAAGAGCTGTGTGGTTTCAAAAGCAATAGCTTTCCATTTCTTAACTTAGCAGAGAACTAACTCAACCAAGAAGAGTACTCGTATCTGGAACTAGGAAATGATCAAGTATCATGACTCAGGATAGAGTTGAGGGCAATGTTTGCCGAGGGCAATTGCTATGCCCAGGAGGCCACTATGAGGCTATTAAGCAAGCCTTACCTTTGCTTTTCATCACCTGCTTAACTGTTAGCAAAACAGTGTTCTCATCTGCAAAAATCTCGTCTTTAAAAATTACTTTTCTCAACTGCAAAATGGGGAGAAGGTCAACTACTCCAAGTGATTATTAAAAGTATGAAATGGGATGCTACATTTAAAACTCTATGCCTTGCTCATGATAAGAATCTAATAATTATTAAGAGCACTTTGTGGTTTTGTTTTTCTTATTTCAAGGTCATACTGTGGAATTGATGGAATATGCGAGGTCTTCTATTACTTTTCCTGCAGGTTTCTCTGTTGCTATCTCCATATTAGAAGTCACTCTTTTTCCTTGGGAGAAGATGAGGGAGGAGGTAGGTGAAAGAGGTTGTGATGAAACCCTTTGAGAGTTAGTGACTGGCTGATATTCAAGTGTTAAGAGACACAAAGGCATAGGAAGCACTTCTTAGAGAAGTCACACAAACTGGAGGAAGCTTGTGGCCCTTTAATTTTTTGTGTATACCTGTGTGTCCAACTCTCCGAATCTGGACTTCATTCTGGTCCTACTAATAAGATGTTCCATGGATTACTAGGATAGCTGAAGGTGCCTGATGGCCTAGGACACAGAGAAGCCACTTGGTCACCCTTATGAATCAGGCGGTCTTGGCACAGAAAAGGTATTTTTAAAGCTAGGCACATCAGCCTGCGGGTGTCTACCCATGGATTACTAAGTGGGCAATGGCAAGAGGCAGCATTAAGCTTAGGAAGGAAGTTAGAAGTGGCTTCTCTAAACAGGAGGGGCCATAAAATCTCCTTCATTCGTCAGCAAATCCATTTGTCAGGCATTAATTCGTCAACGTGCATTTACTCAGTGGCCACTATATGAATCATCGATGTAAGCACTTTACTGCTTTTGTGCAAACTTATCCCTTCTGTTTCAACCCAGAACTAAAGCATAGGGGCTTAGGGAAACAAACAAACCAACCCAGGAAGCCATCAGGAGTCCGCTGGAAGACTGACTGTGTACATGCTGGCAATTTTCAGAGGGACATTCATTCAACCTGCATTTATTGAGACCTATTCTGGCCAGGCATCGTAATAAGCACTGTAAGAAAAACAAAGATGAATAAAACATGTTCTCTGTCCTTGAGGATCTCACACTCTACCAAGTAATGCAAACAAATCAGGAAATAAGAATAACATAAAGTGATACACTTTGAAATAGAGTGGTATGGAATGTGCCCTGGGAGACCTCATAACTGCCAGGCAAGACATGTAGGAATGCAAGACTCTCCTGTCTGCTCCTTGGCAGCTGAGAAGCCAGGTCCAGACAGCAGTGTGAAAGCTGGACACAGACCTTGAGTCTGACCAAGAGGGTTGGGGAATGCAGGCAGTGGAGGTTGAGGGTGGACATTCACAGGTCATTGAGCAGAGTACTAAGTTTTTGCATATATAGGGGGGTGGAGTTCATTTTGTTTTCATATACATGCATGATAGCTATTTAAACAAAGTGTTTAAAAATCAGAAACTAGCCTGGCACATTGGCTCACCTCTGTAATCCCAGCACTTTGGGAGGCCGAGGCGGGTGGATCATTTGAGTTCAGGAGTTCGGGACCAGGCTGGCCAACATGATGAAATCCCATCTCTACTAAAAATACAAAAATTAGCTGGGCATGGTGGTGCATGCCTGTAGTCCCAGCTACTCAGGAGGCTGAGGCGGGAGAATTGCCTGAACCCAGGGGTTAGAGGTTGCAGTGAGCCAAGACACCGCTGTAGTCCAACCTGGGCAACAGAGTGAGACTCTGTCTCAATACATAAATAAATAAAGCCCAAATCACAAACCCCAGAGAGGTCAAGCAACTTAGAGCCATTCAACAAGAGACTGCCTGAACCAAAATGACAACTCTCAGAGGTCTTGGGACTCAGGCAGTTCTGCAGTGGTAGCTGTGCAGAAGCAGAACATAAGTTGTAAATTCACTGGGTATGGGGTTGAAACTGCCCTTATTTTTGTGATGTGTCCATGTCAAAAAAATTCTTTTTTGAGACAATGGTTCAAATGCAGTGACACAATTACGGGTCACTGCAGCCTCAACCTCCTGGGCTGAGGCGATCCTCTCATGTCAGTCTTCTGAGTAGCTGGGTCTACAGGCTCGTGCTACCACACCCCACTAATTTTTGAATTTTTTGTAGAGGTGAGGTTTTCACCATGTTGCCCAGGCTGGTCTGGAACTCCTGGGCTCAAGTGATCTGCCTTGGCCTTCCAAAATGCTGAGATAACTGGCATGAGCTGCTGCACCTGGTCTGTGTCAAATATTCTCCTTGTGCTTAATACATGTTTCCTCTAATTATTAATAATAGCGTGTTAATTCCTGTGCATACAAGTAGCTGCTCCATTAGTAATCTTCTCTGTCTTACCTAAACTTTAATCTATTCTGTGGCAACCAAGAAGTCAGATGGAATGCAGAGCTTTGTGGGGAAGAAATCCTATATCCTGGTGTAGAGAGGACTCTCTGGAGGCAGAAAATGGGCCAGGATGAGAAGCAGTGTCAGAGCATTCTGGCAAGGCAGACAAAGTTCATATAGAACATGGTCCACTGAGATCCTCTGCTTTTTTTTCTCTCAGTTTTAGAATTGGCTCAGTTGGGTGGGACAACTGTGTATTCTTCCCAGGAAACGAAGGCATGTTTCCATAGGCAGAATAATTTCTTACTTTCATCTTTCTGATAGCCTCTGTGTAACCAACACTCATGAAATGAGGCTCTGATCATATGCCCCAGGCAACTGAACTTGACTTAAGGTTTCAATAGCAATGACAATTCAAACAATTATCCAGCGTTAACAATTCAGAAAATATATAACCCTCCTCTGCTATATAAAAAAATATTCAGTGATACTTAAGGCATGTTAAAGAAAACTTTATTCAGAGCCATTGTCATAGTTATGACCACTGTAATGGGGTCTTGTAATGGGGGAAAGAGATTGAGCTTAACTCCAGACATAGCATTAGGCAAGTGGGAATTTATAGCCAAGAAGCAGTGTGGGGGTCAGCAGGTGAAAAATTACGAGGAAATACCAAGAGTGAGGAAGATTCTGGTTAAGTTTGACAAAATTCTTGCTGAAGGCAGGTGAATTAGTCTATTTTGTATTGCTATAAATGAATATCTGAGGCTGGATAATTTATAAAGAAAAGAGATTTATTTGGCTCATGGTTCTGCAGGCTGTACAAGGATGACCCCAGCATCTGCTTAGGTCCTGGTAAGGCCTCAGGAAGCTTTCACTCAGGGCGAGAGGCAAAGGGCAAGCTGATGTGTCACATGTCCAGAGAGGGAGCAAGTGAGAGTGGACGATGTACCAGGCTCTTTTTAACAACTAGCTCTCCAGTGAACTAAGAAAACAAGAACTCACTGATTACTGCAGAGAGGGCCCCAAACCACCCTAATACCTCCTACTAGGCCCCACCTCCAACACTAGGAATCATGTTTCAACATGAGATTTGGAGGCGACACACATCCAAACCATATCAACAGCCCACCTGGAAGATGGTAAAGGAGGAGGAGTCTGATCAGATATTGAGGATGATCCAATATTGAAGATGGGTCGTTCTGGCTAAACTGACTTAGGAGAGTTATTTCGCTAAATGGAATCAATCTTTAGAAGGAAGTGTAGCCTTGGGCTAGGAGAAGGGCTAGAAGTCTCACTAATGACTTGCCAAGCAAAGAATCTTTGTCATCTCCTACAGACATATGTTTCTAAATTGTCCCGGTAATGCAACCATACTAGTTTGGGAAATTTGGGCACCGGAAAATACAAAGCCCTGGATGATCCATATAATTGGTTCAACCTTTTTTTCACGGGAAGATAGGGTGGTTTAGCAAGTTCTCTCTTAGAGTCTGGGGCAGAAGTCGGCTAACACTAGGTGCTCAATAAATGGCCCTGCTCACTAGGATGGCCCTGCTTTCCTACCAAAGTCTCAAAGAATGAGTTTTTCTTGCTTAAACCAGCCACCCCAAAACAGCTGCTTCATTTTCATGAGATCGTCTTAGCAATAAATCTAATTGGGCTTTTAAGTTTGAGAATATACGATACATGCTAAAAGATTAATAAGAGAGAGTTCCTATCTTTTAGAAGCTTACCAATTACTGAGAAAAACAGCATTTAAAAATAGGAAATATTAAATAATGAAAGTAAACATAATAAATGTGTTAATAGTGTAATATAAAGTGGTAAGGGGATGGACTGAACTTTTAAATATGGGGAGATGTCTTAATCGGCTTGGGTTGTTATAACAAGAATACCATTAACTGGATGGCTTAAATGATGAATATTTAGTTTTACAGTTGAGGAGTCTCGGAGGTCGAGGATCAAGGTGCCAGCAGATTGGGTGTTTGAAGACAGTCACCTTTTCATTGTATACTCATGTGACCCAGAGAGGGCTCTAGTCTCTTTCTTTTAAGAGCACTAATTCCATTCATGAGAACTGCACCCTCATGACCAAATCACCTCCTAAGGGCCCCACCTCCACATACCATCATTGAGGATTAGGATTCAAAGTATTAAAGTATTAGGGAAGACACAGCATTCAATGCATAGCAGGGGCCATCAGTGTAGGCCTCAATTAGAAGGAAGTAGGTGAGTGAAGACTTGAAAGAAGTGGGGATGATGACTGCACTGATCTAGAGGGAGCATCTCAGTTAGAAGGGGCGTCCAAGCAGAGGTTTTAAGGAAAGCTTTGCAAGGGAGATGTTGAAACAGAGCAGAAGGTGAGCAAGTAGGAGAAAAGGCCCAAATGGTAACTGGAGGCCAGGTCCTGTAGGGTTCTGCAGGGAGCCAGAACGATTTTGGCTTTGACTCCCAGGAAAATGTGAAACAGTTGCAGGATTTTGAGAAAAAAAAAGTGGCATGACCTTCTGAGTTCTAAAAGGATTATTCTGGTTGTCATGCCTGGCGCCAGGAGGTAGAAGCAAAACAAGGGACTTGTTAGGAAGCATTGCAGTAATCTAGGAAAGAGATAATGATGGTGGTTGAGACCAGATGTAGCCGTGGGGGAGAAGAGCAGAGGACAGATGATGGGTTTATTTTGAAGATAGAAAGTCATAGAATTTTTTCTGAGTCCGTTGAGGCTTCTGTAACAAAATACCTTAGACTAAGTAATTTATAAGCAACAGGAATTTATCATTCACAGCTCTGGAGGCTGGAAAGTCCAATATCAAGGCACCAGTTGATTTGATGTCTAGTGAGGGCCCACTGTCTGCTTCAAAGATAGTGTCTTCTTGCTGGCACCTCATATGGTGGAAAGGGGAAGGGAGCTCACTCAAGCCTCTTTTTTTTTTTTTTTGATATGGCATTTCGCTCTGTCACCCAGGCTGGAGTGCAGTGGTGTGATCTCAGCTCATTGCAACCTCTGCCTCCTGGGTTCAAGTGATTCTCTTGCCTCAGCCTCTCAAGCAGCTGGGACTACAGGCGTGTGCCACCATGCATGGCTTTTTTTTTTTTTTTTTTTTGTATTTTCAGTGGAGACAAGGTTTCACCATATTGGCCAGGCTGCTCTCGTACTCCTGACTTCATGATCCTCCCACTTCAGCCTCCCAAAGTGCTGAGACTACAGGCCTGAGCCACCGCGCCCAGCCTCAAGCCTCTTTTATGAAGACATTAATCCCGTTAATGAGGGTGAAGCCCTCATGACTTAATCACTCCCCAAAGGCTCCACCTCTTAATACTATCACTATGGATATTAGGTTCCACCACATAAATTTTGGGGGGATGTCAACATTCAGATTTCAAAGTGTAATGGGTGTGTAATTTAAGAAGACATCACCAAAGAGACTGAACTTTTAGTTGGGTCTTCAATAGAGAACAATGAAGATTGATGAAAAGAAACAGAGAAGGCATGTCAGATAGTGGAAAAGGCACAGCATGTGAAAGTTCAACCAGTGGCTGGGCATCGTGGCCCACACCTGGAATCCTAGCACTTTGGGAAGTTGAGGTGGGTGGATCACTTGAGGCCAGGAGTTTGAGACCAGCCTGGCCAACATGGTGAAACCCAGTCTGTACCAAAAATACAAAAATTAGTCAGGCATGGTGGTGTGCACATGTAGTCCCAGCTACTCGGGAGGCAGAGGCAGGAGAATCGCTTGAAACCCAAGAGGCAGAGGCTGCAGTGAGCCAAGATTGTGCCACTGTACTCCAACCTGGGTGACAGAGTGAGACTGTCTCAAAAAAAATAAATAAATAAAAGGACAATCAGCTTTTAGAAGACGCTGGGCGGATTTATTTGGTTGAAGTTAAAGGTTATGGAAGAGCAGTTACTTGAGATAGGTGCATGCCAAAAGGTAACCAAATCAAATGTTGCTCCAGGGATTCTTGTTAGATGAGCCTTGGTCCCTAGATGATCCAGGCTTATTTTCCTGTCCAAATCCAAGAATCCTGGAAGCAGAACACCAGACCAATGCCACTTTTAAAAAATGGTTGTCTGCTACAGTGTTGCTGACAAGTGCTTGGTTGACCTCTTCTTGAGGACCTCCAATGGGTGAATTCATTAGTTCAGAAGAGCCCCTTCCTCTGGGGGCAATTTTTGGTTTTGGAAGATCTCCCAGTATTGAGCCGAATCTGCTTTCACGTGACTCCTAACCATTGGCTGTAGTTCATTTTCACTCAGTAGTCACCAGTTCATCTAAGCAAGAGACATATCTTAAGTGCCTATGAAGACAAAGTAAGGAAGAAAATGAACATGACTTAAATTTCTGCTTGCTACCACTGTGTTGTAAAGGCTACTTTAATTATCTCATTTAATAATCATAGTAATCTTATTATATTGACCCAAATCAAACTGTCCGTATTAACGATGCAGACTACACACACACACACACACACACACACACACACAGGAAGTTGATAAAGAACATAAAATTAGGCCTTGCTATAGCGGAGTAGCTCTTTACCAAAGAAGAGCAAATTATTCACTTCAATATTTTCTTCTTCTTTCTGCTTCATTCACCTTTTGTGTGGTTTGTGAGGGGCTGGGTGTTAAAGGTGGACCTAGAGACAGAGGGCATGAGTAATCTGCTCACATCTAACTCTGACATAGACTTTCAGAGTGAAGAATGGGTGTGCAGGTACACATGAGATTTATGCATACCTCTGCCCAGTTTACCAAGGCAGAGTCAAGAAATATTTGGATAGAGGCCTCAGCTAGGAGTAAAGAGTGAACTCAAGAACTAAACAGGGTGGCCTTGGGGGCCAAGGCAGGAATTCAGTTTCTATAAGCCATGCCAAGTCCAAAAGTAGGTTCTATGACTGCCAGTTCATGGAGGAGGGCTAGGGGTACAGAGGTTTAGGAAATGTCTTCAAGTCAAAGTTTGTAACTGGAAGAGCCAGTGGGAAATGCAGCTGTAACCAACTCCAAGAACTTCTGTGGTTTCCAGAGACTGTGTCAGACACTGCTGGGGAACCAGAGAGGAAGAGGTTAGGGCCGGAGCCTGTCCTCACATTGCTCACAGACTGGTGACGGATGCATTAACCAAAATAAGCTAACGTATAAAGTCCCAGGCACCACAGAAGCATGAATGAATGCTACGGGACACCACAGGGGTGCAAAATTATTTTGGGATATGGGTCGAGAGGTTTGGAGATGAAATGAGACTTGATAAGTGGAAATAATCAGAGCAAAGCAACAACAAAATGGTTAAAGATGTGAAGAGGAGAAACCATAGGCTGGATGAGTAAATAGTTCCATTTGACAGAGGCACAAAGTCCATGAAGGGAAGTAATATGAGCAGAGGTTGGAAACTGTTGGAAACTGTTGCAAGGGCCAAATCACCAAGGATCTTGGATGATTTACTGGATTTGATCCCATAGATAATCAAGAATTCTTGAAGGCTTTAATCACTGAGTAACCTGATCAAAGCTGTGGGCATCGACTCTGTCCTCCGGAGCCAAGAGAATAACTTTAAGCCCTTTGAACAGAATAGTCCCTAAAATGTTTAATTAAGGTGGTCTCAGGCTGGGCATGGTGGCTTACGCCTGTAATCCCAGCACTTTGGGAGGCCGAGGTAGGTGGATCACAAGGTCAGAAGTTTGAGACCAGCCTGACCAATATGGTGAAACCCCGCCTCTACTAAAAATACAAAAATTAGTCAGGTGTGGTGGCACACGCCAGTAATCCCAGCTACTCAGGAGGCTGAAGCAAGAGAACCGCTTGACCCGGGAGGCAAAGGTTGCAGTGAGCTGAGATTGCGCCACTGTACTCAAGCCTGAGCTACGGAGCGAGACTATATCTCAAAAACAAAACAAAACAAAACAAAACAAAAACAGGTGATCTCTTCCCCTTTTATCTTGAAGCTAAGCATCTCCATTCTTAAAACAAACAAACAAAAACACTCTTGTCTTTAAGGCTTGGTTTCAACTTCCTTAGCATCCTGGTCACTCTCCCCTGTACACATTATATGCTATGCATAAGCAACTAATATTTATTAAAATCTTATAGTTGGCCAGGTATTATGGTAAAGATGTTAAATGAGTTATCTTATTTAAAGATCACAATAGTCCTGTAAGAGAGAGATCATTTTAGCCCCATTTTACAAATGGGAAATCTGCAGTTTAGAGAGGTTAAGTCGCCCAAGGCTAGTGAGTGTCAGAAGTAGAATTCGAACCTAAGCTTTCTACCTGCAAAGCCCAAGCTCCTAAAACCTACACTACCCTCTCCCACCAGCCCCCCACTGCCCAACAACAAAAGAGGCCCTGCGGAACCTCCAGACCACCAAGCAACTTTCTTTCTTGGAACCTCAGTTTCCATACCACTAAAGAGTTTGGACTAGAGCCTCTCAAAGGTCCAGTTCTGATATGCCAGTAAAAGGGTTATGTTTGTTTAAGTGAATAATTGCAGTCTAATAGGGTCAGGGTAGCTGTAACTGAATTCATTGAACTAATACTGATGAAGAGTGGCTGAGGACTGAATTCTAAACACTATCTATTCTTAGGATAACCCTAGGAAAAATCTCATGTACCCTCCAGTAGCTTATTTTATACAAACAAAGATAGAAAATAGATCTTGTGGGATAATATGTGCAGCATATTTGAAGCATACCTTAAATTAGATATAATCTTGGACCTACATACAGTTTTCTTTTCATAATAATAGTAATAACAGTAATAATAATAATAATTTATTGATGGCTGAGAAGAAGGGAAAGGGAAATATGATTCTGATGGGTACAGAAGAAGAGAAATCCAATAACCTCTTTTACCTTTCGGCACTAAAAGCTTGAATTAAAATGATCGAGTGTGGTACTATAAATAAAAATATAAAAGCGTATGGAAATGTGAGAAAATAATCCCAGCCATGCTGAAAGCAGTGGGGTGTGGGGACTGGTTGTGACCAGATAGGACAGGCAGGCACCTCTAGAGACAGTCTGGCTCACTCACATCGACCTCTGTCATCTGCCAGGGTGAAATGCCCAGTGTGAAAAAGTAAGGCAGGAGGGCAAGGTCCCTGCCACAATGTGGTCTCTCATAATCTTTACCCTTGACCCTGCCTTGGCCAAACCAGTTCCCCTGTAGCCATACCAGCCTAACCCACTGGGTGATATGGTGGAACTCCCAGTCCTGTTTCATAGGTGCCATGCCTAGTCTCCTTCTAGTCTTCCAGAATCTGGATCCAGCCTCCTGGCTTTTGGTTCTTGCCTGCATATAAGTATGACAGATCATACTGCTCTTGTGGTATCTGCTGAATTGTATTCTCTATCCTGGCTTCTCCCAAACAGCCCTACCCCATCGTTGCATGACCCAAAACCCTTTTGACCATACATAAAAGTTGTTGATTTAGTTGTCAATGTGCTAAATACTCTGCGTAGAATCTGAGTTTGAGTTGAGCTTGTATCTCTGCTTAAGATCTCTCATCCCCTGAACTAGATGAATGAGAGAGGAGCCAGGCCAGGAGCAATTTTATAGGCAAGAAAGCTTCTCACCTAAGACCAAAGTGTGTTTGGACTAAAGAGGGAATACTAGAAGTTGCATCTCAGAGATGATGCTGAAACTGAAGATGGAAAGTTATCTCAAATTGAGCTATCTGTGTTTCAGGGCTAGATGAAGAGTAGGAGTCCAGGCATAGAACTAAACAAAGGCTTTCAGATAAATAAGAGGTAAAATAAGAAACTGTGAGTGACTTAGAGGTAGTATAGATAAATCGTGAGGCTGAGGGCCATTGCCTGAAGCCCTTGGCAGGCACTTGCAGCTGGGCACTTGGGCAGAGGTTCATTCATATTTGATGGGGTCTCTAATTCAGTGGCTGAGATACAGGGTTCTCAGTCAAAAAGATGGATTTGGATCCCAGCTGTACTGTTAGCTATGCTGTGGTTATTCCAGAATTTTCACAACAGAGTGCTTCAGGGAAGCCATCTGGTTGGAATAAGAGCTTGGGAACTTGTCTTGAAGCGGCCACTGTAAGTAATATGGAAAAGAATTAAGTGTCTATATCTGAGAATGACTGAGGGTGGAGTGGTAGAGCAGTGTTAGTCAGCTATTGTCACAATAATGCTATGTAACAAACAACCACAAAATGCCAATGGCTTATAACCATAAGCTTTTATCTCCATGCACACCAGTACGCAGGTCAGCTGGGGTATCTCTCGTTCAGGTTAAGGATCTGTGGGTCCCTGGAGACACTGCAGGTCACCGTGTGTCAACTCATCTGTGTTGTGCTTGGTCAACTCTGATTTCAAGCAGAGAACTGGGTCCAGGTTTGCTCTACATGTCTTATAACTTCTTAGAACAAGTGGCTACCCAGATTATATTCTACTCATGGAGAAAGGCAGCACAAGTGAGTGTGTCGAACCACACAAGCACATTTCAGCCCTTTGCTCAAGTCATGTCCACTAACATCCCATTGGCCAACACAAGCCCCAGGGCCAAGCCCAAAGCTGCATGATAGGGAAGCATGCACATGCCTTCTGTGGCCAAGTGCAAAGCTTGTACTATGTGCTGCATGACAGCCAATAAATCAAGAGACTAGGTACTGGGGCAAGGAAAGTGACTATTTCAGAGAGCCAGCAGACTGAGAAGATGGTGGACTAGCATCCTAAAGAACCATAGCTAATTTGGAGCTCCTTTTATGTTAGGGGAAAGGGGAAGAGGGAGGGAGTTAACGTCAAAAGGTGACTGATGACCACACACACCTGAGCAGCAGTGAAGGTAAACTTCTTTATCCTTGGTCTGATCATGATGCTCCTGTGAAATTTTAACATAAAATTGTGAAGTGTGTGTACACCCTTATTTCTCCA